>NC_066580.1:152660507-153295507 GCF_024323335.1 Lathyrus oleraceus
CACTTTCAATTGGTCTTCCTAGTTCCTTGCGCAATATTGATTGAATTTCCTCAAAAGGAACTGGAGGAGCTCTATCAAAACAGTTCTGGAATTCTTGTACGTACTCAGCTGGAAACAGTGTTGGTGCGGATGCTATGAACTGCCAGACAGAAACCAAAAATAACCATTGGTACAAAGGCTCCAATCATAAAGTTCAATTATATATTAAACTTTATATTTCATAATTTGTTTCCTCAATAAATTAGGATTAGAAGTCTAGTATTAGTCTAAATGATGGTTGGTGCCTAGTCTTTAGTGTGAGAAACCATAACAGAATTTGAGGTCATTAATATTTTATTCCCTCCCTCCTTAACTAAAACCCTGTAATTTTTTAACAATTACAAAACATAAACTGAGAAGAGTGGGGAGGAAGTAATGGTATCCACTTATACCTGTCCTAATTTAATGTAGGTTGCCCCGAGGCGTTCAAACAACCTCCTCAAATAAAAGGGGGACACTAGACCAAGTTGCAACTCTTTCGGTAACCCAGCAGATGAATTTGTTGACTGCAAAAAAAATGCAAGAGTGCTAAACAATTCTATCTTCTTTTGATGAAAAAAAATGTTGAGAGAAAAATAGAACAAACAAACTACTATTCTAAAGGAATCAGGAACAGATGCAACTTTTTGATTTCATTGACAAAAAACAAAGGTTAGCAAGCAAGATATCTCAGACCTATACATTTTAAAAACAATCCTTCCTTACCATAAGTGTCGTCAATTGCAAAAAATAGCAATTTGTTTGAATTCCACAACATAATAGTATTATAGCTTCTATTTGACATCATTTTGTACTTAAATGGCATATCACACCAATAACCGTTTGTTCAAATTCTGCTACGTTATAGCTGCTATTTAACAACACTACATGCCATACCAACATGTGCTTCACAAATGGTCATGTCCTAATTTAAGAGTGAAACTATATTCTCTCATTGAGAAGATAGGTATACATATAATCTGCTGTTTGACCGCAAACTTCAACAAGATATAAAAAAACACAAAATGTCATGTCTAGGAAATAAACAAATAGAATGTTAGTTTACCTTTGATGCATCAGTTAACCACTCTTGACCAACTCCAAGGAAGGCTTGAACACCTTGAGCCAACCTAATAACACCCCTAGGACCCGTCTCTACAGATGTCTGAACAATGTCTTCCACAAGCTTGGGCAGTTTTTCGATACTATCTGACAGAACATAAGCACACAAATTACAGCCATTTCAGCACAAAAACCCAAACCATTCCACAGCCAGAGATCAATTAATTTAACAGTAACACTGGTGTAAGAAAACTTTTATTATATTTTTTATTACCAACTATGAAACAATTGTCTTATTATTTACTTTCTAACAACAATTACATGATTATTTTTGTTCTACTCCATCACTCCACTACACATTTCTGAATTTGAACAATTTTATAACTTTGTAAATTTAAAAAATAAAATAAAATAATAAAATACACCTCGTGTTAATAGGGTGAAATATTCAGAACTGGATTCTAATAAATAACTGTTAACTATTAATTACATTAATATTTCTATACTTCATGACCAAATAAGAGAAACAATGATAATTTATAGACTAATTGAATTGATTTTTTTTTTAATTTTTTCAAACTCAATTTTCGTAAATTGTTGTGAGCGAGTAGAGGAAATCGAAAGAAGAAACCTTGGAATCGACGAGAGGAGAAAATGTCCTGAGTTTGAGCGTAGCGAGCAAAGAGAGTGAATCCCTTGGACTTCGAACGAACACTGAGCTTCACGAGGGAAGGAGAAGCCAATGGTGAACGAAGACGGTGATGATGAATTAACGGTAAAGCGCCACTTCTCAAACCCGAAACCGCCATGGACGATGAAGGTTAGTTGAGAGAAGAGGAGTAACGTGGAGCAAGTGTTGGTTTATGGCTATGATGTTTTCTTCTTCTCCATCAATTTGGATTCGGGTTAAGATCTTTCTTTTTCTTAAGTCTCCACCATGAATATTGTATTAGTTTAATTAATATGTATATTAAATTATTAAGGGTTTTTAATTATAGGGGAGATTAATTATTATGTATTATCATTGGTTTGAATTAATTTTCAAGTAGTTAAAATAAAAATGAAACATTTTAAATAAGTAAGTGATAAGTAAGTGATTGAGATTACAATGTCGGTGCATAAATTTATTTTTTAAAGAAGAAATTACATTCACCTCCATTCTCTACTATCAACCTTCAAAATAATATTGGATGATGTCACCAATTTCCCCTTCCAATTATTTTAATTTACACTAATAACTGGACAAATTTGTAATCAACAAATGTCACAAATAAATCTTAATCAATCATCTAATTACATGTCAAGTGCCAATCAAGTTTTGACCACTTTAAACAAAAGTATTTCCCCCCTTTTCACCAAAACCAATTGACACGCCAAGTCTCTCTCAGTACACATTTATATGCTTCTCTCCAACTTTATCTCCTACATTTCTCTCCTTTCTTTCTCCATTTCTCTGTTTCTCTCTGACATCTGCACCTTTTCACATGGTGTCACCGGCAATTTGCTCAGTCGCTCAAACACAACAGTTGAGAAAGGTCTGCACTTTTAATCAGATGGTATATTTTTTCTTATCTGATGAAATCGTTGAAAACCCATATGCTTTAATGTTGTCGATTTTGTGATGTTTGTATCAACAACTGTGATTTTTGACATAAGGTTGACTAACACTGATGTTTATTTCTTAGTTGCCTGAAGCTTTGTATTTTTCATGCTTCTGATTTTACAATGAAGTTTTTGTAATGAAATCTTTTGATATTCAGATGTTGTTTTCTTTTCAAATAATATATGTTATATGATGCAAGTTATTTGGCGAGATATGAATTTGTGTTGCTCTTCATACAGGATCTCATGATTTTTATACCCTGTAAGTCTTTTTACTTTGCTTTGTCATTGATTTTAGTTGTAACTGGTGTGTTTTTCATGTAGCATGTTACTTTGCTTTGTCGGTGGTTTTAATTCTATCAGTGGTTTTACTTTGCTTTTCATATTATTCATGTTTTTCATGTTATCCATCATATATCTCTAAATTGTTTTATCTAACTTATCTTCATATGATGAGTTCTTTATATTTTGCAACATTTATAAGCAACCATGTCAAGACCACCTATTCTCATCAAGGATTTTGTGAAAGGAAATTAGGTACAAAATATGTTAATTCGAGTTGTTGACCTTTGGGTTGTTAAAGAGAAAAATGGACTGCATCATCTCGAAATGGTCATACAAGATACGAAGGTAACTGTTTGTCGCTCTGTTTATATATATCGTTTGTTCATTTTGTTAAATGAACAACCACATTGCAGGGTGACCAAATTCATGTTACAACTCGGAATCGGGAGCTTAAAGATTGGATTGAACAACTTATTAAGCATGAAACCTATTATCTTTATAATGGAGAGCCTATCGTTAATGACAACACTTTCAAAGTATGCCCCAACAAACTGAAACTTGTATTCAATGGAGGAACCAATGTTTCAAAAATGGCAATACCCGAAATACGGCCACACCAATTCATGTTTAAGCCAACTGTCGATTTTTTGAGTGGAAGTATCAACACTAATCTCTTATATGGTGAGCTTTATTTTATGTTTACATATCATGTGTGTTTCATATTCTTTGACATTTAATATGTTTTCAGCTAACTTCAATTCAACTTTATGAATACATTGTAACTTTTTTTTATTTTCTTATGCTTTAAACATTATAAGTGTTCTACAAGATATTGTTAAAATGCAAGTGGGTGGTGGTGGTAAGAAATCTTATGCCAATATAACTCTACGTGATGAAGCTGGAAATGTGATTGAGGTCGCGTTATAGGAAGATTACAGTAAATAATTCATGAACTATAATAGCTTTAACAACTATCCTGGTCCAACACTCTTTATCTTAACACACGCGTGGTGTAAGCAAAATCAAGGTTAGCCATATATTTCTAAACACGACTTTGTTGCCTGCATTGTATTTGGTTCTATTATGTAACTAAAAGTCTTTATCTAAGGTGCAGTGCCTGAATTGTCTAGCCTATCAAACGCATGGAATGGATCGAAGCTTCACATTAACTTAAACCATCACTAAGTTCACGCTTTTAAATCCAAGTATTAAATTTTGTTTTACACTTTGCATTTAAGCCATACTTTACTATTATTCAATATACTTCCATATCCTTCGTGTATTTTGCATTTACCTATTGGCACATGTTAGCATCAACCTAATCAACAATTACATTATCTCATTCTCTCGCCCAAACATCATATTCATTTGTACAATCTGGCAAAAAAAATAGACAAAACCGAAAGAGGTCAAGAGTATCCGTCAAATCAGTGAAAACGACAAGGTTTGTCGCAGTTTTTGGCATTCAAAAGTGATAGTATTATTCATATATTTACTGACAAACTATGATATCAATCTAGGATTGTTTTGCCACAATCATTGGGACTACCAAACGATTTAAGGCCTCTAAGTTTGGATGGTATTTTGAGGCGTGCCCGGCTTGCAAGACATCAAACAAGTCCCATATAACCAAATTTCTATGTGTATGTGGAGTTAAAGATGTTGAACCTGTTTCAAAGTAAGATTTCAATTTCATTTTCCAATTTACAAGTATTACTAATGAGCCTATTTTACTTACATATATCATTATTCTTTTCATGTGTTAGATACAAAATAGAAATCAAAGTAGAGTTCGATAATCATGTGGGATGTTTTGTGTTTTGGGATAAAGATTGTATCCCATACATTAATAGGACTGATAGAGAATTGAGACAACTCGTGAAAGAGGTAATTAAAACTACAATACCTACTCATTATTCACAAGTTTTCATTTTAATTAAACTACATTTCAATGACTAATCTGATTATTGAACTAGGCTGGAGAGATAACCCGAAAATATATCTAATACACCTAGACAAACCTTTGAACAGAAGATCTAGCATTTAAAATCAAATATCAATCTTGTATGGACAATTCTCAATTGTGACAATCCTTAATGAGCATGGTGTTTACAAAACCTTATATGAATTTCTTAAACCAAATGAGGTACAAATCATTAACTTTGTGAATATATTCTTTTTGCTTGACTCAGAATCATGCATTGTCATTTGAACATTCTGATCAATTAATTGCACTCAATTTGTTTACTCATATGTTGCCAGCATACTTCAAATACTTCATTATTGGTAATGGACACAGACCTTGGAGTGGATGTTCACCATGAACCTATTGTATGTCTAGATTCTTAATTTACTACATAAGTTTCTATATGCTTATTCTGGTATTAAATCATAATGTATTTACAATTCACTTATATCATTTGTAGTTGAGCAAATCAGCTGAGCAAACCTTCTTTGTACTCCCACAAACTTCTGCCAAAAATGATTGTAGTTCGTCGACTTGCTCTAGAAACACCCCTGCTAAGAGGGTTGTTGTCCCAACTTCTCTGGATGATATTTTGCAAGATGAAGTCCTAATTGTAGGAGAATTGTCATCCAAGGCGCAGCGAAATTTAAAATTTTCTCCATTTAGTGATCCTTACGAATGGGCATGATCAGTGATAGAATCGTTACCTCTTGTGGCGATTCAAACCTTTGGTGCAGATCTCTGATAATGATTAAAACCTTTGATACAGATCCACGGGGCGATCACGAACGTTGAACGATGACAACGTCTCTACTCAGTCCACACGAACGGATTCCTTCAATCGCAGTGCTAGCTGTTATGAATGAAGGCTTTGAGTGAGAAGGAGAGATACGAAATTCCAACTCTTCAGTTGTGTTTTCTGTCTCAGTGAGTTACATTGTTTCTACCCAAGGGGTTTTATTTATAGAACCACTTGTGTGGGCTTTAAGCAAAAAAGCCCACTTAAGTGCATTTTGGCCCATATCTCATAATATGCCAAAATCACTTAAGTATTTGGTATCTTACCATATTTCGTATTCTACTTAAGTACACCGTACCTTACGATGTTCCTTAATTATTCTATCTCTCATCAATCCGTCCTTTGTGTGTGACCCTATAAGTTTTCGCGACGTTGGCAATTATATTAAATCACGCATTTAACATAATAAACAGTGAGCGGTATCTAGCAACACATCCCTGCTACCCAAGTCACGAAAATATCATGTGATCTGACAAAAACCTCCTGTGATAATAATTATGTGTATAATTACCCCTTTGCCCTTATGTCTATATTGAACACAAGGTATAAATCGTGTCACCCTTGTCCAGTTCAATATTGGGCCCATAGACATTTATCCTGTTACGCAGGATAGGCAAATTCCATCTAGGACACTCATGTCCCTCAGCATGCTTTGTGGAGTACCCATCAACTGTCTTTATCGTTATCTAGTTACGGACAATGTTGGATCATCAATAAAGCACTCGACTCTACATCTAGGATCCATAGTGGTTTCAGGTCGAAGAGTGGTATACACTATTATCACCATGAGAATAACTTATGACACTTTGCATAACTTTCTATATAGTATTCTCATAGCGGGTCAATCCGGTACAAATATTACTCCTAATATTCATACCTATGTTTAAGACTTGGTAACTCTTTATCCATGATCCATGAGATGTGATCATCAGTCTACAAACATAATAGTCTTAATGCTTTAATGTTATCCCACTTCACACTAAAGCTCGACTACGGATACTTTAAGAATAATGTCCTTATGTTTAATGTGTTCTCATGATTAAGTCACACTTAATACATTAAACAGACTATCTATTCCAAGGACTTTATTAATCAACCATAATAAAGAAAATGCCTTTAAATAATTTGATACAAGCACCAAAAGTATTGGCCTCTAGGGCTTACACCAACACTAATTCCAATGCAATATGCAACTAAGGCTAAGCACATCAAGAAGGAGATCATATAATGCATACCTCACTTTTTGATGCATTTATATGTTTTGTTGACTTCATTAATGTAAGGTTGATTTTCATCCTCTAAGAACTATGTCTATTTAATGGTGTACTTATGTGTTATGTATAACTTTGCAATGTTACATTGAATTGAGGAACTAACTACTTCATGTTTATGTTAGTGTACATGAAAATTTGTTGACCATCTAAGTGTTGGAAATGATCTATGTTTTTCACAAAAACCTGAGCAAAATGAATTTGGTCTTTTCTTATACTTAAGGTTTAAATGCAGTATTCACTTATAAATTTATTCATATGACAGAAGTATGCTAATTTGACTTATATTAGTAACAAATGTATAATTTATTTAATAACTTAACGAATTTATAGTCTGTTTAACAATGTAACCAATTCATATCGCATTATGTTACAACTTAACAACTATATCACTTAAAATGGGAATTTGACTTGATTATGCTACATGGGTAATTATAAGAACCTTCCAGTTTTGAGAGCAAGGTTATCAGTTTATTATTGATTACAACAAATGTACCTTGAAGTCAGCATGAATGCACAAATCTATCATTACAAATTGGCATTTAAAAGGAATGTGTTTTTACACATACAATAATGGAAAACTTATTATTAGTCGTTTTTCTGAAACATCAAAGTAAAAGAATATGAAGGAGAAGAGCGATCCAAAACGCAGCAGAATTTAAAATTTCTCCTTTAGTGATCCTTACGAATGGGCATGATCAGTGATAGAATCATTACCTCTTGTGGCGATTGTAACCTTTGATGCAGATCTACGGAGCTATCACGAACGTTGAACGATGACAACGCCTCTACTTAGTTCACACGAACGGATTCCTTCAATCTCAGTGCTAACTGTTACGAATGAAGGCTTTGAGTGTGTGTGTGTGTGTGTGTGTGTGTGTGTGAGAGAGAGAGAGAGAGAGAGAGAGAGAGAGAGAGAGAGAGAGAGAGAGAGAGAGAGAGAGAGAGAGAAACGAAATTGCAATTGCACCAATGCTTCTACATAAGGGTTCTATTTATAGAACCACTTGTGTGGGCTGCAAGCTACAAAAGCCCACTCAAGTGTATGTGGCCCATATCTTATAATATGCCAAAATCACTTAAGCGCGTGGTTGTGTGTGACCCTGTAGGTTTTCGCGGCATTGACAATTATATTAAATCACGTATTTAACATAATAAACAGTGAGTGGTATCTAGCAACACATCACTGCTACCCAAGATACGAAAATGTCATGTGATCTGACAAATCCTTTTGAGATAATACTTATGTGTACAATTACCCTTTTGCCCTTATGTCTATATTGAACCCAAGGCATAGACCGTGTCATCCTTGTTCAGTTTAATATTGGGCCCATAGACATTTATCCTGTTACGCAGGATGGGCAAATTCCATCTAAGTCACTCATGTCCCTTAGCATGCTTCGTGGACTATCCATCAACTGTCTTTATGGTCATCCAGTTACGAACAATGTTTGATCAACAATAAGGCACTCGACTCTACATCTAGGGTTCATAGTGGTTTCAGGTCGAAGGGTGGTATACATCGTTATCACCATAAGAATAACTTATGACACTTTGCATAACATTCTATATAGTATTCTCATAGCGGGTCAATCCAGTATAAATATTACTCTTAATATTCATACCTATGTTTAAGACTTGATAACTCCTTATCCATGATCCATGAGATGTGATCATCAGTCTATATACATAATAATCTTAATGATTTAATGTTATCCCACTTCACAATAAAGCTCGACTATGGATACTTTAAGAATAATGTCCTTATGTTTAACGTGATCTCATGATTAAGTCACACTTGATACATTAAACGGACTATCTATTCTAGGGACTTTATTAGACAAACATAATAAAGGAAAAGCCTTTTATTATTAATAAATAATTCGATACAAGTACCAAAAGTATTGGCCTCTAGGGCTTACACCAACAGAATATACCGACCACTTTAGGCTCAGTTCAACAACCTTACTTCTTCGCCACTTCTACTATCATAATTAATAAACTTATGCCCCATTTTTGTATGATAGGACTCAATTGCAACTGTACAAGGGTAGGTTATGTTCCATGATTTTTGTTTTGTTTTACACATTCAGCAACTAGCTCCCTTTGAAGGTCCTGATCATATCTTCATGGGAAATGGTTAAGGTTTGCACATTCAGTCCTTTGATTCAACTGTCTTTTCATCACCATTTCAACCCTACACACCTCTCGCACTTCACAATCTCTTACTTATTCCCACTATCACAAAGAATTTGATTAGTGCCAATTAGTTTTATAGAGATAACCATGTCCATTTCCTCTTTACTACTGACAAATGTCTTGTGCAATCACATGTTTCTAAGGTTACCTTGCTTGAAGGAAGTGTTGGCAGGGATGACTTATAAAAGTTTTGCTTAAGCAATAAGTGATATGTTATGGTTACAAACTCTATTCAAGGAATTGTTTATCTCCTTCAAGCTTCCTATAATCTTATGTGATAATCAATCTGCTGTTATGCTGGCTCATAACCCTATTTTTCACTCAAGAACCAAACACATGGAGATTGACCTATTTTTTTGTTAGGGAGAAAGTGTTGACCAAACAACTTCAAACCACTCATATCCATGACACTGATAAATAGGATGATGTTCTCTCTCTCTCTCTCTCTCTCTCTCTCTCTCTCTCTCTCTCTCTCTCTCTCTCTCTCTCTCTCTCTATATCTATATATATATATATATATATATATATATATATATATATATATATATATATATATATATATATATATATATATATATTATGTGTGTGTGTGTGTGTGTGTGTGTGTGTGTGTGTGTGTGTGGTGTGTGTGTGTGTGTGCGCGCGCGCGCGTGTGTGTGTGTGTGGAGGGGGGGTGTTATTAACGTATATATCTAGTATAAGCTCAAGATTGATAAATTTCAGTCTAAGCAGTATTCAAAACCTACTATTGCAGGTCATCAGGTCTGCAATATAAAAGCAGACAATTGTATTATTTTGTAACTAACCAAAAACAGAAATGAAAAGTTAATTAAACTGGAATGAAAGCGCTCTCTCTCTCTCTCTCTCATGTATTAAAATAATATTAAACAAATATTTAAATAATTAGTGGCATAAATTGTTACAAGCGGTAAAACGGATCTGACCCGTCAAAGATGTCTGTTTTATCTACATTTTTGGTGAGACGAGCCTATATTTTAGGCTTGCACCTCCTATTAGGTATGTCCACCCCATTTTTTTGGTATGCGGACGATAACGCATCAAACATAGTTTTTCTAAGTTTTAGATTTTAAGGAGCAATGCACCCACCCATACTATTTTTAGTGGGGCGGATAAATGATTTAGGCATGCACTCATATTATAAGAATCCGACCCTGTCCTATTTTTTTTGCAGGTTTTTTTTGGACGAACCTAATATGGAAGGCATGCCCATTTTCTAGTGAAAATACGCATCATAAGTTAGTGAAAATACACTTGTCGTATTTTTTTTATACTCACCAATCATATTTGATTCATATTATTTTTTATCAAAAAATATAAATATTTGTAGCATTTTTTAATATTTATCAAATATTTGTTATGTAATTTTTATTTATTTATCAAATACAAATACTTAGCTTATATTTTTTTATATATAAATTATAAATATTAATTTAATTTTAATCATGAGTATATACAGTACAAAATAATTAATACATTATCAAAAATTTAAAATTTAATATATTTTTCTATATTTAGATCCTATCTCACTTTCTTTGGTACATTTTTATAATTACATCAATTACACAAAAATTATAAACAAGTCTATAATATAAATTATACAAAAGAACACTAACATTATCATAAATTAAAAATTTAATATTATTAATTATATTTTAATAGTATTTATAATTATAATCAATATTATATATATATTTTTTAAATAGTGAAATTGAGATTATCTCAATTATTATAAAATAATTTAGATTACAAATTAATTAAATACTTATTGTTATTTATTATATTTAAAATAAAATTAAATATTTAAATTTTTTATTGAAAATAATTAATTTTTTTTAACGTATCATATTATATCATAATATATATATATATATATATATATATATATATATATATATATATATATATATATATATATATATATATATATATGACAGTGTAAAATAGTTTTACACTATCATCCAATAAAAATATATCATTTTGCCATATCATACCAGTATTTTAAAATTTTCAGTCTGATTTTGCGAGATTAATGGTTTTCATTGGTTGACAGTATATATATTACTCATCGAATCAATTTTTATAAAAACAAAACGATTTCAACGATTTAGTAATTTTTTTTCTATGCTAGGTCAACAGATTTTAGAAAACATTAAAATAAAATAATATTAATTAATTAGTTAGTTAATGCTCTAAATTTATACCGTGATTCTTGAGTTAAAATATTTTTGGTAAATAACTAAATATCGTTAGGTGCATTTAAATTCACATGTTTTTGTTGAAAAGAAATTTGATCGACAAATTAGTGTTTGCTTGGAAAAGCAAATGAAATAAAAAAGAGGGCAAAATGGTCATTTTCCTAAAATGAGAGTGAAATCACGACCGTTGAATTTGATGCAAACAAAACAACCTGTTGATGCGGCTTTCCGTTGTAAAATTAGCTTGATCGTAGAAAGAAAGATAACAGACACTGCTCTATCAACAGTGTTCTATTCGTTCAACGATTCATACTCTTGTTTACTTCGGTGATTCTCTTCTTCTCTCCAGGTTCCAATTCCAAAAACTCCTCATTTGTAGAATTGTAAAGTTTTTTAGGGATTTTCTGTATTGTTAGACTATGCCTAGCCTATGGCAGTGTTATCTTCATTCTATATTTTTGTACCTATCCTTTTATTCAGTTAAGGTTTTCTTCTTTCTAAGCATTTGCTGTTTAATTGCATTTTCCAACTTTTGAATGTTTCTACATTGACTGAGTGTGTGTCTTTTGCTATATAGTCTCACATGTCTTAAAAAAGCTTGGAAGTTTCGGTGACACTTGTGATTAAGTTTAATTTATTCATTTTTTAAATTATTATTAGTGTCGGTGTCGTGTTTTCACGTGTCTTCATAGGTCTTTTGAGTTCATGTTTAGTTATTCTTTAGTTTGTTGTTATTACATCTTTTTGAGTTCTTGTGTCTTCATGTTGTGCTTTAGTTTCAATTATGTAACATCATTAGTAATTTTAGTATGTTACTAGTACTCTACTCCCTTTTTATAAGCTCCTTTTGTCATTTTTACCTATATTAAGAAAAATAAGTACAATGTTTAATGTGTTAAATTTGTATATGAATGTTACTTAAATACCTTTTCATGTATAGATGTTTCAAACCCCAACTTTTCATTTCCCAAGACAAATATCGGTCGGTTGCGGGGCATTGCGGTCGCCTAAAGGTTCTCGCGATTTCGGTCGCCTAAAGGTTCTCGCGATTTCGGTCGCCTAAAGGTTCTCGCGATTTCGGTCGGTACATGTGTTGTGACACTGATTGCGGTCATTGCAATGTGAATTAATCACAATTTGTTCTTTATCACCAAAACGGCGAATAACGGTATCGGTATTGACACCTTTCGATACTGTTTTGTCGCGACTGTTTTCGTGGCAACGGACCGTTTTTTAAAACATTAGTTAGTAGTACTAATAGTAATTGGGATTATATTTGGAAATAAACAAAGAAATGTGTTCAGTAACTTGATATGAGACTTATATTCAGGGACAAGTTTTTTTAAGTGATTATAAGTAGAGCCATAGGTAGTCTAAGTGTAACTTGACTTTTTGTTTGATGTGTTTTTTTATCTTTCTGGTTTTATGCAGTGGTGATAATTGATGGGTAGGCGGAAAAATAAACCACGTCGATCGGGTGGGATAATAGTAGAAACAAATGGTACTACGGAAACAGAATTGGATAAAGATAATATTGTAGAAGCGGGAGAAGAAGAAAAACGTAATTTTGATGATATTGATAAACCGTATGTTGTTGAAGTTGACCGCTCTGGTTGGTTGTCAGATGAACACCTTGATATTTCTGAAGTTGTTCTTAGGGATTTAAATATAAGAGAAGGTTTTAATGGTTTTGAACTGTCTGAAGATTTTTCTCAGGATCCCCAATTCTCGTTAAGATTTCGGTTATGTAATGTCGGTAATGTTCTTGGTCGAATCAAACTTGGCCATTGGCCTGTATTACCTTACACCGATATTCATTTAGAGTTTGTTAGAAGAGCTACAACTGACAATAGTGAAACATGCACAGTGATGTTATCGGGTATTTTTGATGGACCTGATGAAGGTGTTTCTGGTCTTGTTCATTTGACGAGTTTGAAATTTGTTACATTGAGGGTGGTTCCTGGGATTAGGCTTTCTGAGGACATACCTTCCCTGAGGGTGAGGGTTGAGGTACTAAAGAGTGCCTTCAATGCATGTGAGTCGCTTCTTGAGAGTTCTAGACAGCTATGGAAAAAGAGTATGATGAATGTCATGTCTTGGTTACGACCAGAAATGATGACTTCAGAGGTTAGGTATGGGTTAAGTAGCTATATGGAAATGGAAGTTGATTCGCAGACAGACATGGAAGACAACGGGAGCTATGAAGGGGAATGCTCAAGGTTCGATCCTGCTGGTTTTTATGAAGCCATTAAGCCTTCAAAGTAAGTTGAGTTTTCTCTTTTGTCTTGATCACTAATTTTAGGACAGAAACAATTCTTATAATGCTCAATTGTCACTCATTATACAATAACAGACTAGCTTAAGTCTTTAGCAATAATCAATCTCCAATTCAGTGTTGTCAAATAGTAATAGAAGCTATATCGGTGCTCTAGTGTAGCAGAATTTGCCGAAATGATTATTGTTCTGGATATTTTATTTAGTATTAAGATTCACCATATAGCGGCATTATAACAATGTAGTGTAGCGGAATTTAGTAACATTGCTCGATTTTGTTATCTAGCTTGTAGCCTTTAGCTTATCTTTTGTATATATGTGCACAGAGCAGAGCCAATGCTTGAAGATGACATACCTGAGTTACTTCCTGAACTTCGGCCATATCAACGGCGTGCAGCTTTTTGGATGGTAAAACGAGAAAAAGCAATGGAAGAAAGTCAGATTGAAAGAGAAATAAATCAATTTCATTCTCCATTATGTGTGGCGGTTGATTTTCTGGACACAAGCTCTAAAATGTTTTTCAATCCGTTCAGGTAAGTTTTTTAACCAGTTAGCAAAATATAACTTACATGCATTCTTTTTTTGTTACATAACTCATATGGGAGGCTTCACTTTCTCTCTCCCCCTACAATTATGATTTCATTTTACGTGTACTTATTTAAGTTATAATGGCTTCAGTGGAAATATTTCTTTGTGCCCAGAGACTTCTTCACCTTATGTATTCGGAGGCATTCTTGCTGGTAGGTCCCAAGTTATGCTGCATATTTCTTTTATTTTTCTCTAATAATCAAGTGGATTTTATTAATTTTTAAATTTGAATAAGTTGTTATATTTTACAGTGGTAAAAACAATCTTTTATTAACAAATAGCTTTTTACCAGTTGGCCTCCTTTGACTTATTAATGAATTGACTATTCAGTCAAATATTTTGCACGATGAGTAATCCATGGAATCTTGTGAGGGCAAGATCAGTATGGTTCTTCTGATAGCATCCTGCTCTCTGTGCTGTTGAAATGTTATCAATGCCGCTGTTATATACATATCTGGGAAAATTGGGATAGAAGTAACTAATTTGTTGAACAATAAGGTATATTGTATACAAGAAATTTTTGAAATTCAATTTGACACGACTTAGGCATGTTAATAAAATGTAATACACAAACTTACATAGGTGTAGAATACTTGTAAAGAAATAGGCATCAATAACTCCTTAACGTATAACAATAATGACCACAATTTGTAAATTATAGTTATGATCAAAACAAAAATTGTAGAGTTATTGCATAGATTAAACTATATTTTAACGTCGTTGTCGACACAAAAGTTGTATCACCTAAGACAAAAAGTGAATGTGGGACTTCTCTATGTTTATGGAGGAGAGACGTAGTTTTCTTTTAAGATGTAAAAACTAGAAGTGTATTTAATCGTTTAAAAAACATGCCAAAGATTTGTGAAAAAAGAGTTTTAAAAACTTAACCCTCCCAGTTGTATTGTCTCTATTGCACCACAATGAAGCCGTATCCACAGAGTATCTTAAATGTATCTGGTAACTTAATTTTAACAAAACAATAATGTACTTTTGGATATTTCTATGACCGTATCCGGAAGTATCTTAGGAGTATCGGTATCTGATACAAGTCCGACACAGATACTTCTCCCATTTTGGATAATCCGAGCTTCAAAGCATCAAACCTGTTGTCATATTTTCCCACCAAGTCACAAGAATCCTCTAAGAAAACTTCAATATCTAATGATTAATCTTGTCAACAATGGACATTGCATAGTGAACATCAATCCAGGTTTCAAGTGTCATATTCCTCTTTCTTTTGAACAAAATTCCTCTTCCTAAATTTTCTTGAGATACTAAAGAATTCCATTGAGTAGGAAACCCTTGTTAAATTTTTTAAATTTTACTCTTATTTTTGCTTTCTAATGTTCATTTATGCTCTATGGTGTGGAATCTCGAGGCTGTAATACCTATGCATTCTGAAATTTAAGAGCTAGAAAGTTGAAAGTGTAGTGTTGTTTATTTGCATATTGACAAACTGTATGGCCGTGTTGTTCTACTTGCATAGTCTCTCGTTGTGGTTCAATGACAACTCTTATGGAAACTTGTAATTATCTTATGTTTACTTTATATTGTTCTATGTATTTATTTATGTTCGATAGTCTAAAATATTAAGCACGTAATTATAATGCTCTTGTTCTGAAGCTTAAGTAGCTGTAATTTGAAGGCAATTGTTCTTTATTGCTATTTTGGCAAATCGTGTTTTCCGTTCTCTCTGATGAAATGTTTCAATGTAACAGATGAGATGGGATTAGGAAAAACTGTAGAATTGCTTGCCTGCATCTTTGCTCACCGTAGATCAGCAAATGGAAGCGACACACTAATTGACTCAGTTCCCCAAGTCAATGGCAACGAAAAAGCCGCTTTAAAAAGACTTAAAAGAGAGCGCGTGGAGTGCATATGTGGAGCTGTCAGCGAAAGTCTCCAATATGAAGGACTATGGGTTCAATGTGACGTTTGTGATGCTTGGCAACATGCAGATTGTGTTGGTTATTCGCCTAAAGGAAAGTCACTGAAATCAAAACAAGGATTGGAAAGCAAGACACATAAAACTACTATAGCTTTGAGGAATGGGGAATATGTATGTCAAATGTGCTCTGAACTAATGCAAGCTACTGAATCTCCTATCGCCTCTGGTGCTACACTCATTGTTTGCCCAGCTCCTATTTTGCCCCAGTGGCATGATGAAATTATTCGGTATAGTTTTTTCTTAATGAAATTATCAATGTTTGTATCAACCTAGAGCTCGGCGCCTACTGTTTTTTATAATGCCTGCAAGGTCCTACTTTCTGTGTTACCCATATCGAGTTGCATGCTTGCATGTTGCATCAATTTGTGTTAATGGTTAACTTGGCCTAAGGATTATAATAACTCTCCTGTTAGGGCATAAGTAATGCATTAAGATTGTTAAAGGAGCACAGATTTGATATGCCAGCTGTGCCACCTTTATTTTGGAATGTTGAGACTCAATCTAAAGTTTTTAAAACCATGATACATATTAACATAATTGCCAGCTGTTTTCAAGTTTTAGTTTCTTTTAGACATGCATAGTTGGATTATTTTTCCTTTCTTTAATTTTGGTTATGAATATGAATTGTGATCACATTGTGTAATTCTTATTTAGTGATTTAAACTAAATGAACTTATATCTGTCTCATACTCGTTAACTTTTCTTTGTCACTTGTCACTGCAGTCATACACGTCCAGGAGCCCTGAAAACTTGTATTTATGAAGGTGCGCGTGAAACATCTTTCTCCAATTCAACTTCAATGGATATCGATGATCTTGCCAGTGCAGACATCGTAATCACTACATATGATGTGCTTAAAGAGGATTTGTCCCATGACTCTGATAGACATATAGGTGATCGACATCTTTTGAGGTTTCAAAAAAGGTTAGCTCTAAAGAGTAGTATGATATTTTCCCATTTGTATCATCAGATTCTGATTTCCTGTGAGTTTGAGGTGGATATGTATTTTTTAAATATTTACAGGAACCACACATGATACTCGATATGCATAATATTATTTATTAGAGTAAGTTCAGTTTTCTGCATGTGCTTTTATTATTTATTAGAATAAGTTCAGATTCTGATTTCCTGTGAGTTTGAGGTGGATATATTTTTTTAAATATTTACAGGAACCACACATGATACATGATATGCATAATATTATTTATTAGAATAAGTTCAGTTTTCTGTATGTGCTTTTATGATCCAAGGTTTTTAGTAGCCTGTTCTTTTTCTTCTTGTAGGTACCCAGTTATCCCAACTCTTCTTACCAGAATATATTGGTGGAGGATTTGTTTGGATGAGGCTCAAATGGTGGAGAGCACTGTTGCTACCGCTGCAACTGAAATGGCTCTTAGACTCCATTCCAAGCATCGTTGGTGCGTTACAGGAACCCCAATTCAGCGAAAGCTTGATGACTTATATGGACTTTTAAGGTTCAGTAAAACTAGTCCTTTCAATATATACAGATGGTGGAGTGAAGTTATTCGAGATCCTTACGAGGTATTTTATCTATAACTTATGTTATACTAAATTGTTGCAGATTGATGTTTCTTAGTACTCCGTTTTTTTTTAATAAATAAACATGGAGTAGTATAATAGTAGTGCAGCTATGTTCTCTTATTGTCAACTTATATTCAAAAACAATATAACAGTCTTAGAAGCTAGAGTTAACATGGAAACCTTTATTTTGTTGTCATAACACATGCTAAAAGTTTTGTGTGTCTAGAGAATGGAGCAGCCTTTCTATGTTGTAGTTTTGATTTATCTGATTTGTCACGTCCTTGATCTGAATCATTTCTTTCAGCAGAGTTCTTTCATTAATTTATTTTTTCTGTACATTTCTATTCTTATCCATAATTTTGCAGAAGGGAGATATGGGAGCTATGGAATTTACACACAGAATTTTCAAACAAATCATGTGGCGTTCTTGTAAACAACATGTTGCAGATGAATTGGAACTTCCTTCACAAGAGGAGTGCCTCTCTTGGCTTACACTATCACCAGTAGAAGAGCACTTTTACCAGAGGCAACATGAAGCTTGTGTTAGAGATTCCCATGAGTTTATCGAAAGTTTGAGAAATGATATTCTTAATAGAAAAGTCCCAGGTTTTTGCTCAGTGTTGTTAATTTAATTTTTATAAGTCATTTGAAAGCAATGCATATAGGATAATGATTGATCTTGCAATGTTTCACATGGATTCCAGATTCTGTAGCTTTGAATGGTTTGTCTGATCCTTCAATGACCCAAACGGAGGCAAGGAAGCTATTGGATGCTTTGCTGAAGCTTCGCCAGGCTTGTTGTCATCCCCAGGTTGGAAGTTCTGGGTTGCGATCCCTGCACCAGTCTCCTATGACAATGGAGGAAGTACTAATGGTGTGTTACTTGTAATGATCTTTGATAAGCTTTTACGAACAATGCACATGTGTTTTGCGTTTTCAATTGACGTGGAACTTAATCTGCAGGTCCTTATAAGCAAGACCAAGGTAGAAGGTGAGGAAGCTCTCAGGAGGTTAGTTATCGCTCTGAATGCACTTGCCGCAATCATTACAATACAAAAAGATTTTTCTCAAGCTGCTTTGCTGTACATTGAAGCTCTTACTTTTGCTGAAGAGCATTCTGAAGATTTCCGCCTTGATCCTTTGTTAAATATTCACATTCATCATAATCTTGCTAATATATCCCCGTTGGCTGAGAATTTTTCTTTGATCTTGCCATCCAAACGAAAGCAAGTGTCTGGCACTTCTGCAATTAATACAACCAAAAGGCATTCTCTTGCAAAGGTTGATCATGATCATGTGAAGAGGCACAAAATAAGTAACTGCGATAACATAACTTCTGCAGAACCATCAAATGTTGAATCTAGCCTTTCAGAAAATGACTTAAATGATAGAGAATTTGATGATTTGTCTGCAAGTTCCGTCAAATATCTGATAACAGAGTGCGAAGATTTAAAACTTAAATATTTATCTGTGTTCAGTTCAAAGCTAACTACAGCTCAACAGGAGTTTCAAAGTTCTTACATGCAGGTAAATATCCTTAATGGCTCTTAAGAAATAAAAATTATCTGTTTGTATTGGACTTTTGAGGCTTTTTCTTTTATTTTTTAAGTCCAATTTAGCATCTTGAAATATAAGTTGATATTTTATCATGGATTGCCAAAAACCTTAATATTTGATGTTTCCTTTTAAATAGATTCCTTATCTAGCGGGATTGTTCTTGGTTTGTTTTAGTAGTCTCCACTTACTGTTTTCTGTAATTGGCTTTTGGACACTTTGAAGGTTTGTAACTTATATCGTGACACCAGAAAAAATCAAAATACACTTTGGTGGTTAGAAGCACTTCATAATGCTGAGCAGAACAAGGATTTCTCAACCGAGTTGCTTAGAAAGATTGAAGAAGCCATCTCAGGAAATTCAAACAATTCAAAATCGTCACGAGTAGCTACTCGGTTAGTGATGTTTTGCTGTATAAGATTGTTCAACAAAGATATTCGTAAAGCAGTGGATTTTTGTGAAAACTCATAGCAAAGTTGTATTGATTGGTTATGTTGCATTGCCATAACAGTTTCTTTTATAATTTAAGATTTGAAAATTCATTTCTAAGACATTTTGATAAATGACAATTAGTAAATTTACTATAACATGCATTGTTACTAATGCGTGTTACTTCTGATCCAGTTTTCGGAGCATAAGCTCTCTGAAGTATCAAATTCAAACCAGTTTGGATCAGTTAGAAGCCTCTAGGAAAGTGCTATTAGATCGTTTGTTAGAAATCGATGAGACAATGGAAAAACCAAATGATGAAGATATTGAGCGTGTTGGTAAATGTCGAAATTGTCAACCTAATTGTGATGGCCCCCCATGCCTTCTGTGTGAACTAGATGAATTGTTTCAGGTTTGGAAAATTGAGCTTATCTTGCAATTTGATTCACACAACTTTTAACAAATGTAATATGGTCTCATGTTTTAATTTTATCTTCAGAACTATGAAGCTAGACTCTTTGTTCTCAAGGATGAACGTGGAGGGCTAATTTCATCTGCTGAGGAAGCAGTAGGTTTTAAAAAGAAAATATTTGCACGTAATCAATTCCTCGCAAAGCTATCAAAGTCTAATCACAGTTCATCAGTATCTGATATTGATTATGATGAGTCTGGAAAAAGGAATGTTGGACAAAGAGTTATGGTAAGTAATTAATTTCAGTTAAATTCCTTTGTCTATGACATTTGCAAATATAATGTTTCTCCTTTTTTCATGGTCGATTGAAACAGAGTCCAGAATTGTCACTTAACAAAAATGAAATAAAAATTGAAAGAACTTCAACATTTCACTGCATTACCCTGAAAAAATTATCCAGTTTTTGTGAATTGTTGTACTAAATTCATCTTGTCCCTTAGCAATGTATATTACTGTTAAGAAATGTGGTTGGACCTAACTCAACCCTACAAAACCGGCTTGAGAAATATGTGACAATTACTTACTAATCTTCCATATTAATTATGGTGATCTATTTAGGCTTCGAGATCGGCATCTATGCTGGAGGTTCTTCTTGGAGTTATAAAGAACTATTGCAAGACTCAGTTTGGAAAGGACAGTATCTCAGCAGCCACCAAGCATTTACATATTTTGGAGGTATAACTTGATGAAATATAATCTATGCTTATCTATAGTTGAATTTGACAGATGTGATTCATATACGAGGTATTAATCTAGAGAGTTTTGATTTCAATATTACCCTCCCATCCTAAAATAATAAATACATACGCGATAGGTTGATTGTGCTCACCTGGAAATTAATGACTGAGTTTTTCTGATTCAATCTTTTTAAAATTTGAGATCATCCATACTAACAATGTATATTCAATGGATTCTGATTATTTGTTCATGGCTTTGTAAGGGAATGCGAAAGGAGTTTGTTTATGCAAGGTCTTTGGCATTAGCTCAAGATCAATATCTGCGAGCCCATGATGAAATAAAGATGGCGGTTTCTCGTTTACACCTAAGGGCAAATGAAGATGATAAATCTCTTGATTCTCTAGGTGAAAATGAATTATATGCGGCTAGCTCAAACTTTTCCCAGGAGAAGTTTATGTCATTGGCCTTGTTGTCACAGATAAAAGGAAAGCTACGCTACTTAAAGGTATAGAAAAATAAGCCTTAGAATTTTTTATGTGATTAATATAATTCCTCTGTGTATTTGCCAAATTTCTAGGTAATCAAAATTAACCCCTTGAGCAATTAATGGTGACTAAAAAGTATACACATACCGCGGACTTTTAAAGATATATAAAGCTATTTGAGAGTTGGCTCTTGACAATAATCATGAAATATTATGTAGAAGCATGGAAATTCTGAATAGTTCATTTGAACATTAATGTTATTAGAACATGGGTTTGGGCTTAACTCAACCTTATAAATCTGGCATCACTTATAAACATATTGTTAGTTCATATCTCATTCAATGTGGGATTCTTAGCACCCACTCACGCCAGTTTTGAGTTGTCTCAAACGTGAGACTTTCAAAGACTAAGTTGAGAATGATTTATAATAGAACATGAGTTGTTCCTAACTCAGTCTTATATAACCGGCTTCACGTTTAAACATATTGGAAGTTCATATCTAATCCAATGTGGGACTCTTAACACCCCCTCACGTCTAGCTGGACATTTGAAGCATGACCCAAGTGGTCAGATAGCGGGGACCTGATAGCTGGTAGTCCAATAGATCTTATGGTTTGGGCATCAAATCTAAGCTGAATTACCTTTCAGGGTTTGGTTCAGTCTAAGCAAAAACTGCCATTGGAAAGTCCAGTTAACTCTTCATGCACTCAAGACACAAATGCTATGTCAAATTCTACAGAAGAGAAGGGTGAACTCATATCTAAAACTTATGAGGAAACATGCCCAATTTGCCAAGAAAAGCTAGGCCATCAGAGAATGGTGTTTCAATGTGGGCACGTTACCTGCTGTAAATGTAAGTATTATATGACAAAACTTCATATTATCTTTCTTTAGTTGTGTTAGAGATGTGATAGTCATTTATCAATCTTTAACAGCATATGTTTCTAGGAGAATTGAATTTTGACGTAATTTAAGAATATTGTATAAAACATAACTATGCATCTATTTCTCACAGGTTTATTTGCTATGACTGAGAAGAGGCTTCAACATAGCAAGACTCATAATTGGGTGATGTGCCCTACATGTCGACAGCATACTGATTTTGGAAACATTGCCTATGCTGTTGATGCACAAAAGGAATCTCCCAATTCATCAATGCTGCATACACCTGACAGCTGTGGAAAACATGAATCATCCATTACTGTCAAAGGCTCGTATGGAACCAAGGTGTTTTATCGCATTGCAACTTTAAGTGTATTGATAATCTCTAGATGAATAATGATCATATTCCATCTTCGTTTACACACGCCACTACCACTGGGATCTACTTGTTGTGATGCCTAAGTCTGAACTGGCATGATTTTGTACTGCTTTCTACTTGAGATTTTACTTATGAATGAATGGCATGGCAAAGTATGTCGATAGCTGTGTTCCTTTTGTTGTTCGAAGAGAGTGGGTAGATGAGGAATGCTGACCGCATATAACCACTATTCAAAACATATATGTACTCAATGTAGAATCTCAGTACACCCCTCTCACACTCAGGGCTATAAATATTTGAAGCATGAACCAAGTTGCCCGATAACCAGTGTCCTAACAAATCGATGATAATCTGGACACCATCTTAAAGTTTTGATTGGTTTTAACTCAATCCCACACAGTGACTTGTACGGGGAGGGATGTCTAACACATACCATTACTATTTTGGTCATTTCACTATCTAATGTGGGATTATCAACACCCCCTCTAGGATTGAGAATTTGAAGTGTGATCCAGGTGGCATAATGACGGATGGTCCAACGAATCTAGGTTATACTCTAATATCATAGAATTTAGGTTGGACTTAAGTCAACCCCACAACACCGACTTGTACGGTAAGGCGAGGACAATCTCCAAGTGAGAAGAATTAAATTCGAATAGAATATACAAAAGACAACATGCTAACTATTTTTAAAATTAGAATATCTATTATTATTAATGTGTATATCATTGTTAATAATACATTCCAATTTGTAATTTTCATGTTCCTGCTAAAAAGTCAGCATTGGATTTTTTTTAATACTATTCTTCATCTTTGTATTGATGATGTTTTGCAGATTGAAGCAGTCACAAGAAGAATCTTGTGGATTAAGGCTGCAAATCATAAATCAAAAGTTCTTGTATTTTCAAGTTGGAAAGATGTACTTGATGTACTGGAACATGCCTTTGCCACCAATAACATCACCTTCATCCGGATGAACGGAGGCAGGTATAATAATCTATGCCATTTCTATTTCATATTTTACTTGAGTATTTATGCTGAACTAGAAGACTTTTAGAGGCGTAAAAAATGGAATAGGAAGGCAAAAATCATGATCGAAATCCTATTTTGGTTCAATTTCATATTAAAAATTAATCAATGTTATTTTTGGTATGAATTTGTGAGTTCAGGAAAGCTCACACCGCCATCAGTCAATTTAGAGGAAAACAGAATGACTCAAAAGGATGTGAGGGGTCAGAACCAAAATCTATTCAGGTGTTGTTGCTTTTAATCCAACATGGAGCCAATGGTCTTAATCTTTTGGAAGCACAACATGTGGTCCTTGTAGAGCCATTACTCAATCCAGCTGTTGAAGCACAAGCAATCAGTCGTGTACATCGTATTGGTCAAAGGAATAAGACCCTCATTCATCGTTTCTTAGTAAGTCTCTCTCTTTCTATCACCACTCGAATTCAATCATCCTTGTCTTTGGATGTGCTCTTCACTTGAATTAACTCTAGATCATTTCTAGTATTCATGTCCAAGTTTTTTGCTTTGAATATTTGAATTTTAGTTGCATAATTTTTTGTTTCTCAAGTCATATAAAGATATGTTTGACATTACTTTATTCTTTTAAATGAATTTTTTTATTATAGTTAATACTTCACTCCACTCCTTAAATCATATTAAATATCTGTTGCATTACTTCTATATGATTTCTGTGAGGACTTATGGATTTGCTCATTTCATTGATTAGCTAATATTTCTTAAGAGACAATTGCCACGGATAAGAGTCTCTCATTAGATAAGATATGACTTGAAAATATGTATATACAAGTGGTGGCAATGACAATCCTCCCCTTACGTGTCAGTTTTGCAAAGGTTAAGTTAGGATTAATTCAAAATTTAAAATAGTATCACAGTCTATCCAAAATTCATTGGGCCGATAAACCATTCATTGGGCCGATAAACCACTCAAATCACGTTTAAGTATGTTAAAAGTCCCACATTAAACGAGATATAATCTAAAAATATGTTTATAAGTGGTGGTTGACACTTGAAAGCTACCCCTTTACAAACCATTTTTTTAAGGTTTGAGTTAGGGTGAACCTAATTTCTAAAAACAACCATCAGTAACCACTAAATGTATTTGGGGTAAATAGCTTGATTAAAAGTTATTCAATAATTGTTTTCATTTAAGTGCTCGTGTATAAATTGTTTTTACAATTGATTAGCAAATGTGAGAAAATTTTGTACAAGCAAATGTGAGAAAATTTTGTACAAGCTTTTTATAGTCTATTTTGTACAAGCATATAACATATTACGAGATTCTTTGAAAAACAAAAAATAGTTTATGGACATATTCTAAGCTATATTTCCATGTTTGTGTTTAAATCACAAGATGAGTTTGTTTTACTATATAAGTTTTGTTTAGGTTCTTCGAAAAAAAAAATAGTTTATGGATATTCTAATCCAATCACAAGACGAGTTTGTTTGCTTGTTTAAACTCTTCGAAATGTCTCTTTTAGAATTTTTGGGTTGAGCTTAACTTATCCCTACAAAACCGGTTTGTAAGGTGAGGGTTGTTCAAACTTTATAAACCCAATTCATGTCATATATCTAAGCAATGTGGGACTAAATCCACCCATTCAAACTCAACACAATTAAGGTGTTTGAGGTTGCAATGAAAGCAAGCTAAATGCCGCAATTAGGCGATTAGGGGCGGATCGCAATGAAGGTGGATTCCATCACACTTCACGCTCAGGTCTCAATGAGCCTGAATTGTGGACAATGCGGGAAACCCAACAAACATATTTAGATAAGCTCGGATACCATCTTAGAAATTTTGGGTTGAGGCTAACTTATTCATACAAAATGGGTTCTTAGAATTTGGGTTGGACCTAACTAATCCCTATAAAACTGGGCTATAAAGTAAGGGTTGCGCAAGCTTCATAGACACTACACAAACCATATCTCTAAACCATATCTCTAAGTAATGTGGGACTAAATCCACCTATCAAAGGCTCCAATAAAGGAAATTCAAATGCCGCATTAAGGCGACTAGGGGTCAGACCCCAATGACGGTGGAATTTCCAACAGCCTTCTCTATACTTTTGTAGATGTTTTGGAAATATTAAGATTTATTTGAGTGAATGAAAGCAAAGAACATGAATTAATGTTCTCTCTACCCTTTCTTGCCTCAGGTCTAAGTTTTGTCTCAGAAATTCATACATGAAGAATTGTTCTTATATCTTTGTTCTTGCATCTGTTAGGTAAAAGACACAGTCGAAGAGAGCATATATAAATTGAACAGAAGCAGAAGCAACCACTCATTCATCAGTGGCAACACAAAAAATCAAGATCAACCTGTTTTGACCTTTAAGGACGTGGAATGCTTGCTGGCAAGAGCACCTCTAATGGCACCAGAAACCGATGAAAATCCTAATACAAATACAAACCTGAGAGACTTTCCTCCATCAATTGCGGCAGTTATAGCTGCTGAGAGAAGACTTCATGAGCAAAGAACATGATCTTTTTTATCGCTTCGTTTCTTAAAAATGTTACTAGGCACAAGTGCAACAATTTTAAGAGGCCAGGGGAGTTGCATTGCAATAAACTTTCAAATCTCAATATAAATTATTCTAACAATTTTTTCTACAAATATCTAGAATTTCGTTTATTCTTGTACATATAGTTACGTATAGTTAGTTTTGTGAATATTTAACTTGACACCCTCGAATTAAACCTGTCACTTCCTGTTTGGAGCAAACTTTCTAGTTATATATATCATTTATTTTAAATCGTGAGCTAAAATCTTTAAAATATATGTTAAATCTTTAAAGTTTTATTGTTTTACCTCAAGTTGTATGAAATATCTTTTAGTTCATAATGGGCTGAGGTTTGTTGGGTCAAATAATGAATTCTTCCAATTTCATATTGGGTAGTGAAAAGAAAAAGAAATGAAATATTCAAATAAATAGGAAGAGAATGTTTGACTTTTCTTCAGTATAAAAACTCTAGCCTTTTGAGTGTAATGAGGTTTGGATAGTTCTGACTCATGTGATATTTTAGAGAGAATTTGTTAGTATCCTTATTTTATAGATCCACTCGATCAAAGGTACATATTATTAGGTTTGTTGGGTCAAATAATGAATTCTTCCAATTTCATATTGGGTAGTGAAAAGAAAAAGAAATGAAGTATTCAAATAAATAGGAAGAGTATGTTTGACTTTTCTTCACTATAAAAACTCTAGCCTTTTGAATGTAATGAGGTTTGGATAGTTGTGACTCATGTGATACTTTAGAGAGAATTTGATACTATCCTTATTTTATAGATCCACTCGATCAAAGGTACATATTATTAGGTTTGTTGGGTCAAATAATGAATTCTTCCAATTTCATATTGGGTAGTGAAAAGAAAAAGAAATGAAGTATTCAAATAAATAGGAAGAGTATGTTTGGCTTTTCTTCAGTATAAAAACTCTAGCCTTTTGAGTGTAATGAGGTTTGGATAGTTGTGACTCATGTGATACTTTGATACTATCCTTATTTTATAGATCCATTCGATCAAAGGTACATATTATTACTCAATTAACATAATACTACATTTACGTATTAGGCGAACAAACTAGGAGTTCAAAACTCTTAAGTTCTTATAATGTGTGATCACACGATCATCTATTACCGCATTCGTAAACTCTTATCACTTACACGACAAATAGATAAGGGTATAAAAGAATGCAACTCTTATCACTTACATGACAAATGAACATCAACTCCTAGCTATCCAGTCAAATTGATATATCAGGACAAGATTACTCTCATTGAAAGGAGAAAATTACTATGCCTTATCCATTCAGGCGAGTTTTATGGTGAGACCTATTCCCCGAAGTCCTCGAAATGCCCATCTTGTGGACTTACATACCCAATCATTTTCTACTCTTGACTGGTATTAGGTATTTCGAAATTCATCGTCGGATTCTAACATAATTCTGTGTATTCTCACTTACCAAATAATATCCATTAGATAAGTAAACATACAAAAGAAAAGTTATCTAACATTCTTTCCCAATTAATTTCCTTTAAGCGATATGTTGCTTATTCTGGTATTAAATCATAATGTATTTACAATTCACTTATATCATTTGTAGTTGAGCAAATCAGCCGAGCAAACCTTCTTTGTACTCCCACAAACTTCTGCCAAAAATGATTGTAGTTCGTCGACTTGCTCTAGAAACACCCCTGCTAAGAGGGTTGTTGTCCCAACTTCTCTGGATGATATTTTGCAAGATGAAGTCCTAATTGTAGGAGAATTGTCATCCAAGGCGCAGCGAAATTTAAAATTTTCTCCATTTAGTGATCCTTACGAATGGGCATGATCAGTGATAGAATCGTTACCTCTTGTGGCGATTCAAACCTTTGGTGCAGATCTCTGATAATGATTAAAACCTTTGATACAGATCCACGGGGCGATCACGAACGTTGAACGATGACAACGTCTCTACTCAGTCCACACGAACGGATTCCTTCAATCGCAGTGCTAGCTGTTATGAATGAGGGCTTTGAGTGAGAAGGAGAGATACGAAATTCCAACTCTTCAGTTGTGTTTTCTGTCTCAGTGAGTTACATTGTTTCTACCCAAGGGGTTTTATTTATAGAACCACTTGTGTGGGCTTTAAGCAAAAAAGCCCACTTAAGTGCATTTTGGCCCATATCTCATAATATGCCAAAATCACTTAAGTATTTGGTATCTTACCATATTTCGTATTCTACTTAAGTACACCGTACCTTACGATGTTCCTTAATTATTCTATCTCTCATCAATCCGTCCTTTGTGTGTGACCCTATAAGTTTTCGCGACGTTGGCAATTATATTAAATCACGCATTTAACATAATAAACAGTGAGCGGTATCTAGCAACACATCCCTGCTACCCAAGTCACGAAAATATCATGTGATCTGACAAAAACCTCCTGTGATAATAATTATGTGTATAATTACCCCTTTGCCCTTATGTCTATATTGAACACAAGGTATAAATCGTGTCACCCTTGTCCAGTTCAATATTGGGCCCATAGACATTTATCCTGTTACGCAGGATAGGCAAATTCCATCTAGGACACTCATGTCCCTCAGCATGCTTTGTGGAGTACCCATCAACTGTCTTTATCGTTATCTAGTTACGGACAATGTTGGATCATCAATAAAGCACTCGACTCTACATCTAGGATCCATAGTGGTTTCAGGTCGAAGAGTGGTATACACTATTATCACCATGAGAATAACTTATGACACTTTGCATAACTTTCTATATAGTATTCTCATAGCGGGTCAATCCGGTACAAATATTACTCCTAATATTCATACCTATGTTTAAGACTTGGTAACTCTTTATCCATGATCCATGAGATGTGATCATCAGTCTACAAACATAATAGTCTTAATGCTTTAATGTTATCCCACTTCACACTAAAGCTCGACTACGGATACTTTAAGAATAATGTCCTTATGTTTAATGTGTTCTCATGATTAAGTCACACTTAATACATTAAACGGACTATCTATTCCAAGGACTTTATTAATCAACCATAATAAAGAAAATGCCTTTAAATAATTTGATACAAGCACCAAAAGTATTGGCCTCTAGGGCTTACACCAACACTAATTCCAATGCAATATGCAACTAAGGCTAAGCACATCAAGAAGGAGATCATATAATGCATACCTCACTTTTTGATGCATTTATATGTTTTGTTGACTTCATTAATGTAAGGTTGATTTTCATCCTCTAAGAACTATGTCTATTTAATGGTGTACTTATGTGTTATGTATAACTTTGCAATGTTACATTGAATTGAGGAACTAACTACTTCATGTTTATGTTAGTGTACATGAAAATTTGTTGACCATCTAAGTGTTGGAAATGATCTATGTTTTTCACAAAAACCTGAGCAAAATGAATTTGGTCTTTTCTTATACTTAAGGTTTAAATGCAGTATTCACTTATAAATTTATTCATATGACAGAAGTATGCTAATTTGACTTATATTAGTAACAAATGTATAATTTATTTAATAACTTAACGAATTTATAGTCTGTTTAACAATGTAACCAATTCATATCGCATTATGTTACAACTTAACAACTATATCACTTAAAATGGGAATTTGACTTGATTATGCTACATGGGTAATTATAAGAACCTTCCAGTTTTGAGAGCAAGGTTATCAGTTTATTATTGATTACAACAAATGTACCTTGAAGTCAGCATGAATGCACAAATCTATCATTACAAATTGGCATTTAAAAGGAATGTGTTTTTACACATACAATAATGGAAAACTTATTATTAGTCGTTTTTCTGAAACATCAAAGTAAAAGAATATGAAGGAGAAGAGCGATCCAAAACGCAGCAGAATTTAAAATTTCTCCTTTAGTGATCCTTACGAATGGGCATGATCAGTGATAGAATCATTACCTCTTGTGGCGATTGTAACCTTTGATGCAGATCTACGGAGCTATCACGAACGTTGAACGATGACAACGCCTCTACTTAGTTCACACGAACGGATTCCTTCAATCTCAGTGCTAACTGTTACGAATGAAGGCTTTGAGTGTGTGTGTGTGTGTGTGTGTGTGTGTGTGTGTGTGGTGTGTGTGTGTGTGTGTGTGAGAGAGAGAGAGAGAGAGAGAGAGAGAGAGAGAGAGAGAGAGAGAGAGAGAGAGAGAGAGAGAGAGAGAGAGAGAGAAACGAAATTGCAATTGCACCAATGCTTCTACATAAGGGTTCTATTTATAGAACCACTTGTGTGGGCTGCAAGCTACAAAAGCCCACTCAAGTGTATGTGGCCCATATCTTATAATATGCCAAAATCACTTAAGCGCGTGGTTGTGTGTGACCCTGTAGGTTTTCGCGGCATTGACAATTATATTAAATCACGTATTTAACATAATAAACAGTGAGTGGTATCTAGCAACACATCACTGCTACCCAAGATACGAAAATGTCATGTGATCTGACAAATCCTTTTGAGATAATACTTATGTGTACAATTACCCTTTTGCCCTTATGTCTATATTGAACCCAAGGCATAGACCGTGTCATCCTTGTTCAGTTTAATATTGGGCCCATAGACATTTATCCTGTTACGCAGGATGGGCAAATTCCATCTAAGTCACTCATGTCCCTTAGCATGCTTCGTGGACTATCCATCAACTGTCTTTATGGTCATCCAGTTACGAACAATGTTTGATCAACAATAAGGCACTCGACTCTACATCTAGGGTTCATAGTGGTTTCAGGTCGAAGGGTGGTATACATCGTTATCACCATAAGAATAACTTATGACACTTTGCATAACATTCTATATAGTATTCTCATAGCGGGTCAATCCAGTATAAATATTACTCTTAATATTCATACCTATGTTTAAGACTTGATAACTCCTTATCCATGATCCATGAGATGTGATCATCAGTCTATATACATAATAATCTTAATGATTTAATGTTATCCCACTTCACAATAAAGCTCGACTATGGATACTTTAAGAATAATGTCCTTATGTTTAACGTGATCTCATGATTAAGTCACACTTGATACATTAAACGGACTATCTATTCTAGGGACTTTATTAGACAAACATAATAAAGGAAAAGCCTTTTATTATTAATAAATAATTCGATACAAGTACCAAAAGTATTGGCCTCTAGGGCTTACACCAACAGAATATACCGACCACTTTAGGCTCAGTTCAACAACCTTACTTCTTCGCCACTTCTACTATCATAATTAATAAACTTATGCCCCATTTTTGTATGATAGGACTCAATTGCAACTGTACAAGGGTAGGTTATGTTCCATGATTTTTGTTTTGTTTTACACATTCAGCAACTAGCTCCCTTTGAAGGTCCTGATCATATCTTCATGGGAAATGGTTAAGGTTTGCACATTCAGTCCTTTGATTCAACTGTCTTTTCATCACCATTTCAACCCTACACACCTCTCGCACTTCACAATCTCTTACTTATTCCCACTATCACAAAGAATTTGATTAGTGCCAATTAGTTTTATAGAGATAACCATGTCCATTTCCTCTTTACTACTGACAAATGTCTTGTGCAATCACATGTTTCTAAGGTTACCTTGCTTGAAGGAAGTGTTGGCAGGGATGACTTATAAAAGTTTTGCTTAAGCAATAAGTGATATGTTATGGTTACAAACTCTATTCAAGGAATTGTTTATCTCCTTCAAGCTTCCTATAATCTTATGTGATAATCAATCTGCTGTTATGCTGGCTCATAACCCTATTTTTCACTCAAGAACCAAACACATGGAGATTGACCTATTTTTTTGTTAGGGAGAAAGTGTTGACCAAACAACTTCAAACCACTCATATCCATGACACTGATAAATAGGATGATGTTCTCTCTCTCTCTCTCTCTCTCTCTCTATATATATATATATATATATATATATATATATATATATATATATATATATATATATATATATATATGTGTGTGTGTGTGTGTGTGTGTGTGTGTGTGTGTGTGTGTGTGTGTGTGTGTGTGTGTGTGTGTGTGTGTGTGCGCGCGCGCGCGCGCGTGTGTGTGTGTGGAGGGGGGGTGTTATTAACGTATATATCTAGTATAAGCTCAAGATTGATAAATTTCAGTCTAAGCAGTATTCAAAACCTACTATTGCAGGTCATCAGGTCTGCAATATAAAAGCAGACAATTGTATTATTTTGTAACTAACCAAAAACAGAAATGAAAAGTTAATTAAACTGGAATGAAAGCGCTCTCTCTCTCTCTCTCATGTATTAAAATAATATTAAACAAATATTTAAATAATTAGTGGCATAAATTGTTACAAGCGGTAAAACGGATCTGACCCGTCAAAGATGTCTGTTTTATCTACATTTTTGGTGAGACGAGCCTATATTTTAGGCTTGCACCTCCTATTAGGTATGTCCACCCCATTTTTTTGGTATGCGGACGATAACGCATCAAACATAGTTTTTCTAAGTTTTAGATTTTAAGGAGCAATGCACCCACCCATACTATTTTTAGTGGGGCGGATAAATGATTTAGGCATGCACTCATATTATAAGAATCCGACCCTGTCCTATTTTTTTTGCAGGTTTTTTTTGGACGAACCTAATATGGAAGGCATGCCCATTTTCTAGTGAAAATACGCATCATAAGTTAGTGAAAATACACTTGTCGTATTTTTTTTATACTCACCAATCATATTTGATTCATATTATTTTTTATCAAAAAATATAAATATTTGTAGCATTTTTTAATATTTATCAAATATTTGTTATGTAATTTTTATTTATTTATCAAATACAAATACTTAGCTTATATTTTTTTATATATAAATTATAAATATTAATTTAATTTTAATCATGAGTATATACAGTACAAAATAATTAATACATTATCAAAAATTTAAAATTTAATATATTTTTCTATATTTAGATCCTATCTCACTTTCTTTGGTACATTTTTATAATTACATCAATTACACAAAAATTATAAACAAGTCTATAATATAAATTATACAAAAGAACACTAACATTATCATAAATTAAAAATTTAATATTATTAATTATATTTTAATAGTATTTATAATTATAATCAATATTATATATATATTTTTAAATAGTGAAATTGAGATTATCTCAATTATTATAAAATAATTTAGATTACAAATTAATTAAATACTTATTGTTATTTATTATATTTAAAATAAAATTAAATATTTAAATTTTTATTGAAAATAATTAATTTTTTTTAACGTATCATATTATATCATAATATATATATATATATATATATATATATATATATATATATATATATATATATATATATATATATATATATATATATGACAGTGTAAAATAGTTTTACACTATCATCCAATAAAAATATATCATTTTGCCATATCATACCAGTATTTTAAAATTTTCAGTCTGATTTTGCGAGATTAATGGTTTTCATTGGTTGACAGTATATATATTACTCATCGAATCAATTTTTATAAAAACAAAACGATTTCAACGATTTAGTAATTTTTTTCTATGCTAGGTCAACAGATTTTAGAAAACATTAAAATAAAATAATATTAATTAATTAGTTAGTTAATGCTCTAAATTTATACCGTGATTCTTGAGTTAAAATATTTTTGGTAAATAACTAAATATCGTTAGGTGCATTTAAATTCACATGTTTTTGTTGAAAAGAAATTTGATCGACAAATTAGTGTTTGCTTGGAAAAGCAAATGAAATAAAAAAGAGGGCAAAATGGTCATTTTCCTAAAATGAGAGTGAAATCACGACCGTTGAATTTGATGCAAACAAAACAACCTGTTGATGCGGCTTTCCGTTGTAAAATTAGCTTGATCGTAGAAAGAAAGATAACAGACACTGCTCTATCAACAGTGTTCTATTCGTTCAACGATTCATACTCTTGTTTACTTCGGTGATTCTCTTCTTCTCTCCAGGTTCCAATTCCAAAAACTCCTCATTTGTAGAATTGTAAAGTTTTTTAGGGATTTTCTGTATTGTTAGACTATGCCTAGCCTATGGCAGTGTTATCTTCATTCTATATTTTGTACCTATCCTTTTATTCAGTTAAGGTTTTCTTCTTTCTAAGCATTTGCTGTTTAATTGCATTTTCCAACTTTTGAATGTTTCTACATTGACTGAGTGTGTGTCTTTTGCTATATAGTCTCACATGTCTTAAAAAAGCTTGGAAGTTTCGGTGACACTTGTGATTAAGTTTAATTTATTCATTTTTTAAATTATTATTAGTGTCGGTGTCGTGTTTTCACGTGTCTTCATAGGTCTTTTGAGTTCATGTTTAGTTATTCTTTAGTTTGTTGTTATTACATCTTTTTGAGTTCTTGTGTCTTCATGTTGTGCTTTAGTTTCAATTATGTAACATCATTAGTAATTTTAGTATGTTACTAGTACTCTACTCCCTTTTTATAAGCTCCTTTTGTCATTTTTACCTATATTAAGAAAAATAAGTACAATGTTTAATGTGTTAAATTTGTATATGAATGTTACTTAAATACCTTTTCATGTATAGATGTTTCAAACCCCAACTTTTCATTTCCCAAGACAAATATCGGTCGGTTGCGGGGCATTGCGGTCGCCTAAAGGTTCTCGCGATTTCGGTCGCCTAAAGGTTCTCGCGATTTCGGTCGCCTAAAGGTTCTCGCGATTTCGGTCGGTACATGTGTTGTGACACTGATTGCGGTCATTGCAATGTGAATTAATCACAATTTGTTCTTTATCACCAAAACGGCGAATAACGGTATCGGTATTGACACCTTTCGATACTGTTTTGTCGCGACTGTTTTCGTGGCAACGGACCGTTTTTTAAAACATTAGTTAGTAGTACTAATAGTAATTGGGATTATATTTGGAAATAAACAAAGAAATGTGTTCAGTAACTTGATATGAGACTTATATTCAGGGACAAGTTTTTTTAAGTGATTATAAGTAGAGCCATAGGTAGTCTAAGTGTAACTTGACTTTTTGTTTGATGTGTTTTTTATCTTTCTGGTTTTATGCAGTGGTGATAATTGATGGGTAGGCGGAAAAATAAACCACGTCGATCGGGTGGGATAATAGTAGAAACAAATGGTACTACGGAAACAGAATTGGATAAAGATAATATTGTAGAAGCGGGAGAAGAAGAAAAACGTAATTTTGATGATATTGATAAACCGTATGTTGTTGAAGTTGACCGCTCTGGTTGGTTGTCAGATGAACACCTTGATATTTCTGAAGTTGTTCTTAGGGATTTAAATATAAGAGAAGGTTTTAATGGTTTTGAACTGTCTGAAGATTTTTCTCAGGATCCCCAATTCTCGTTAAGATTTCGGTTATGTAATGTCGGTAATGTTCTTGGTCGAATCAAACTTGGCCATTGGCCTGTATTACCTTACACCGATATTCATTTAGAGTTTGTTAGAAGAGCTACAACTGACAATAGTGAAACATGCACAGTGATGTTATCGGGTATTTTTGATGGACCTGATGAAGGTGTTTCTGGTCTTGTTCATTTGACGAGTTTGAAATTTGTTACATTGAGGGTGGTTCCTGGGATTAGGCTTTCTGAGGACATACCTTCCCTGAGGGTGAGGGTTGAGGTACTAAAGAGTGCCTTCAATGCATGTGAGTCGCTTCTTGAGAGTTCTAGACAGCTATGGAAAAAGAGTATGATGAATGTCATGTCTTGGTTACGACCAGAAATGATGACTTCAGAGGTTAGGTATGGGTTAAGTAGCTATATGGAAATGGAAGTTGATTCGCAGACAGACATGGAAGACAACGGGAGCTATGAAGGGGAATGCTCAAGGTTCGATCCTGCTGGTTTTTATGAAGCCATTAAGCCTTCAAAGTAAGTTGAGTTTTCTCTTTTGTCTTGATCACTAATTTTAGGACAGAAACAATTCTTATAATGCTCAATTGTCACTCATTATACAATAACAGACTAGCTTAAGTCTTTAGCAATAATCAATCTCCAATTCAGTGTTGTCAAATAGTAATAGAAGCTATATCGGTGCTCTAGTGTAGCAGAATTTGCCGAAATGATTATTGTTCTGGATATTTTATTTAGTATTAAGATTCACCATATAGCGGCATTATAACAATGTAGTGTAGCGGAATTTAGTAACATTGCTCGATTTTGTTATCTAGCTTGTAGCCTTTAGCTTATCTTTTGTATATATGTGCACAGAGCAGAGCCAATGCTTGAAGATGACATACCTGAGTTACTTCCTGAACTTCGGCCATATCAACGGCGTGCAGCTTTTTGGATGGTAAAACGAGAAAAAGCAATGGAAGAAAGTCAGATTGAAAGAGAAATAAATCAATTTCATTCTCCATTATGTGTGGCGGTTGATTTTCTGGACACAAGCTCTAAAATGTTTTTCAATCCGTTCAGGTAAGTTTTTTAACCAGTTAGCAAAATATAACTTACATGCATTCTTTTTTTGTTACATAACTCATATGGGAGGCTTCACTTTCTCTCTCCCCCTACAATTATGATTTCATTTTACGTGTACTTATTTAAGTTATAATGGCTTCAGTGGAAATATTTCTTTGTGCCCAGAGACTTCTTCACCTTATGTATTCGGAGGCATTCTTGCTGGTAGGTCCCAAGTTATGCTGCATATTTCTTTTATTTTTCTCTAATAATCAAGTGGATTTTATTAATTTTTAAATTTTGAATAAGTTGTTATATTTTACAGTGGTAAAAACAATCTTTTATTAACAAATAGCTTTTTACCAGTTGGCCTCCTTTGACTTATTAATGAATTGACTATTCAGTCAAATATTTTGCACGATGAGTAATCCATGGAATCTTGTGAGGGCAAGATCAGTATGGTTCTTCTGATAGCATCCTGCTCTCTGTGCTGTTGAAATGTTATCAATGCCGCTGTTATATACATATCTGGGAAAATTGGGATAGAAGTAACTAATTTGTTGAACAATAAGGTATATTGTATACAAGAAATTTTTGAAATTCAATTTGACACGACTTAGGCATGTTAATAAAATGTAATACACAAACTTACATAGGTGTAGAATACTTGTAAAGAAATAGGCATCAATAACTCCTTAACGTATAACAATAATGACCACAATTTGTAAATTATAGTTATGATCAAAACAAAAATTGTAGAGTTATTGCATAGATTAAACTATATTTTAACGTCGTTGTCGACACAAAAGTTGTATCACCTAAGACAAAAAGTGAATGTGGGACTTCTCTATGTTTATGGAGGAGAGACGTAGTTTTCTTTTAAGATGTAAAAACTAGAAGTGTATTTAATCGTTTAAAAAACATGCCAAAGATTTGTGAAAAAAGAGTTTTAAAAACTTAACCCTCCCAGTTGTATTGTCTCTATTGCACCACAATGAAGCCGTATCCACAGAGTATCTTAAATGTATCTGGTAACTTAATTTTAACAAAACAATAATGTACTTTTGGATATTTCTATGACCGTATCCGGAAGTATCTTAGGAGTATCGGTATCTGATACAAGTCCGACACAGATACTTCTCCCATTTTGGATAATCCGAGCTTCAAAGCATCAAACCTGTTGTCATATTTTCCCACCAAGTCACAAGAATCCTCTAAGAAAACTTCAATATCTAATGATTAATCTTGTCAACAATGGACATTGCATAGTGAACATCAATCCAGGTTTCAAGTGTCATATTCCTCTTTCTTTTGAACAAAATTCCTCTTCCTAAATTTTCTTGAGATACTAAAGAATTCCATTGAGTAGGAAACCCTTGTTAAATTTTTAAATTTTACTCTTATTTTTGCTTTCTAATGTTCATTTATGCTCTATGGTGTGGAATCTCGAGGCTGTAATACCTATGCATTCTGAAATTTAAGAGCTAGAAAGTTGAAAGTGTAGTGTTGTTTATTTGCATATTGACAAACTGTATGGCCGTGTTGTTCTACTTGCATAGTCTCTCGTTGTGGTTCAATGACAACTCTTATGGAAACTTGTAATTATCTTATGTTTACTTTATATTGTTCTATGTATTTATTTATGTTCGATAGTCTAAAATATTAAGCACGTAATTATAATGCTCTTGTTCTGAAGCTTAAGTAGCTGTAATTTGAAGGCAATTGTTCTTTATTGCTATTTTGGCAAATCGTGTTTTCCGTTCTCTCTGATGAAATGTTTCAATGTAACAGATGAGATGGGATTAGGAAAAACTGTAGAATTGCTTGCCTGCATCTTTGCTCACCGTAGATCAGCAAATGGAAGCGACACACTAATTGACTCAGTTCCCCAAGTCAATGGCAACGAAAAAGCCGCTTTAAAAAGACTTAAAAGAGAGCGCGTGGAGTGCATATGTGGAGCTGTCAGCGAAAGTCTCCAATATGAAGGACTATGGGTTCAATGTGACGTTTGTGATGCTTGGCAACATGCAGATTGTGTTGGTTATTCGCCTAAAGGAAAGTCACTGAAATCAAAACAAGGATTGGAAAGCAAGACACATAAAACTACTATAGCTTTGAGGAATGGGGAATATGTATGTCAAATGTGCTCTGAACTAATGCAAGCTACTGAATCTCCTATCGCCTCTGGTGCTACACTCATTGTTTGCCCAGCTCCTATTTTGCCCCAGTGGCATGATGAAATTATTCGGTATAGTTTTTTCTTAATGAAATTATCAATGTTTGTATCAACCTAGAGCTCGGCGCCTACTGTTTTTTATAATGCCTGCAAGGTCCTACTTTCTGTGTTACCCATATCGAGTTGCATGCTTGCATGTTGCATCAATTTGTGTTAATGGTTAACTTGGCCTAAGGATTATAATAACTCTCCTGTTAGGGCATAAGTAATGCATTAAGATTGTTAAAGGAGCACAGATTTGATATGCCAGCTGTGCCACCTTTATTTTGGAATGTTGAGACTCAATCTAAAGTTTTTAAAACCATGATACATATTAACATAATTGCCAGCTGTTTTCAAGTTTTAGTTTCTTTTAGACATGCATAGTTGGATTATTTTTCCTTTCTTTAATTTTGGTTATGAATATGAATTGTGATCACATTGTGTAATTCTTATTTAGTGATTTAAACTAAATGAACTTATATCTGTCTCATACTCGTTAACTTTTCTTTGTCACTTGTCACTGCAGTCATACACGTCCAGGAGCCCTGAAAACTTGTATTTATGAAGGTGCGCGTGAAACATCTTTCTCCAATTCAACTTCAATGGATATCGATGATCTTGCCAGTGCAGACATCGTAATCACTACATATGATGTGCTTAAAGAGGATTTGTCCCATGACTCTGATAGACATATAGGTGATCGACATCTTTTGAGGTTTCAAAAAAGGTTAGCTCTAAAGAGTAGTATGATATTTTCCCATTTGTATCATCAGATTCTGATTTCCTGTGAGTTTGAGGTGGATATGTATTTTTTAAATATTTACAGGAACCACACATGATACTCGATATGCATAATATTATTTATTAGAGTAAGTTCAGTTTTCTGCATGTGCTTTTATTATTTATTAGAATAAGTTCAGATTCTGATTTCCTGTGAGTTTGAGGTGGATATATTTTTTAAATATTTACAGGAACCACACATGATACATGATATGCATAATATTATTTATTAGAATAAGTTCAGTTTTCTGTATGTGCTTTTATGATCCAAGGTTTTTAGTAGCCTGTTCTTTTTCTTCTTGTAGGTACCCAGTTATCCCAACTCTTCTTACCAGAATATATTGGTGGAGGATTTGTTTGGATGAGGCTCAAATGGTGGAGAGCACTGTTGCTACCGCTGCAACTGAAATGGCTCTTAGACTCCATTCCAAGCATCGTTGGTGCGTTACAGGAACCCCAATTCAGCGAAAGCTTGATGACTTATATGGACTTTTAAGGTTCAGTAAAACTAGTCCTTTCAATATATACAGATGGTGGAGTGAAGTTATTCGAGATCCTTACGAGGTATTTTATCTATAACTTATGTTATACTAAATTGTTGCAGATTGATGTTTCTTAGTACTCCGTTTTTTTTTAATAAATAAACATGGAGTAGTATAATAGTAGTGCAGCTATGTTCTCTTATTGTCAACTTATATTCAAAAACAATATAACAGTCTTAGAAGCTAGAGTTAACATGGAAACCTTTATTTTGTTGTCATAACACATGCTAAAAGTTTTGTGTGTCTAGAGAATGGAGCAGCCTTTCTATGTTGTAGTTTTGATTTATCTGATTTGTCACGTCCTTGATCTGAATCATTTCTTTCAGCAGAGTTCTTTCATTAATTTATTTTTTCTGTACATTTCTATTCTTATCCATAATTTTGCAGAAGGGAGATATGGGAGCTATGGAATTTACACACAGAATTTTCAAACAAATCATGTGGCGTTCTTGTAAACAACATGTTGCAGATGAATTGGAACTTCCTTCACAAGAGGAGTGCCTCTCTTGGCTTACACTATCACCAGTAGAAGAGCACTTTTACCAGAGGCAACATGAAGCTTGTGTTAGAGATTCCCATGAGTTTATCGAAAGTTTGAGAAATGATATTCTTAATAGAAAAGTCCCAGGTTTTTGCTCAGTGTTGTTAATTTAATTTTTATAAGTCATTTGAAAGCAATGCATATAGGATAATGATTGATCTTGCAATGTTTCACATGGATTCCAGATTCTGTAGCTTTGAATGGTTTGTCTGATCCTTCAATGACCCAAACGGAGGCAAGGAAGCTATTGGATGCTTTGCTGAAGCTTCGCCAGGCTTGTTGTCATCCCCAGGTTGGAAGTTCTGGGTTGCGATCCCTGCACCAGTCTCCTATGACAATGGAGGAAGTACTAATGGTGTGTTACTTGTAATGATCTTTGATAAGCTTTTACGAACAATGCACATGTGTTTTGCGTTTTCAATTGACGTGGAACTTAATCTGCAGGTCCTTATAAGCAAGACCAAGGTAGAAGGTGAGGAAGCTCTCAGGAGGTTAGTTATCGCTCTGAATGCACTTGCCGCAATCATTACAATACAAAAAGATTTTTCTCAAGCTGCTTTGCTGTACATTGAAGCTCTTACTTTTGCTGAAGAGCATTCTGAAGATTTCCGCCTTGATCCTTTGTTAAATATTCACATTCATCATAATCTTGCTAATATATCCCCGTTGGCTGAGAATTTTTCTTTGATCTTGCCATCCAAACGAAAGCAAGTGTCTGGCACTTCTGCAATTAATACAACCAAAAGGCATTCTCTTGCAAAGGTTGATCATGATCATGTGAAGAGGCACAAAATAAGTAACTGCGATAACATAACTTCTGCAGAACCATCAAATGTTGAATCTAGCCTTTCAGAAAATGACTTAAATGATAGAGAATTTGATGATTTGTCTGCAAGTTCCGTCAAATATCTGATAACAGAGTGCGAAGATTTAAAACTTAAATATTTATCTGTGTTCAGTTCAAAGCTAACTACAGCTCAACAGGAGTTTCAAAGTTCTTACATGCAGGTAAATATCCTTAATGGCTCTTAAGAAATAAAAATTATCTGTTTGTATTGGACTTTTGAGGCTTTTTCTTTTATTTTTTAAGTCCAATTTAGCATCTTGAAATATAAGTTGATATTTTATCATGGATTGCCAAAAACCTTAATATTTGATGTTTCCTTTTAAATAGATTCCTTATCTAGCGGGATTGTTCTTGGTTTGTTTTAGTAGTCTCCACTTACTGTTTTCTGTAATTGGCTTTTGGACACTTTGAAGGTTTGTAACTTATATCGTGACACCAGAAAAAATCAAAATACACTTTGGTGGTTAGAAGCACTTCATAATGCTGAGCAGAACAAGGATTTCTCAACCGAGTTGCTTAGAAAGATTGAAGAAGCCATCTCAGGAAATTCAAACAATTCAAAATCGTCACGAGTAGCTACTCGGTTAGTGATGTTTTGCTGTATAAGATTGTTCAACAAAGATATTCGTAAAGCAGTGGATTTTTGTGAAAACTCATAGCAAAGTTGTATTGATTGGTTATGTTGCATTGCCATAACAGTTTCTTTTATAATTTAAGATTTGAAAATTCATTTCTAAGACATTTTGATAAATGACAATTAGTAAATTTACTATAACATGCATTGTTACTAATGCGTGTTACTTCTGATCCAGTTTTCGGAGCATAAGCTCTCTGAAGTATCAAATTCAAACCAGTTTGGATCAGTTAGAAGCCTCTAGGAAAGTGCTATTAGATCGTTTGTTAGAAATCGATGAGACAATGGAAAAACCAAATGATGAAGATATTGAGCGTGTTGGTAAATGTCGAAATTGTCAACCTAATTGTGATGGCCCCCCATGCCTTCTGTGTGAACTAGATGAATTGTTTCAGGTTTGGAAAATTGAGCTTATCTTGCAATTTGATTCACACAACTTTTAACAAATGTAATATGGTCTCATGTTTTAATTTTATCTTCAGAACTATGAAGCTAGACTCTTTGTTCTCAAGGATGAACGTGGAGGGCTAATTTCATCTGCTGAGGAAGCAGTAGGTTTTAAAAAGAAAATATTTGCACGTAATCAATTCCTCGCAAAGCTATCAAAGTCTAATCACAGTTCATCAGTATCTGATATTGATTATGATGAGTCTGGAAAAAGGAATGTTGGACAAAGAGTTATGGTAAGTAATTAATTTCAGTTAAATTCCTTTGTCTATGACATTTGCAAATATAATGTTTCTCCTTTTTCATGGTCGATTGAAACAGAGTCCAGAATTGTCACTTAACAAAAATGAAATAAAAATTGAAAGAACTTCAACATTTCACTGCATTACCCTGAAAAAATTATCCAGTTTTTGTGAATTGTTGTACTAAATTCATCTTGTCCCTTAGCAATGTATATTACTGTTAAGAAATGTGGTTGGACCTAACTCAACCCTACAAAACCGGCTTGAGAAATATGTGACAATTACTTACTAATCTTCCATATTAATTATGGTGATCTATTTAGGCTTCGAGATCGGCATCTATGCTGGAGGTTCTTCTTGGAGTTATAAAGAACTATTGCAAGACTCAGTTTGGAAAGGACAGTATCTCAGCAGCCACCAAGCATTTACATATTTTGGAGGTATAACTTGATGAAATATAATCTATGCTTATCTATAGTTGAATTTGACAGATGTGATTCATATACGAGGTATTAATCTAGAGAGTTTTGATTTCAATATTACCCTCCCATCCTAAAATAATAAATACATACGCGATAGGTTGATTGTGCTCACCTGGAAATTAATGACTGAGTTTTTCTGATTCAATCTTTTTAAAATTTGAGATCATCCATACTAACAATGTATATTCAATGGATTCTGATTATTTGTTCATGGCTTTGTAAGGGAATGCGAAAGGAGTTTGTTTATGCAAGGTCTTTGGCATTAGCTCAAGATCAATATCTGCGAGCCCATGATGAAATAAAGATGGCGGTTTCTCGTTTACACCTAAGGGCAAATGAAGATGATAAATCTCTTGATTCTCTAGGTGAAAATGAATTATATGCGGCTAGCTCAAACTTTTCCCAGGAGAAGTTTATGTCATTGGCCTTGTTGTCACAGATAAAAGGAAAGCTACGCTACTTAAAGGTATAGAAAAATAAGCCTTAGAATTTTTTATGTGATTAATATAATTTCCTCTGTGTATTTGCCAAATTTCTAGGTAATCAAAATTAACCCCTTGAGCAATTAATGGTGACTAAAAAGTATACACATACCGCGGACTTTTAAAGATATATAAAGCTATTTGAGAGTTGGCTCTTGACAATAATCATGAAATATTATGTAGAAGCATGGAAATTCTGAATAGTTCATTTGAACATTAATGTTATTAGAACATGGGTTTGGGCTTAACTCAACCTTATAAATCTGGCATCACTTATAAACATATTGTTAGTTCATATCTCATTCAATGTGGGATTCTTAGCACCCACTCACGCCAGTTTTGAGTTGTCTCAAACGTGAGACTTTCAAAGACTAAGTTGAGAATGATTTATAATAGAACATGAGTTGTTCCTAACTCAGTCTTATATAACCGGCTTCACGTTTAAACATATTGGAAGTTCATATCTAATCCAATGTGGGACTCTTAACACCCCCTCACGTCTAGCTGGACATTTGAAGCATGACCCAAGTGGTCAGATAGCGGGGACCTGATAGCTGGTAGTCCAATAGATCTTATGGTTTGGGCATCAAATCTAAGCTGAATTACCTTTCAGGGTTTGGTTCAGTCTAAGCAAAAACTGCCATTGGAAAGTCCAGTTAACTCTTCATGCACTCAAGACACAAATGCTATGTCAAATTCTACAGAAGAGAAGGGTGAACTCATATCTAAAACTTATGAGGAAACATGCCCAATTTGCCAAGAAAAGCTAGGCCATCAGAGAATGGTGTTTCAATGTGGGCACGTTACCTGCTGTAAATGTAAGTATTATATGACAAAACTTCATATTATCTTTCTTTAGTTGTGTTAGAGATGTGATAGTCATTTATCAATCTTTAACAGCATATGTTTCTAGGAGAATTGAATTTTGACATAATTTAAGAATATTGTATAAAACATAACTATGCATCTATTTCTCACAGGTTTATTTGCTATGACTGAGAAGAGGCTTCAACATAGCAAGACTCATAATTGGGTGATGTGCCCTACATGTCGACAGCATACTGATTTTGGAAACATTGCCTATGCTGTTGATGCACAAAAGGAATCTCCCAATTCATCAATGCTGCATACACCTGACAGCTGTGGAAAACATGAATCATCCATTACTGTCAAAGGCTCGTATGGAACCAAGGTGTTTTATCGCATTGCAACTTTAAGTGTATTGATAATCTCTAGATGAATAATGATCATATTCCATCTTCGTTTACACACGCCACTACCACTGGGATCTACTTGTTGTGATGCCTAAGTCTGAACTGGCATGATTTTGTACTGCTTTCTACTTGAGATTTTACTTATGAATGAATGGCATGGCAAAGTATGTCGATAGCTGTGTTCCTTTTGTTGTTCGAAGAGAGTGGGTAGATGAGGAATGCTGACCGCATATAACCACTATTCAAAACATATATGTACTCAATGTAGAATCTCAGTACACCCCTCTCACACTCAGGGCTATAAATATTTGAAGCATGAACCAAGTTGCCCGATAACCAGTGTCCTAACAAATCGATGATAATCTGGACACCATCTTAAAGTTTTGATTGGTTTTAACTCAATCCCACACAGTGACTTGTACGGGGAGGGATGTCTAACACATACCATTACTATTTTGGTCATTTCACTATCTAATGTGGGATTATCAACACCCCTCTAGGATTGAGAATTTGAAGTGTGATCCAGGTGGCATAATGACGGATGGTCCAACGAATCTAGGTTATACTCTAATATCATAGAATTTAGGTTGGACTTAAGTCAACCCCACAACACCGACTTGTACGGTAAGGCGAGGACAATCTCCAAGTGAGAAGAATTAAATTCGAATAGAATATACAAAAGACAACATGCTAACTATTTTTAAAATTAGAATATCTATTATTATTAATGTGTATATCATTGTTAATAATACATTCCAATTTGTAATTTTCATGTTCCTGCTAAAAAGTCAGCATTGGATTTTTTTTAATACTATTCTTCATCTTTGTATTGATGATGTTTTGCAGATTGAAGCAGTCACAAGAAGAATCTTGTGGATTAAGGCTGCAAATCATAAATCAAAAGTTCTTGTATTTTCAAGTTGGAAAGATGTACTTGATGTACTGGAACATGCCTTTGCCACCAATAACATCACCTTCATCCGGATGAACGGAGGCAGGTATAATAATCTATGCCATTTCTATTTCATATTTTACTTGAGTATTTATGCTGAACTAGAAGACTTTTAGAGGCGTAAAAAATGGAATAGGAAGGCAAAAATCATGATCGAAATCCTATTTTGGTTCAATTTCATATTAAAAATTAATCAATGTTATTTTTGGTATGAATTTGTGAGTTCAGGAAAGCTCACACCGCCATCAGTCAATTTAGAGGAAAACAGAATGACTCAAAAGGATGTGAGGGGTCAGAACCAAAATCTATTCAGGTGTTGTTGCTTTTAATCCAACATGGAGCCAATGGTCTTAATCTTTTGGAAGCACAACATGTGGTCCTTGTAGAGCCATTACTCAATCCAGCTGTTGAAGCACAAGCAATCAGTCGTGTACATCGTATTGGTCAAAGGAATAAGACCCTCATTCATCGTTTCTTAGTAAGTCTCTCTCTTTCTATCACCACTCGAATTCAATCATCCTTGTCTTTGGATGTGCTCTTCACTTGAATTAACTCTAGATCATTTCTAGTATTCATGTCCAAGTTTTTTTGCTTTGAATATTTGAATTTTAGTTGCATAATTTTTTGTTTCTCAAGTCATATAAAGATATGTTTGACATTACTTTATTCTTTTAAATGAATTTTTTTATTATAGTTAATACTTCACTCCACTCCTTAAATCATATTAAATATCTGTTGCATTACTTCTATATGATTTCTGTGAGGACTTATGGATTTGCTCATTTCATTGATTAGCTAATATTTCTTAAGAGACAATTGCCACGGATAAGAGTCTCTCATTAGATAAGATATGACTTGAAAATATGTATATACAAGTGGTGGCAATGACAATCCTCCCCTTACGTGTCAGTTTTGCAAAGGTTAAGTTAGGATTAATTCAAAATTTTAAAATAGTATCACAGTCTATCCAAAATTCATTGGGCCGATAAACCATTCATTGGGCCGATAAACCACTCAAATCACGTTTAAGTATGTTAAAAGTCCCACATTAAACGAGATATAATCTAAAAATATGTTTATAAGTGGTGGTTGACACTTGAAAGCTACCCCTTTACAAACCATTTTTTTAAGGTTTGAGTTAGGGTGAACCTAATTTCTAAAAACAACCATCAGTAACCACTAAATGTATTTGGGGTAAATAGCTTGATTAAAAGTTATTCAATAATTGTTTTCATTTAAGTGCTCGTGTATAAATTGTTTTTACAATTGATTAGCAAATGTGAGAAAATTTTGTACAAGCAAATGTGAGAAAATTTTGTACAAGCTTTTTATAGTCTATTTTGTACAAGCATATAACATATTACGAGATTCTTTGAAAAACAAAAAATAGTTTATGGACATATTCTAAGCTATATTTCCATGTTTGTGTTTAAATCACAAGATGAGTTTGTTTTACTATATAAGTTTTGTTTAGGTTCTTCGAAAAAAAAAATAGTTTATGGATATTCTAATCCAATCACAAGACGAGTTTGTTTGCTTGTTTAAACTCTTCGAAATGTCTCTTTTAGAATTTTTGGGTTGAGCTTAACTTATCCCTACAAAACCGGTTTGTAAGGTGAGGGTTGTTCAAACTTTATAAACCCAATTCATGTCATATATCTAAGCAATGTGGGACTAAATCCACCCATTCAAACTCAACACAATTAAGGTGTTTGAGGTTGCAATGAAAGCAAGCTAAATGCCGCAATTAGGCGATTAGGGGCGGATCGCAATGAAGGTGGATTCCATCACACTTCACGCTCAGGTCTCAATGAGCCTGAATTGTGGACAATGCGGGAAACCCAACAAACATATTTAGATAAGCTCGGATACCATCTTAGAAATTTTGGGTTGAGGCTAACTTATTCATACAAAATGGGTTCTTAGAATTTGGGTTGGACCTAACTAATCCCTATAAAACTGGGCTATAAAGTAAGGGTTGCGCAAGCTTCATAGACACTACACAAACCATATCTCTAAACCATATCTCTAAGTAATGTGGGACTAAATCCACCTATCAAAGGCTCCAATAAAGGAAATTCAAATGCCGCATTAAGGCGACTAGGGGTCAGACCCCAATGACGGTGGAATTTCCAACAGCCTTCTCTATACTTTTGTAGATGTTTTGGAAATATTAAGATTTATTTGAGTGAATGAAAGCAAAGAACATGAATTAATGTTCTCTCTACCCTTTCTTGCCTCAGGTCTAAGTTTTGTCTCAGAAATTCATACATGAAGAATTGTTCTTATATCTTTGTTCTTGCATCTGTTAGGTAAAAGACACAGTCGAAGAGAGCATATATAAATTGAACAGAAGCAGAAGCAACCACTCATTCATCAGTGGCAACACAAAAAATCAAGATCAACCTGTTTTGACCTTTAAGGACGTGGAATGCTTGCTGGCAAGAGCACCTCTAATGGCACCAGAAACCGATGAAAATCCTAATACAAATACAAACCTGAGAGACTTTCCTCCATCAATTGCGGCAGTTATAGCTGCTGAGAGAAGACTTCATGAGCAAAGAACATGATCTTTTTTATCGCTTCGTTTCTTAAAAATGTTACTAGGCACAAGTGCAACAATTTTAAGAGGCCAGGGGAGTTGCATTGCAATAAACTTTCAAATCTCAATATAAATTATTCTAACAATTTTTTCTACAAATATCTAGAATTTCGTTTATTCTTGTACATATAGTTACGTATAGTTAGTTTTGTGAATATTTAACTTGACACCCTCGAATTAAACCTGTCACTTCCTGTTTGGAGCAAACTTTCTAGTTATATATATCATTTATTTTAAATCGTGAGCTAAAATCTTTAAAATATATGTTAAATCTTTAAAGTTTTATTGTTTTACCTCAAGTTGTATGAAATATCTTTTAGTTCATAATGGGCTGAGGTTTGTTGGGTCAAATAATGAATTCTTCCAATTTCATATTGGGTAGTGAAAAGAAAAAGAAATGAAATATTCAAATAAATAGGAAGAGAATGTTTGACTTTTCTTCAGTATAAAAACTCTAGCCTTTTGAGTGTAATGAGGTTTGGATAGTTCTGACTCATGTGATATTTTAGAGAGAATTTGTTAGTATCCTTATTTTATAGATCCACTCGATCAAAGGTACATATTATTAGGTTTGTTGGGTCAAATAATGAATTCTTCCAATTTCATATTGGGTAGTGAAAAGAAAAAGAAATGAAGTATTCAAATAAATAGGAAGAGTATGTTTGACTTTTCTTCACTATAAAAACTCTAGCCTTTTGAATGTAATGAGGTTTGGATAGTTGTGACTCATGTGATACTTTAGAGAGAATTTGATACTATCCTTATTTTATAGATCCACTCGATCAAAGGTACATATTATTAGGTTTGTTGGGTCAAATAATGAATTCTTCCAATTTCATATTGGGTAGTGAAAAGAAAAAGAAATGAAGTATTCAAATAAATAGGAAGAGTATGTTTGGCTTTTCTTCAGTATAAAAACTCTAGCCTTTTGAGTGTAATGAGGTTTGGATAGTTGTGACTCATGTGATACTTTGATACTATCCTTATTTTATAGATCCATTCGATCAAAGGTACATATTATTACTCAATTAACATAATACTACATTTACGTATTAGGCGAACAAACTAGGAGTTCAAAACTCTTAAGTTCTTATAATGTGTGATCACACGATCATCTATTACCGCATTCGTAAACTCTTATCACTTACACGACAAATAGATAAGGGTATAAAAGAATGCAACTCTTATCACTTACATGACAAATGAACATCAACTCCTAGCTATCCAGTCAAATTGATATATCAGGACAAGATTACTCTCATTGAAAGGAGAAAATTACTATGCCTTATCCATTCAGGCGAGTTTTATGGTGAGACCTATTCCCCGAAGTCCTCGAAATGCCCATCTTGTGGACTTACATACCCAATCATTTTCTACTCTTGACTGGTATTAGGTATTTCGAAATTCATCGTCGGATTCTAACATAATTCTGTGTATTCTCACTTACCAAATAATATCCATTAGATAAGTAAACATACAAAAGAAAAGTTATCTAACATTCTTTCCCAATTAATTTCCTTTAAGCGATATGTTTCTTAGTCACCAATTAATATACTTTAGATAAACATACACATACACAATCATTTAACCAACTAGGGTTACACACAATTAATCAATACGATAAGAAACATACACAACCGTTCAAACTAATTAGGATTTTCATACAATTATCTAATTCAATTAGATTACATACATTTATTATCAATTGAAATTTTGGTACGCAGATGACAAATGTCGTATACGATGTCACGACACCAGGATCAAGACATTGTCACAACACAAACAATTATAATGCTAAAGTAAACAGTAGGAAGGAAATAACACATGTTAATTGTTAACCCGGTTCGGTGCAACGTTACATACATATGGGGGCATCCAAGCCAGGAAGGAAATCCACTATAATAGTATTAGTTCGAAACATCTGGTTTTACAAACTTCTCACCTAATCACTACCCTTGGAATTTCTATCAAGACCTCCTAGATATGAGACCCTTCTAACTTTCCTTCAATCACACAACAATGATAACAACTTTTAACAATAATATAAGACACTCTTCCACTGAAATAGAATCCACTCTTACTTAAAAGCTCATGAGTAATTCACAATTACAACTCAAAAACTCAGTCCACTTCAGGCATCTAAGTGATACAAGAATGACTACGAATAATAATGAAAAAACTAAACCCTAACAGAGACTATCACATGCGCAACTTAGTTATCTTAGATTTAGAGTCGTCCTTTAAATAGCCCCAGAATAGCATGGGCTTCAGGCTAAATACTCAGCAAATCCAATCAACTTAAATCAGATTGCTGCACAATCTTCTGCAGAATCAAATTAAATCAAATCTAATGTTTCCTTAAATGTTTTGACATCCTTTCTTAGGAAACAAGGCACAACTGAAATCGATCTTTGAGATTCCTAAGCACTTTGAACCGCATAATGCGTGAATTAAAGGGCCAATGAATCTTCACTAATCTCACGCTTAAAAAATAAATATTTCAAGAATGTAAAACCACTTCATGCCACGATGTCGTACATGCATGTCAAAACATCTTGTCCAACATCTTGCTATTTCACTTGTTTTAACAAAATGCTGCCAATCACAAAACAAACAACCTAACAATCTCCCCATTTGACAAATTTGAGCTAAAACAACCTTTGCAAAAAATATCTTGTAAAAATAAAAAAACTCAAGAGAACTTCATCAAATCAAATGCACAATAAACAAACTTGGAAATTCTCCAAGATACATCAGAGGCATACGCAACAAAACAAGATAAAACTAGCCTCACAGAGAATGTCACATCAGAGAGAAATAAATTCTCATAACACAAACTTTTTGTAGAGAAAAATAAATTCTACCAGACAGGATCTCAAGACATTTGACCTGACTTCACAGCAACCAAAAAACACACATGAACTATCACTAAGTAAGTATGTTATCATTAAGCTAGAAGAAAAAACACATATGCTCCTCTAAATAGTAGAACAGAGGCAAGAACTACCCTCTTCATTAGTACTCCCTCTCAAGGGGCAAAAGGCAAAAGAGAGCAAAATACCAAATAACCATATACACAATAACCACACAAAAATACCAAATAACCACACCACTATTCCCCATTTTTAGCCAAAAAAATTGACAAAAAACAGAAAAACATTCATTAGGACCAGAAAAAATATCAGATGTAGCAGATAATATTACAAACCAAAAGGCACACATGATGCATAAATTTTCCATAAATGAAGCATAAACATAAAGAAAAAACACAAAGAGAACATATCACATCAGTCATCATTATTGTTGGCTGTCTCTTCAACATCATCACCACTTGCATCAGCAGCTTCTTCAACCTCATTATACTCATCATTGTCACCATCCAAGTTTCCCTCAACATCTTCTTCAGACAAAGCATTTATCAGGATCTCAAGCCTGCTCTTCTTTTTAGTACAAGCTTTGATGGTTTCATCCAAAGTTTTGCATGTGTCCTTTAATTCAACATTGATTCATGTCCTAGAGGTAGAGCTAGTAGATTTCTTTCCAGATGTCATGACAATGTCTGGGACATGTTTCCCTATAAACAACCTATAATGCAAAGAAAGGGGAGGTTCTCTCTTGCAGGCAACATCTGAACAGATCAAAATACTAGAGTGCTGACTCAGAATCACACCACAAATTAAGGAGGGCAATGCTATAGGCATCTTCACAACAAAAGAGGTAGAATGTTTCATGGTTTTGTCAAAAACATAGGAAAAAGGTAGCATGTTTCATGTTTTTGTCAAAAACATAGGACCCAAAGTCAAACTTGGTTTTGGTCCCTACAATGTAAATGAACTTACCCAACCCTGTAGCAATGTTGGAAGTATGATTTGTTGGAACCTAATTAGCAGCTCCAATTCTATGAAGTACTGCATACTTCACACTCAAGCAACCAGCTGACAACTTCCCTTTTCTTGGCCATTCTTTTACCTGTTTTGTAGTGATTTCCCTGCAAATGACATTATTTGATACATCCACTTCAGCTTGTTCCTCTTCACTTTTGCCCATGAACCTGTTAATGATTTTTGGAGAAAATTCCACACACTTTCCTCTCACATACACTTTCCTTAACTCCTTACTCCTATTGTTATCACAACCCTTAAAAATATTCACAATGAACTCTTTTACAAGCATCTCATAACACTTGCCAAAACTAGCCACACTTTTTATCAACCCAACTTCTTTAATCAGATCCATCATTTCTTTGCACTCAAAGGCATCCTTTCCAAGTTCCCTTTCCAAAGTCAACCTCCTTTGGTACACAAACTTCCACTTTTCAACATTCTCAACAGAGTGAAAAGAGATGTTGTCAATGAGAACTTCAGGCATATTAGTAGAGACCTTTTTCCCAACAGCTTTCTTTAGAGGCACGATGTCTTGAACATTCTGCTCGACATCAAATTCAGAATCACTAGAGCTAGAGGGGACTTCCTTCCTCTTCAGAGATCTTTTCTTGGTGGCAAGAGTTACAACCTTGCTCCACCCTTTAGCAGGACTAACACTTGTACTTTTCTTGGGAGCCTTGGGAGGCTTGCTTGTAGACTCAACAACTGTCCCTTTTCTACTCATTAACCTCTTAGTGATCCATAGAGTCAATATCTTACCAATGGGCTCATCATCAGAGTCCATATCATCTACATTTATAATGTCTATAGATTAATCCTTCTTCACACCAAAATTCTCTTCTTTGTCAGACATATCAACAAACATACTATCAGAATCATCTTTCTCTTCATATTTTTCAAGAGACTTAATTGGAACAGACTCACTATTAGACTTTCCATCAGATTTTTCTATAGGGGTTTCAATAGGATGATCAGTTTGGGCCAAGGATGTAGGGACATCTGGCACAACATCAGACTTAGGATCAATACCTAATGTAGCGGGGTATTCGTTACCATTAGAGATATTGACTAAATCCAAGGTAAACCATACAAGTCGAGTCGCCACCGCACTTCTATTTATCCAAAGAAATGGTTAGAAAGCAAACAAAAACCTAAAAGTTTTATCGAATAAAAAACTAGTAAAAATGTCAGAGATCTGGGTAAGGGGGTTGGTTATGCAATGGGAAGGTTTTAAGCACCCAAAACATCCTAGGTACTCCTAGGGAGCCCTTTTCATAAGTGTTGTTCTAGTCTAAAGGGTGTAGGTATATCTAAAGTACTATTTACTAAAAGGAATGTTAAAAGAAAATGACTCGCAAGGATGTCGCATCCACTGCCTACGTATCTCATCTGAGTATGAGAATCAAAGTCTTCATAGCTCGGCTTCCTATGGGTTAAAGAGAAGTGTGCTCGGTAAGACGTCACGCCTTATGCCTACGTATCTCATCTGGAATAAGAATCAGAGCAAAACGTAGTTCGGCTAACTAGGGGTTAAGGATTGCCATCTGAACATGGACTTACAAAAGAGGACACCATCTGTGTCAAAGGAGGGTGGGCAGTGTGTTCAACGTCCTAGCAGTAGGTGTCGCAGCTCGCTGAATCGAGTCTTAGGCAGTTACCTCTTTGCAATAGAACGGACTGACATGCCACAAGATCGGAGATGCACGGAAGGTCTAAAAGTGGGGAGGCTCTTCTCTAGAGTTGTCATGCAATATGGACCTATGTGTTAGGATTTACAAAGGGGAATATCTACCTAATGTTAGCATACAAAGAATAGGGGAATTCTACTTATGTTATCATACAAAGGGTTCTACCTAATGGGTGCTACCTAAACGGAACAAGAGTCGACGGATGGAGCGCGGAGAGGAGTTACGGATAAGGGTAGATGGCGATGCCGGAGGCAATCGACTTACAGGTAGATGGCAATGCCTGAGGCAATCGACTTACAAGAGGATGGATGAATGCGTGCTGGTTCTGTTAAGTTTTGGAAATGATTACTCGACGTTGGATCGAGCTTTTGATCTTATTTTAAAATGGTTATCAGATGTTCGTTTTAATTTTTGTATTAACAGATGAATAAAGAAATAAAGAAATAAATATTATACACTTTATAGGAGAGGGGTACATTTGTTATGAATGGGGATTGTTCATGGCAAACAAACAATAAGAATATATGCCTCATACATCATACAAGTAGGCAACAATTATCAATCAGATCGGATAAATAAACAATATATAATCTAACCAAAGAATCAAATAATGGAGCATTTAAACAATGCATGGGAGTATGAACATGTTAAATAATCAAGCAATAGAAAGCATGAATGAGAGAAACAAGTATAAAAGATAACAAATGAATCAAACAGATGAAAATATGCACACGAAGGATCCAATGAATAATTTAATCAGGAAATGAGGTAAGGACCAAATAAAATCAAGGTAAAAGGCCTCTAATACATGGCATATGAGATGAACGAGGGAGGATCAGAATATCTCTTCAATTGGCATAAGCAATCCCTAAGTCAAACATCGATCATAAAGAAGTCGACTGAAAATTCAAGTCAACTTAAAAAATAACAAATAAATAGCAAATTGATCAAGAAAATTATGAAAAATTAAATTAAATAAGGTGGGGTCAGGACATCATCATCCCCCAAAAAGATTTTAAAAATAATTAAAATTGGCACGTGAATTAATTAAAATAAAACTGAAGTCAAATTAAAACTCAACCAACCAAACTAGGTTAAAAATAAATCCAAAATAAATTGAAAATGTGAAATAAAATTCCAATAAAAGGTCAGGTTGACCATGAGACAGTGGTTAACCTTCATCCTAAAAATTAAATGCTAACAATAATTTTAAGTCATAAAAATAAAATCAATAAAAAAAGTGTGTTAAAAGGGACCATTTAGAATAAATAATTAAAATAAATAATTAATATTAAAAAAATACGAAAATAAAAGTTATATAAAATTAAGTAAAAAGTTAAGAAAAGTGAAAAATATTTTTGGGTAATTTTATGGACGAAGAAAATATTTTAAATAAGAAAAAGAAATATGAAAATGGAAGGATTAATGGTGATGAACATGGTAAGCAAGCGTAGATATATCAAAACATGGCCATGGAAGAGATGATTACCTAATGGAAGATAGAAGTGGAATGGAATCTGATATATGATGAAGCTTTTCCTCCTTGCCACGTGTCGCATTACGCAAAAAACCGGCGGGAAAAAGAAACAACAGAGCCACCACCGTGCGTTATTTATCCCAAAGGAGGGAAAGGAAACACTCAAAGTAAACCTGGAAAAGACATGGTCTCGCGACCAGAGAAAGATGGGATTGAGAGTCGGTTATGCGAAGGGAAGGTATTAGCACCCCTACGCATCCGTCGTACTCGACGGGATCCACGCACAAAAGAATAGAAGAAAGGTTGCTAAACACTGCTCAAACACACACAAGGCTGGAAGGAAACGCAGAAAGACGGAAGAAATGGGACTCGGCAGGATATCGCATCCTGGGCCTACGTAGTCTGTCAGGCACAGACATCAGAGTCGACGTAGTTCGGGGGAAAGCGAAACGTGCTCGCTAGGATGTCGCATCCTATGCATACGTATCTTCTCTAAACAGAGTAAGAATCAGAGCACTCGTAGCTCGGCTAACGCACGCCAAACAAAACACAAACAGGAAACCGACTGCCAATCGCTGGACTTACGTCAGACTATACACAAACAGGCAAACATGGAAACCGAATGTCAATCGCTGGACTTACATCAGACTCCGAACCAACAAACACACATTGGAAACCAACTGCCAATCGCTGAACTTACGTCAGACTCCAACAAGCAAACAAGACACAGGAAACCAACTGCCAATCGCTGGACTTACGTCAGACTCCAAACACACACAAAAGGGTTGAAAAAGAAAAAGGGCGCCCGGAGAGATCAGCTCATCTCCTGCCTACGTACCTCATCTGGTATGAGGATCAGGGCGACGTAGTTTCCCTAAACAGGGGAAGAACTTCTATCCTAACCAGAGACAAAGGGAGACAACAAGCTACTAGGGAGACTACGACTCGAGCCTAGAAGTTGTCATGCATGCGATCCCTATGTTGAGGTCTCTATCCTAACTTGCACAGGAAGCAAACTATCCTAAACAGCACAATCAAACAAATACAAGCACAATAAAGCAAGCACACACACTATATGCAAACAATTGGCTCATACAAGGCTAGGCTGTAGAAACAAGCCAACTGGAATGGGGTGTTTTTAGCTCTTAACCCTAACATTGAGAGTTAGGGTGAAGCAGATGAAATGGAGATGGGGGTTATGCCTCATAGCTCTTATCCCTGGCCTGGGAGAGCTTGACTCAAAATAGAAAGTGTGGGAGTTCAGAATGTAGGAACTCTTCTCCACAGATGACTGACACAACAAGATCTTGGGTTCTTATTCACAATGCATCAACACATGGTGTGAGCAAAGTGAATGACACAACTGAATAGCAGGGGATGGATTGCACATCCCTTTTATCTGCCAATTGCCTTTTAAGAGGTCTTTACCTGTTTGGCACAAAATTAAACATCCACAAACATTGCCTCTTAAGGAGGGCTTCAGACAGGTGCCTGCCAAAGTAACATGACAGGTCTTCCAGACTACATGAAGATCAAGGAATTATACCTCAGTGGTATGCCAACCACAAGCAAGCAAAGCAAAGTTCAAACGAACTTAAAGCAACTTAGGTACCTGTGGAAACAGCTAAACCAATCAGTACAACTTTCAGACAAACAATCAACAGTTAATAACCAACAGACAATCCCAATGTACAATACAAAAGCCATAAGACAAACTCAAATGAGTTATCATCAACCTACAAAATAGCAAGTGTTAGCAATCAAAAGCAAGTATCAACATCCAAATGATGAAGCATCATCAACCATGGAACTTGGATGCTGGATCCTGAAATTCAAAGCTCACATGTAAGCAACAAACCACTAGGTCAAAGCCTAGGGTCAAAGGTGAAGAAAAAAATTAAAACAGGAGCTGAAATTCAACACATTGCAACTTCAAACACATATTAACATGTCCTAAAAAGGCTCACATCAAAATCAATCATCAAAGGCATTTCATGATCAAAAGAAGTCAAAGGCAATTTCAAAGCTCATATATGGACATCATGAATGAAAATTCCAAAACAAAACAGAAATGATTCAAATAATTCTGGAAAAATTCATGAGTATTCAACACATCTAACATGATCATCAAACAAACAATCAGAAGCATCCAAGTTCATTTGGCATGGAAATTAAATTGCACAAGTTGGACAATCAAATGTGTGACACAAATTGTCACACCATCTTAACACAAGCATAAAACAGAAATGGTGAATGATAAAAATACCAAACCAAAACCAAAACATCCAACAATGTGTCTAGAATCAGCATGTAAAATTTCAAGTTCATTGGATTAAAATCAAGCATTTCACAAAGGAAAGAGTAAGGCAAGGTCACAAATGCACATGTGTTCAATAAACCTAGAGCAAATAAATTTCCAGCCAGGCACAACTTGCAAATTCACGATCATAAAAAACTAGATAAAACAAGGATCATTTTACAAAAAATTGGGAGTGAATTGGATCATTTTTCAATTTACTATGATTTTTACAAGTTGATGAAAAATGTGAAATAAAAATAGCATAGCATGGCAAAAGTGAAAAATAAGTTCCAAAAAACGCATGAAGCAGGAATCAAAGTGAGGACCATGGATTAAATGAGTTCTGAGCGCGCGTTATAGCAAGAACCCTAGCGCTGCAGATTAGGGCGGTTCAAACCGCCGTTATCTTCACAAAACCGCCATAATTTTTCCAGAATTCCAGAAATACATGCATCTTCATCTTCTTCATGAGGAAGAAGATGAATGTTCATACGACCTTCATCCAATTTTTCCAGAATTTTCAAAAATGTCCAGAATTCAAATATTTTTATATCATTCAAATCCTCATGCAATGTATGTTATAGATCCATCATCAATTCATGCGAATCCATCATTAATCATGCAAACGAATCAAATAAAGTTTGACACGTGAAACTTCAATCAAGCATATCTCTCTCAATTTTTATCCAAATCGCACGAAATTTATATCAAAATGATCAGCAAAGCAAGATCTACAAGAATATCTACATGGATTGTGAAATTATGAAGCTCGACTCACCTCTTGAAGAACAGTTCCTTGTTTTGCGCGATTCAAAGCTCCAGATGCTTCTAATCCACTCTAGAATACTTGATATGATGTTTGATGATGAATTTGAAGCTTGGAAACTTGTAGATCTAGCTTAATTTTGAACTTCCATATTTGAGTTCTTGAGCTTCAACCACTTGATTCTTGCACGAATTCCACGAACCAACACTTGATTCACACTATAATCAACTCACTGATCATGAATCTCCAACAAAAAACAAGTGCTATGTTCAAGAAATTTGAATTTTGATTTGAAGAAAATTTTGAAGGGAGAGAGAAAACTAGATCTAGAAATGTGAATTGTGATTAACCTTCTTCATTTCTGTTATGATTAGAGTATATATATGCTCTACTAATCACCTTGCTAATCCATGTTTAGTTTGGCTAAGTGAAATGAGGTGTTTTGCAAATTTTGGAAATTGCATGGTGCATGTAGCAATTACACGTGAACAGTACCATCTCCTTCATCAAAGCCACTTAAAATCATCTTTTAAACATATTGGCAATGGTAGAAAATTCATACAATGCACTATTTTTAAATTTCCAAATTTCCCTCCAAAATTGACTTGGATATGCAAGTGATCATATGATAATATTTCATGCAATGTGATGGTTGATTTGGAAACCTCATGACATGAGAAGAACAATGCAAAAAGAACCACCAAATTTGGAGTTTTGGTTCAAAAGATATGGCCATTTGAAGTTTCAAGCCCACTTTACAATGATTTGATCACAACTCCTTAACCATTCATTAGAAATTCATGATCTTGGACTTTTTGGAAATGGGAGAGAAAGATATTCAACTTTCATGTTGGACAAAATTTCATTTGAAGCTTCTTTGATGTTGGAAAGTTGAGTTGAAGTTGGTCTAAAAACTTGCCATTTTTGGAAACTTTCAAATTACAGGTCACTTTCCATTTTGGGAAACTTTTGATCTGGCTTCAAAATCTTCAAGGTAGATGTTTGACATGTTGAATAACCTTCTTTGGGACATGAATGAAGTGTCTCAAACCATTTCTCCATCTCCTAGCCCTCAGCTGACTTGCAGTTGACTTTTATAGGCCTCAAATGACTTGGTCATGCACTGTGGACTTTTGAGCCTCAAACCATTGGCCAAATTACTTCAAAATGAACCTTGGATCATGTAAGCTCTCTAGAACAACCATAGGGCCTTTATCTCATGGAAATGTCCTTGCTCTCTTGCACAGATGGATTCTCCTGACCAGTCTTGACTGATGAGATGTAATGGACTATGCAATGTGAATGCAATGTTAATGACCTAAAAAGGAAATGTATGTACAAATGAGAGGTGCAAATTTGAGGTGCTACAGCTGCCCCTATTCAATCAACTGGGAACCTGAACGAATGAGAGCAACGACTGTCAGATCTTCAGGGTACACAGGGATTGAATACCAAAGAACCGTAGAAATTTGCACTCTGCGGGGATCCAAGAAAAGACTGTTCACCAATGGCAACTTCCACTGGGATCTGATATTTATCACGGGACCAAACAAGACGTTTACCAACGACTTCCCCGGGGATTTTGATTTTTTTATCAATGAAAGGATACAGCCAGACGTCAACGGACGAATGGGAAAAACTCAACGTTTACCGACACCAACGGAGAGGTGACCAGACATCCACAGATGAATGGGAAGACTCGACCAGACGTCAACGGACGAATGGGAGAAAGATACAACCAAACGCCAACGGACGAACGGGAAAGGATACAACTAGACGTCAACGGACGAATGGGAAAAACTCAACGTTTACCGAAACCAACAGAGAGGTAACCAGACATCAACGGATGAATGGGAAGGGATACAACTAGACGTCAACGGACGAATAGGAAAAACTCAACGTTTATCGACACCAACGGAGAGGTGACCAGACATCAACGGATGAATGGGAAAGGATACAACCAGACGTCAACGGACGAATGGGAAAAACTCAACGTTTACCGAAACCAACGGAGAGGTGACCAGACATTAACGAATGACTGGGAAAGGACTCGACCAGACGTCAACGGACGAATAGGAAAAACTCAACGTTTATCGACACCAACGGAGAGGTGACCTGACATCAACGGATGAATGGGAAAGGATACAACCAGACGTCAACAGACGAATGGGAAAAACTCAACGTTTACCGAAACCAACGGAGAGGTGACCAGACATTAACGAATGACTGGGAAGACTCAACCAAACATCAACGGATGAAAGGGAGAAGCTCGACGTTTATCGACACCAACGGAGAGGTGACCAGACATTAACGAATGACTGGGAAGACTCAACCAAACATCAACAGATGAAAGGGAGAAGCTCGACGTTTATCGACACCAACGGAGAGGTGACCAGACATTAACGAATGACTGGGAAGACTCAACCAAACATCAACGGATGAAAGGGAGAAGCTCGACGTTTATCGACACCAACGGAGAGGTGACCAGACATCAACAGATGAATGGGAAGAGTCGATGTTTACAGACACCGAAACAATGGTGCTTACCGACACCAACGAAAGAACACACACGGGTATGGACATGACACCTACCGGTATCACAAGGATGACATCTACATATGTCAAGGCAAGGCTAGACACTTGCTGGGGATCTCACTGGGGAGAATCAAGCTTTCCTCTCACCTGCGGGTGAGGAAATAAACCTCTGGGGAATTACCAATCTTGAATGCTATCTGTCAAGAGCAGCTGTAGCAAATGTGCCGTACTGATGTTGAACAATGGTCCGCCTCTGCTGGGGATGTGGTCCAATCAGGTTTAACACATGAATGCATATGTTTGAATTTTTCTATGGCGTAATGCTCCATATTGAATGGAAATGCTACGCTATCTGAGGATGCAATGATTACTATATGCAAGATGCAAATGAAGGAAAACTCCCGTTGGGGAGCAAATGGTCGCTCTGCTGAGCACACAATTCTGATTATATTCTCCAACTCTGTGGGGAGACGTACTGCTGAGAGTGTTTTGTTGATCTGATACTCTGGGGACGGCAGAGGGAACAACTCAACTGGGGAGACCCTGTCTGGGGAACACACCAACTTCTCAAACGTGCTGGAGACTAGCATTGCTGCTGGAGAAAGGATAAATCCCACCGGGGACAACCTTCACTGATCCTAATCCACTGGGGTACTCCGCTAGGGGAAACAACCAATGCAAACCTCTACTGGGGAACAACTGCCACCCATGAGTAGGAAAAACTCCACTGGGGATAATTTTCACCGAACCTGATCCACTTGGGGACTTCGCTGGGGGAAACCATCAACACAAACCTCCGCTGGGAAAATTACCCATTTCAAAATTGCTGTGGAGAATATTCACAACCCTGCTGGGGAAAGGCATTCACGACCATGCTGAGGATGACAGTACTTCAAACCCGACTGATGAGGAACGAACTACTCACTGATACCTCCGCTAGGGATACAACAACTTTCCGGCTCAGTGGGGACCAACAGTCTTCGGACTAGCTGGGAATAGACCAACTCTCACGCCTGCTGGGGAACTAAAAATCCTTAGACCTGTTGGGGATAGAATAGCCTTTGAACCTGCTGCTGAGGGACACACTACCCACAAACGCTTCTGCCGGGGAATAACAATTATAATAGCTTTCAGACTTGCTTGGGGAAACAGCCACTTCCAAGCCTGCTGGGGAAACACCCTCAATCCTGCTGAGGAATCCCTGATCTTGACTATGCTGGGGAGACAAGTCTTGAACTTGCTTCAGACCACCCAACTTCTCACACTACTGGACAGTGCTGAAACATCTCTGAACAAACTGTGGCTTACCTGCTCTAACCAACAATCAAAGATGAGAACCTGCAAAACAACAAGACATACATGCCCCAGGGGATTGTATGGACAAGATACACCCAAGTGTACTCAACATCCAAAATGATTTTCAAATGTGTTATCTTTCCGCACGTTATTGTCTAGCCTTCATGTTTTTATATGCAATGTTTATCAAAAATTCGTATGTTTTTGCAAACAAAACAGTAAAATAAAAACAAGAGAGCAAGTTATCTGAATAACGACTTTTATTGATTGAAAAATGGGTCTGAAAAGGCGAATACATCGGGAAGCAATTCCTGGGAAGAGGTAATTGCGCACAAAAGGAAAAATCTATCCTAATGGCAATGTGAACACGACATCCACTATTCCCAATTCTGTTATGACTCATAGATCCTCATTTTCCCCCCAAATTCCTTGCTTTCTGAGAAGAATGACTGGACCGATCACATCTTTCGAGACGGTAGACAATGAAGCGCGATGAAGTACAGATAACTCAGACTGTAGTCTTCGCTTTAATCCCTCTTTTGCCTGGATCGCCCTTTCGGGTTTTCAATCCACCGGGATACCCATTTTTGCCTAAGCCGCCCTTGCGGGTTTTCGACTTACCGGGTGTACATATTCTTCATTCTTTTATCCCTAACTTTTGCCCGAACCTTTTCTTTTTTTTTGTTCGCCGGGATGCCCTTTTTTGCCTGGACTCTTTTATTCTTTTTGTCCAGCGGGTCAATTTATGCGAAGTATTTTTTGACTACATCTGAGTTAACAGGGGACGGAAAATCTTCACCATCCATAGTTGTAAGCATCAAGGCTCCACCAGAGAAAACCTTCTTAACAACATATGGACCTTCATAATTAGGAGTCCATTTGCCCCTGTTATCTGTACCGGGAGGAAGGATCCTCTTCAAAACTAAATCACCAGTCTGATAGCTTCGAGGATGCACTTTCTGATCAAAGGCCTTCTTCATCCTTCTCTGATACAACTGCCCATGGCACACAGCTGCTAACCGCCTCTCTTCAATAAGGCTCAACTCATTAAACCTTGTTCGAATCCACTCAGCTTCGTCAAGCTTGACATCCAGCAAGACTCTCAGAGAAGGAATCTCCACTTCAACAGGTAGGACCGCTTCCATACCATACACAAGGGAGTAAGGGATTGCCCCGGTCGACGTACGTACTGAAGTACGGTACCCATGCAAAGCGAAAGGCAGCATCTCATGCCAATCCTTGTACGTCACGACCATCTTCTGCGCAATCTTCTTGATATTCTTGTTGGTCGCCTCTACAGCACCATTCATCTTCGGTCTGTACGAAGAAGAATTGTGACGTTCAATCTTGAAATCTCTGCAAAGCTCTTTCATCATCTTGTTATTGAGGTTCGAACCATTATCAATAATGATTCTCTCAGGAACCCCATAACGACAGATGATTTCCTTCTTAATGAACCGGGCAACCACTTGCTTGGTGACATTAGCATAGGAAGCTGCTTCCACCCATTTGGTGAAGTAATCAATCGCAACCAGGATGAAGCGATATCCATTGGAAGTAGTAGGCTCAATCTTCCCAATCATATCGATGCCCCACATCGCGAATGGCCAAGGCGAATTCATGACATTCAGAGGGCTTGGTGGTACATGCACCTTATCAGCATAGATCTGACACTTATGGCACTTCCGAGCGTATTTGAAACAATCGGATTCCATAGTCATCCAGTAATAACCGGCTCTCAACAATTTCTTGGAAATTGCATGACCACCAGCATGGGTACCAAAAGAACCCTCATGCACTTCTTGCATCAACATGTCTGCTTCGTGTCTATCCACGCATCTGAGCAAAACCATGTCAAAATTCCTCTTGTACAACACGTCATCCTGATTCAAGTAAAAGCTTCCAGCTAGCCTTCTCAGGGTCTTCTTGTCATTCTTTGACGCTCCTTCAGGATATTCCTGGCTCTTGATGAAGTTCTTGATATCATAATACCATGGTTTCTCATCCACAACAGACTCGGCTGCAAACACATACACAGGCCTCTCGAGTCGATTCACCGCAACATGTGGCACATGATTCCACCAATGGACTTTAATCATAGAAGACAAAGTAGCCAACGCATCAGCCATCTGATTCTCATCTCGGGGGACATGATACAACTTCACCTTCTTGAAGAAAGTCAGGATCCTTCTGGTGTAATCTCTGTAAGGAATCAAATGCGGCTGATTGGTATTCCAATCTCCATTGACCTAGTTAATCACTAGAGCGGAATCTCCATATATGTCCAGAGTTTTGATCCTCAGATCGATGGCTTCTTCTATCCCCATGATGCAAGCTTCATACTCAGCCTCGTTGTTGGTTACGTCAAAAGTCATCCTGGCAGAAAAAGGTATATGAGCCCTTTTAGGATTAATAAGCACTGCCCCAACACCGCTGCCATTCACATTCACAGCCCCATCAAACATCAGTGTCCACTTGTCATCAGGATCCGGTCCTTCCTCGACAAGAGGCTCTTCACAATCTTTCATCTTCAGATACATGATGTCTTCATCAGGGAATTCAAACATCATCGGCTGATAATCATCAATCGGTTGCTCGACAAGGTAGTCCGACAGAATACTACCCTTGATGGCCTTTTGTGACGTGTACTGGATATCATACTCTGTTAAAATCATCTGCCAACGGGCAACACGTCCGGTGAGAGCCGGCTTCTTAAAGATGTACTTCACTGGATCCATCTTAGAAATCAATAAGGTAGTATGGTTCAACATATACTGTCTCAGTCGGCGAGCAGCCCAGGACAAAGCACAACAAGTTTTTTCGAGCTGCGAATATCTTATTTCACAGTCGGTAAACTTTTTGCTAAGGTAGTATATGGCATGCTCTTTTCGACCAGACTCGTCATGCTGTCCCAATACACACCCCATCGAGTTCTCAGTCACTGAAAGGTACATTATCAGAGGCCTCCCAGGAACTGGAGGTATGAGGATTGGAGGTTTCTGTAAATACTCTTTTATCTTATCAAAAGCTTTTTGACAGTCATCATTCCACCTGATTGCTTGATTCTTCCTTAGCAATTTGAATATCGGTTCACACGTGGCAGTTAGGTGAGATACAAACCGTGCAATGTAGTTCAATCTCCCTAAAAACCCACGAACCTGCTTTTCAGTTTTCGGTTCAGGCATTTCTTGAATAGCTTTTACTTTCGCTGGATCAACCTCAATCCCTTTCTCACTGACAATGAAGCCTAACAGCTTCTCGGATCTCACCCCAAACGTACACTTGTTTGGATTCAGCCTCAGTTTGAATTATCTCAGCCTTTCAAACAACTTCTGCAAGTTTACCATGTGCTCCTCTTCTGTCTGCGACTTCGCAATCATATCATCCACGTACACTTCAATCTCTTTGTGCATCATGTCATGAAAGAGAGTCGTCATAGCCCTCTGATAGGTAGCACCGGCATTCTTCAGCCCAAATGGCATCACCTTATAGCAGAACGTGCCCCAAGGTGTAATGAATGTCGTCTTTTCCATGTCCTATGGCGCCATCTTGATCTGATTATAGCCAGAGAAACCGTCCATGAAAGAGAAAACCGAGGATTGAGCAGTATTATCAACCAATACATCAATGTGAGGTAATGGGAAGTCGTCTTTCGGACTCGCTCTGTTTAAATCCCGGTAATCGACACACATCCTGACTTTACCGTCCTTCTTCAGCACGGGAACGATGTTGGCCACCCACGGGGGATAAGTAGTAACTGACAGAAAACCCGCATCCAACTGCTTCTGAACCTCTTCCTTGATCTTGACAGCCATATCAGGACTAGTTCTCCGAAGCTTCTGCTTGACTGAAGGACAATCTTCCCTGAGAGGTAGCCTATGTACCACAATATCTGTATCCAACCCAGGCATATCTTGATACGACCAGGCGAATATCTCCACATATTTTCTCAGCATCTCAATCAGCCCTCTCTTGACATCTTCCTTCAAAGCAGCCCCGATCTTGATCTCTCTTCTGGCGTCCTCAGTACCCAGATTAATAATCTCCAACTCCTCCTGATGAGGTTGGATGATCCTTTCCTCCTGCTTCAATAATCTGACCAGTTCTTTAAGGAGTTCACAGTCTTCCTCACTCTCCTCTTCAGCTTGGTAGATGGGATTATTGAAATCATACTGAGCTATAACAGAACTGTTTATAGTGGAGTCCGTAGGATCAATTCTGCATGTTTAATGCTTTATTTTAGAAAAAAGAGTTCAAGAAAGTCACAAAAAAAACAAAAACATTGCCATTTTATTGTTTTGAAAAATGAAAATAAAACAGAAAGACAAGGATCACAGAATTGTTTGCAAAACGTCCTTTATTAATGATATCATTGAAAATCATGATGAGGCCCTACAATGAACCACTACGCCTTGGGCAGAACGTAGGGTTTTGTGCAAAATGAAAAACAAAAGAAAATTACTCTGTTTGAAGAGTAACTTGGACCACTTCTTCGGCTGTCCAATTGTTCACCCTCTCGCCTGGAGCACACGGGCGCACCCAGTTGTCCACATCATAATCACTGTCACAGTCTTCACCACCGGTTGCAAAGACGTCACCATGATTCATCAGCCCAACGCTGGTGAAGGTACTCGGCCCTTTCTGCTCACCCTGCTCTGCCTGCAGAGGTTGATAGCCAATATCGAACTTGTCTTCTTTAACGGGCAGGTCAACCATCTTGCCCCAGCCTTCTGCATTGCCTGAGTTGACAACCTCCATAGCCTGCTTGTATGATGCAATTGAGGCACTTGGCTTCTTCTGCTCAGCAAAAGCCACCTTCTCAAGAGCAACAGTCTCAAACGCTTGGCACAGAGTTTCATGGATCTCGCCATCCACCTCCACGTACTTGAAAGAGGATAAGTGACACACCAGAATGTCCTCCTCGCCGCACACAGTCACAATCTGACCGTTCCATACATACTTCAGCTTCTGATGGAGAGTTGACGAAACTGCCCCAGCCGCATGTATCCAGGGACGCCCCAATAAACAACTATATGCTGGTTGAATGTCCATCACATAGAAGATAATATCAAAAACCTCCGGGCCAATCTTCACCGGCAACGTGACTTCACCAAAAACAGACCGTTTGGATCCGTCAAAAGCACGAACAATGAGATCGCTTGGAGTGAGGACAACCCCTTCAACATAAATCTTGCTCAAAATCTTCTTGGGCAACACGCTCAAAGACGAGCCAGTGTCCACCAACACATGTGACAATACTGCGCCTTTGCACTCCATAGTAATATGCAAGGCTTTATTATGGTTGCGACCCTCAGGTGTCAGATCCAAATCTGTGAACCCCAAACCGTGCCTTGTGCTCACATTAGCAATGACCCCCTCCAATTGGTTGACAGAAATATCATGAGGCACGTAAGCCAGATTCAACATTTTCAGCAAGGCATTACGGTGTGCCTCAGAGCACAATAACAATGAGAGTATGGAAATCTTGGACGGAGTTTTATTCAGCTGATCTATAATCTTGTAGTCACTCTTCTTAATAATCTTCATAAACTCCTCCACATCTCTCTCAAATGATCCCTCAGGCGCTTCTTTCTGAACAGGTTCTTCCTCAACCACAACTTGTTTACCCTTCGCTTTGGCGAGAGCCTCAGCATTGTTGTCCCTCAAAGCTTGCGGTGCAAACAGATGACCGCTTCTTGTAAACCCTCCAGGTCCCCCTACATTGTCCACAACTGGACTCACAGTCACAGGAACTCTGCTCGGCAAACCAATAGTCACGGGAGACTGATTAACTGGCCTGATCTGACTCTCTGCCCTTCGGTTGCTGCGATAAGCATTATCATACTTCCACGACACGGCCCTACTGTTCTCAACAACCCTTCTACCAGACACATCAATAGTAGTGGGAGCACTGACAGTTACTGGAGCAGATATGGTAACAGGAGTACCAACGGTTGCAGATGCACTGACAGTTCTCTGGCCACGTCCAGAACCCTCAGATGGTTTAAAATAAATGGTGACAGTTGACACCACTCCACAATCTTTCACGACACTAGCAAACTGCAAACAACCCTCATCAATCAGACCCTGGATACCATTCCTCAACTTGTCACAACCATTCTCTGAATCTGCACAGTCTGAACAGTCTTTACCACATCCCGAGAACACTCCCCCATTCAGCAGACGCTCTTTCACAACCAGCAATGGTGTCTGAACCTCATTAACATCAACTACCAAGTCCAAGGCTTCCTCACCTTCCACATTATTTACCCTATGCATGTAACACCCTTCTAAATACCCCAAATATTTAATTAAAACAACAGCATATAAATCAATATCAGAGTAATCATGCACCAAGGGTGTCACATAATACTTCACATAATTCACCGTAAAAATCAGTCATGCTCATTATTTAATCCAACATAAACACTTCTTTAAAATTCGCAGCGGATAGAAACATTCAACATCTGTAATATCTTAAAATTAACATTTATTCAACAAATAAAACATCCCGTCCCGATGTTACATCTATCAGAGCATGACCCACTAAAACCACTCTAGACTTCAAGCACTAGCTTCTACTCAACTCACTGCTCGTTACCTGAAAAATATAACTGTAAGGGTGAGTTCCTCAATCGATATAACAAATATTATAAATCATCATGTTATGTTAAGTAACTTTACACGTTAATCACCCACATCATATCATGCATTCGGTAGCAGCATATTCAACTCAACATCATATTCAAACACAACGTAAATGCAACTCAACTGAGACTCGACTCTTCATGCATGTGGTACCATTTGGAGTAAAACTCCCAACTTAAAATCATTGCCAGTTTAGTGGGCATCAAGGCATAAGCCTTCAACTTTCAACTTAAAATTTTTGCCAATCCAGGCCAACGTGGTGTGAGCAAAAGCCCCATAATTTTGCCAATCCAGGCCAACGTGGTGTGAGCAAAAGCCCCATAATTTTGCCAATCCAGGCCAACGTGGTGTGAGCAAAAGCCCCGACTTAATGCATATGAATGTATATGGCATGTACGACTTGAAAGTTCAACAACATAATAACAACGACAACATAACAGCTTTTTCAGCAACAACAACTTAACAATCAACTTTGGCTCATCAGCCTACAACTCAGCATTTTCAACAAAACAGCTTGTATTCAACTTTGGCTCATCAGCCTACAACTTAATATTTTCCACAAAAACAACTTATCAACATATTTGCATCAACATTTCGCAACATAGACTCCACGAATTTATTTATCACAATTGGATACAATAGGCCAATCACCAATTACACTTACATCATAAAAATCAACCATTTTTACATACTGCAACAGTGTTAACCGGTTAACACTATAGGTTAACCGGTTAACGCAGGAAAATTACCCTTCCAGGAAAAACGCAACAGTGTTAACCGGTTAACGCTATAGGTTAACCGGTTAACGCAGGCAAAACTCAACATTTTTCACAATTTATAACAGTGTTAACCGGTTAACACCCTGGGTTAACCGGTTAACGCAGGCGAAACAGCAGTTCCTGCGCTAACACAAGGCAGAATGCAGAGTTTCCGCATTTTCCGCCGTTGGAGGACTTCCGGACCTCCGATTCAACTTCCGTAAAAAGCTATACGCTCAGAAATTCACAATACACTCAAACACAAATTCAATTTCAGCTCTAATACAACTTATTCAACATAATTTCTCAGCATTCTAAATCCCAATTAGGGTCAATCGACGGCTTATCACTACCCATTACATGTTAATCGATAATACCCATTAAACGACGATAAACCCCCTTACCTTAACAATCCGGCAACTCTTCGAGCTTCAAGCTTTTCCGTTCTCCAACCTTTGCTCTACAGCTCTTTGCCCTTTTCCTCTTCTCTGCAGCTTCTCAGTTTTCACGTAAAAACCTTTTCCAAAAATGAAAACCTTTTCTCTTATTCCACTTATATATTTTCCAATAATAATTATTATTCCACAATAATAATAATAATCCAATAATTCAATTTATTTAATTAAATTATTAAATATATTATTAACTTAATTAAATAATTCTTTTACTTTATTTGGGGTGTTACAACTCTCCCCCACTAAAAGAGTTTTCGTCCTCGAAAACATACCTCAAACAAATAACTCTGGATAGGACTCCTTCATCTGACTCTCCAGTTCCCAAGTCACATTGCCACCTGCTGGTCCTCCCCAAGCTACCTTCACTAAGGCAATCTCTTTACCCCGCAACTGCTTCAACTCTCGATCCTCGATCCTCATAGGCGATGTTTCAACAGTCAGGTTATCTCTCACCTGTACATCATCCACTTGGACTACATGCGACGGATCATGAATGTACCTCCTCAACTGAGACACATGAAAAACCTCATGCAAATTCGCAAGTGACGGCGGTAAAGCGACACGATAGGCTACCTCTCCTATCCTCTCTACAATCTGATAAGGACCAATAAATCGAGGTGTCAACTTCTTCGACTTCAAAGCCCGACCAACACCTGTTATCGGAGTAACACGAAGAAACACATGATCTCCCTCTTGAAACTCAAGTGACTTCCTCCTCTTATCATGATAACTCTTCTGACGACTCTGAGCAATTCTCATCTTCTCCTGAATCATCTTAATCCTTTCTGTAGTCTGTTGAACAATTTCCGGTCCGACCACAACACTCTCACCAGACTCATACCAACATAACGGTGTCCGACATCTCCTACCATACAAAGCTTCAAACGGCGCCATACCAATGCTCGAATGAAAACTATTGTTGTAGGTAAACTCAATCAAAGGTAAATAACAATCCCAAGCACCTCCCTTCTCCAAAACACAAGCTCTCAAAAGATCCTCTAATGACTGAATCGTCCTCTCAGTCTGACCATCAGTCTGCGGATGATATGCAGAACTCAATCTCAGCTTAGTTCCCAAAGCCTTCTGCAAACCTTCCCAGAATTTCGATGTAAATCTAGGATCTCTGTCCGAAACAATACTCGACGGAATACCCTGCAAACTTACAATCTTCTCAATATACAACTCAGCCAATTTTTCTAACGGATAATCCATTCTAATCGGAATGAAATGAGCCGACTTTGTTAATCTGTCAACAATCACCCAAATAGCTTCAAAATTCTTACTTGTCCTCGGCAAACCAGAAACAAAATCCATACTGATACTATCCCACTTCCACTCTGGAATAGCCAACGGTTGCATTAGCCCAGACGGCTTCTGATGCTCAATCTTTGACTTCTGACAAGTCAAACAAGAATAGACAAAACTCGCAATTTCTCTTTTCATTCCCGGCCACCAAAATAACTTCTTCAAATCATGATACATCTTCGTAGCTCCAGGATGAATACTCAGACCACTACGATGTCCTTCCTCAAGAATACTCTTCTTAAGCTCGGTAACATCCGGAATACACACTCGACTACCAAACTTCAAAATACCATTCTCATCAACTCTGAATTCGCCACCTTGACCTTGATTCACTAGAGCAACTTATCAACCAAAAGCATATCAGATTTCTGACCCTCTCTGATCTCATCCAGAATACCACTTGTCAACTTCAACATTCCCAATTTAACACTATTGTGAGTACTCTCACACACCAAACTCAAGTCTCTAAACTGTTCAATTAAATCCAATTCCTTAACCATTAACATAGACATATGTAATGATTTCCGACTCAATGCATCAGCCACTACGTTTGCTTTACCCGGATGGTAATTCAACCCAAAGTCATAATCCTTCAGAAACTCTAACCATCTTCTCTGCCTCATATTCAGCTCTTTCTGATCAAACAAATACTTTAAACTTTTATGGTCACTGAAAACCTCAAATCTTGACCCGTACAAGTAATGTCTCCATAACTTCAGAACAAACACCACAGCTGCCAACTCTAAATCGTGCGTCGGATAATTCCTCTCATGAACCCTCAGCTGTCTTGAAGCATAAGCTATAACCTGCTTATTCTGCATCAACACGCCACCCAAACCCAACAATGAAGCATCGCAATAAACTTCAAATGATTCCGACGAACTCGGTAATATCAGAATAGGAGCAGTAGTCAACCTTCTCTTTAACTCTTGGAAACCTCCTTCACATTTGGAGTCCCAAATAAACGCTTGCCCCTTTCTAGTCAACATCGTCAACGGTAACGCCAACTTAGAAAATCCCTCAATGAACTTCCTATAATAACCAGCCAAACCAAGAAAACTTCGAATCTCAGCAACAGACTTCGGAGCTTCCCACTTAGATACCGCTTCTATCTTAGAAGGATCAACAGCCACACCACCTCTTGAAATCACATGACCAAGAAAACTTACCTCTCCTAACCAAAATTCGCACTTGGACAATTTAGCAAATAACTTCTTTTCTCGTAGGACTTCTAAAACCACTCTCAAATGTTCAGCATGCTCTTCTTCAGATTTCGAATACACCAAAATGTCATCAATAAACACCACCACAAACTTGTCTAGGTACGGATGGAAAATCCTATTCATATACTCCATAAATACTCCAGGTGCATTAGTCACACCAAAAGGCATTACAGAATACTCATAATGTCCATACCTTGTTCTGAAAGCAGTCTTCTGAATATCCTCTGTTTTCACACGGATCTGATGATACCCAGATCTCAAATCTATTTTACTGAACACACTTGCACCAACCAACTGATCCATCAAATCATCAATCCTCGGCAAAGGATACCGATTCTTGATCGTCACTTTATTCAGTTGCCTGTAGTCCACACACAACCTCATAGTACCTTCTTTCTTCTTAACCAATAGCACTGGTGCACCCCACGGTGACACACTCGGACGAATAAATTTCTTATTCAACAGATCTTCCAACTGACTCTTCAATTCAGTTAACTCAACAGCAGACATACGATACGGAGCCATCGATATCGGCCTAGTACCAGGTACCAAATCAATCGAGAACTCCACTTCACGCTCTGGCGGCAATTCATTCACTTCTTCAGGAAACACATCAGGAAATCACACACCACAGCTAGATCACGAATCACCAGTTTATCTTTAGCCTCCAAAGTCGCTAACAGCATAAACAACTCTGCCCCATCAGCTACTTCTTTATTCACTTGCCTTGCTGATAGAAACAAACTCTTTCCTTCCTCACTCTCAGGAAATATCACAGTCTTATCAAAACAATTGATAGAAACTCGGTTAAACACCAACCAGTTCATACCCAGAATAACATCAATCTGCACTAGTGGAAGACACACTAGGTCCATTCCAAAGTCCCTACCAAAAATACTCAAAGGACAGTTTAAACAAACCGAAGTAGTAGTCACTGAACCCTTCGCAGGAGTATCAATTACCATACTACCAAACATCTCAGATATCTCTAACTTAAGTTTCACAGCACAATCCAAAGATATAAAGGAATGAGTCGCACCTGTGTCAATAATAGCTACAAGAGGAAAGCCATTAATATAACACGTACCTCGGATCAAACGATCATCTGCAGAAGTCTCAGAACCCGATAAAGCAAAGACCTTGCCTCCTGACTGATTCCCTTTCTTCGGCTTCTGACACTGACTTCCAATATGCCCTTCTTCTCCGCAATTAAAACAAATCACTTCCTTGTGCTTGCAATCAGCTATTGCATGGCCAATCTTACCACAGCGAAAACACCTCTTTACTTCAGCAGTGCATACATTACTCTTATGACCAGCCTGACCACACTTGAAGCAAACTATACCAGTAGGAGCACCTCCCCCACTAGCTCTCTGAGCCGGAGCAGCTCTTTGTCTCCCTTTTCCAGCTGGAACATCATACGGCTTGCCACGGTTTTGATGTTGCTTGCCTCTGCGATCACTGACAATCTTGTAATGAGCATTATTGTCCTCTTCAAATATCCTGCAGCTATCAACCAACTCAGTAAAAATGCGTATCTTCTGATACCCAACAGCCTTCTTAATTTCAGAGCGCAATCCGTTCTCAAACTTGATGCACTTCGAAAATTCAGCACCACCACCAGTGTAATGAGGATAAAATTTGGACAACTCCACAAATTTCGCCGCATAATCAGTGACAGACATGTTTCCTTGCTTCAGCTCAAGGAATTCAATTTCCTTCTTACCACGGACATCTTCCGGATAATACTTCCTCAGAAATTCCCTACGGAATACATCCCAAGTAATGACTTCACCTGCCACGGTCAACCTCTCGTGAGTCTCTAGCCACCAGTCATCAGCTTCGACTGCTAGCATGTGAGTACCATACCGAACCTTCTGAGCTGGAGTGCAATCCATAACACGGAAGATTCTCTCAATTTCTTTCAACCACCCCAAGGCTGCATCTGGATCATGCTTCCCTTTAAACACCGGCGGATTCTCTCTCTGAAAAGTCGCCAAGCTACGTGATCCAGCATCTCCACCAGCGTTTGGCAAGTTCTGCACAGCTTGTGCCATCGCTTGCATTGCGGCAGCCATTGCAGCGTCATTCCTTCCAGCCATTTCAACTTATCAATACAACACAACTTAACGTTAGATTAATAACAATTACACAATTGTTAGACAGTAACGACACGACAACTGGCCGGACAGACCGACCTGCTCTGATACCACTAATGTAACACCCTTCTAAATACCCCAAATATTTAATTAAAACAACAGCATATAAATCAATATCAGAGTAATCATGCACCAAGGGTGTCACATAATACTTCACATAATTCACCGTAAAAATCAGTCATGCTCATTATTTAATCCAACATAAACACTTCTTTAAAATTCGCAGCGGATAGAAACATTCAACATCTGTAATATCTTAAAATTAACATTTATTCAACAAATAAAACATCCCGTCCCGATGTTACATCTATCAGAGCATGACCCACTAAAACCACTCTAGACTTCAAGCACTAGCTTCTACTCAACTCACTGCTCGTTACCTGAAAAATATAACTGTAAGGGTGAGTTCCTCAATCGATATAACAAATATTATAAATCATCATGTTATGTTAAGTAACTTTACACGTTAATCACCCACATCATATCATGCATTCGGTAGCAGCATATTCAACTCAACATCATATTCAAACACAACGTAAATGCAACTCAACTGAGACTCGACTCTTCATGCATGTGGTACCATTTGGAGTAAAACTCCCAACTTAAAATCATTGCCAGTTTAGTGGGCATCAAGGCATAAGCCTTCAACTTTCAACTTAAAATTTTTGCCAATCCAGGCCAACGTGGTGTGAGCAAAAGCCCCATAATTTTGCCAATCCAGGCCAACGTGGTGTGAGCAAAAGCCCCATAATTTTGCCAATCCAGGCCAACGTGGTGTGAGCAAAAGCCCCGACTTAATGCATATGAATGTATATGGCATGTACGACTTGAAAGTTCAACAACATAATAACAACGACAACATAACAGCTTTTTCAGCAACAACAACTTAACAATCAACTTTGGCTCATCAGCCTACAACTCAGCATTTTCAACAAAACAGCTTGTATTCAACTTTGGCTCATCAGCCTACAACTTAATATTTTCCACAAAAACAACTTATCAACATATTTGCATCAACATTTCGCAACATAGACTCCACGAATTTATTTATCACAATTGGATACAATAGGCCAATCACCAATTACACTTACATCATAAAAATCAACCATTTTTACATACTGCAACAGTGTTAACCGGTTAACGCTATAGGTTAACCGGTTAACGCAGGAAAATTACCCTTCCAGGCAAAACGCAACAGTGTTAACCGGTTAACGCTATAGGTTAACCGGTTAACGCAGGCAAAACTCAACATTTTTCACAATTTATAACAGTGTTAACCGGTTAACACCCTGGGTTAACCGGTTAACGCAGGCGAAACAGCAGTTCCTGCGCTAACACAAGGCAGAATGCAGAGTTTCCGCATTTTCCGCCGTTGGAGGACTTCCGGACCTCCGATTCAACTTCCGTAAAAAGCTATACGCTCAGAAATTCACAATACACTCAAACACAAATTCAATTTTAGCTCTAATACAACTTATTCAACATAATTTCTCAGCATTCTAAATCCCAATTAGGGTCAATCGACGGCTTATCACTACCCATTACATGTTAATCGATAATACCCATTAAACGACGATAAACCCCCCTTACCTTAACAATCCGGCAACTCTTCGAGCTTCAAGCTTTTCCGTTCTCCAACCTTTGCTCTACAGCTCTTTGCCCTTTTCCTCTTCTCTGCAGCTTCTCAGTTTTCACGTAAAAACCTTTTCCAAAAATGAAAACCTTTTCTCTTATTCCACTTATATATTTTCCAATAATAATTATTATTCCACAATAATAATAATAATCCAATAATTCAATTTATTTAATTAAATTATTAAATATATTATTAACTTAATTAAATAATTCTTTTACTTTATTTGGGGTGTTACAATGCACACCATGCTGAGGCATAGGATTGTTCACAACATTCGGCACAGGAGCAAAATTGATTGTTTTGGCGTCAATTAAGTCCTGGACCTTATGATGAAAAGCCCGACAATTCTCAATATGGTGCCCCGGTGCACCAGAGTGGAAGTCACAACGAACGTTGGCGTCATACCCAGCAGGTATCTTCGTCAACAGAGCCATTGTACGCAACTCAACAAACCCCAATCTGAGCAATTCGGGCAGCAACTCAGCGTATGTCATCGGCAACGGGTCGAAATGACGATACGACATTCTCTGTCTTGGCTGAAATGGACGTTGCTGTTGTTGTTGATGTTGTTGATGTTGTTGTGGAGCTCTTTGTTGTTGCTGAGGTTGATGTTGAGGTGCTGGAATGGTCACAGCAGCAACCTGGCGGTACTGGCCTCTGTTCATATTTCTTCTACTGTGCACGACATTAGTTTCACCCTCCCTCCTAAGGGGTGCCCCAGAAACGGCTTCTTTGAAGACGAAGAACCAACATCCTGAATCTTTCCAGCTTTAATAAGGCTTTCTGTCCTCTCCCCATAAATCACTACATCAGAGAAACTACCGAATGGGCAACTCCCCATCCGGTCCATGAACACTCCTTGCAAAGTTCCAATAAACATATCGGTCAACTCCCTCTCCAGCTTAGGGGGTTGCACCCTTGCCGCTAATTCCCGCCATCTCTGGGCGTACTCTTTGAAACTTTCTCCTGATTTTTGACATAAGCTCTGTAACTGAGTCCGGCTTGGAGCCATGTCCATATTGTGCTTATATTGCCTCAAAAAGGCTTCACCCAGATCTCTCCAACTTCTGATGGATTCTCTTTTCAACTCCATGTACCAATCCAAGGAAGCTCCAGACAAGCTATCCTGGAAAAAATACATCCACATCTTCTCATCGTCCGTATAGGCAGAGATCTTCCTGTAGTAAGCCTGCACATGGGTGCGAGGACAAGAGGTACCGTTGTATTTGTCAAAGGAAGGCGCTTTGAACTTATAAGGAATTCTCAATCCCTCAACCAAACCCATATTCGTCACGTCAAACCCCAGAGAGTTCTGACACTCCATGGCTTTGATTTTCTCAGCTAGGGCATCAACCTTTCTGTCCCTCTCTTCAATTCTTCCCACATCGTCTTCATCACTTAGCAGGGTGAACATATCTTCCTGCCTGTCAACCAGTGGAGCAGGATGGCGAACCAGAGCACGAGTCATTCTGGCATTAACAGTCTCTGCAGCAAGAGGCTGTCCGTTGATTCTGATTCCCCTCAACTCATCACCCACAGCATAATCATTGACGGGAACAGCAGCAGCAACATTATCATTCACAAGAACACCCACTGGCGAAGCACGACTGGCAGGTGGGAGCACGGCTTCCTGTCTCTGGGCTAAGGCACGCAGCTCCTCTTGCCCTTGAACGACCCCTTGTATCATGGTCATGAATTGGGCCATGTTAGCCCTCATCTCAGCCAACTCTGCTTGCACTTGGTCCATATTCCTCTTTTGATTCAGTCGGGTTGCATAGCGGTGCGGATGTTGATCAGCAATCCTGCCTAAAACAGGAACCAAAGTGAGAAGTCTCAATCAAGAACACCTGTAATGCAAAATGATATGTGTATGATGCTAATGATGCGTATGATGCACATGATATGTTCATTTCTCAGGCATTCAAGAGCCTAATTCATCTTTCAAGAAATGGCAACCTACAATACAAACAACAAAGAAGCAATCTACACAGGATAATGAGCACAAGGTGAAACATCAATAATCTCATCTATAGACATGAGCAACAAGGATCATACAACATTGTCAATCAAAGATCCAAATGATCAGAGTACAACAATGAATCCCATCCAACAAGCCTGGAGGTGATTCTCAACATAAACAACAGATACAATCTAAGAAAGATGTCCTCCAGGAATGAGAGTCTTCAGATACTGGCACTGGTCTATCAACATATCACATTCTGAACACTCTGGCAGAGGGGTGAGCTTCTCCTTCAGTTGTCTTTTGAGCTCCACAACTTCTCCTCCAAGCTGACTCTCTGATGCATGTCTCAAGTCTACCTCCTTCTTCAATTGGATGTCTTTGTCTCTAAGCTGCTTTTCCAGGTCTCGTATCTTCTTCTGGTAATTAGCTTAAGCTTTCTGCAACCTCAAGCACTCACGGTGTTCTTCATTCAATAAGGTCTCCATCTCCTCATAGGACCTCTTCTTGCTCTTCAATCTGCTAGCATCTTCACCCTGCATGCCTTTGAGTTGATGAGCCAAGTTCAACTTATCAGCTTTGGCTTTGTAAAGCTCCATCTGGGTATCTTGTTCCTTCTCTTTCAACCGACGATTCTCCATCAAGGCTTACTTGTACTGCTCAGCAGGCACATTCTCAGCAAGGATCAAAGGTGGTTGCTCTTGCAATGGCTCCATCTTATGATAGGGTAACAACAAAATCTCAACTCTATTCCTGACCCAATCAATGTAATCAGGCATAGCAACTTCAAACTTCTTCCCTAACACATCTCCATCCTTGACACCAATGGTCTTCCAAGCTCTTCCTACTTGCTCCAATCTAGCAGGGTCACTCCGCTTCTCAAAATACACACTTTCAGCTATCTCAGCATCTAGTGGTCTTCCATTCATCACAAACCCCAACTGGCGAAGAGAAAGAACCGGGTTGTAATTGATGCAACCCTTAGTCCCTATGAGTGGCACATTGCGAAACTCTCCACAACTCATGATGACATTACGCACATCCATCTGGTAAGATTGCCACCTGATATCATAGGAGGTAAGAGACATAATCCTCTGAGTCCACTTATGAGTGCTCTGAGCATCCACAAAAGGTCCACTGGTTGGCAACAAGGACAAGAACCATCTGAGCAATAAAGAGAGACAGCATCTGATAGCTCCACCCTTACCATGCCTGCCGTGTATAGCATAGTAAGTGTCAGCTAACAAAGTAGGAACTGGGTTTCCTCCAAGGCAAATAGTGACAGCAGCAAAGTCCACAAAGTTAGGCATACTCGGGAACAACACAACTCCATAGATCATGATAGCTAACTGGGCATGAAAAGCTTCCCAATTTCCCTTCTTTGCTTCTTCTTTAGCCATCCTCACCAGGAACTCCAAAGGTAAACCCACCACATCACCACTTGACTTCCAATTGTCACTCACTTCCTTGATACTCAAATAAAGAGCTCTAGCAACAACCCTGAAATCAACCTCCTTTGGCACATCCAAGAAAGGCACCTGAAATCTGATCGGGACATTCATCAGGATGGAGTACTCTTCAAGAGTGGGAGCCAACTGATAATCCTGGAAAGTGAAACAACGGAGCTCGGGGTCATAGAACTGTAGAAGAGTCTGCAACGGTACTGGATCTACCACCATCTTCAACAGTGTCAACAAATCCCCATACTGATCAACAAACACCTTCTGATTACCGCCGGTCACAAGGTTGCTGAACTCTATCAAAGACGTCAATGGCTCACGGTGAAAACTGTAGGTGCAAGTCTTCCTCTTCAACTCGGGAACAGATGCCATCTCTCACAGTGAACAAACTCCTGAATGAACCTGAGAAATGATATGCATGAGGAGATTAGCTTTTTTCTTTTCTCTTTTCTTTTTTTCATTTCTTTTTTTTATTGCATTATTTTTTTGAAAATAAACATGCTATGATGCAAATGATGCAAACACGACTGGTTGGCTGTGTATCACGGAGCACAGGTTCAAAGCTTCGGCTTGAATTCGGAACCACAAAGTCATCTGAGACCCAAAGTCATCTGGAACCCATTCTGTAGAACCAAGTCACCAACAGGAACCAAGAGTCACCAACAGATCAATAGTCACCAACAGATCAATAGTCACAAACTGATCAAAAGTCACCAACTGCACCTGTAAAATGATCATTCCCTCCCCACTCACGGGTGTCATCTAGGCCAGGGTAAGGTTAAGAAAAACGCAGGATAAACAACCCTTTCATAGAATATCATCATGTACACACCAGATGTATGCACCGATAATACCCCATCAGGATCTGAACTGCTCGTGATATCAAGTTCCGCTAAGTGGCGCAATACCACCCGCTTCCCATGAATCACTCTAATCCTAGGTGTCCTAGAGTTCACTCATAGCTTGGATATTGGGCCTTTTACCTCTTGTAACTCCCACCTCACAGAGAGACAACCACACAGCCAGCACAGATGAAAATATGATGCATGCAAACATAAATGCAAACATACACAAATAAATGCAATAAATGAAATAGTAAAGCAACCAAACCCTATCCTAGAGAACGCTAGGAGTGACTCGCTTAGGGAAGATGGACCAGCAAGAGGTCAACTTCTCGGAGTTATCCCCAGCAGATTCGCCAGCTGTCGCATTACGCGAAAAACCGGCGGGAAAAAGAAACAACAGAGCCGCCACCGTACGTTATTTATCCCAAAGGAGGGAAAGGAAACGCTCGAAGTAAACCTGGAAAAGACATGGTCTCGCGACCAGAGAAAGATGGGATCGGGAGTCGGTTATGCGAAGGGAAGGTATTAGCACCCCTACTGTAATACCCCAAAATTTACCCTTCATTTTTCCCAAAAAAAAAAAAAAAAAAAAAAAAAAACGAAAAAAAAAAAAAAAAAAAAAAAAAAAAAAAAAAACGAAAAAAAAAAAAATATAATTTAATTAATTAATTAAATAAATAAAATAAATAAATAAAATATAACAAATTATTTTGGACTTGGGTCTCCCTCATTTGAGCCCATTACCCACGAAAATCAGTCTATAAATACTGAAGTTTCAGTAGAGGAAAACACACTTGGAGTTACACTGGGAGATTCACTGGAGAAAGAAGGAAGAGAAGCAAAACCCTGAGGAAAAGATAGTGAGAGAAAAGCCAACAGAGTTCAGAGCAGCCTCCAAACCCTGAAAGGAACTCAACTTGTAAACCTCACGGGCGCAACTCAATCAAGCTCTCCAATCAGGTTTGCCCTATATCCATCATCTTTATGCCTTTTATTTGAATGCTCTAAATGTATGAGGTATTATGGGTGAATTTGATACCTTTTTGTGAGCCTTTTGTGAATTTTGATGGAATTATTCATGTGGTTACATTTTGATTTAGGGGCAACTCTGGGTTACCCTATTTTGTTTATTCTAACCTGTCTTGTGTTTCCATGGCATTGTTTTCTCTTGATTTCATCCTACTACTCTAACCCTTTGTCGAGTTTTGTGAGGGCTCACATGGCTTTCGCAGAGACACTCGCGTGGTTTCCCACTTTATTTGTGGGATACCCCCTGGAGTTTTATTCTGATTATTCGTGTTGACTGATTTCCTTTGACGGTCCAGCTGGAGACATTTCAGGGTTTCTTGCCCCTTTAACTGCTATAGCTTCGGATCTTTATCCGTGTGGTAATTTTTTCCCTTTCTCATACTTTATCGCTTTCTTAGCTGGAAGACCTCGATAGGAGGCAATGTTTGAGCCCCTTGGTGGCATTTTACTTTGAGATACATGTTTTGTGTTTTGTATTCATATCCCTGCAGGTAGCGCGGTTCCTTCGTCAAGGACTGCCTTTTTGCCCTCGAGCATCCCAAACCCTAAAACCCAAAGCAACACGTTTACTCCTTCTACTACAGGCGAGTAAGTCTCCAAAGGTCGAGCATCCGGTAGATTGCTTAGTAACATTGTTCGTCCAAAACCCAATCCATAACCCCGTAGTTAGCCGAACTACGACTTGCTCTGATTCTCATTCCAGATGAGATACGTAGGCATAAGACGCGATGTCTTAGCGAGCACACATCCCCTTAACCCATAGGTCAGCCGAGCTACGAAGACTCTGATTCTCATATTCAGATGAGATACGTATGCAGTGGATGCGACATCCGCGCGAGTCATTTCTCTTAACCTTTTTAGTAAATAAACACGTTAGGTAAACCCACACCCTTTAGACAAAAACTACAAAAGTGGATCCCGTAGAGTACTATGGATGCGTAGGGGTGCTAATACCTTCCCTTCGCATAACCGACTCCCGAACCCAAGATTTGGTTGCGAGACCCCGTCTTGTCCTTTCCTTTTTCAGGTTTACTTCGAGCGTTTCCTTTCCCTCCTTTGGGATGAATAACGCACGGTGGCGACTCTTCTGTCATTCTCTTTCGCCGGTTGTTTTTTTCGCACACTGTATTTTTCAGGTTGCGCCAGCTGGCGACTCTGCTGGGGACTATAGAAGTTGACCTCTTGCTGGTCCATCTTCCCTAAGCGAGTCCCTCCTAGCTTTTGTAGTTTGTTTGTTTATTGGGTGTTCATGCTTTTGTACAGTTATTTATTTACCTGCTTTACCTTATTACATTGTGTACATATCATTGTTGTATCTGTTTCTGTTGGCTGGCTGCTTGGTGATCTTTGTGAGATGAGTTCTACACCCGAACTCGAGTGCACTTAAGATATGAGAATGGCATAGTCCTGTCAACTTGTGTGGAGTATTCCTTAGCGAGTTGACTTGCAAGCCCATTCACTTGGTGGAGGTCATGTTGAGATCAATAATGTCACATAAGTAAGTTGTGGTTAGACATTACTTGTTCCAATATAGACCTAAGAAGCCAAGGACCTTAGTTTACCTAACCCATCTTGGCCTATTCGTAGGACGTAGTGCGAAAGTCGTTCAAATGTAAGATTTGATACGATTGTTACGCGATACTACACTCATAAGAGTCTCTCTTGAGAATATTGTTGGAATACGAGTAGTCGTTCCTCTAATAATATCCGAAAGATGGGATTATGACTATGGGAACCTTTTGTAGAACATGTTTGGCAGGTTTAAACCTTAGTACACTCCTTTTGGGTGGTTCTTAACCTAAACTCCATGCTCGTGACTTGCGACAAACCCTTGATTCATGGTTGATCCGATCAGGTATCATTAATATCAATGAAACTCGGGTGTTGATAAGGTGTAAACCATAATCCGCCGAAATGGGTGGTTGATATTAAGGATAACATGATCCATCCCATGACCTTTGTTTGGTGTACTCTTAATTTCTCTCCAGACAGTGCAACCTGACAGATGTTCAAGCAGATACAGCAATCCTGATTGACATGCCACTGCATTGCATTCACATCATCACATCATTTTGCATTCATAATCATTCACACATGTTTATCCATTTCTGTGGGGTTTATATCTTCCACTTGATTCTAGTTGGAATTTTCTTGGTTCTCATCAACGGCTTAGTCTTTTCTTACACTGTTTATCAAATGTGAGACTGGAATCAAGGGGGTAGAATACCTTTGGAATTGATAAACATGTCATTGCATTTGCATATTCATTAGCATGTCTTGCATAACAGGTACTGCCGCAGGCTGTGACCATTCCAGCTGCAGCACCACTACAACAACAACAATCACAACGTCAACCAGCTCAGTATCAACAGCAGCAACAACCGGGTAACAGACCCGCTTATCAACAGAGGCAAAGGATGATGGACCGGCGTTTCGACACCCTTCCAATGTCGTACGCTCAGATGCTTTCTAGTCTTCAACAACTACAGCTTGTGCAACTGCGCACTCTGGCTCCTCCTGTTGGTAGACTTCCGGTGGGTTACGACGCCAACGCTAGGTGTAGCTTCCACTCTGAGGCACCTGGCCATGACATTGAGAACTGTAAAGCTTTTAAGCACGTAGTTCAGGACCTCATAGATTCAAAGGCCATCGACCTTGCACCAGCTCCGAATGTCGTCAACAATCCCATGCCCCAACATGGTGGTGCGAACGTTAATTTGGTAGAGGGAAAAGCCAAGCCCATTAAGGATGTGTTGAAGTTGAAGACTCCATTGTTGGATATCAAAGGATGCTTGCTGAAGGCCGATGTCTTCCCCGGTTGTGGGAAGGGTTGTTTGGATTGTGCTACTCAGGGCGGAGGTTGTTTGAAGTTACAGCAGGGTATCCAGGCCTTGCTCGACAAAGGTATCCTCCAGGTTGAAGATTTGTCTGTCCAAGAGTCTGTGGAAGAGGTTAAAGCGGGTGCCTCTATCTCATCCTTTAAGCAGGCACGAGCCGTGGTGGATTCAGGTATTGCTCCCGGTTGGGGGCGTCTGTTGGAATTACCAGTGAAAGAAGATAAGTTCGGGATTGGGTATCAGCCAACTCTAACTTCTACAACTTCAACACTTCAGACTCATCAGGGGCCGATCACTTTCTCCAGTGCTGGCATCATTCAGTATGGTCAAGTCTCTGCAGTCAACGAAGAAGAGGGGGATAGTGATTGTGACATTGACAATTGGGTGCGTCCGAAGATCCCGGGTGAAGCCAACAGACGAATTCAGTGTCTTGACCCTGCAGAGCTGATCAGAGTGTTGGATTCTTCAATCCCCAGTAGTTTCTCACCATCGTACTTCCCCAAGCGGTTGTTTCAAGACATACACTCCCCAGTAGAGTTGACAGTGTCAGACTATATATCCCCAACGGAGTTGACAGTGCCAGACTGTATCTTCCCAGCAGAAGTGACTGCTCCTTAGAGTTCGATGCCAGATCGATAATCCCAATGCCAGATCCATGGTTTCTTTCCTTGAAGCAGAACCTCGGTACCGTATCAGTGTTTGCTCCCCCTGCTGAGTCATCTCTCGCAAATCGTGGTTGCCAGAACCATTGTAGCTTTCCTCAGCAGCAGGCTTCCAATGTCATTCTTTCCCCGATCAGAGTCTCGGTATGGCCAGAACACCGCATGGCTAGTCATCTCCCCACAGAGTTCTTTGCGCTGTGCATCTCCAACATCCTTGCCAGGGTCCAGAAGATGGTGATCATTTCTCCAGCAGATCCCTTGCCTCAGCTTGGCATTCTACCCAGCATTTCGCATCCCTGCATGTAGAATCATATTGCATTGCATCCTTCCAAATCGCGTAGCATTTCCATTTTTATGGAGCATTACGCCATTGAAAAATTCAAACATACGCATGTAAGCATAAAACATTCTCGGTATCCCAAGTGATAAGCTAGAAGTTGTTTCCAGTACTCAGACTGAAGATTGTTCATGACTTACCTTTGTTATCCCCAGCAAGTGTCATTGGCCCATGCGCCGCCTCTATTATCATTCCCTATTTCTGCCAATGCTGACAGGCATGAAGTTTTCCGGTATCCAGACCGAAGTGGCATTCAGGCCAGTTTTCCGGTATCCAGACCGAAGTGGCATTCAGGCCAGTGTTCCGATGTTCAAATTGAAGAAGTTTCCGACTTTCAGGTCGATGCAACTTGTGGCATTCAGGCCAGTTTTCCGGTATTCAGATCAAAGTGGCATTCAGGCCAATTTTCCGATATTCAGATCGAAGTGGCATTCATGCCAATTTTCCGATGTTCAGATCGAAGAAGGTTCCGACGTTCAGGTCGATGCGACTTGTGCCATTCAGGCCCATTTTCCGATGTTCAGATCGAAATCCTTTCCAGTATTCAGACTGATGAGCGGCATTCAAGCCATGGTTATTTCTGTGTTACCATTTATTTTGGTATCCAGTTTAACATTCTTTTTCGATATTCAAACTGACTCTCACCGTACCAGACGAATTCTTCTTTCAAGACCACCTCTTTGCTGATTCTGACAGACATTGTTACTTCACTTCACTTCAATGCAAATTTTTGGGCTTTTATTGTATTCAATCCCTTGATACCTCGAAAGTACGAAAGCAGCTGCCATCTTCTTTCCGGGTCTCCAGTTGATTGAATAGGGGCAGCTGTAATACCCCAAAATTTACCCTTCATTTTTCCCGAAAAAAAACGAAAAAAACGAAAAAAAAAAAAAAAAAAAAAAAAAAAAAAAAAAAAAAAAAAAAAAAATGTTTTAATTAATTAATTAAATAAATAAAATAAATAAATAAAATATAACAAATTATTTTGGACTTGGGTCTCCCTCATTTGAGCCCATTACCCACGAAAATCAGTCTATAAATACTGAAGTTTCAGTAGAGGAAAACACACTTGGAGTTACACTGGGAGATTCACTGGAGAAAGAAGGAAGAGAAGCAAAACCCTGAGGAAAAGATAGTGAGAGAAAAGCCAACAGAGTTCAGAGCAGCCTCCAAACCCTGAAAGGAACTCAACTTGTAAACCTCACGGGCGCAACTCAATCAAGCTCTCCAATCAGGTTTGCCCTATATCCATCATCTTTATGCCTTTTATTTGAATGCTCTAAATGTATGAGGTATTATGGGTGAATTTGATACCTTTTTGTGAGCCTTTTGTGAATTTTGATGGAATTATTCATATGGTTACATTTTGATTTAGGGGCAACTCTGGGTTACCCTATTTTGTTTATTCTAACCTGTCTTGTGTTTCCATGGCATTGTTTTCTCTTGATTTCATCCTACTACTCTAACCCTTTGTCGAGTTTTGTGAGGGCTCACATGGCTTTCGCAGAGACACTCGCGTGGTTTCCCACTTTATTTGTGGGATACCCCCTGGAGTTTTATTCTGATTATTCGTGTTGACTGATTTCCTTTGACGGTCCAGCTGGAGACATTTCAGGGTTTCTTGCCCCTTTAACTGCTATAGCTTCGGATCTTTATCCGTGTGGTAATTTTTTCCCTTTCTCATACTTTATCGCTTTCTTAGCTGGAAGACCTCGATAGGAGGCAATGTTTGAGCCCCTTGGTGGCATTTTACTTTGAGATACATGTTTTGTGTTTTGTATTCATATCCCTGCAGGTAGCGCGGTTCCTTCGTCAAGGACTGCCTTTTTGCCCTTGAGCATCCCAAACCCTAAAACCCAAAGCAACACGTTTACTCCTTCTACTACAGGCGAGTAAGTCTCCAAAGGTCGAGCATCCGGTAGATTGCGTAGTAACGTTGTTCGTCCAAAACCCAATCCATAACCCCGTAGTTAGCCGAACTACGGCTTGCTCTGATTCTCATTCCAGATGAGATACATAGGCATAAGACGCGATGTCTTAGCGAGCACACATCCCCTTAACCCATAGGTCAGCCGAGCTACGAAGATTCTGATTCTCATATTCAGATGAGATACGTATGCAGTGGATGCGACATCCGCGCGAGTCATTTCTCTTAACCTTTTTAGTAAATAAACACGTTAGGTAAACCCACACCCTTTAGACGAAAACTACAAAAGTGGATCCCGTAGAGTACTATGAATGCGTAGGGGTGCTAATACCTTCCCTTCGCATAACCGACTCCCGAACCCGAGATTTGGTTGCGAGACCCCGTCTTGTCCTTTCCTTTTTCAGGTTTACTTCGAGCGTTTCCTTTCCCTCCTTTGGGATGAATAACGCACGGTGGCGACTCTTCTGTCATTCTCTTTCGCCGGTTGTTTTTTTCGCACACTGTATTTTTCAGGTTGCGACACCTACGCATCCGTCGTACTCGACGAGATCCATGCACAAAAGAATAGAAGAAAGGTTGCTAAACACTGCTCAAACACACACAAGGCTGGAAGGAAACGCAGAAAGACGGAAGAAACGGGACTCGGCAGGATATCGCATCCTGGGCCTACGTAGTCTATCAGGCACAGACATCAGAGTCGACGTAGTTCGGGGGAAAGCTAAACATGCTCGCTAGGATGTCGCATCCTATGCATACGTATCTTCTCTAACCAGAGTAAGAATCAGAGCACTCGTAGCTCGGCTAACGCACGCCAAACAAAACACAAACAGGAAACCGACTGCCAATCACTGGACTTACGTCAGACTCCACACAAACAGGCAAACATGGAAACCGAATGCCAATCGCTGGACTTACATCAGACTCCAAACCAACAAACACACATTGGAAACCAACTGCCAATCGCTGGACTTACGTCAGACTCCAACAAGCAAACAAGACACAGGAAACCAACTGCCAATCGCTGGACTTACGTCAGACTCCAAACACACACAAAAGGGTTGAAAAAGAAAAAGGGCGCCCGGAGAGATCAGCTCATCTCCTGCCTACGTACCTCATCTGGTATGAGGATCAGGGCGACGTAGTTTCCCTAAACAGGGGAAGAACTTCTATCCTAACCAGAGACAAAGGGAGACAACAAGCTACTAGGGAGACTACGACTCGAGCCTAGAAGTTGTCATGCATGCGATCCCTATGTTGAGGTCTCTATCCTAACTTGCACAGGAAGCAAACTATCCTAAACAGCACAATCAAACAAATACAAGCACAATAAAGCAAGCACACACACTATATGCAAACAATTGGCTCATACAAGGCTAGGCTGTAGAAACAAGCCAACTGGAATGGGGTGTTTTTAGCTCTTAACCCTAACATTGAGAGTTAGGGTGAAGCAGATGAAATGGAGATGGGGGTTATGCCTCATAGCTCTTATCCCTGGCCTGGGAGAGCTTGACTCAAAATAGAAAGTGTGGGAGTTCAGAATGTAGGAACTCTTCTCCACAGATGACTGACACAACAAGATCTTGGGTTCTTATTCACAATGCATCAACACATGGTGTGAGCAAAGTGAATGACACAACTGAATATCAGGGGATGGATTGCACATCCCTTTTATCTGCCAATTGCCTCTTAAGAGGTCTTTACCTGCTTGGCACAAAATTAAACATCCACAAACATTGCCTCTTAAGGAGGGCTTCAGACAGGTGCCTGCCAAAGTAACATGATAGGTCTTCCAGACTACATGAAGATCAAGGAATTATACCTCAGTGGTATGCCAACCACAAGCAAGCAAAGCAAAGTTCAAACGAACTTAAAGCAACTTAGGTACCTATGGAAACAGCTAAACCAATCAGTACAACTTTCAGACAAACAATCAACAGTTAATAACCAACAGGCAATCCCAATGTACAATACAAAAGCCATAAGGCAAACTCAAATGATTATCATCAACCTACAAAACAGCAAGTGTTAGCAATCAAAATCAAATATCAACATCCAAATGATGAAGCATCATCAACCATGGAACTTGGATGCTTGATCCTGAAATTCAAAGCTCACATGTAAGCAACAAACCACTAGGTCAAAGCCTATGGTCAAAGGTGAAGAAAAAAATTAAAACAAGAGCTAAAATTCAACACATTGCAACTTCAAACACATATTAACATGTCCTAAAAAGGCTCACATCAAAATCAATCATCAAAGGCATTTCATGATCAAAAGAAGTCAAAGGCAATTTCAAAGCTCATATATGGACATCATGAATGAAAATTCCAAAACAAAACAGAAATGATTCAAATAATTCTGGAAACATTCATGAGTATTCAACACATCTAACATGATCATCATACAAAAAATCAGAAGCATCCAAGTTCATTTGGCATGGAAATTAAATTGCACAAGTTGGACAATCAAATGTGTGACACAAATTGTCACACCATCTTAACACAAGCATAAAACAGAAATGGTGAATGAGAAAAATACCAAACGAAAACCAAAACATCCATCAATGTGTCTAGAATCAGCATGTAAAATTTCAAGTTCATTGGATTAAAATCAAGCATTTCACAAAGGAAAGAGTAAGGGAAGGTCACAAATGCACATGTGTTCAATAAACCTAGAGCAAATAAATTTCCAGCCAGGCACAACTTGCAAATTCATGATCATAAAACACTATACAAAACAAGGATCATTTTGCAAAAAAATGGGAGTGAATTGGATCATTTTTCAATTTACTATGATTTTTACAAGTTGATGAAAAAATGTGAAATAAAAATGGCATAGCATGGCAAAAGTGAAAAATAAGTTCCAAAAAACGCCTGAAGCAGGAATGGAAGTGAGGACCATGGATTAAATGAGTTCTGAGCGCGCGTTACAGCAAGAACCCTAGCGCTGCAGATTAGGGCGGTTCAAACCGCCGTTATCTTCACAAAACCGCCATAATTTTTCCAAAATTCCAGAAATACATGCATCTTCATCTTCTTCATGAGGAAGAAGATGAATGTTCATACGACCTTCATCCAATTTTTCCAGAATTTTCAAAAATGTCCAGAATTCAAATATTTTTATATCATTCAAATCCTCATGCAATGTATGTTATAGATCCATCATCAATTCATGCTAATCCATCATTAATCATGCAAACGAATCAAATAAAGTTTGACACATGAAACTTCAATCAAGCATATCTCTCTCAATTTTTATCCAAATCGCACGAAATTTATATCAAAACGATCAGCAAAGCAAGATCTACAAGAATATCTACATGGATTGTGAAATTATGAAGCTCGAAAAACTCACCTCTTGAAGAACAGTTCCTTGTTTTGCGCGATTCAAAGCTCCAGATGCTTCTAATCCACTCCAGAATACTTGATATGATGTTTGATGATGAATTGGAAGCTTGGGAACTTGTAGATCTAGCTTAATTTTGAACTTCCATATTTGAGTTCTTGAGCTTCAACCACTTGATTCTTGCACGAATTCCACGAATCAACACTTGATTCACACTATAATCAACTCACTGATCATGAATCTCCAACAAAAAACAAGTGCTATGTTCAAGAAATTTGAATTTTGATTTGAAGAAAATTTTGGAGGGAGGGAGAAAACTAGATCTAGAAATGTGAATTGTGATTAACCTCCTTCATTTCTGTTATGATTAGAGTATATATATGCTTTACTAATCACCTTGCTAATCCATGTTTAGTTTGGCTAAGTGAAATGAGGTATTTTGCAAATTTTGGAAATTGCATGGTGCATGTAGCAATTACACGTGAACAGTACCATCTCCTTCATCAAAGCCACTTAAAATCATCTTTTAAACATATTAGTAATGGTAGAAAATTCATACAATGCACCATTTTTAAATTTCCAAATTTTCCTCGAAAATTGACTTGGATATGCAAGTGATCATGTGATAATATTTCATGCAATGTGATGGTTGATTTGGAAACCTCATGACATGAGAAGAACAATGCAAAAAGAACCACCAAATTTGGAGTTTTGGTTCAAAAGATATGGCCATTTGAAGTTTCAAGCCCACTTTATAATGATTTGATCACAACGCCTTAACCATTCATTAGAAATTCGTGATCTTGGACTTTTTGGAAATGGGAGAGAAAGATATTAAACTTTCATGTTGGACAAAATTTCATTTTAAGCTTATTTGATGTTGGAAAGTTGAGTTGAAGTTGGTCCAAAAACTTGCCATTTTTGGAAACTTTCAAATTACAGGTCACTTTCCATTTTGGGAAACTTTTGATCTGGCTTCAAAATCTTCAAGGTAGATGTTTGACATGTTGAATAACCTTCTTTGGGACATGAATGAAGTGTCTCAAACCATTTCTCCATCTCCTAGCCCTCAGCTGACTTGCAGTTGACTTTTATAGGCCTCAGATGACTTGGTCATGCACTGTGGACTTTTGAGCCTCAAACCATTGGCCAAATTACTTCAAAATGAACCTTGGATCATGTAAGCTCTCTAGAACAACCATAGGGCCTTTATCTCATGGAAATATCCTTGCTCTCTTGCACAGATGGATTCTCCTGACCAGTCTTGACTGATGAGATGTAATGGACTATGCAATGTGAATGACCAAAAAAGGAAATGTATGTACAAATGAGAGGTGCAAATTTGAGGTGCTACACCATGAAATTCCAATGCTCCTTTAGGGTTAGGGTTTCAGCTTCTTAAATAGGGTGGATTAGGTGTTCTCATGGGCTTTTTAATAAGTGATTTATCCATAAGAATAAAAGTGTGAAGTGAGGTGTAAAATATTGTTATTTTGGGCCAAACTTAAGTGAATGGATGTCCAATGGATGGCTAGAAGGGGTAAAAAACGTGACTGGTTTGTGCAGCATGCTTAGAAAATCTGATTGGGCCAGCCAGGCCCAAAATCTGCCTAGAAAATCAAGTCATGGTGCCCACTTTAAATGAATGTATCTCTCAAACCATGGATCCAAATGAGATGATTCCAAAAGGATGTGAAATAGGACATGGCAAGGTAAAATTGCTATGAAGAAAGTATTTTCAAATAATGCCTTGAAGTGCAAGAAAACTAGCCAAGAAGTCTTGATAAATTTTGAAGATTTTGGACTTTGAAATTTTTCTAAGTGTCCTAAAAAAATGTCTCACTTTGACTAAGCATAACTTTCTCAATTATAATCCAAATGGAGCAAACTTTATATCTATAGATAGCTTGGAACAATAGGAACAACTTTCATGTTGGAGAAAGTTTCAAATGGAGCTTTTATCTTGATGCAAAATGGGCTTAAAGTGAGTGCAACGATCATGAAAACTTGCCCTAAATGGAAAGTCAACCATTTCCAAATTAAGTAACTTTTCCAATTCCTGATTAAATGATGAATCCATGATCCAACCTTGATAAAATTTCACATGTAGTATCCCTTAGGCATGGATTTTGAGATTCCACTCTCAAAATGTCAGGAGTTGACTTTTCTGGCCCCACAGTTGACTTTTCCCAAACTATCTGATTTCCGATTCCATTGATCAATTGAAACACTTCTAGCTCAAATAAAGAGCTGATTTTTTGTATGTAGACCCTTGCGGACATATGGAGGGTCATGGAAAAGAGTTTCACCCAAAGAATCAGAAATAAACTGATTTTACACCAAACCCTAGTTTTAGGGCAAAATGATCAGGAACTGATTGCATTGATTGCCAATGGATCTTTCTGAGATAATTGTGAATCTTCCTAGGCCAAGATGGCTCTCTAATAATGACATGGATGAGATCCTCTACTTCCAACCAAATATTGCCTGTTGCAGGTAGCCATGAAACCCTAATTTCTGATTAAATCCAGATGAACACTCTGATAGCTTTGAATCCTTCACTGATGAACTGAGGACCATAATAAGATACTTGGACCCCCCTGAGACCCTTGAGACTTGTATACTTAGAAAATGAAGTTCAATTCTCAATCTTGCTTTGTGTGGGCTCCTTCTGTTAAGGAGTGATCGATCAAAACCTGATCTCCATGTCACTAATGCAGTATGCAATGAGTATGACCTAATATGATGCTAATGAAGTGTAAAACATAATCCCATGCTTCCAGGAAAAATGAAGGGTAAATTTTGGGGTATTACACCCAAAATTTGAGAGATTAACACACAAATACTTTTATCAACAATGTCTTTATCAACAACATTCATACTAGATTGACCTAGGATCTTATTAGATGTAGGGTTATCTAGACTTACAGTTCCAGAGTCAAATCCTAGTTTTTCAGAGCCTGGTTTTTCAGTTGATTCAATATTACCCACTGCTTTTGGAACAATAGAACCTTTAACAAATGCAACAACACCAGGTTCGACATCAATGGTTTTATTAGGATCAAGATATAAGCTAGTCATAGAGTGAGGTTTTTTGACAGCAACAAAGGGCTCAATGTTTCTAATCTCACTAGAAGGAATTTGAACCGACCTAGAGGGGTTAGAAGATTTACTTATAGTTGAAGGCTTAGCCTTTTTCGCAGTAGGTGTTCTAGCCCTCCTTTTAGTAGGAACATGTCTTGGAACAATGGAGAGAGGACCGACACCAATTATTACATCTGAATGATCCATATTAGCACAAGCAATCGTAGAGGTCGATTGATCTTTGGTGCTTTTTCTTGGCGTTGAGCCAAAAGGTTTAGATATCTTGATGACAGATTTTGAGTTGAGATTGAATGTAGAGAGATAAAAGTAAACGAGAACAATGATGGACAATTTACTGAAGGTAGAGAGAATGGAATTGATGAAGTAGATAAGAGAGAGACGATGGCGTGTTGGAAGAAAAATAAGGAAAGTTTGTAATGATTTCCCTGGAGTTTCATGCACCATAAATTGAGGGAAGATAAATATTGTTTGCACGCCTCCATATCAATAATTGCTATAACTTTTCAAACATGCAATTTCTCAATTCGCCCTTTAAATTCTCAAACTGATTTGCATCCAAAACTTTCTGAATGCCGCTCATCAATCTGAATACTGGAAATGACTTTGATCTGAGCATCGGATGATACTTGATTATCAAACATCGGTCTAAACACCGGGAAACTGGCCTGAATGCCACTTCGGTCTGAATACCAGAAACTTGGCCTGAATGCCACAAGTTGCATCGACCTGAATGTAGGAAACTTCTTCGATCTGAACATCGGAAGATATTAGATTATCAAACATCGGTCTGAACATCGGGAAACTGGCCTGAGTGCCACTTCGGTATGAATACCGGAAAACTGGCCTGAATGCCACAAGTTACATCGACCTGATTGTCGGAAACTTCTTCGATTTGAACATCGGAAAACTGGCCTGAATGCCACTTCGGTCTGAATACCGGAAACTTGGCCTGAATGCCACAAGTTGCGTCGACCTGAACGTCGGAAACTTCTTCGATCTGAACATCGGAAAACTGGCCTGAATGCCACTTCAGTCTGAATACCGGAAACTTGGCCTGAATGCCACAAGTTGCGTCGACCTGAACATCAGAAACTTCTTCGATCTGAACATCAGAAAACTGGCCTGAATGCCACTTCGGTCTGAATACCAGAAACTTGTCCTGAATGCCACAAGTTGCGTCGACCTGAACATCGAAAACTTCTTCGATCTGAACATCGGAAAACCGGCCTGAATGCCACTTCGGTCTGAATACCGGAAACTCTCATGCCTGTCAGCATCAGCAGAAATAGGGAAAATGATAATTGAGGCGGCGCATGGGCCAACGACCCCTGCTGGGAATAATAAAGATAAGTCATGAACAATCTTCAGTCTGAGTACTAGAAACAACTTCTGGCTTATCACTTGGGATACCGAGAATGCCTTATGCTTTACATGCGTATGTTTGAATTTTTCAATGGCGTAATGCTCCATGAAAATGGAAATGCTACGCAATTTGGGAGGATGCAATGCAATATGATTCTACATGCAGGGATGCGAAATGCTTGATTAGAGAGAACGCCAAACTGAGGCAAGGAATTCTGCTGGGGAAATGATCACCATCTTCTGGACCCTGGCAAGGCTGTTGGAGATGCACAGCGCAAAGAACTCTGTGGGGAAATGACCCGCCACACGGTGTTCTGGCAAATAACAAAATATCGAGGCTCTGACTGGGGAGAGAATGACACTGAAAACTTGCTGCTGAGGAAAGCGACAATGGTTCTGGCAACCATAATCTGCGAGAGAGACGACTCAGCAGGGGAAGCAAACACCGATACGGTACCGAGATTTTACATCAAGGAAAGAGACCATGAGTCTAGCGTCAAGATCATCGATTTGGCATCGAACTCTGAGGAGCATCCGCTTCTGCTGGGAAGATACAATGTGACACTGTCAACTCTGCCGGGGATATACAGTCTGACACTGTCAACTCCGCTGGGGATATACAGTCAGACACGGTCGACTCTACTGGGGAATGTATAATCCGAAACAAATGCTTGGGGAAGTACAACAGTGAGAGCCTGCTGGGGATTGAAGAATCCAACGCTCGGACCAGCTCTGCAGGGATAAAATACCAAATTCCAACTGTTGAGGAAAAACATCCGCGATCATTTGATGGGACCTTAAGGAAATGCCCCGAGTGTACCTGTTCTGAATAGACGATCCAAAGCACTTAAAATTTACAGAAATTTTCAATGTTTATTAAGCACGTACCTGTAAAGCTCTTATGTTTCATGATGCAATGTTTATCAAAAATTCGGACGTCATTTTTGCAAACAAAATAGTAAAATGAAAATGAACACAGAGATGTACTGAATAACATGATTTTATTGATTGAGTGGCCTCTGAATAGGTATTTACATCAGGAAGCAATCCCTGGAAAGAGGTAATTGCACAACAGATAAAAACATAAATTAATCTAATGGTAATGTGAAATGGATTTCTATCGGGTTCCAATTTTCTATGATTCGCTCATCTTCAAGATCCTCCAGATGATCAGCTTTCCGAAAAAAGGTGATTGGACTGTTTCCTATCCTTCAGAAGTTTCCGGTTATCGACACGAGATGATATTCAGAACTACTCAGAACGCAGCCATTCGCTTAATCCCTAACTTTTGCCTGGATCGCCCTTTTCGGGTTTTCAATCCACCGGGATACCCATTTTTTTTGCCTAAGTTGCCTTTTCAGGTTTTCAACTTACCGGGTGTACAATTTTTTCATTTTTTATCCCTAACTTTTGCCCGAACCTTTTTTCATTTTCTTGGTTCGTCGGGATGCCCATTTTTTTGCCTGGACTATTCTTTTTATCGTCCAACGGGTCTATTTTATGCAAAGTATTTTTTAATTGCGTCTGAGTTCACAGGGGAAGTGAAGTTTTCACCATCCATAGTTGCAAGCATTAAGGTTCCACCATCAAAAACCTTGGTGATAATATACCGTCCATCATAGTTAGGAGTCCACTTGCCCCTGTGATTTGTCTGAGGATGAAGGATCCTTTTCACACCAAATCTCTGACTTGGAAGCATCGAGGACGCACTTTCTGATCAAAGGCTCTCTTCATCCGACTCTGATACAATTGCCCATGACAAATGACTGCCATTCGCTTCTCTTCGATAAGACTCAACTCATTGAACCTTGTCTGAATCCGTTCAGCTTCGTCTAACTTGACATCCAACATGACTCTTAGAGAAGGAATCTCCACTTCAACAGGTAGGACTGCTTCCATACCATACACAAGGGAATAAGGGGTTGCCCTAGTCGATGTACATACTGAAGTGCGGTACCCATGCAAGGCGAAGGGTAATATCTCATGCCAATCTTTGCACGTAACTGTAAGACCCCAAATTTGACCCTAAGATCCCTCATGGCATCATAACATTGCATTTTCATTGCCTCAAGGATCATAAGCATCTTGGTTCCCCTTACCTTTGGGTGAGACCTCTTGTGAGTGGTTTGAGATCCCCAAGCATGCTTGAATTGTATATTATTGCTTTTCTTATTTTGTTTACTAACCAAAAGCACAAAAATATGTCACTAACATCTTTTGTTTATAGCTTGAGCAATCACAAGGTCAAAAGCTTCAAGGAGATCATTGGTGCAAAGATATGGCCAAGAGAAGAGGAAAGCAAGCATGGTAATGGTTCCCAAAGCTCTCATCCATCAAATATGCCTCCCTAGCATCTCAATTCATCATTTTGATCAAAGCAAGTCAAAGGGTTTGAGATTTGTTCCCCAAGGAAACCCTAGTTCATCAGATCATCCACAATGCCTTGCTCTTGAAGCAACTTCAACCCATGATCAAATACAATCAAGGGAAGTTCCTTAATTCATAATTCCATACATATTTGAGCTTATTTGAGTGCCTTCAATCATCTATTCATCAAGATATGAGTCATGGACTTGAGAAGTTGATCAGTCAATTCACCTGACTATTTTGAAATGCACTGAGACCTAACATTTTATGTGATGGTCAAATGGAGATGATCCCAAAAGCAAACATGTTCTTAAGGACAATATGAACAACTTTCATGTTCATCAAAAATTGATTTTAAGCTTGGAAGGTCATCATCCATTCCAAGACATTATAGGTCATTTTGACTGAAACCCTAATTTTGGGTTAACTTCCCAAGAACATAACTCATTCATTTTTTTATGATTTTGAGGTGGTATCAAATGCATTGGAAAGCTTAAGACGTCTACTTCAAATGTTACGTTGAACAAAAGTTCAAAATCTCAAAGGAAATACATGTGATAATGCAAAAAATTATAGGTCACTTTGGACCAAATGCATTGAAAGGCAAAAAAGTCCAACTTCAAGTGCCCATAACTCTTTCATCAAAAATCCAAATGATGCAGAATTTAAGTCCATTTTTATTGTCTTGAAAATATATACAACTTTGATGTTGGAGGTTTTTTTATTTGAGGCTTGCATCATCAAAACAGAGGGGCTTGAACATTGGCCAAATTTGGAATCCTCACCTTTGCATGTTTTGCACCTTACACTTTAAACTCAAAATTCACTAATTTCCACACTTCAAATGGATTTTTGCCCACCATAACATTTGTTCCTTACATCAAGACCTTTCCAACCATTACTCACATGCTCATGTTTGGATTTAGCAAATGGCATTTTCGAAGAGGAGAAGTTTTAAGCATAATTGTGCATAACATGTTGGAATTCATTGCACAAGCCATTGCAGCTCAGAGTACACGTCCATTTCAATTTGGTATGATATCAGCTTGCATTTGCACTTGCTTTTGGACCCTCCATGCGCCTGTACAGGCCTATGCATGGAGGATCCAATTTCATGCACATGAGTTTGATCACACTTGCCTTGCCTCTCCATATATAAATAGAAGCATCATTCCATTCAATTTCCATCCATGAATCAACCTGAAATACTGCTGAATTGAAAACCAAACCTCTCACCAAAGGAACTATTTCATTTTCATTCAAATTTCTCAGATCTGAAATTCAACTAAATCTGGTTGAATTTCTAGATCTAAAGTTCCTAGACCTCTCTCTCATAATCCATTGAAGCTCTGTTTGGCCAAAGGAAGCAAGGAAGCAGACTCAGATCACCATAATTCAAAGGTTCTCTTCAATTGGTTTTTTCTTCGAAACTCACTATTCTTTGATCTATTTGCTTGGCTATTGTGTTGTCTGAAGTCCTCTCCATAGAGGCATCATTGTTGTGTATTCAATTTTCAAAATCTAACAAGTTCATGATGAACACCATCAAGTTTCAACCTCTGATTTCTCTCACTATGGAGATCTAGAGCAGAAATGGATGGTACAGGGGTGATGTACATCACCCCAGCTTTAATTTGGTACCTAGATCGTGCATTTTGGTTGAGTTTGGAGGACCTGCAACTCTGGCCGGAGCTTGAGTGCTCGCCGGAGAAGACGGTGGCGCTGGCCACCGTCCACCATGCCAGATTCAATCTGGATCGTTGGATGCACATCCTACATTTTAATCTCAGCCATGCGTTTGGATTACTTGATTTAATGCCATGTGATTCGCTGCTGACTTTGACCTACCATGGAAACACGCTTCTAGACCATTAGATGTTGCCACGTCAATTAATGAGTTCCATCAAACGGTCCTTGTTTTTTGAATTTTCTAATTTCTGTTTTAATTTCTTTTATTTCCTTTATTTTAAAAAACTCAAAACTTCTTTATTTTTAATCCAAAAAATATGGGACCAATTTCCTTCTTCTCCATTTAAATTCTAGTTTCTAAATATGATTTTTAATATTTTTTATTTTGTCATTTGATATTTTTTGTGAATTTCTCTTTTCTGGTTATATTTTATTCATTTTAAATAGTTTTTGATATTCAAAAAATACAAAAATATTTTCCTAACCTATTTGAATGATGATGAATCTATGAAAAATATTCTCATCAATTTTTTAATTGATTTGAGATTTATTTAAGTTTTTAGTTCAATTAGGTTATTTTTATTCATTTTTAATTGATTAAAAATAGTTTCTGATTTTTAAAAAATGCTAAATTTTTTCGTCAAACTTTGGTTGACCTTGTTGAACTTGGGATAAATCACTTGGACCTTTCAAGGTTGATTTGAAGTGATTTTGAAGTTTGACCTTCCTTTATTATTTTAATTCAAGTTTATTTTAAATATTAAAATGCCAAAAAATATTTCTATTCATTTCTTGACTTTCAATCTTCATCTCACTTCTGTTTTTGATTGTTTGACCATGATCCTCAATGTCATTGGTCAACACACATGGAGTGGTACATTTTATCTCACCTTATACATTTTAATCTTTCCATTTCATAATCCATTATTCATCTCCTTCTTCTTCTTCTTTCTTTTTGATCAATGAGTTAAAGGTTGATAAGTGAACGTTGACTAGGGAGACTTAATCTCCCTTGATTCAAATCTAATTCATCTTGATCAGTTGATCAAGTGAATGGCTTTGCATTAAGGATAGGTTGTTTCCTAAACATGCAAAGGACTTAAACCAATACAAGATCAATTCTCTTTTTCTTTTTGGCATGGCAAGTTGTTGGAACTTGGTTCACTAATCAAGACTTCTAACTTGTGTTGTTTGCCTACATTATTATTGACCGGCCTCAGATAGTTGTGACTTCTACATAAGTCCAATTACGATTGCTTAACATAGCGCTAAATTCGCTTTATGGCACACTAACTACTAACATTAATCATTAACCATTAACATTTACTTTTTGCACTTTACTTTTATGCAATTTACTATTCTTGTACATATTATTCATTTGCTTTTCCCTTTGCTCACTTGAGCACATGTTTATGCTAATGCCATTTGCCTTTTGCTCACTTGAGCATATAATTGTGAATATATCTTTTGGTGCTTGTGTTTGTCTGTTTGTTGTGAACCAAATGCAAATAATTGGACAAAATGGACTTAGATCTTAGGACTTTACCCAAGCTAATGGAGTTGAAGAGCAACTAGGCCTCATGCCTTTAGAATTCTTAAATGTCAAAGAGCAACTAGGCCTCATGCCTTTAGAGTGCTTAAAGCTTGAAGTTGAATATTGAAAGGGCCATATTCTAAACTCCCTCTTGTCCATTCTTTAATTGTTAATAGAATATTTTGATGTGTGTGTCTTTGTGCTAGGGAGCCCAACATTGAGCCAAATTGAGGAATCATTACCATGAACTTCTAACGGAGAGGAATCCAAGATACATTGAGGAGCTTGCTAAGAGACTTGTTTGTTGATTGCTTGAGTTTTTGCTTATGTGATTGCTTATTCCAAAGGATGGAAGCTACATGGATCATCAATATGATCTCAAGAGAGGAACTCCATTTGTGGTTTTGCTTCTTGTCTCTTACCTCTTGTATGTTTAGAACATTAGCCATTCTTCTTCTTCTCTCCACTCTAACCCAAGCCAAAACTTTTTGTGCAAACATTTAACCTTTGTTTTCAACATTAGAAACCTAAGCCTTATGCTTCTGATTTTCAAACTTTCTTTTTCATAATACTTATTTTGAATTGAATCTTTAAGTCAACTTTGACCATTTTGTAAATACTTTTCATCGGTAAATATAACCCATTCAAATGTCTTTTTGTGGTTTCAACGACCACTTTCTTAATCAAAAAATTTTCTCATAACCTTTAGCTATTAGGTTTGAGTTATCCTTGAGGTAGATGTAATACTTACCTATATCCTTAGTGATGGACAATAAGTCTTCCATGCTTATTATAGGGTTAACCCCTCACTAGCATGTTGAAGCTATCCTCACGTGGTGGATTTGTGGTTTTAGGTTGAGTTTTCTTCCTTGGATAACAAAAGACCTTAAGGCTTTTGGACCAATCAGTTCACCAACTCATTTTGAGATTTTTACCCTGAACTACAAGGTTTTGATCCTAATCTTTTTAAGATGGTACGTAGGCAATGGGTTTATCCATCCAAACACAAAAATGTAAATAACTTGTATATTCTCTTCTCATCTCTTCAATCATGTTTGCACAAACAATTTTTTTCCACAAAAATAACAACCTTACAACAAATGTGAAAAGGGCTCCCTAGGAGTACCTAGGATGTTTTGGGTGCCTAACACCTTCCCATTGCATAACCAACCCCCTTACCCAGATCTCTGACTCTCTTTTACTAGTTTTTGATTCGATAAAACTTTTAGGTTTTTGTTCGCTTTCTAACCATTCCTTTGGATAAATAGAAGTGCGGGGGCGACTCGACTTGTATGATTTACCTTAGATTTAGTCAATATCTCTAATGGTAACGAATACCCCGCTACAGAAAAGTGGCGACTCTGCTGGGGAAATTTGCCTAGTGGGTTTTGCCTACTTTTCATATTTGTTGTATTGTATTGTATTATTTTTTTGTGACATATTTTTGTGCAATTTGGGATTACTGTATTGTATGTAATGATTGAATTGCTTGAATATTAATTCCTTGTATGCTTGGTGATCTTTGTGAGATGAGTTCTATACCCGGACTCGAGTGCACTTAGGATAGGAGAATGGCATAGTCTCACTACGCCAAAAACTGGAATAGACAGCGCACCTTAGAGGGCGCTTCATTACAAAAGCGCTCTCTAAAGTGAAGCGAAAAATAAGGAGCAATAGACAGCGCACTTTAGAGGGCGCTTTTGTAATAAAGCGCCCTCTAAGGTGAAGCGAAAAAATAAGGAGGAGATAGAGGGACAACAATACATGGCGCTTTTTATAAAGCGCCCTCTAAGGTTATCCTTAGAGGTCGCTTTTACTAAAGCGCTGTTATAAGTCCATGTGCATTTCCAGCTTATAAAGCGCTTCCAGAAAGCCTCAGAGAGCGCTTCCATAAGCGCCCTCTTAGGCCCCCTTTAGAGGGCGCTTTTTTTCCACAAGCGCCCTCTAAGGTGAAACGAAAAAATAAGGAGGAGATAGAGGGACAACAATACATGGCGCTTTTTAGAAAGCGCCATCTAAGGTTACCCTTACAGGGCGCTTTTAATAAAGCGCTGTTATAATTCCATGTGCATTTCCAGCTTATAAAGCGCTTCTGGAAAGCCTTAGAGAGCGCTTCCATAAGCGCCCTCTTAGGCCCCCTTTAGAGGGCGTTTTTTTTCCACAAGTGCCCTCTAATGTCCCCTTTAGTAAACATTAAAATTATAACATACTGCGCGTTTTGTTATTTCACTATCTGTTATTTTCGTTCTTTTTCACGTTAGGGTTCTAAGGCGTTTTCCTTCCACCTCTGTTAGATCTACATTATTACTGCGCGTTTCCTCCTTCTACCAATCAAAGGTACACACTTTGCCCAATTTCTGTTTTATCTTATTGCTTTGTTTTAGCTTTGCCCAATTTCTGTTTTATGTTATTGTTGTCTATGCTACGTTTGTTTCGACCTGTAAAGTTTCAATATTCATAGTCATTTAAATAGTTTGGGTTTATTAGGAAATTGACGGTTGGTTTTTAGTGACCATGATAGCGCATGCAATGGGACTACATTACCCAGTAGTTAGGGTTATACGACCTATGAACATATGATTTTGTGTCAACACCAGTATCATTAGAAACCTAGGTCCGAATGTGTTTGAACTCTTCTGAAATTGTTTTTTGTTTATTCTAATTAGTAATGGATAATACATGGATGTCTTCCAATCGATTGTCGAGAGAGTACGAGAATGGGGTATCAGAATTCGTTAAGTTTGCCGTTGTGCACGCCGAAGACCCCCGTAGAATGATATGTCCTTGCTTGGGTTGTTGTTATGGGAAACAGGTTGACGCAGTTCAGTTGACATCGCATCTAATGAGGCATGGAATTGATCGAAGTTATACATGTTGGAATTTGCATGGTGAGAAAAGTAACGAAGTTATACATCGTGGCAGTATCAAGGGTCGAACGGGATCAAATGCATTTGTATGTTCTGCACAATGAGAATGAGGTTGAGCCGTATGTTGAAATTCACAAGGATGTTCTCCGAGGTTTAAATCCCAATAGAAATGAAAATTGGATAGTACGAGAGCACAATCGATGTTTTATACCTTGGTTTAAGGATCATATTTATTCAAAGTATTGTTCAGATCCCGCTTCAATAACAGAAAGGTTGAGATGCTTAGCATATGGTCCAAGTTTCCATGTTTTTTCTTATAGCGCATACGCGATTAATGGATACACATTTTATACCAAAGAACAAGATGATAAAAGTACTATGCAGAATAGTGGTGTCACCGTGGTAGCTGAAGCAATGCACATATCAAGTGTGAAGGACTTAAACCCCAAATTTGCAAATCTGTCGTATTTTGGTGTTATCGAGCGCATTTGGGTGTTTGATTATGAGAAGTTTCAGATTCCTATATTTGGTTGCAAGTGGGTTGAAAATAATAACGGCATTCGAATGGATAAGTCAGGATTTTTGCAAGTGGATCTTAATAGGGTGGGATACAAAGATGAGTCTTTTATTCTAGCCTCTCAAGCTAGACAAGTGTTCTATGTCAATGATCCGAAAAGTACGAAATGGTCTATAGTTCTTTTTTCCAACAAAGTAATTGATGAAAACACTGGAGATCAAGGTGATATTAATGTTGAGATTGAATCGTTTACCAGATGTCGCATCCGCGAAAAAAACAACCGGCGGGACTCAAATAAAAACACAACACAGAGCCGTCACTGCGCGTTATTTATCCCAAGATAGGGAAAGGAAACGCTCAGAGAAACCTGGAAAGGAAATGGTCTCGCGACCAAAGAGAAAGGGTAAGGGAGTCGGTTACGCAAGGGGAAGGTATTAGCACCCCTCACGTCCGTCGTACTCGACGGGATCCACGTTCTAAGAAAAGAAAAGGTTGCTAAACATCACACACACACACAGGGGAACGCAGGTGGGGTTAAGAGAAGGGAGCTCGATAGGACATCGCATCCTATGCCTACATATCTCGTCTGGAACGAGAATCAGAGCCACTGTAGTTCGGCTTACGCACGCCAAACAACACAAAACGCACAAACAGATGGCAAACATGGAGCCCGACAACCACTCGATGGAATTACGTCAGCATCCGAACCAAAACACGCACAAAACGGCAAACGTGGATCCCGACCGCCAATCACTGGACTTACGTCGGCATCCGAACCAAAACACACGCCAGAGGGCAACGTGGAGCCCGACCGCCAATCACTGGACTTACGTCGGCATCCGAACCAAACACACAACAGATAACAGGTAAACACACACAAAAAGAAAAGAAAGTGCCCGGAGAGGTCTCGCACGACCTCCTGCCTACATACCTCATCTGGAACGAGGATCAGGGCGATGTAGTTCCCCCTCAAGGGAACGAAACTCTAGCCAGAAACCAAGGGGAAGACACACTACCAGGGAGCTGGACTCGAGCCTAGTGTTGTCATGCATCATTACCCTATGTTCAGGTTTCTACCTACTTGCGCAACTGCAAGCTAATCCTATCCAGGAAGAAAGCAAGCATACAAGCATACAGATCAAAACAAACATCTCAAACAAATATTCACATAGCACACACTATAACTAATCAAGTGAGGCTCACACAATGGGTTTGACTGCCTAGGCAAGTCATCTGTACATGGGTAATATTCGCTCTTAACCTTGCCATTACGAGGCTAAGGTGAAGCAGATGAAAAGGTGAGTGAAGATTAGACTTCACAGCTCTTATCCCTGACCAGGGAGAGCTTCAGACAAAGGAGCGTGGGTCCAGAATGGAGGGACCCTTCTACGCTCAAAGACTCTGACTCGATTGTGCAACAGCACAAGATCTTGGGTTTGTGTCCCAATGCATCAACACACAGCCGTGTGAGCAGAGGGACGACTCACAGAATAGTGGGGGATAGATTGCATATCCCTTTGATCCACCAATTGCCTCATAGAGGTCTTTACCTGCTTGGCACAAATGTAAACAACCACAAACATCGCCTCTTAAGGAGGACTTCAGACAGTTGCCTGGCCAAATAACAAGCCAGGTCTTCCAGACTACATGAAGAATAGAAGTCCTACCTCAAGTGGTTTAAAAACCAAGCAGCAGCAAGCAAGTTCTTAAAGAACTGTAAGCAACTAAATGTACCTGAAATCAATCAAGTATCATCAGTACTCAGACAGACAAACAATAAACAGCAAATGTTAATCAATCAGACTATACAAACAACACAAGCACATAAATGCAAGCTACAAGCTCAAGCTCAAGCTTCACAACCTACAAAACAAAGTTATGTTATTTCTCCACATCAAACAAATTCAATTTTATTGACTTGAATCATTCTCCTTAAGCTTTGTGCATTTCATCCTGAAAAGTCAAACCAAATGTGAGAAACTGGACCACTAGGCCAAGCCTAGGGTCCAAAAGGGAGAAAAAATTCTAAACAGCAAGGGATTCTCAACCAAAACCAAATTAATGCAAATAGAAAGCAAATGCAATTGATCCCATGCTCATATCATTTACCAATCTCATTTCATGCACAATATGGTACAAACTAGGTCAAATGCAACATCCAATGTCCAAACAGAATGAATTCCATCAAAAGCATACCAAAATAATTCCAAAAATCCTAAAATAATTCACACCTAAACAGGACATATTCAGGGTATAGCATGTCAATTTTCAGCTCAATTGGACAAAAGGAACTAGGGCAATGAAAATCAAGAAATCCAGACACAATTATTCAAGCCAATTCAAGGTATCAACACATGCATTCACTTCAAAAATTCATAACAGAGTGAGAACAATTAAGAAATGAATGGGACAAAAACAGTGATGTCCTACAATGTGTCTACAACCAGCATACCAAATTTCACATTCATCCAAAACCATATGAGAATTTCACACAAGATATACAAACATGTGTCACACAAGGTTGCATAATGAACCAACAGTGAAGAAAATTATCAATCAATTTGAAAATGCAACCAAAAATCCCAGAAAAATTCACATAACATCTCAACATGTCAATAATCATACATGCAAAATTTCAATCCATTTCAACAATCATAGGCCAGGCAAAAATATTCATGAAGTTGACCTAGCTAGGTGTGACACAAATTGTCACACCTAAGTTCAAAAAATCATATCTCACTCCACAGGTATCCAAAAATCATGAACTTTACATGTAAATCACCAGCAACATGTCTAGAATCACCACAAAAAATTTTAGACATTTCTTTTATGGTATGAGCATTTCACAATAAAAATGGTAAAATGTATACAAAATGCACACAAGTCAAACATCCCTAGGCAAAGTCAACATTCTTCCATGCACAACTTGCAAAATCATGTCCATAAAAAACTAGAGGAAAAATGGGATCTAACAAAAAAATCCTCATATTTTTTGGTCTTTCCATTATTTTTTTATGAATTTTTTTAAGATTTAAATGAATTATGTAATATTTATTGAATGTTTTATTTAATTTAAATGGAATCAGTGGCAGTTCAGTAATTAAACGCGCAGGAGCCAAAACGCTGCGTTTAAATAATTGAGGTGGATGCGCGTGATTGGCTGGTTTTGGCGCAAAACACGAATTCAAACTGGCTTGGCAAAACAATGGATCAAACACGACTTATTTTCCAGAAATCTCATCATCTTCATCAACATTTTCCAGATTTGGGGACGAACACATGAACATCAAACCCTAACCAAAATCTACAAACTAATACTCGTTGGAAAGGTCTCAATGTCAGGATTATAAATATGCCAATGGTTTTGTCCAATTCTTCCTATATTTCCTGAATCGAGCAACTTAGGTTTCCACATCCTAACTTCAAATCAAGATAACTCGAGCTATGTTTCATCAATTCACAAACTAATAGCATCATAATAAACTACATTGAGCACTCTTTCAAACGCCTATAAACATTCATCAATTCATGAGATTCGATTTTGAAGTACCTGGAGATTGCAGTGATGATTCGTGTGCTTTTGAAGCTCCTTGATCCAAAACAGATGATGAATGATGATAGGTGAGTTGACTGGAGGTGTTAGGTTCGATTGAATTTGCTTCTAGTGGAAGGAATCTTCAAAAGCCATTGATGCACACTTTGTCAACAGTCACGGATCTTGAGGATTTGGATGTTGCTATACCAAAACAGTTGAAGGAGGAGATCCAAGGAAGATGCAGCAAAAAGAAATTCGAGAATTGGTGGAGAAATGAAGAAGTTCCAATGGATCTTGTTCTTGAAGCTTCTTGAAGAATTTGGAGAATTTGGAGCCAAAAGTTTGTTGAATCTTTGGGAATTGTGATTTCTGTTAGGAGTTTGTTAGGATTAGGAACTTATACCTCCAATTAATCAAGCCTTAATCACCTAATTAGCCAATTGTGTAAGTGATTAGCAAAATGTCACTTTCAAAGCCAAGGGCAAAATGGTATTTTCCTATGGGCTTTGTGACAGCTCATTGACAGCTCACACACTCTCAAAATGACATGTGTGAGCTGTTGCAACTTGTCCCATGGCCATTGGATGTATATTTTGCAATTTCACTATGTCATGGCACTTTTATGCATTTTCAAGTTCATTTCAAAAGTGAATTCTTCAACCATTGCACCTTGACTTGTTGTGATGATTCAAACCATTTCCAAATAGCATTGGTGAGGTGTTACAAAAATCCCCATTCAAAAATTCCCATTATTTCACAAGTTGGACCATTTTGCCCCTGGATCTTTAACTGTACACTTGAAATTTGACTTTTTGCATTGACCATTTTTGATGAATTCCAATTATGCACCATGAAAGTACATGTCAAATGGAGTTTGTGCATAAAAAGATCATTCAATTTGGACACTCCATGTGGAAGTTATGCCCCTCTGATTATGGGTCATTTTTGAAATTGAATGGACCATAACTTGCCAACCATACATGGGATTTTCAAGTTCTTGGACTTTTTGGAAAGGTTAGAACAAGATCTACAACTTTCATGTTGAACAAATTTTCATTTGAAGCTTCCTTGGACATGTAATTTTGAGGTCAAAAACTTTCCATTTTTGGAAACTTCCATTACAAGTCACTTTCTATTTTTGGCAGTCTTTGTCCTGACTTGATTTTCTCCATTCTTGAGCTTTGAAATGTCAAATAACACTTGTTCCAACATGAATGAAGTGTATCCAACTCATTTCCACCTCCCAATCTATCAGATCATGCACAGTTGACCATAGTTGACTTTTTTAACTGATAGATGAATTTGGCCATGCACTGATCAATCTGAGCTCCAATCTTCTGGTGAAATGGCTCAAGGGTGAAACCCTAGCCTCAATAATCTCCATATAATCATAGAATGATCCCCATATCCATCATAGACCCCATCTCCTGATCATGCCCTGACTGGCCCAATGCAACTGATTAGGGTTGACCAGTGGTCAAAACCCTAATCTCAAGGAATGTGCTCCAATCACTTGATTCTTCTGATGATAACAAGCCATGATGATGATGATGAATCACTTCAAACAAGATGAAGACCAATATCCTTCGAGAATCACAAAACCCTAATTTATAGCCCAATCCTCAGATGGCCAATAATCAGTCAATAAAACCCTAGCTTGCACTTTGACTTCCTCATCTTCTGACCAAGACTTGGGAGAATGACTTGCACAATGTAACCACATGATATGCAATATGCAATGCCTAATGACCTAAAAATGATATGTAATGTGTTAAACTAGTCCCAAGAGAGGAGGGCAAATTTTGAGGTGTTACACCAGAAATGATCAAGATGAGAATATTATATCAAATGATTCATATATTAGAAATGATCATAATGAGGGTATTTGGATCAATCCAACCGTCCGTGTTGTTAAGAGACATGTAGAACATATTCCAACCAAGAAAAGAAAGAGAACTTAGTGAAAAAGGTACAGGTCAAATGATTTTAATTGTTTTCTTTATTACAGGTAAAATGACTTTTATGATTTTAATTGTTTTTACATTTGTCATCTGATTTTAATTGTTTTCTTTATTACAGGTAAAATGGCTATTATGAAGTCAATCATCCGTGCAAGGGGCAAGGGATACTCGAAAGTATCAATTGATATTTGTTTAGATGGAGATGCTCCATTGTCGTCAAGCCTCATTCGCGTAGATGATGATGCTGGATATTTGAAAGTATCCCTCTACGACAATGGAACATGTCCATCTAAACAAATATCAATTCTATCTTCAAAAGATAAGGGACCAAAAATATAAGGGGATTACGCAGCAAATCGAGTCAGTTGCATCAAAAAAAAAGGTATAAACACAATTATATGATATTTATGCATAGAAAATGTTAATTCTTGATCTTATACATCACCTAACTAATTTTATGATATTTTAGGTTCATGCTATTGATATTGAACAAAAAGAGGTTGTTGCTAAGAAGACTGCTGCTAGGAAAAAAAACATATATCTCAGAGATGCTTTTGCTACTTATTTTTATTTCTTTTTAAGTTATGAATTGGTTGTATATAGAAGTTAAACGATTATATATCAGTGGATTGTTGTATATGTATGGATTGTTGTATATAAGGCTTGTTGAATGCAATGTGTGAAAAAGGGCTTCAAATTATATAGTTTTGGGTGTACTGCTTCAATATACAGGTTGTCTAAAATAAATAAAAAAATATAGCGCTTTTTAAAAAAAAAAATTTAAATAACCACCCACTTTAGAGGGCGCTTTTACTGGAAAGCGCCCTCTAAAGTGGAAACATTTAAGGGTTTAGAGGACGCTTTTACTGGAAAGCGCCCTCTAAACCCTTAAAAGTTTCCACTTTAGAGGGTGCTTTCTAGTAAAAGCGCCCTCTAAACCCCTTAAATGTTTCCACTTTAGAGGGCGCTTTTTTGAAAAAGCGCCCTCTAAAGTGGCCCTTAAAGGGCTTAAAGAGCCACTTTAGACAGCGCTTTCACTAGGAAAAAAAGCGCTGTCTTTACCTATGCCAGCGCCAGATTAGAGGGCGCTTTAAAGCGCTGTTATAGGCCAAAAAAAACGCCCTCTTTTCCCTTATTTGGCGTAGTGTCTTGTTGACTTGTGTGGAGTTATTCCTTAGCAAGTTGACTTGCAAGTCCATTCACTTGGTGGAGGTCATGTTGGGATCAATAATGTCACACAAGTAGTTGTGGTTAGACGTTACTCCTTCCAATATAGACCTTAAAAGCCAAGGACCTTAGTTTACCAAGCCCATCTTGGCCTATTCTTATGATGTAGTATCAAATATTACACTTGAACGACTTTCGCACTACATCATAAGAATATTACACTCCCTTTGGCCTATTCTTGTAGAACATGTTTGGCAGGTTAAACCCTAGTACACTCCCTTTGGGTGATTCTTAACCGAAACTCCATGCTCGTGACTCGCAACAAACCCTTGATTCGTGGTTGATCCGTTCATGTATCATTAATATCAATGGAACTTGGGTGTTGATAAGGTGTAAACCATAATCCACCAAAATGGATGATTGATATTAAGGGTGCCATGATCCATCCCATGACCTTTTTTTGGTGTGCTTTGCTTGATCCTTGAGTGTGTGATTGTTGCATTCATGCATTCATGCACCCATTTGCATCCATATTATCAATAATGAGGAAAATTTTCAAGGAACTTAAGAGGTCTATTTGCAAATTTTCAGACATGGAAAGACAAAGAAGTACAGCTTCAGACTACCAAAGGTGGAATTCAAGGCCTCCCTTATGAGTTCCTCGTTGCTCAAGCTATTATGTATGGGAAGGCCATGAGTGAGGACGCCTTTGAGGCCATATTTGTACTTCTCATCTATGGGTTAGTGTTGTTCCCCAACATCGACAAGGTTGTGGATGTGAACGCTACTAGGATTTTCTCTACTCTTAATCCCGTTCCGACTCTGTTGGGTGACACTTATTTTTCTTTGCATATGAGGAATGCAAAGGGTGGTGGTTCCATTGTGTGCTGTTTGCCTCTGTTGTATAAGTGGTTTATTTCTCACTTACCACAGACGATCGCCTTCAAGGAGAACAAGGGATGTCTACGGTGGTCCACGAGACTTATGTCTCTCACTAATGATGATATCTCTTGGTACAATCGTGTGTATGATGGTGTGCAGATTATCGACTCTTGTGGTGAATTCTCCAATGTACCTCTTCTCGGTACATGTGGTGGGATTAACTACAACCCTGTTTTGGCACGACGTCAGCTTGGGTTCCCCCTAAAGGATAAACCTAATAACATTCTGTTAGAGGGTGTGTTCTTTCAGGAGGGTAAAGATCCCCAAGGCTTGAAAGCTAGGATGGTCCGCGCTTGGCGCAAGATTCATAAGAAAGGAAGGAAGGAGTTAGGTCCTAAGAATTGTGTCGCTTTGGAACCTTACACTGCTTGGGTTAGGAAGAGAGCGTCTGAGTATCTCATGCCTTACGAGTATCCAAGACCTACACCTTTGGTTATGGCTGGGCCTTCAACCGTCCCTAACCAAGGAGTAGAGGAGTTGAGAGACGAAGACCGTTCACGTGCCTGGGTCCGTGAACGAGAAGAGTTGCTTCAGCAGATTAAGGAAAAGGATGCTTTGATTGAGTTTCTCGAGTATCAGGTTATTGATGATCCTAATGATGCATGGACTTCTCTACTTCCTCAGTCTATGGAGGCAGTATGATCGACTCGCCAAGGAGAAGGCAGATATGGAGGCAGCCTATGAGGAGGAGGTGAAGAGGCTTCGTGCATCTTATCTTCCTGTATCCCGAGCTTTGGACGATTGTTTCTAGGGACCCGTGGGATGATCATTTTCCTTCTCTCTTATATTTTTGTCTAGCTACCCATGCTGTAATTCTTCAATGTAAAACTATTTTCCAGATATTAGTGACAAGATACTTTCATATATGATAAGTGTTTAATAGTTCCAAAATTTGCAAATAAGACTCTAAAGTTCCTTTGAAATAAAAAAAAACAAATCATATGCACGAGCATTGCATACATCATGCGCATAAGCAGGTTTTGTTCCCGGCTTCTTATCCTTTGGTCTAACTCTGTGTTCTTCATTTATTTTGAAGACAAGCTGACTCACCGGTACTACACCAGAGCCAATTCTTCAAGACTGATGGATCATCTAGAACAAGAAAACCGCGAACTGAAGGAGGAAGTAGCCAGGTTGACTGCCTTGATGGAGTCATTCTTGGCCGCTCAGAGCCAATCTTCTCCAACTCCATCAACTCCTCCCCAGAGGACGGTCATTTCTGAGATCGTGACTTCTACTGTGCCTGCTGCAACGACTCATTTTACGCCATCTATGCCAGCTGGTTTCCCTTGGGGAATGCCCCCCAACTTCGTACCAAAGGGTTTCGCCCCTACCCTTGCTTCTCTGTCGACATCTAGCCCGGTCCTTTCAGTGCCACCTCCCGTCATGCACACGTTACCAAGGGTCAAAGATACCATCTACCACTCTGAGCCATCTGAGGGCCCGAGCGTTTATGAAAATATGGATGATATGAAGGACCAATTCCTTGAGCTTCGCAAGGAATTGAAAACTTCGAGGGGGAAAGACTTCTTTGGTAAAAGTGCTGCTGAGTTGTGCCTTGTGCCCAACGTGAAGATCCCTATTAAATTCAAAGTTCCTGACTTTGAGAAGTATAAGGGAAACACATGCCCTCTCAGTCATCTTGTGATGTATGCTCGCAAGATGTCGACGCAAACTGACAATGACCAACTGCTCATCCATTATTTCCAGGACAGTCTGCCCGGTGCCGCTCTCCGGTGGTACATGGGTTTGGAGAGTTCGAACATCCGCTCTTTCGACGATCTTGGCGAGGCCTTCGTCAAGCAATATAAATACAATGTGGATATGGCTCTTGATAGGGACCAATTGAGGGCAATGTCCCAGAAAGAGAAAGAGAACTTCAAAGAGTACGCCCAGAGGTGGCGCGAGTTGGCCGCTCAGATAGTGCCTCCCCTTGAGGAGAAAGAGATGACCAAGATCTTCTTGAAGACCTTGATCTCATTTTACTACGAGAGGATGATAGCCAGTGCTCCCTCAGACTTCACCGAGATGGTGAATATGGGGATGAGATTGGAAGAAGGGGTCCGTGAAGGACGCTTAACTCGAGACGAAGGCTCTTCAGCAAAGAGATATGGAAGCTTTGCGAAGAAGAAGGAGGGAGAGGCACATGCCGTGTCTTCCCATGTCAAAAGAAGACCCTCTGTGAAGAGGAAGATTGCTTGCCCAGTCAACAATCAGCATCAGGTGGCTCATATAGCACCTATTTTCAGGGAAGCTCAACATTATCAGCAACCGCAAACTCCACAATATCAACAACAACAACGTCCACAACAGCAGGCCTATCAGCCTCGAAATAACAATAATAATGCCAACACCAGTTATGAGAGGAAAAGGGTCACCTTTGATCCAATTCCGATGACTTATGCTGAACTCTATCCGTCGCTGATCGATAGAAAGCTGATCACTTCGCGAGACCCTCCCGCTGTACCTGCCAACCCCCAGTGGTGGTACAAGCTTGAGCTTCATTGTGTGTATCATTCCGGTGCTCCTGGACACGACATAGAGAACTGTTATCCCCTGAAGACCAAGGTGCAAGACCTTGTGAGGAGCGGGATTTTGTTTTTCGAGGACGTAGGTCCAAATATGAAAAAGAACCCATTGCCCGAGCATGGGAAGTCTGTCAATATGGTCCAGGGCTTCCCTAGCAAGTACAAGGTGAAATATGTCAGTCATATCCGACAATCGCTGGTTGAGATGCATAGATTGCTGTGTGACTATAGCCATTATGAACATAAGCATGATAGATGCAGAGTCTGTTTTGTCAATCAGAGAGGATGTCGCCAGGTGCGCAAAGATGTGCAAGAGATGTTGGACGAAGGAGTCATTGAGATCCTTCAAAATAGAAATGTTGATGAAGATGAACTCGAAGTCAATGTGATTTCCCCGGTATTCCGGATACCTGAGCCTGTTGTCATCAAGTATGATGGTAGCAAGCAGAAGGCTTCTCCTGCTCTCGTCATCAAACCAGCCAGACCTGTACCATACTCCTCTGAGAAAGCGGTTCCCTATCGCCACAACGCTGTGGCAATGGAAAATGGGAAAGAGGTGTCCTTGCCCTCCTCATCTGTTGTTAACATCGCTGATGTTAGCGGTTTGACCCACATCGGTCGTGTATTTTCAGCACCGTTGAAGCCTCAAGCTGATGCTCGCGGAAGTGTTGATGCTGATTTTGTTGAGCGCCCGATTGGGAATGCTGTGAGCACTCCGAACCCGACACTTGTTGTTAAGTCCCCCTCTACGTTAAAAACTCCTGCTTTTGCTGGCCTGAGTGGCAATACGAAAGAAGACTGTGATGAGATGCTGAGGCTCATCAAGAGAAGCGAGTACAACGTTGTAGACCAACTTCTACAAACGCCATCCAAAATATCTGTGTTATCACTACTTTTGAATTCAGAACCACACCGAGAAGCTCTGCAGAAGGTGTTGGATGTGGTGTACGTAGATCATGATGTCACGATAGAACAGTTTGATAGCATTGTTGCAAACATTACCGATTGTAACAACTTGAGTTTTTGTGACTCTGATCTCCCCGAGGAGGGAAGAGACCACAACTTGGCATTATATATATCTATGGGTTGCAAAGACGACGCGATGTCCAATGTTCTGGTGGACACTGGGTCATCATTAAACGTATTGCCGAAATCCACTCTTGCGAAGCTGTCATATCAAGGGCCTCCCATGAGGCAGAGTGGAGTAGTTGTGAAGGCTTTCGATGGGTCTCGCAAAACGGTGATTGGTGAAGTTGATCTCCCAGTCAAAATTGGACCAAGTGATTTCCAGATTACCTTCCAGGTTATGGATATTCACCCATCGTATAGTTGTCTTTTAGGCAGACCATGGATTCACGAGGCTGGTGCCGTGACATCCACCCTACACCAGAAACTGAAATTTGTGAAGAATAAGAAGCTGGTGGTGGTAGGGGGAGAAAAGGCTCTCCTGGTTAGTCATTTGTCTTCCTTCTCATATATAGATGCTGAGGATGAAGTTGGAACTTCCTTTAAAGCTTTATCCATTGCTGAACCTGTTGAGAAGAGAATTCCCTCATTTGTTTCCTACAAAGATGCAAAGTTGGCCATTGAGCACGGTGCAACTGCGGGTTTGGGGAAAATGATTGAGTTAAAAGACAACAAGTCCCGGGCTGGCATAGGTTATTCTTTTGGGGTTTCCAATATGCAAGGGATGTTCAAGAGTGGAGGTTTCATCCACACCAGTCAAGACGAGGAGGCTGCTGCCATCTTGGAAGAGGACGAAGAGGATTCTGGCAACTTCGTCATCCCTGGGGGGATCTGCAATAATTGGGTCACTGTGGATATTCCAACAGTTATGCATAAGTCAAAGTAATGTTCATTGTGTTTAAAAACCCTTCTCCCATGCCAAAAGGAGGAGAGATGACATTGTTGGCGCATAAATACAATGATATTTTCATTCAATAGGTTCATGTTAAATGTTTGTTTTTCCAATTACTTTCCCTTTTCGCTTTTGCATGAAATTGGTGATCACATAAAACCTCAAAAAATAGAATAAAATCAATCTTTTCATCTGCATAATGATTTGCCTTGTTTGAGTTCTAAAGCTCTTTATATCCAAAAACATTATGTAAGTTGATCGAACCCATTGAACATAATGACCCAACACCATCTCCCAACTTTGAATTCCCTGTATTTGAGGCGGAAGAAGATGATGTTGAAGAGATTTCTGACGAGATTACCCGTTTACTTGAGCATGAAGAGAAGATCATTCAGCCGCATCTTGAGAATCTGGAAACAGTCAATTTGGGGTCTGAAGATTGTGTGTGAGAAGTGAAGCACTCCTGGAAGAGTTTGTTAAGAAGGGGTTGATTGAGTTGCTACGAGAATATGTTGACGTCTTTTCCTGGTCATACAAAGACATGCCTGGTCTAGATACTGATATTGTGCAACATTTCCTACCTTTGAAACCTGAGTGCGTGCCTGTGAAGCAAAAGCTCAGAAGAACTCATCCTGATATGGCAATAAAGATCAAAGAGGAAGTTCAGAAGCAAATTGATGCGGGGTTTCTGGTGACTTCTACATATCCTCAATGGGTGGCCAATATTGTGCCCGTGCCTAAGAAAGATGGAAAAGTCCGAATGTGTGTGGACTATAGAGACTTGAATAAGGCTAGTCCGGAAGATGATTTTCCTCTACCACATATTGATATGTTAGTAGATAATACAGCTAAATTCAATGTCTTCTCATTTATGGATGGATTTTCCGGATATAATCAGATTAAGATGGCACCCAAGGATATGGAGAAGACAACATTCATCACACCTTGGGGAACATTCTGTTATCGAGTGATGCCCTTCGGTTTGAAGAACGTCGGAGCCACGTATCAACGAGCTAGGACCACCTTGTTTCATGATATGATGCACAAGGAAATCGAGGTATATGTTGACGATATGATCGCTAAGTCAAGAACGGAAGTCGAGCATGTAGAGCACCCGTTGAAGCTTTTTCAGTGTTTGAGAAAGTATAAGCTTCGTCTGAATCCCAACAAGTGTACTTTTGGAGTCCGTTCTGGTAAGTTATTGGGCTTTATTGTCAGTGAAAGAGGTATTGAAGTTGATCCCGCAAAGGTCAAAGCAATACAAGAGATGCCTGCGCCTGAGACTGAGAAGCAAGTCCGAGGTTTTCTTGGCCGCTTGAATTACATTTCTAGATTCATATCCCACATGACTGCCACATGTGCGCCGATATTCAAGCTCCTCCAGAAAGATCAGTCCCATGATTGGACCGAGGATTGCTAGAAAGCATTTGACAGTATTAAAGAGTATCTGTCTGAACCTCCGATCTTGTCTCCGCCCGTGGAAGGAAGACCATTAATTATGTATCTAACTGTTCTTGAAGACTCGATGGGTTGTGTCCTTGGTTAGCAAGACGAATCAGGAAAGAAAGAATATGATATTTACTACTTGAGCAAGAAGTTCACTGATTGTGAGTCTCGATACTCAATGCTTGAGAAAACATGTTGTGCTTTGGCTTGGGCTGCTAAGCGCCTACGCCAGTATATGTTAAATCATACAACTTGGTTGATATCCAGAATGGATCCAATTAAGTATATCTTCGAGAAGCCTGCTTTAACAGGGAGGATTGCCCATTGGCAGATGTTGTTATCTGAGTATGATATTGAGTATCGAGCTCATAAGGCTATTAAAGGTAGTACTTTGGCTGACCACTTGGCACATCAGCCGATTGAGGATTATCAGTTAGTTCAGTATGATTTCCCAGATGAGGAGATTCTGTATTTGAAAAGGAAAGATTGTGATGAGCCTACGCTCGATGAAGGGCCAGAGCCTGGATCCCATTGGAGCATGGTATTTGATGGCGCTGTAAATCAATATGGAAATGGTATTGGGGCAGTGATTATTACTCCTCAGGGCACACATTTTCCCTTTACAGCAAGGCTAAGTTTCAAATGCCCAAACAATATGGCTGAGTATGAGGCCTGTATTATGGGATTTGAGGAGTGCATTGATCTAAGGATCAAGCATCTTGATGTATATGGTGATTCGGCCCTCGTTGTTAATCAGATTAAGGGTGAATGGGAAACGAATCAGCCTGGCCTCATTCCATATAGGGATTATGCGAGGAGGATTTCAACATTCTTTACTGAGGTTGACTTCCATCATATTCCTCGAGACGAGAACCGGATGGCAGACGCTCTCGCTACACTTGCTTCAATGATTGTGGTAAGACTTTGGAATGAAGTTCCCAATATCACTGTAATGCGCCTGGACAGACCAGCTCATGTGTTTGCAGTTGAAGAAGTGAAAGATGATAAGCTGTGGTATTATGACATCAAGTGTTTCCTTCAGAGCCATATTTACCCGCTTGGGGCATCTGTTAAAGATAAGAAGACTTTGAGGAGATTATCAGGCAGTTTCTATCTCAATGGTGATGTACTTTATAAGAGAAATTTTGACATGGTGCTGCTCAGATGCGTGGATAGACACGAAGCAGACTTGTTGATGACTGAGATCCATGAGGGATCATTTGGTACTCATTCCAATGGACATGCCATGACTAGAAAGATGTTGAGAGCAGGCTACTATTGGCTGACGATGGAGTCTGACTGTTGCAAATATGTGAAGAAATGCCATAAGTGCCAGATTTATGCGGATAAGATTCATATTCCCCCGACACTTCTGAATGGGATTTCATCACCATGGCCTTTCTCCATGTGGGGAATTGACATGATTGGCATGATAGAACCGAAAGCGTCCAATGGACACAGATTTATTCTCGTAGCAATTGATTACTTCACTAAGTGGGTTGAAGCAGCATCATATGCTAATGTGACCAGGCAGGTAGTCGTGAAGTTTATCAAGAATCAACTCATATGCCGTTATGGTGTGCCAGATAAGATCATTAGCGATAATGGATCTAACTTGAATAACAAGATGATGAAAGAGCTATGTAGCGAGTTCAAGATCGCGCATCATAATTCTTCTCCTTACAGACCCAAGATGAATGGGGCTGTTGAAGCTGCTAATAAGAATATCAAGAAGATTATCCAGGAGATGGTTGTCACGTATAAAGATTGGCATGAGATGCTGCCGTTTGCTTTACATGGATATCATACCTCTGTTCGCACTTCAATAGGGGCAACCCCTTTCTCTCTCATTTATGGCATGGAGGTTGTGCTCCTAGTAGAGGTGGAGATCCCATCAATAAGAGTCTTGATGGAAGCCAAGTTGACTGATGCTGAATGGGTTCAGAGTCGTTATGACCAGTTGAATCTGATAGAAGAAAAGAGATTGACTGCCATGTGCCATGGTCAACTATATCAACAAAGAATGAAGAAAGCCTTTGATAAGAAGTTCAAGCCTCGTGTGTTCCGAGAAGGTGACCTTGTGCTCAAGAAAGTCTTGTCTTTCGCGCCCGATTCCAGGGGCAAGTGGACTCCAAACTATGAAGGTCCATATGTTGTTAAGAAAGCCTTTTCAGGCGGTGCATTGATACTTACAACTATGGATGGGGAGGATTTCACTCGTCCTGTGAATTCAGATGCAGTCAAGAAATACTTCGCCTAAAAATAAAAACAGAATAGCTCGTTAAGTTGAAAACCCGAAAGGTCGACTTAGGCAAAAATGAGCGTCTCGGTGGATTGAAAACCCGAAAGGGCGATCCAGGCAAAAGTTAGAGATATGAAAAAATGAATATATGTATCCCGCTAGATTGAGTACCTCACCCTGGGGCAATCTAGGCAAAAAATAGGGATTTGGCAAGTAACTGCATCCTGACAAGACTTTGTTTTACAACTGTTATCCGTCAGGGATTCTCGCTCATTCATCATCAACCAAAGCCTCAAATACATCAGATTCAGAATTGGTGGAGAAATGGTCATTATGTTCAATGTAGCCCTTTTTCAATATACATCACCAATCTCAAATTTGTAAAGATCTATGGAGTCTTGCCATTTGCAGACTACCATCCCATCAAATAAATTTGAGCCTTTATCCAATTATTCGCACTCTTATTTGTTTCTATTCAACAAATGTTTTGCATGTTTTACTTGAAAAAATATATCATTATTTTAAATAATCAAATTTTTCATAACTTGTTTTTTAAACAAAGTGAACATTCACAATGACATAGGAATACTGGGAATGCCTGCGGTGCTCTCCCAAGGATGGTAAGATTCTCGACAGGATAAGGCGTTTGTTCATACCCCTGGCATGCTCATGTCCTCTTCCTCCGGAGCCTCTTGTGGTTTTTCTTCTCAAGTAGAGTGTTGGAGATCCATCCTCCTTCTTGATAACTTTCCCGGTAGAGTTGCTTCTACATCGGAGTTCATCTATGCAACGACTTTTGCCCCAGCTGGAATGACTGATGCTCATTCCCCTGCAGAAATCTTTGTTTCCTGGCATCTCTTGCCCCTCATCAGATTGGATATCTTTCCACTGGGCCTGGCTCTCTCTCTTGAGATGTAGTACCGGATGTTTGTGTACTTATTCTTTGGACCTGTTTGTGTTAGAGATGCCTGTTTGTCAGCATTCATCATACATAAACCACGCATGAGTGCATATAATTCAGATATTCATGTTGCATTCTTTGCCATATATCTTTGTTTGTTATCCCCTGCTAGTGGTTAATACATTTCCCCAAGCAGATGTCTGTGTCTGATCCCTCAATATAGAGTCAGCCCCTTAAGCAGAAAGTGTTTATCTTTCCTTCCATATTCCCCACCGAGTTATATCCTCGTGGATGATGGTTGTTTCTGTTTCTTCCCAACACATATATTGGGATGGGATTCCCTATTGAGTTATATCCTCACTGGGACGAGTCTTGATTCAGCTCGCCTATCTAGTTTGATCCTAGACCGGCTTCTTATGACTGTTTCCTGCATTCCCCTATGGTATAAATGAATAGTTGCTCAGTAACCAGTAATTATCCATTTTTTGCCCCGGAGGAGTCTGTGGTTTTCTACCCTTATACTGGTAGTCGTAAACCCTATTTTCCCCCCTTCTTGCAGAGTTAACCTTTTGTTCATCCTAATGGATGACGATTACCTTTCCGTGGTTTTCTATCCAGTATCCGGTAAATGTAATCCCCTCCTTGACGGTTATCATTATCCAATATTCGGTATTGATAAGTCCTTCACCCCCGGTGATATATCTCTTGGATAATTGCTCTGATTAGGCAGCTTATCCCCAACAAGCCATTTTTCATATACCGATTGCCGGTAATGGTTGTTGCTCCCCTTGAATGGTCATCATTATATACCTAGTTTCGGTATCCCGATGCCTTTCTTTGTCGGTCGATTTATCCTTTATTAACCCAGTAAACGGTTGTGGATAATCTTCCATGCGAGTATATTATCTAGGTTCTGACGGTAATAGATAATATATCTCATGCACTCTTTGGTCGAAGCCTTTTGTTCTTCCTCAGTTGAGTAAGATTCGTATCCCTTTTCGGAATCGAATGCCCATCCCATAATCGAGTTTTCTTTTAGCTCTCTTTTGGATGATGAGTGCCTTGGGAATATTCCCCAACTCACGTTTTGGTTGGTCACCTATTATATGCCCAATATCCGGCATCCCTGGTGTTCCTTCCTTCTGCTCCCTATTTTTGACTGGCTGTCCCTTTGCGGAGTCAGATTTTCCTGAGCTGAAGTGTACCGGTCTTAGATACTCATTCTCCCAAAGCATGTTTTTCTCTCACCCTTATACCGGTGGGATCACATGATCTCTTTTGAGTTTATTACCCAGTAACCGGTAATACCTCATTTGTTATTTCCCCACCTGAGTTCGGATTTTTATCCGAAGTATCCGTTATGGATAATTTTTGTTGTATTGACATATTCCCCAATACGTGCATCTTTGAGTCAGCTCGAGTCTTTCCATTGATGTATTTCACTGGATTTCCTTCGTGCCTCTCAGCAAGTTTCAAGTCGTGACCTGCTCACGCATTTTTATCCCTTTACTCCCCGGTAGAGTCTCTGCCCCATGGAGTGGATTACTCATAGGGATTGTCAAATTCCTCCTGACCTTTGCTTTTGTGGACGCATCCCCCATAGAGTATTACCGTTTACATTCGCATCATGAGGTCTCTTAGGGACCAAAATTCGTCTCTTTATTTTTATTTAAGCCCATTTGTCGCACCTCGAAAAAATGGGGATACGACTTCAAAGCGAAGCGCGATCGCACGCTCGCAATGATGGACTGAACAGAGTCGCCACCGAACTTTATTTATTCCTAAAAAGGAAAGGGGAAATATCGATAAAACCCAAGACAAATGAAAGGATAAGATATGGTCATCGCAACCAATATCGGGGTTCGGGAGTCGATTACGCAAGGGGACGGTATTAGCACCCCTCACGTCCGTTGTACTCAACGGGAACCATTAGGTCAGTTGTCTGCGTTAGTGTCAGTTGAAATATTAGGCTTTTCAAGTTATTAGGTGGGAAAGAATGAATATAAGAGAGAAGAAATGTTTTTGGATTTTTTAACGAAGGATTAAACCTAAGTTTTTTATTAGTGAGCCTGACAAGATTTACAAATCCTGCTCCTACGTATCTCAAAAGAGAAATCAAGGCTTACGTAGTTCTGGGTAGAAAAATGTTTGTTTGTTGGTCGATTTTAGCGAAAGCTACTTTGTGTCAAATCGACGAAAACATTGTTGGACTACCCAAAACAGGTGGAAAAACATTGCCTTGCATTGTTTTGAAACAAAGTACCTTTCGTTTGTGAAAAGGTTTGAAGGGTTAATCGCACGGCGGCGAGAAAAGAAATTGATTGGTTTGATGTGTTTTGAATAATGGCGAGAACTTGGATGAGCGAGATATACATCTCGAATCCTAGCCTCAGGAGTGCATGGTATACACCATGTTCCATTTCCATCTTTATTGAAAAAGTATTAAGGTAGGAATTAGGTATTTTGAAGTTTGAAAGACGAGTACTTGTGACTTACAAGCTCTTACAGTTTGGGTCTAATACTCGGGACTACGTCTGGACATTCCACCCAGGCAGTCTGTTTCTTTCCAATATTTGTTAAGAAAATGATTTGAATATTTACGAATGTTTTGGAGGGAAGACGAATATTTATGGCTTGCAATCTCTTACAGCTTGAGCCTAATATTCGGGATTACGACTGGATATTCCCTCCAGGTAATCTTTTTCTTCCAACTTTATTAAGAAGAGGTTTTGAATCTTGGAGTGTGAAAGAGAAGACGAATATTTATGGCTTGCAAGCTCTTACAGCTTGAGCCTAATATTCGGGATTATGACTGGATATTCCATCCAGGATAATCTTTTTCTTCACGTTTTATTTAGAAAATGATTTGAATATTTGAGTGTTAAAGAGAAGACGAATATTAACGGCTTGCAAGCTCTTACAGCTTGAGCCTAATATTCGGGATTATGATTGGATATTCCCTCCAGGATAATCTTTTTCTTCACGTTTTATTTAGAAAACGATTTGAATATTAAATTAAAACAATTAAAGTATCGAGGTTTGAAATTATTGAAAGTTTAGTTGATGTTGCTTAAGAGCTCATTGTAAGAAGGCCCAAGAGTAAGCCATGTGAAGAAAATAAATAACACAACAAATTATATTTACAAAACACTTAAAAATTAAACCAAAGAAAGATAAAATCGGGATTTGCACGGATGGAAATTGAGGAACACACAAACCCTAAATAATGTGCTCAAAGCCGGTTTGCACATATTGACAACAATTGAAATGTCATATGCGATTAATCGAAACGCGGTGAAATACTATCAATATATCGATAAAATACTCATGGATAAATAACAAGAAAATTGTCAAATCCATAAATTACAAATCGATGTTTAACATTAAAATCAACAAGTGTTTAAAAAAAAGGAGAAAAAATAAAAATAAAAAAATAAACAAAAGGTTTAAAATAAATAAAAATGGTAATAATAATAAAAACTAGTAGAAAATAAAAAATATGTTAAAAATGAAAAATGCTGAAAACCAAGGATTGAACCCAGAACTTAAGGTTTAACAAGCAACATCTTTACCAACTCAACCAAATCGACATCCCTGTTATATTCGGGATTACGACTGGATATTCCCTCCAGGTAATCTTTTTCTTCCAACTTTATTAAGAAGAGGTTTTGAATCTTGGAGTGTGAAAGAGAAGACGAATATTTATGGCTTGCAAGCTCTTACAGCTTGAGCCTAATATTCGGGATTATGACTGGATATTCCATCCAGGATAATCTTTTTCTTCACGTTTTATTTAGAAAATGATTTGAATATTTGAGTGTTAAAGAGAAGACGAATATTAACGGCTTGCAAGCTCTTACAGCTTGAGCCTAATATTCGGGATTATGACAGGATATTCCCTCCAGGATAATCTTTTTCTTCACGTTTTATTTAGAAAACGATTTGAATATTAAATTAAAACAATTAAAGTATCGAGGTTTGAAATTATTGAAAGTTTAGTTGATGTTGCTTAAGAGCTCATTGTAAGAAGGCCCAAGAGTAAGCCATGTGAAGAAAATAAATAACACAACAAATTATATTTACAAAACACTTAAAAATTAAACCAAAGAAAGATAAAATCGGGATTTGCACGGATGGAAATTGAGGAACACACAAACCCTAAATAATGTGCTCAAAGCCGGTTTGCACATATTGACAACAATTGAAATGTCATATGCGATTAATCGAAACGCGGTGAAATACTATCAATATATCGATAAAATACTCATGGATAAATAACAAGAAAATTGTCAAATCCATAAATTACAAATCGATGTTTAACATTAAAATCAACAAGTGTTTAAAAAAAAAGGAGAAAAAATAAAATAAAAAAATAAATAAAGGTTTAAAATAAATAAAAATGGTAATAATAATAAAAACTAGTAGAAAATAAAAAATATGTTAAAAATGAAAAATGCTGAAAACCAAGGATTGAACCCAGAACTTAAGGTTTAACAAGCAACATCTTTACCAACTCAACCAAATCGACATCCCTGTTATATTCGGGATTACGACTGGATATTCCCTCCAGGTAATCTTTTTCTTCCAACTTTATTAAGAAGAGGTTTTGAATCTTGGAGTGTGAAAGAGAAGACGAATATTTATGGCTTGCAAGCTCTTACAGCTTGAGCCTAATATTCGGGATTATGACTGGATATTCCATCCAGGATAATCTTTTTCTTCACGTTTTATTTAGAAAATGATTTGAATATTTGAGTGTTAAAGAGAAGACGAATATTAACGGCTTGCAAGCTCTTACAGCTTGAGCCTAATATTCGGGATTATGACAGGATATTCCCTCCAGGATAATCTTTTTCTTCACGTTTTATTTAGAAAACGATTTGAATATTAAATTAAAACAATTAAAGTATCGAGGTTTGAAATTATTGAAAGTTTAGTTGATGTTGCTTAAGAGCTCATTGTAAGAAGGCCCAAGAGTAAGCCATGTGAAGAAAATAAATAACACAACAAATTATATTTACAAAACACTTAAAAATTAAACCAAGAAAGATAAAATCGGGATTTGCACGGATGGAAATTGAGGAACACACAAACCCTAAATAATGTGCTCAAAGCCGGTTTGCACATATTGACAACAATTGAAATGTCATATGCGATTAATCGAAACGCGGTGAAATACTATCAATATATCGATAAAATACTCATGGATAAATAACAAGAAAATTGTCAAATCCATAAATTACAAATCGATGTTTAACATTAAAATCAACAAGTGTTTAAAAAAAAAGGAGAAAAAATAAAAATAAAAAATAAATAAAAGGTTTAAAATAAATAAAATGGTAATAATAATAAAAACTAGTAGAAAATAAAAAATATGTTAAAAATGAAAAATGCTGAAAACCAAGGATTGAACCCAGAACTTAAGGTTTAACAAGCAACATCTTTACCAACTCAACCAAATCGACATCCCTGTTATATTCGGGATTACGACTGGATATTCCCTCCAGGTAATCTTTTTCTTCCAACTTTATTAAGAAGAGGTTTTGAATCTTGGAGTGTGAAAGAGAAGACGAATATTTATGGCTTGCAAGCTCTTACAGCTTGAGCCTAATATTCGGGATTATGACTGGATGTTCCATCCAGGATAATCTTTTTCTTCACGTTTTATTTAGAAAATGATTTGAATATTTGAGTGTTAAAGAGAAGACGAATATTAACGGCTTGCAAGCTCTTACAGCTTGAGCCTAATATTCGGGATTATGATTGGATATTCCCTCCAGGATAATCTTTTTCTTCACGTTTTATTTAGAAAACGATTTGAATATTAAATTAAAACAATTAAAGTATCGAGGTTTGAAATTATTGAAAGTTTAGTTGATGTTGCTTAAGAGCTCATTGTAAGAAGGCCCAAGAGTAAGCCATGTGAAGAAAATAAATAACACAACAAATTATATTTACAAAACACTTAAAAATTAAACCAAAGAAAGATAAAATCGGGATTTGCACGGATGGAAATTGAGGAACACACAAACCCTAAATAATGTGCTCAAAGCCGGTTTGCACATATTGACAACAATTGAAATGTCATATGCGATTAATCGAAACGCGGTGAAATACTATCAATATATCGATAAAATACTCATGGATAAATAACAAGAAAATTGTCAAATCCATAAATTACAAATCGATGTTTAACATTAAAATCAACAAGTGTTTAAAAAAAGGAGAAAAAATAAAAATAAAAAAATAAATAAAAGGTTTAAAATAAATAAAAATGGTAATAATAATAAAAACTAGTAGAAAATAAAAATATGTTAAAAATGAAAAATGCTGAAAACCAAGGATTGAACCCAGAACTTAAGGTTTAACAAGCAACATCTTTACCAACTCAACCAAATCGACATCCCTGTTATATTCGGGATTACGACTGGATATTCCCTCCAGGTAATCTTTTTCTTCCAACTTTATTAAGAAGAGGTTTTGAATCTTGGAGTGTGAAAGAGAAGACGAATATTTATGGCTTGCAAGCTCTTACAGCTTGAGCCTAATATTCGGGATTATGACTGGATATTCCATCCAGGATAATCTTTTTCTTCACGTTTTATTTAGAAAATGATTTGAATATTTGAGTGTTAAAGAGAAGACGAATATTAACGGCTTGCAAGCTCTTACAGCTTGAGCCTAATATTCGGGATTATGATTGGATATTCCCTCCAGGATAATCTTTTTCTTCACGTTTTATTTAGAAAACGATTTGAATATTAAATTAAAACAATTAAAGTATCGAGGTTTGAAATTATTGAAAGTTTAGTTGATGTTGCTTAAGAGCTCATTGTAAGAAGGCCCAAGAGTAAGCCATGTGAAGAAAATAAATAACACAACAAATTATATTTACAAAACACTTAAAAATTAAACCAAAGAAAGATAAAATCGGGATTTGCACGGATGGAAATTGAGGAACACACAAACCCTAAATAATGTGCTCAAAGCCGGTTTGCACATATTGACAACAATTGAAATGTCATATGCGATTAATCGAAACGCGGTGAAATACTATCAATATATCGATAAAATACTCATGGATAAATAACAAGAAAATTGTCAAATCCATAAATTACAAATCGATGTTTAACATTAAAATCAACAAGTGTTTAAAAAAAGGAGAAAAAATAAAATAAAAAATAAATAAAAGGTTTAAAATAAATAAAAATGGTAATAATAATAAAAACTAGTAGAAAATAAAAATATGTTAAAAATGAAAAATGCTGAAAACCAAGGATTGAACCCAGAACTTAAGGTTTAACAAGCAACATCTTTACCAACTCAACCAAATCGACATCCCTGTTATATTCGGGATTACGACTGGATATTCCCTCCAGGTAATCTTTTTCTTCCAACTTTATTAAGAAGAGGTTTTGAATCTTGGAGTGTGAAAGAGAAGACGAATATTTATGGCTTGCAAGCTCTTACAGCTTGAGCCTAATATTCGGGATTATGACTGGATATTCCATCCAGGATAATCTTTTTCTTCACGTTTTATTTAGAAAATGATTTGAATATTTGAGTGTTAAAGAGAAGACGAATATTAACGGCTTGCAAGCTCTTACAGCTTGAGCCTAATATTCGGGATTATGATTGGATATTCCCTCCAGGATAATCTTTTTCTTCACGTTTTATTTAGAAAACGATTTGAATATTAAATTAAAACAATTAAAGTATCGAGGTTTGAAATTATTGAAAGTTTAGTTGATGTTGCTTAAGAGCTCATTGTAAGAAGGCCCAAGAGTAAGCCATGTGAAGAAAATAAATAACACAACAAATTATATTTACAAAACACTTAAAAATTAAACCAAAGAAAGATAAAATCGGGATTTGCACGGATGGAAATTGAGGAACACACAAACCCTAAATAATGTGCTCAAAGCCGGTTTGCACATATTGACAACAATTGAAATGTCATATGCGATTAATCGAAACGCGGTGAAATACTATCAATATATCGATAAAATACTCATGGATAAATAACAAGAAAATTGTCAAATCCATAAATTACAAATCGATGTTTAACATTAAAATCAACAAGTGTTTAAAAAAAAGGAGAAAAAATAAAATAAAAAAATAAATAAAAGGTTTAAATAAATAAAAATGGTAATAATAATAAAAACTAGTAGAAAATAAAAAATATGTTAAAAATGAAAAATGCTGAAAACCAAGGATTGAACCCAGAACTTAAGGTTTAACAAGCAACATCTTTACCAACTCAACCAAATCGACATCCCTGTTATATTCGGGATTACGACTGGATATTCCCTCCAGGTAATCTTTTTCTTCCAACTTTATTAAGAAGAGGTTTTGAATCTTGGAGTGTGAAAGAGAAGACGAATATTTATGGCTTGCAAGCTCTTACAGCTTGAGCCTAATATTCGGGATTATGACTGGATATTCCATCCAGGATAATCTTTTTCTTCACGTTTTATTTAGAAAATGATTTGAATATTTGAGTGTTAAAGAGAAGACGAATATTAACGGCTTGCAAGCTCTTACAGCTTGAGCCTAATATTCGGGATTATGATTGGATATTCCCTCCAGGATAATCTTTTTCTTCACGTTTTATTTAGAAAACGATTTGAATATTAAATTAAAACAATTAAAGTATCGAGGTTTGAAATTATTGAAAGTTTAGTTGATGTTGCTTAAGAGCTCATTGTAAGAAGGCCCAAGAGTAAGCCATGTGAAGAAAATAAATAACACAATAAATTATATTTACAAAACACTTAAAATTAAATCAAAGAAAGATAAAATCGGGATTTGCACGGATGGAAATTGAGGAACACACAAACCCTAAATAATGTGCTCAAAGCCGGTTTGCACATATTGACAACAATTGAAATGTCATATGCGATTAATCGAAACGCGGTGAAATACTATCAATATATCGATAAAATACTCATGGATAAATAACAAGAAAATTGTCAAATCCATAAATTACAAATCGATGTTTAACATTAAAATCAACAAGTGTTTAAAAAAAAAGGAGAAAAAATAAAATAAAAAAATAAATAAAAGGTTTAAAATAAATAAAAATGGTAATAATAATAAAAACTAGTAGAAAATAAAAAATATGTTAAAAATGAAAAATGCTGAAAACCAAGGATTGAACCCAGAACTTAAGGTTTAACAAGCAACATCTTTACCAACTCAACCAAATCGACATCCCTGTTATATTCGGGATTACGACTGGATATTCCCTCCAGGTAATCTTTTTCTTCCAACTTTATTAAGAAGAGGTTTTGAATCTTGGAGTGTGAAAGAGAAGACGAATATTTATGGCTTGCAAGCTCTTACAGCTTGAGCCTAATATTCGGGATTATGACTGGATATTCCATCCAGGATAATCTTTTTCTTCACGTTTTATTTAGAAAATGATTTGAATATTTGAGTGTTAAAGAGAAGACGAATATTAACGGCTTGCAAGCTCTTACAGCTTGAGCCTAATATTCGGGATTATGATTGGATATTCCCTCCAGGATAATCTTTTTCTTCACGTTTTATTTAGAAAACGATTTGAATATTAAATTAAAACAATTAAAGTATCGAGGTTTGAAATTATTGAAAGTTTAGTTGATGTTGCTTAAGAGCTCATTGTAAGAAGGCCCAAGAGTAAGCCATGTGAAGAAAATAAATAACACAACAAATTATATTTACAAAACACTTAAAAATTAAACCAAAGAAAGATAAAATCGGGATTTGCACGGATGGAAATTGAGGAACACACAAACCCTAAATAATGTGCTCAAAGCCGGTTTGCACATATTGACAACAATTGAAATGTCATATGCGATTAATCGAAACGCGGTGAAATACTATCAATATATCGATAAAATACTCATGGATAAATAACAAGAAAATTGTCAAATCCATAAATTACAAATCGATGTTTAACATTAAAATCAACAAGTGTTTAAAAAAAGGAGAAAAAATAAAATAAAAAAATAAATAAAAGGTTTAAAATAAATAAAAATGGTAATAATAATAAAAACTAGTAGAAAATAAAAAATATGTTAAAAATGAAAAATGCTGAAAACCAAGGATTGAACCCAGAACTTAAGGTTTAACAAGCAACATCTTTACCAACTCAACCAAATCGACATCCCTGTTATATTCGGGATTACGACTGGATATTCCCTCCAGGTAATCTTTTTCTTCCAACTTTATTAAGAAGAGGTTTTGAATCTTGGAGTGTGAAAGAGAAGACGAATATTTATGGCTTGCAAGCTCTTACAGCTTGAGCCTAATATTCGGGATTATGACTGGATATTCCATCCAGGATAATCTTTTTCTTCACGTTTTATTTAGAAAATGATTTGAATATTTGAGTGTTAAAGAGAAGACGAATATTAACGGCTTGCAAGCTCTTACAGCTTGAGCCTAATATTCGGGATTATGATTGGATATTCCCTCCAGGATAATCTTTTTCTTCACGTTTTATTTAGAAAACGATTTGAATATTAAATTAAAACAATTAAAGTATCGAGGTTTGAAATTATTGAAAGTTTAGTTGATGTTGCTTAAGAGCTCATTGTAAGAAGGCCCAAGAGTAAGCCATGTGAAGAAAATAAATAACACAACAAATTATATTTACAAAACACTTAAAAATTAAACCAAAGAAAGATAAAATCGGGATTTGCACGGATGGAAATTGAGGAACACACAAACCCTAAATAATGTGCTCAAAGCCGGTTTGCACATATTGACAACAATTGAAATGTCATATGCGATTAATCGAAACGCGGTGAAATACTATCAATATATCGATAAAATACTCATGGATAAATAACAAGAAAATTGTCAAATCCATAAATTACAAATCGATGTTTAACATTAAAATCAACAAGTGTTTAAAAAAAAGGAGAAAAAATAAAAATAAAAAATAAATAAAAGGTTTAAAATAAATAAAAATGGTAATAATAATAAAAACTAGTAGAAAATAAAAAATATGTTAAAAATGAAAAATGCTGAAAACCAAGGATTGAACCCAGAACTTAAGGTTTAACAAGCAACATCTTTACCAACTCAACCAAATCGACATCCCTGTTATATTCGGGATTACGACTGGATATTCCCTCCAGGTAATCTTTTTCTTCCAACTTTATTAAGAAGAGGTTTTGAATCTTGGAGTGTGAAAGAGAAGACGAATATTTATGGCTTGCAAGCTCTTACAGCTTGAGCCTAATATTCGGGATTATGACTGGATATTCCATCCAGGATAATCTTTTTCTTCACGTTTTATTTAGAAAATGATTTGAATATTTGAGTGTTAAAGAGAAGACGAATATTAACGGCTTGCAAGCTCTTACAGCTTGAGCCTAATATTCGGGATTATGATTGGATATTCCCTCCAGGATAATCTTTTTCTTCACGTTTTATTTAGAAAACGATTTGAATATTAAATTAAAACAATTAAAGTATCGAGGTTTGAAATTATTGAAAGTTTAGTTGATGTTGCTTAAGAGCTCATTGTAAGAAGGCCCAAGAGTAAGCCATGTGAAGAAAATAAATAACACAACAAATTATATTTACAAAACACTTAAAAATTAAATCAAAGAAAGATAAAATCGGGATTTGCACGGATGGAAATTGAGGAACACACAAACCCTAAATAATGTGCTCAAAGCCGGTTTGCACATATTGACAACAATTGAAATGTCATATGCGATTAATCGAAACGCGGTGAAATACTATCAATATATCGATAAAATACTCATGGATAAATAACAAGAAAATTGTCAAATCCATAAATTACAAATCGATGTTTAACATTAAAATCAACAAGTGTTTAAAAAAAAGGAGAAAAATAAAATAAAAAAATAAATAAAAGGTTTAAAATAAATAAAAATGGTAATAATAATAAAAACTAGTAGAAAATAAAAAATATGTTAAAAATGAAAAATGCTGAAAACCAAGGATTGAACCCAGAACTTAAGGTTTAACAAGCAACATCTTTACCAACTCAACCAAATCGACATCCCTGTTATATTCGGGATTACGACTGGATATTCCCTCCAGGTAATCTTTTTCTTCCAACTTTATTAAGAAGAGGTTTTGAATCTTGGAGTGTGAAAGAGAAGACGAATATTTATGGCTTGCAAGCTCTTACAGCTTGAGCCTAATATTCGGGATTATGACTGGATATTCCATCCAGGATAATCTTTTTCTTCACGTTTTATTTAGAAAATGATTTGAATATTTGAGTGTTAAAGAGAAGACGAATATTAACGGCTTGCAAGCTCTTACAGCTTGAGCCTAATATTCGGGATTATGATTGGATATTCCCTCCAGGATAATCTTTTTCTTCACGTTTTATTTAGAAAACGATTTGAATATTAAATTAAAACAATTAAAGTATCGAGGTTTGAAATTATTGAAAGTTTAGTTGATGTTGCTTAAGAGCTCATTGTAAGAAGGCCCAAGAGTAAGCCATGTGAAGAAAATAAATAACACAACAAATTATATTTACAAAACACTTAAAAATTAAATCAAAGAAAGATAAAATCGGGATTTGCACGGATGGAAATTGAGGAACACACAAACCCTAAATAATGTGCTCAAAGCCGGTTTGCACATATTGACAACAATTGAAATGTCATATGCGATTAATCGAAACGCGGTGAAATACTATCAATATATCGATAAAATACTCATGGATAAATAACAAGAAAATTGTCAAATCCATAAATTACAAATCGATGTTTAACATTAAAATCAACAAGTGTTTAAAAAAAAAGAGAAAAATAAAATAAAAAAATAAATAAAAGGTTTAAAATAAATAAAAATGGTAATAATAATAAAAACTAGTAGAAAATAAAAATATGTTAAAAATGAAAAATGCTGAAAACCAAGGATTGAACCCAGAACTTAAGGTTTAACAAGCAACATCTTTACCAACTCAACCAAATCGACATCCCTGTTATATTCGGGATTACGACTGGATATTCCCTCCAGGTAATCTTTTTCTTCCAACTTTATTAAGAAGAGGTTTTGAATCTTGGAGTGTGAAAGAGAAGACGAATATTTATGGCTTGCAAGCTCTTACAGCTTGAGCCTAATATTCGGGATTATGACTGGATATTCCATCCAGGATAATCTTTTTCTTCACGTTTTATTTAGAAAATGATTTGAATATTTGAGTGTTAAAGAGAAGACGAATATTAACGGCTTGCAAGCTCTTACAGCTTGAGCCTAATATTCGGGATTATGATTGGATATTCCCTCCAGGATAATCTTTTTCTTCACGTTTTATTTAGAAAACGATTTGAATATTAAATTAAAACAATTAAAGTATCGAGGTTTGAAATTATTGAAAGTTTAGTTGATGTTGCTTAAGAGCTCATTGTAAGAAGGCCCAAGAGTAAGCCATGTGAAGAAAATAAATAACACAACAAATTATATTTACAAAACACTTAAAAATTAAACCAAAGAAAGATAAAATCGGGATTTGCACGGATGGAAATTGAGGAACACACAAACCCTAAATAATGTGCTCAAAGCCGGTTTGCACATATTGACAACAATTGAAATGTCATATGCGATTAATCGAAACGCGGTGAAATACTATCAATATATCGATAAAATACTCATGGATAAATAACAAGAAAATTGTCAAATCCATAAATTACAAATCGATGTTTAACATTAAAATCAACAAGTGTTTAAAAAAAAGGAGAAAAATAAAAATAAAAAATAAATAAAAGGTTTAAAATAAATAAAAATGGTAATAATAATAAAACTAGTAGAAAATAAAAAATATGTTAAAAATGAAAAATGCTGAAAACCAAGGATTGAACCCAGAACTTAAGGTTTAACAAGCAACATCTTTACCAACTCAACCAAATCGACATCCCTGTTATATTCGGGATTACGACTGGATATTCCCTCCAGGTAATCTTTTTCTTCCAACTTTATTAAGAAGAGGTTTTGAATCTTGGAGTGTGAAAGAGAAGACGAATATTTATGGCTTGCAAGCTCTTACAGCTTGAGCCTAATATTCGGGATTATGACTGGATATTCCATCCAGGATAATCTTTTTCTTCACGTTTTATTTAGAAAATGATTTGAATATTTGAGTGTTAAAGAGAAGACGAATATTAACGGCTTGCAAGCTCTTACAGCTTGAGCCTAATATTCGGGATTATGACTGGATATTCCCTCCAGGATAATCTTTTTCTTCACGTTTTATTTAGAAAACGATTTGAATATTAAATTAAAACAATTAAAGTATCGAGGTTTGAAATTATTGAAAGTTTAGTTGATGTTGCTTAAGAGCTCATTGTAAGAAGGCCCAAGAGTAAGCCATGTGAAGAAAATAAATAACACAACAAATTATATTTACAAAACACTTAAAAATTAAATCAAAGAAAGATAAAATCGGGATTTGCACGGATGGAAATTGAGGAACACACAAACCCTAAATAATGTGCTCAAAGCCGGTTTGCACATATTGACAACAATTGAAATGTCATATGCGATTAATCGAAACGCGGTGAAATACTATCAATATATCGATAAAATACTCATGGATAAATAACAAGAAAATTGTCAAATCCATAAATTACAAATCGATGTTTAACATTAAAATCAACAAGTGTTTAAAAAAAAGGAGAAAAAATAAAAATAAAAAAATAAATAAAAGGTTTAAAATAAATAAAAATGGTAATAATAATAAAAACTAGTAGAAAATAAAAATATGTTAAAAATGAAAAATGCTGAAAACCAAGGATTGAACCCAGAACTTAAGGTTTAACAAGCAACATCTTTACCAACTCAACCAAATCGACATCCCTGTTATATTCGGGATTACGACTGGATATTCCCTCCAGGTAATCTTTTTCTTCCAACTTTATTAAGAAGAGGTTTTGAATCTTGGAGTGTGAAAGAGAAGACGAATATTTATGGCTTGCAAGCTCTTACAGCTTGAGCCTAATATTCGGGATTATGACTGGATATTCCATCCAGGATAATCTTTTTCTTCACGTTTTATTTAGAAAATGATTTGAATATTTGAGTGTTAAAGAGAAGACGAATATTAACGGCTTGCAAGCTCTTACAGCTTGAGCCTAATATTCGGGATTATGACTGGATATTCCCTCCAGGATAATCTTTTTCTTCACGTTTTATTTAGAAAACGATTTGAATATTAAATTAAAACAATTAAAGTATCGAGGTTTGAAATTATTGAAAGTTTAGTTGATGTTGCTTAAGAGCTCATTGTAAGAAGGCCCAAGAGTAAGCCATGTGAAGAAAATAAATAACACAACAAATTATATTTACAAAACACTTAAAAATTAAATCAAAGAAAGATAAAATCGGGATTTGCACGGATGGAAATTGAGGAACACACAAACCCTAAATAATGTGCTCAAAGCCGGTTTGCACATATTGACAACAATTGAAATGTCATATGCGATTAATCGAAACGCGGTGAAATACTATCAATATATCGATAAAATACTCATGGATAAATAACAAGAAAATTGTCAAATCCATAAATTACAAATCGATGTTTAACATTAAAATCAACAAGTGTTTAAAAAAAAGGAGAAAAAATAAAAATAAAAAATAAATAAAAGGTTTAAAATAAATAAAAATGGTAATAATAATAAAAACTAGTAGAAAATAAAAAATATGTTAAAAATGAAAAATGCTGAAAACCAAGGATTGAACCCAGAACTTAAGGTTTAACAAGCAACATCTTTACCAACTCAACCAAATCGACATCCCTGTTATATTCGGGATTACGACTGGATATTCCCTCCAGGTAATCTTTTTCTTCCAACTTTATTAAGAAGAGGTTTTGAATCTTGGAGTGTGAAAGAGAAGACGAATATTTATGGCTTGCAAGCTCTTACAGCTTGAGCCTAATATTCGGGATTATGACTGGATATTCCATCCAGGATAATCTTTTTCTTCACGTTTTATTTAGAAAATGATTTGAATATTTGAGTGTTAAAGAGAAGACGAATATTAACGGCTTGCAAGCTCTTACAGCTTGAGCCTAATATTCGGGATTATGACTGGATATTCCCTCCAGGATAATCTTTTTCTTCACGTTTTATTTAGAAAACGATTTGAATATTAAATTAAAACAATTAAAGTATCGAGGTTTGAAATTATTGAAAGTTTAGTTGATGTTGCTTAAGAGCTCATTGTAAGAAGGCCCAAGAGTAAGCCATGTGAAGAAAATAAATAACACAACAAATTATATTTACAAAACACTTAAAAATTAAATCAAAGAAAGATAAAATCGGGATTTGCACGGATGGAAATTGAGGAACACACAAACCCTAAATAATGTGCTCAAAGCCGGTTTGCACATATTGACAACAATTGAAATGTCATATGCGATTAATCGAAACGCGGTGAAATACTATCAATATATCGATAAAATACTCATGGATAAATAACAAGAAAATTGTCAAATCCATAAATTACAAATCGATGTTTAACATTAAAATCAACAAGTGTTTAAAAAAAAGGAGAAAAAATAAAAAAAAAATAAATAAAAGGTTTAAAATAAATAAAAATGGTAATAATAATAAAAACTAGTAGAAAATAAAAAAATGTTAAAAATGAAAAATGCTGAAAACCAAGGATTGAACCCAGAACTTAAGGTTTAACAAGCAACATCTTTACCAACTCAACCAAATCGACATCCCTGTTATATTCGGGATTACGACTGGATATTCCCTCCAGGTAATCTTTTTCTTCCAACTTTATTAAGAAGAGGTTTTGAATCTTGGAGTGTGAAAGAGAAGACGAATATTTATGGCTTGCAAGCTCTTACAGCTTGAGCCTAATATTCGGGATTATGACTGGATATTCCATCCAGGATAATCTTTTTCTTCACGTTTTATTTAGAAAATGATTTGAATATTTGAGTGTTAAAGAGAAGACGAATATTAACGGCTTGCAAGCTCTTACAGCTTGAGCCTAATATTCGGGATTATGACTGGATATTCCCTCCAGGATAATCTTTTTCTTCACGTTTTATTTAGAAAACGATTTGAATATTAAATTAAAACAATTAAAGTATCGAGGTTTGAAATTATTGAAAGTTTAGTTGATGTTGCTTAAGAGCTCATTGTAAGAAGGCCCAAGAGTAAGCCATGTGAAGAAAATAAATAACACAACAAATTATATTTACAAAACACTTAAAAATTAAATCAAAGAAAGATAAAATCGGGATTTGCACGGATGGAAATTGAGGAACACACAAACCCTAAATAATGTGCTCAAAGCCGGTTTGCACATATTGACAACAATTGAAATGTCATATGCGATTAATCGAAACGCGGTGAAATACTATCAATATATCGATAAAATACTCATGGATAAATAACAAGAAAATTGTCAAATCCATAAATTACAAATCGATGTTTAACATTAAAATCAACAAGTGTTTAAAAAAAAGGAGAAAAAATAAAATAAAAAAATAAATAAAAGGTTTAAAATAAATAAAAATGGTAATAATAATAAAAACTAGTAGAAAATAAAAATATGTTAAAAATGAAAAATGCTGAAAACCAAGGATTGAACCCAGAACTTAAGGTTTAACAAGCAACATCTTTACCAACTCAACCAAATCGACATCCCTGTTATATTCGGGATTACGACTGGATATTCCCTCCAGGTAATCTTTTTCTTCCAACTTTATTAAGAAGAGGTTTTGAATCTTGGAGTGTGAAAGAGAAGACGAATATTTATGGCTTGCAAGCTCTTACAGCTTGAGCCTAATATTCGGGATTATGACTGGATATTCCATCCAGGATAATCTTTTTCTTCACGTTTTATTTAGAAAATGATTTGAATATTTGAGTGTTAAAGAGAAGACGAATATTAACGGCTTGCAAGCTCTTACAGCTTGAGCCTAATATTCGGGATTATGACTGGATATTCCCTCCAGGATAATTTTTTCTTCACGTTTTATTTAGAAAACGATTTGAATATTAAATTAAAACAATTAAAGTATCGAGGTTTGAAATTATTGAAAGTTTAGTTGATGTTGCTTAAGAGCTCATTGTAAGAAGGCCCAAGAGTAAGCCATGTGAAGAAAATAAATAACACAACAAATTATATTTACAAAACACTTAAAAATTAAATCAAAGAAAGATAAAATCGGGATTTGCACGGATGGAAATTGAGGAACACACAAACCCTAAATAATGTGCTCAAAGCCGGTTTGCACATATTGACAACAATTGAAATGTCATATGCGATTAATCGAAACGCGGTGAAATACTATCAATATATCGATAAAATACTCATGGATAAATAACAAGAAAATTGTCAAATCCATAAATTACAAATCGATGTTTAACATTAAAATCAACAAGTGTTTAAAAAAAAAGGAGAAAAAATAAAAATAAAATAATAAAAGGTTTAAAATAAATAAAAATGGTAATAATAATAAAAACTAGTAGAAAATAAAAATATGTTAAAAATGAAAAATGCTGAAAACCAAGGATTGAACCCAGAACTTAAGGTTTAACAAGCAACATCTTTACCAACTCAACAAAATCGACATCCCTGTTATATTCGGGATTACGACTGGATATTCCCTCCAGGTAATCTTTTTCTTCCAACTTTATTAAGAAGAGGTTTTGAATCTTGGAGTGTGAAAGAGAAGACGAATATTTATGGCTTGCAAGCTCTTACAGCTTGAGCCTAATATTCGGGATTATGACTGGATATTCCATCCAGGATAATCTTTTTCTTCACGTTTTATTTAGAAAATGATTTGAATATTTGAGTGTTAAAGAGAAGACGAATATTAACGGCTTGCAAGCTCTTACAGCTTGAGCCTAATATTCGGGATTATGACTGGATATTCCCTCCAGGATAATCTTTTTCTTCACGTTTTATTTAGAAAACGATTTGAATATTAAATTAAAACAATTAAAGTATCGAGGTTTGAAATTATTGAAAGTTTAGTTGATGTTGCTTAAGAGCTCATTGTAAGAAGGCCCAAGAGTAAGCCATGTGAAGAAAATAAATAACACAACAAATTATATTTACAAAACACTTAAAAATTAAATCAAAGAAAGATAAAATCGGGATTTGCACGGATGGAAATTGAGGAACACACAAACCCTAAATAATGTGCTCAAAGCCGGTTTGCACATATTGACAACAATTGAAATGTCATATGCGATTAATCGAAACGCGGTGAAATACTATCAATATATCGATAAAATACTCATGGATAAATAACAAGAAAATTGTCAAATCCATAAATTACAAATCGATGTTTAACATTAAAATCAACAAGTGTTTAAAAAAAAGGAGAAAAAATAAAAATAAAAAATAAATAAAAGGTTTAAAATAAATAAAAATGGTAATAATAATAAAAACTAGTAGAAAATAAAAAATATGTTAAAAATGAAAAATGCTGAAAACCAAGGATTGAACCCAGAACTTAAGGTTTAACAAGCAACATCTTTACCAACTCAACCAAATCGACATCCCTGTTATATTCGGGATTACGACTGGATATTCCCTCCAGGTAATCTTTTTCTTCCAACTTTATTAAGAAGAGGTTTTGTGTAACAACCCGTATAATATATATCTAGAATAATATCATACAAGTGTTAAATTTTGGTACTGTCACAACATAAGTGCCTAATGGCATTAAGATATACACATGTCCAAACTAAAAACATCAATGGAGCATGATATACAATAATGCCTAAACAATAAAAAAAATCTAAGAACTATGTACAATATCTTCATTGCACATAACTCCACAGCGGAAGATCATAATGAACAGCAACCCTTGAAACATCCACAACAGTTTCTCTTAGATCCAACCTGTAAAGAATACCTGAAAAATAACAACAATGATGGGATGAGATAATAATCTCAGTGAGTTCTCCTATCCTATGGTCCACTCGGCTCTACAGGGTATTCTAATCGATATTCAACTCATATCCAACTCAAGTCAACAAGGGAACGAAGACTTGAGCGATGGGGAAACTATCTCGCAATTGTATGGCAACATGCATCTGAGTTCTCATAACTCAACCACGATCATTATTCAGATCACGAAACATCAATTCCCGATCGGACTTACGTCTAAGCCAGACTCGGTTCATGCATGCTCGTATGATTCGACTTTCGCGGTGGATATCAGGTTCCCCTATGGACTCTAACCCACTTTTAAGAACCATCACTCGTATGGGACTCTAACCCACTTTGAGTATCTTTCACCGTATGGGACTCTAACCCACTTAGGTTAAACCTTTCCCCCATGTCCGCCATGGTTGGGCTCAAACCCATTGAGGCTCGAATCATTGGTCCCACATCCCAATGCTTACACGTTAAGCATCCAATAGAGATGTGTACCATCACAGAAAACCACATTCTGAATACATGATCGGTTCCACAAAACATTGGTTCCACGAACCATAAGAAATTCATCAATCATAGGTGACTTCATTCACCATAATACACAAATAATAATATGGCATGTTCCATACAATGCGTCTCATTCTCAATCATGGTAACAATTCGTCCACGACCTCACATAAGCGTCGTACGATGAATACCGTATTCTCATACATATATCACACATATTCCTAACCTAGATCATATTTCTAAGTTTTAATCACGTCATTCTCCTAGGTTTCCTCACTCATCTTTGTAGAGTTTTAATCATGTTACTTCACCTTTCCCTAACAACAATATTTAATTTTCATCATGAAAAATTGGCATTTATAAATCACATAATATTTATAACATGGAACAATATAATAGTCCTTTACGTTATCTTTCTAACGCATCCGCCGTGTCCAAAACGAGGTATAATACTCAATTAATTCATTAATCTATCTTAATCAAGATTTAGATTAATATTTATTCATTGCATAAGCATTCAACAATAGCCTCTCTAGCCTAGTGGTAAGGCATGTACAGTTCAAAGGAGGTCCTGGGTTTGAACCCCATTGTGACAAATTCTTCACAGACAGAATATTTAATTCTGTTTCAATGTTAACCGGTACAATACTGTTAACCGTAAAACTCACGGATTTAACAAGAAAGTGAATTTTGCTAAAAATTAACCGTTACCTATCCCGTTAAAAGTTGGTCTGTCTCTTTATTAATAATTAATCCCTTCAGAGTTCACTGGTTACTCTATTGGTCCCATTGAACAACATTTAACACAAAGGAGCTCTAATCGTTACAAATCGACATCCCTAATTATATTCGGAATTCGACTGATCTCCCTCCACTAATTTTTCTTCCAACTGAATTAAGAAGAGGTTTTGAATCTTGGAGTGTGAAAGAGAAGACGAATATTTATGGCTTGCAAGCTCTTACAGCTTGAGCCTAATATTCGGGATTATGACTGGATATTCCATCCAGGATAATCTTTTTCTTCACGTTTTATTTAGAAAATGATTTGAATATTTGAGTGTTAAAGAGAAGACGAATATTAACGGCTTGCAAGCTCTTACAGCTTGAGCCTAATATTCGGGATTATGACTGGATATTCCCTCCAGGATAATCTTTTTCTTCACGTTTTATTTAGAAAACGATTTGAATATTAAATTAAAACAATTAAAGTATCGAGGTTTGAAATTATTGAAAGTTTAGTTGATGTTGCTTAAGAGCTCATTGTAAGAAGGCCCAAGAGTAAGCCATGTGAAGAAAATAAATAACACAACAAATTATATTTACAAAACACTTAAAAATTAAATCAAAGAAAGATAAAATCGGGATTTGCACGGATGGAAATTGAGGAACACACAAACCCTAAATAATGTGCTCAAAGCCGGTTTGCACATATTGACAACAATTGAAATGTCATATGCGATTAATCGAAACGCGGTGAAATACTATCAATATATCGATAAAATACTCATGGATAAATAACAAGAAAATTGTCAAATCCATAAATTACAAATCGATGTTTAACATTAAAATCAACAAGTGTTTAAAAAAAAAGGAGAAAAAATAAAAATAAAAAAATAAATAAAAGGTTTAAAATAAATAAAAATGGTAATAATAATAAAAACTAGTAGAAAATAAAAAATATGTTAAAAATGAAAAATGCTGAAAACCAAGGATTGAACCCAGAACTTAAGGTTTAACAAGCAACATCTTTACCAACTCAACCAAATCGACATCCCTGTTATATTCGGGATTACGACTGGATATTCCCTCCAGGTAATCTTTTTCTTCCAACTTTATTAAGAAGAGGTTTTGAATCTTGGAGTGTGAAAGAGAAGACGAATATTTATGGCTTGCAAGCTCTTACAGCTTGAGCCTAATATTCGGGATTATGACTGGATATTCCATCCAGGATAATCTTTTTCTTCACGTTTTATTTAGAAAATGATTTGAATATTTGAGTGTTAAAGAGAAGACGAATATTAACGGCTTGCAAGCTCTTACAGCTTGAGCCTAATATTCGGGATTATGACTGGATATTCCCTCCAGGATAATCTTTTTCTTCACGTTTTATTTAGAAAACGATTTGAATATTAAATTAAAACAATTAAAGTATCGAGGTTTGAAATTATTGAAAGTTTAGTTGATGTTGCTTAAGAGCTCATTGTAAGAAGGCCCAAGAGTAAGCCATGTGAAGAAAATAAATAACACAACAAATTATATTTACAAAACACTTAAAAATTAAATCAAAGAAAGATAAAATCGGGATTTGCACGGATGGAAATTGAGGAACACACAAACCCTAAATAATGTGCTCAAAGCCGGTTTGCACATATTGACAACAATTGAAATGTCATATGCGATTAATCGAAACGCGGTGAAATACTATCAATATATCGATAAAATACTCATGGATAAATAACAAGAAAATTGTCAAATCCATAAATTACAAATCGATGTTTAACATTAAAATCAACAAGTGTTTAAAAAAAAGGAGAAAAAATAAAAATAAAAAAATAAATAAAAGGTTTAAAATAAATAAAAATGGTAATAATAATAAAAACTAGTAGAAAATAAAAAATATGTTAAAAATGAAAAATGCTGAAAACCAAGGATTGAACCCAGAACTTAAGGTTTAACAAGCAACATCTTTACCAACTCAACCAAATCGACATCCCTGTTATATTCGGGATTACGACTGGATATTCCCTCCAGGTAATCTTTTTCTTCCAACTTTATTAAGAAGAGGTTTTGAATCTTGGAGTGTGAAAGAGAAGACGAATATTTATGGCTTGCAAGCTCTTACAGCTTGAGCCTAATATTCGGGATTATGACTGGATATTCCATCCAGGATAATCTTTTTCTTCACGTTTTATTTAGAAAATGATTTGAATATTTGAGTGTTAAAGAGAAGACGAATATTAACGGCTTGCAAGCTCTTACAGCTTGAGCCTAATATTCGGGATTATGACTGGATATTCCCTCCAGGATAATCTTTTTCTTCACGTTTTATTTAGAAAACGATTTGAATATTAAATTAAAACAATTAAAGTATCGAGGTTTGAAATTATTGAAAGTTTAGTTGATGTTGCTTAAGAGCTCATTGTAAGAAGGCCCAAGAGTAAGCCATGTGAAGAAAATAAATAACACAACAAATTATATTTACAAAACACTTAAAAATTAAATCAAAGAAAGATAAAATCGGGATTTGCACGGATGGAAATTGAGGAACACACAAACCCTAAATAATGTGCTCAAAGCCGGTTTGCACATATTGACAACAATTGAAATGTCATATGCGATTAATCGAAACGCGGTGAAATACTATCAATATATCGATAAAATACTCATGGATAAATAACAAGAAAATTGTCAAATCCATAAATTACAAATCGATGTTTAACATTAAAATCAACAAGTGTTTAAAAAAAAGGAGAAAAAATAAAAATAAAAAAATAAATAAAAGGTTTAAAATAAATAAAAATGGTAATAATAATAAAAACTAGTAGAAAATAAAAAATATGTTAAAAATGAAAAATGCTGAAAACCAAGGATTGAACCCAGAACTTAAGGTTTAACAAGCAACATCTTTACCAACTCAACCAAATCGACATCCCTGTTATATTCGGGATTACGACTGGATATTCCCTCCAGGTAATCTTTTTCTTCCAACTTTATTAAGAAGAGGTTTTGAATCTTGGAGTGTGAAAGAGAAGACGAATATTTATGGCTTGCAAGCTCTTACAGCTTGAGCCTAATATTCGGGATTATGACTGGATATTCCATCCAGGATAATCTTTTTCTTCACGTTTTATTTAGAAAATGATTTGAATATTTGAGTGTTAAAGAGAAGACGAATATTAACGGCTTGCAAGCTCTTACAGCTTGAGCCTAATATTCGGGATTATGACTGGATATTCCCTCCAGGATAATCTTTTTCTTCACGTTTTATTTAGAAAACGATTTGAATATTAAATTAAAACAATTAAAGTATCGAGGTTTGAAATTATTGAAAGTTTAGTTGATGTTGCTTAAGAGCTCATTGTAAGAAGGCCCAAGAGTAAGCCATGTGAAGAAAATAAATAACACAACAAATTATATTTACAAAACACTTAAAAATTAAATCAAAGAAAGATAAAATCGGGATTTGCACGGATGGAAATTGAGGAACACACAAACCCTAAATAATGTGCTCAAAGCCGGTTTGCACATATTGACAACAATTGAAATGTCATATGCGATTAATCGAAACGCGGTGAAATACTATCAATATATCGATAAAATACTCATGGATAAATAACAAGAAAATTGTCAAATCCATAAATTACAAATCGATGTTTAACATTAAAATCAACAAGTGTTTAAAATAAAAGGAGAAAAAATAAAAAAAATAAAAAAAATAAAAGGTTTAAAATAAATAAAAATGGTAATAATAATAAAAACTAGTAGAAAATAAAAAATATGTTAAAAATGAAAAATGCTGAAAACCAAGGATTGAACCCAGAACTTAAGGTTTAACAAGCAACATCTTTACCAACTCAACCAAATCGACATCCCTGTTATATTCGGGATTACGACTGGATATTCCCTCCAGGTAATCTTTTTCTTCCAACTTTATTAAGAAGAGGTTTTGAATCTTGGAGTGTGAAAGAGAAGACGAATATTTATGGCTTGCAAGCTCTTACAGCTTGAGCCTAATATTCGGGATTATGACTGGATATTCCATCCAGGATAATCTTTTTCTTCACGTTTTATTTAGAAAATGATTTGAATATTTGAGTGTTAAAGAGAAGACGAATATTAACGGCTTGCAAGCTCTTACAGCTTGAGCCTAATATTCGGGATTATGACTGGATATTCCCTCCAGGATAATCTTTTTCTTCACGTTTTATTTAGAAAACGATTTGAATATTAAATTAAAACAATTAAAGTATCGAGGTTTGAAATTATTGAAAGTTTAGTTGATGTTGCTTAAGAGCTCATTGTAAGAAGGCCCAAGAGTAAGCCATGTGAAGAAAATAAATAACACAACAAATTATATTTACAAAACACTTAAAAATTAAATCAAAGAAAGATAAAATCGGGATTTGCACGGATGGAAATTGAGGAACACACAAACCCTAAATAATGTGCTCAAAGCCGGTTTGCACATATTGACAACAATTGAAATGTCATATGCGATTAATCGAAACGCGGTGAAATACTATCAATATATCGATAAAATACTCATGGATAAATAACAAGAAAATTGTCAAATCCATAAATTACAAATCGATGTTTAACATTAAAATCAACAAGTGTTTAAAAAAAAGGAGAAAAAATAAAAATAAAAAATAAATAAAAGGTTTAAAATAAATAAAAATGGTAATAATAATAAAAACTAGTAGAAAATAAAAAATATGTTAAAAATGAAAAATGCTGAAAACCAAGGATTGAACCCAGAACTTAAGGTTTAACAAGCAACATCTTTACCAACTCAACCAAATCGACATCCCTGTTATATTCGGGATTACGACTGGATATTCCCTCCAGGTAATCTTTTTCTTCCAACTTTATTAAGAAGAGGTTTTGAATCTTGGAGTGTGAAAGAGAAGACGAATATTTATGGCTTGCAAGCTCTTACAGCTTGAGCCTAATATTCGGGATTATGACTGGATATTCCATCCAGGATAATCTTTTTCTTCACGTTTTATTTAGAAAATGATTTGAATATTTGAGTGTTAAAGAGAAGACGAATATTAACGGCTTGCAAGCTCTTACAGCTTGAGCCTAATATTCGGGATTATGACTGGATATTCCCTCCAGGATAATCTTTTTCTTCACGTTTTATTTAGAAAACGATTTGAATATTAAATTAAAACAATTAAAGTATCGAGGTTTGAAATTATTGAAAGTTTAGTTGATGTTGCTTAAGAGCTCATTGTAAGAAGGCCCAAGAGTAAGCCATGTGAAGAAAATAAATAACACAACAAATTATATTTACAAAACACTTAAAAATTAAATCAAAGAAAGATAAAATCGGGATTTGCACGGATGGAAATTGAGGAACACACAAACCCTAAATAATGTGCTCAAAGCCGGTTTGCACATATTGACAACAATTGAAATGTCATATGCGATTAATCGAAACGCGGTGAAATACTATCAATATATCGATAAAATACTCATGGATAAATAACAAGAAAATTGTCAAATCCATAAATTACAAATCGATGTTTAACATTAAAATCAACAAGTGTTTAAAAAAAAAGGAGAAAAAATAAAAATAAAAAAATAAATAAAAGGTTTAAAATAAATAAAAATGGTAATAATAATAAAAACTAGTAGAAAATAAAAAATATGTTAAAAATGAAAAATGCTGAAAACCAAGGATTGAACCCAGAACTTAAGGTTTAACAAGCAACATCTTTACCAACTCAACCAAATCGACATCCCTGTTATATTCGGGATTACGACTGGATATTCCCTCCAGGTAATCTTTTTCTTCCAACTTTATTAAGAAGAGGTTTTGAATCTTGGAGTGTGAAAGAGAAGACGAATATTTATGGCTTGCAAGCTCTTACAGCTTGAGCCTAATATTCGGGATTATGACTGGATATTCCATCCAGGATAATCTTTTTCTTCACGTTTTATTTAGAAAATGATTTGAATATTTGAGTGTTAAAGAGAAGACGAATATTAACGGCTTGCAAGCTCTTACAGCTTGAGCCTAATATTCGGGATTATGACTGGATATTCCCTCCAGGATAATCTTTTTCTTCACGTTTTATTTAGAAAACGATTTGAATATTAAATTAAAACAATTAAAGTATCGAGGTTTGAAATTATTGAAAGTTTAGTTGATGTTGCTTAAGAGCTCATTGTAAGAAGGCCCAAGAGTAAGCCATGTGAAGAAAATAAATAACACAACAAATTATATTTACAAAACACTTAAAAATTAAATCAAAGAAAGATAAAATCGGGATTTGCACGGATGGAAATTGAGGAACACACAAACCCTAAATAATGTGCTCAAAGCCGGTTTGCACATATTGACAACAATTGAAATGTCATATGCGATTAATCGAAACGCGGTGAAATACTATCAATATATCGATAAAATACTCATGGATAAATAACAAGAAAATTGTCAAATCCATAAATTACAAATCGATGTTTAACATTAAAATCAACAAGTGTTTAAAAAAAAGGAGAAAAAATAAAAATAAAAAAATAAATAAAAGGTTTAAAATAAATAAAAATGGTAATAATAATAAAAACTAGTAGAAAATAAAAAATATGTTAAAAATGAAAAATGCTGAAAACCAAGGATTGAACCCAGAACTTAAGGTTTAACAAGCAACATCTTTACCAACTCAACCAAATCGACATCCCTGTTATATTCGGGATTACGACTGGATATTCCCTCCAGGTAATCTTTTTCTTCCAACTTTATTAAGAAGAGGTTTTGAATCTTGGAGTGTGAAAGAGAAGACGAATATTTATGGCTTGCAAGCTCTTACAGCTTGAGCCTAATATTCGGGATTATGACTGGATATTCCATCCAGGATAATCTTTTTCTTCACGTTTTATTTAGAAAATGATTTGAATATTTGAGTGTTAAAGAGAAGACGAATATTAACGGCTTGCAAGCTCTTACAGCTTGAGCCTAATATTCGGGATTATGACTGGATATTCCCTCCAGGATAATCTTTTTCTTCACGTTTTATTTAGAAAACGATTTGAATATTAAATTAAAACAATTAAAGTATCGAGGTTTGAAATTATTGAAAGTTTAGTTGATGTTGCTTAAGAGCTCATTGTAAGAAGGCCCAAGAGTAAGCCATGTGAAGAAAATAAATAACACAACAAATTATATTTACAAAACACTTAAAAATTAAATCAAAGAAAGATAAAATCGGGATTTGCACGGATGGAAATTGAGGAACACACAAACCCTAAATAATGTGCTCAAAGCCGGTTTGCACATATTGACAACAATTGAAATGTCATATGCGATTAATCGAAACGCGGTGAAATACTATCAATATATCGATAAAATACTCATGGATAAATAACAAGAAAATTGTCAAATCCATAAATTACAAATCGATGTTTAACATTAAAATCAACAAGTGTTTAAAAAAAAAGGAGAAAAAATAAAAATAAAAAAATAAATAAAAGGTTTAAAATAAATAAAAATGGTAATAATAATAAAAACTAGTAGAAAATAAAAAATATGTTAAAAATGAAAAATGCTGAAAACCAAGGATTGAACCCAGAACTTAAGGTTTAACAAGCAACATCTTTACCAACTCAACCAAATCGACATCCCTGTTATATTCGGGATTACGACTGGATATTCCCTCCAGGTAATCTTTTTCTTCCAACTTTATTAAGAAGAGGTTTTGAATCTTGGAGTGTGAAAGAGAAGACGAATATTTATGGCTTGCAAGCTCTTACAGCTTGAGCCTAATATTCGGGATTATGACTGGATATTCCATCCAGGATAATCTTTTTCTTCACGTTTTATTTAGAAAATGATTTGAATATTTGAGTGTTAAAGAGAAGACGAATATTAACGGCTTGCAAGCTCTTACAGCTTGAGCCTAATATTCGGGATTATGACTGGATATTCCCTCCAGGATAATCTTTTTCTTCACGTTTTATTTAGAAAACGATTTGAATATTAAATTAAAACAATTAAAGTATCGAGGTTTGAAATTATTGAAAGTTTAGTTGATGTTGCTTAAGAGCTCATTGTAAGAAGGCCCAAGAGTAAGCCATGTGAAGAAAATAAATAACACAACAAATTATATTTACAAAACACTTAAAAATTAAATCAAAGAAAGATAAAATCGGGATTTGCACGGATGGAAATTGAGGAACACACAAACCCTAAATAATGTGCTCAAAGCCGGTTTGCACATATTGACAACAATTGAAATGTCATATGCGATTAATCGAAACGCGGTGAAATACTATCAATATATCGATAAAATACTCATGGATAAATAACAAGAAAATTGTCAAATCCATAAATTACAAATCGATGTTTAACATTAAAATCAACAAGTGTTTAAAAAAAAAGGAGAAAAAATAAAAATAAAAAAATAAATAAAAGGTTTAAAATAAATAAAAATGGTAATAATAATAAAAACTAGTAGAAAATAAAAAATATGTTAAAAATGAAAAATGCTGAAAACCAAGGATTGAACCCAGAACTTAAGGTTTAACAAGCAACATCTTTACCAACTCAACCAAATCGACATCCCTGTTATATTCGGGATTACGACTGGATATTCCCTCCAGGTAATCTTTTTCTTCCAACTTTATTAAGAAGAGGTTTTGAATCTTGGAGTGTGAAAGAGAAGACGAATATTTATGGCTTGCAAGCTCTTACAGCTTGAGCCTAATATTCGGGATTATGACTGGATATTCCATCCAGGATAATCTTTTTCTTCACGTTTTATTTAGAAAATGATTTGAATATTTGAGTGTTAAAGAGAAGACGAATATTAACGGCTTGCAAGCTCTTACAGCTTGAGCCTAATATTCGGGATTATGACTGGATATTCCCTCCAGGATAATCTTTTTCTTCACGTTTTATTTAGAAAACGATTTGAATATTAAATTAAAACAATTAAAGTATCGAGGTTTGAAATTATTGAAAGTTTAGTTGATGTTGCTTAAGAGCTCATTGTAAGAAGGCCCAAGAGTAAGCCATGTGAAGAAAATAAATAACACAACAAATTATATTTACAAAACACTTAAAAATTAAATCAAAGAAAGATAAAATCGGGATTTGCACGGATGGAAATTGAGGAACACACAAACCCTAAATAATGTGCTCAAAGCCGGTTTGCACATATTGACAACAATTGAAATGTCATATGCGATTAATCGAAACGCGGTGAAATACTATCAATATATCGATAAAATACTCATGGATAAATAACAAGAAAATTGTCAAATCCATAAATTACAAATCGATGTTTAACATTAAAATCAACAAGTGTTTAAAAAAAAGGAGAAAAAATAAAAATAAAAAAATAAATAAAAGGTTTAAAATAAATAAAAATGGTAATAATAATAAAAACTAGTAGAAAATAAAAAATATGTTAAAAATGAAAAATGCTGAAAACCAAGGATTGAACCCAGAACTTAAGGTTTAACAAGCAACATCTTTACCAACTCAACCAAATCGACATCCCTGTTATATTCGGGATTACGACTGGATATTCCCTCCAGGTAATCTTTTTCTTCCAACTTTATTAAGAAGAGGTTTTGAATCTTGGAGTGTGAAAGAGAAGACGAATATTTATGGCTTGCAAGCTCTTACAGCTTGAGCCTAATATTCGGGATTATGACTGGATATTCCATCCAGGATAATCTTTTTCTTCACGTTTTATTTAGAAAATGATTTGAATATTTGAGTGTTAAAGAGAAGACGAATATTAACGGCTTGCAAGCTCTTACAGCTTGAGCCTAATATTCGGGATTATGACTGGATATTCCCTCCAGGATAATCTTTTTCTTCACGTTTTATTTAGAAAACGATTTGAATATTAAATTAAAACAATTAAAGTATCGAGGTTTGAAATTATTGAAAGTTTAGTTGATGTTGCTTAAGAGCTCATTGTAAGAAGGCCCAAGAGTAAGCCATGTGAAGAAAATAAATAACACAACAAATTATATTTACAAAACACTTAAAAATTAAATCAAAGAAAGATAAAATCGGGATTTGCACGGATGGAAATTGAGGAACACACAAACCCTAAATAATGTGCTCAAAGCCGGTTTGCACATATTGACAACAATTGAAATGTCATATGCGATTAATCGAAACGCGGTGAAATACTATCAATATATCGATAAAATACTCATGGATAAATAACAAGAAAATTGTCAAATCCATAAATTACAAATCGATGTTTAACATTAAAATCAACAAGTGTTTAAAAAAAAAGGAGAAAAAATAAAAATAAAAAAATAAATAAAAGGTTTAAAATAAATAAAAATGGTAATAATAATAAAAACTAGTAGAAAATAAAAAATATGTTAAAAATGAAAAATGCTGAAAACCAAGGATTGAACCCAGAACTTAAGGTTTAACAAGCAACATCTTTACCAACTCAACCAAATCGACATCCCTGTTATATTCGGGATTACGACTGGATATTCCCTCCAGGTAATCTTTTTCTTCCAACTTTATTAAGAAGAGGTTTTGAATCTTGGAGTGTGAAAGAGAAGACGAATATTTATGGCTTGCAAGCTCTTACAGCTTGAGCCTAATATTCGGGATTATGACTGGATATTCCATCCAGGATAATCTTTTTCTTCACGTTTTATTTAGAAAATGATTTGAATATTTGAGTGTTAAAGAGAAGACGAATATTAACGGCTTGCAAGCTCTTACAGCTTGAGCCTAATATTCGGGATTATGACTGGATATTCCCTCCAGGATAATCTTTTTCTTCACGTTTTATTTAGAAAACGATTTGAATATTAAATTAAAACAATTAAAGTATCGAGGTTTGAAATTATTGAAAGTTTAGTTGATGTTGCTTAAGAGCTCATTGTAAGAAGGCCCAAGAGTAAGCCATGTGAAGAAAATAAATAACACAACAAATTATATTTACAAAACACTTAAAAATTAAATCAAAGAAAGATAAAATCGGGATTTGCACGGATGGAAATTGAGGAACACACAAACCCTAAATAATGTGCTCAAAGCCGGTTTGCACATATTGACAACAATTGAAATGTCATATGCGATTAATCGAAACGCGGTGAAATACTATCAATATATCGATAAAATACTCATGGATAAATAACAAGAAAATTGTCAAATCCATAAATTACAAATCGATGTTTAACATTAAAATCAACAAGTGTTTAAAAAAAAGGAGAAAAAATAAAAATAAAAAAATAAATAAAAGGTTTAAAATAAATAAAAATGGTAATAATAATAAAAACTAGTAGAAAATAAAAAATATGTTAAAAATGAAAAATGCTGAAAACCAAGGATTGAACCCAGAACTTAAGGTTTAACAAGCAACATCTTTACCAACTCAACCAAATCGACATCCCTGTTATATTCGGGATTACGACTGGATATTCCCTCCAGGTAATCTTTTTCTTCCAACTTTATTAAGAAGAGGTTTTGAATCTTGGAGTGTGAAAGAGAAGACGAATATTTATGGCTTGCAAGCTCTTACAGCTTGAGCCTAATATTCGGGATTATGACTGGATATTCCATCCAGGATAATCTTTTTCTTCACGTTTTATTTAGAAAATGATTTGAATATTTGAGTGTTAAAGAGAAGACGAATATTAACGGCTTGCAAGCTCTTACAGCTTGAGCCTAATATTCGGGATTATGACTGGATATTCCCTCCAGGATAATCTTTTTCTTCACGTTTTATTTAGAAAACGATTTGAATATTAAATTAAAACAATTAAAGTATCGAGGTTTGAAATTATTGAAAGTTTAGTTGATGTTGCTTAAGAGCTCATTGTAAGAAGGCCCAAGAGTAAGCCATGTGAAGAAAATAAATAACACAACAAATTATATTTACAAAACACTTAAAAATTAAATCAAAGAAAGATAAAATCGGGATTTGCACGGATGGAAATTGAGGAACACACAAACCCTAAATAATGTGCTCAAAGCCGGTTTGCACATATTGACAACAATTGAAATGTCATATGCGATTAATCGAAACGCGGTGAAATACTATCAATATATCGATAAAATACTCATGGATAAATAACAAGAAAATTGTCAAATCCATAAATTACAAATCGATGTTTAACATTAAAATCAACAAGTGTTTAAAAAAAAAGGAGAAAAAATAAATAAAAGGTTTAAAATAAATAAAAATGGTAATAATAATAAAAACTAGTAGAAAATAAAAAATATGTTAAAAATGAAAAATGCTGAAAACCAAGGATTGAACCCAGAACTTAAGGTTTAACAAGCAACATCTTTACCAACTCAACCAAATCGACATCCCTGTTATATTCGGGATTACGACTGGATATTCCCTCCAGGTAATCTTTTTCTTCCAACTTTATTAAGAAGAGGTTTTGAATCTTGGAGTGTGAAAGAGAAGACGAATATTTATGGCTTGCAAGCTCTTACAGCTTGAGCCTAATATTCGGGATTATGACTGGATATTCCATCCAGGATAATCTTTTTCTTCACGTTTTATTTAGAAAATGATTTGAATATTTGAGTGTTAAAGAGAAGACGAATATTAACGGCTTGCAAGCTCTTACAGCTTGAGCCTAATATTCGGGATTATGACTGGATATTCCCTCCAGGATAATCTTTTTCTTCACGTTTTATTTAGAAAACGATTTGAATATTAAATTAAAACAATTAAAGTATCGAGGTTTGAAATTATTGAAAGTTTAGTTGATGTTGCTTAAGAGCTCATTGTAAGAAGGCCCAAGAGTAAGCCATGTGAAGAAAATAAATAACACAACAAATTATATTTACAAAACACTTAAAAATTAAATCAAAGAAAGATAAAATCGGGATTTGCACGGATGGAAATTGAGGAACACACAAACCCTAAATAATGTGCTCAAAGCCGGTTTGCACATATTGACAACAATTGAAATGTCATATGCGATTAATCGAAACGCGGTGAAATACTATCAATATATCGATAAAATACTCATGGATAAATAACAAGAAAATTGTCAAATCCATAAATTACAAATCGATGTTTAACATTAAAATCAACAAGTGTTTAAAAAAAAAGGAGAAAAAATAAAAATAAAAAATAAATAAAAGGTTTAAAATAAATAAAAATGGTAATAATAATAAAAACTAGTAGAAAATAAAAAATATGTTAAAAATGAAAAATGCTGAAAACCAAGGATTGAACCCAGAACTTAAGGTTTAACAAGCAACATCTTTACCAACTCAACCAAATCGACATCCCTGTTATATTCGGGATTACGACTGGATATTCCCTCCAGGTAATCTTTTTCTTCCAACTTTATTAAGAAGAGGTTTTGAATCTTGGAGTGTGAAAGAGAAGACGAATATTTATGGCTTGCAAGCTCTTACAGCTTGAGCCTAATATTCGGGATTATGACTGGATATTCCATCCAGGATAATCTTTTTCTTCACGTTTTATTTAGAAAATGATTTGAATATTTGAGTGTTAAAGAGAAGACGAATATTAACGGCTTGCAAGCTCTTACAGCTTGAGCCTAATATTCGGGATTATGACTGGATATTCCCTCCAGGATAATCTTTTTCTTCACGTTTTATTTAGAAAACGATTTGAATATTAAATTAAAACAATTAAAGTATCGAGGTTTGAAATTATTGAAAGTTTAGTTGATGTTGCTTAAGAGCTCATTGTAAGAAGGCCCAAGAGTAAGCCATGTGAAGAAAATAAATAACACAACAAATTATATTTACAAAACACTTAAAAATTAAATCAAAGAAAGATAAAATCGGGATTTGCACGGATGGAAATTGAGGAACACACAAACCCTAAATAATGTGCTCAAAGCCGGTTTGCACATATTGACAACAATTGAAATGTCATATGCGATTAATCGAAACGCGGTGAAATACTATCAATATATCGATAAAATACTCATGGATAAATAACAAGAAAATTGTCAAATCCATAAATTACAAATCGATGTTTAACATTAAAATCAACAAGTGTTTAAAAAAAAGGAGAAAAAATAAAAATAAAAAAATAAATAAAAGGTTTAAAATAAATAAAAATGGTAATAATAATAAAAACTAGTAGAAAATAAAAAATATGTTAAAAATGAAAAATGCTGAAAACCAAGGATTGAACCCAGAACTTAAGGTTTAACAAGCAACATCTTTACCAACTCAACCAAATCGACATCCCTGTTATATTCGGGATTACGACTGGATATTCCCTCCAGGTAATCTTTTTCTTCCAACTTTATTAAGAAGAGGTTTTGAATCTTGGAGTGTGAAAGAGAAGACGAATATTTATGGCTTGCAAGCTCTTACAGCTTGAGCCTAATATTCGGGATTATGACTGGATATTCCATCCAGGATAATCTTTTTCTTCACGTTTTATTTAGAAAATGATTTGAATATTTGAGTGTTAAAGAGAAGACGAATATTAACGGCTTGCAAGCTCTTACAGCTTGAGCCTAATATTCGGGATTATGACTGGATATTCCCTCCAGGATAATCTTTTTCTTCACGTTTTATTTAGAAAACGATTTGAATATTAAATTAAAACAATTAAAGTATCGAGGTTTGAAATTATTGAAAGTTTAGTTGATGTTGCTTAAGAGCTCATTGTAAGAAGGCCCAAGAGTAAGCCATGTGAAGAAAATAAATAACACAACAAATTATATTTACAAAACACTTAAAAATTAAATCAAAGAAAGATAAAATCGGGATTTGCACGGATGGAAATTGAGGAACACACAAACCCTAAATAATGTGCTCAAAGCCGGTTTGCACATATTGACAACAATTGAAATGTCATATGCGATTAATCGAAACGCGGTGAAATACTATCAATATATCGATAAAATACTCATGGATAAATAACAAGAAAATTGTCAAATCCATAAATTACAAATCGATGTTTAACATTAAAATCAACAAGTGTTTAAAAAAAAAGGAGAAAAAATAAAAATAAAAAATAAATAAAAGGTTTAAAATAAATAAAAATGGTAATAATAATAAAAACTAGTAGAAAATAAAAAATATGTTAAAAATGAAAAATGCTGAAAACCAAGGATTGAACCCAGAACTTAAGGTTTAACAAGCAACATCTTTACCAACTCAACCAAATCGACATCCCTGTTATATTCGGGATTACGACTGGATATTCCCTCCAGGTAATCTTTTTCTTCCAACTTTATTAAGAAGAGGTTTTGAATCTTGGAGTGTGAAAGAGAAGACGAATATTTATGGCTTGCAAGCTCTTACAGCTTGAGCCTAATATTCGGGATTATGACTGGATATTCCATCCAGGATAATCTTTTTCTTCACGTTTTATTTAGAAAATGATTTGAATATTTGAGTGTTAAAGAGAAGACGAATATTAACGGCTTGCAAGCTCTTACAGCTTGAGCCTAATATTCGGGATTATGACTGGATATTCCCTCCAGGATAATCTTTTTCTTCACGTTTTATTTAGAAAACGATTTGAATATTAAATTAAAACAATTAAAGTATCGAGGTTTGAAATTATTGAAAGTTTAGTTGATGTTGCTTAAGAGCTCATTGTAAGAAGGCCCAAGAGTAAGCCATGTGAAGAAAATAAATAACACAACAAATTATATTTACAAAACACTTAAAAATTAAATCAAAGAAAGATAAAATCGGGATTTGCACGGATGGAAATTGAGGAACACACAAACCCTAAATAATGTGCTCAAAGCCGGTTTGCACATATTGACAACAATTGAAATGTCATATGCGATTAATCGAAACGCGGTGAAATACTATCAATATATCGATAAAATACTCATGGATAAATAACAAGAAAATTGTCAAATCCATAAATTACAAATCGATGTTTAACATTAAAATCAACAAGTGTTTAAAAAAAAGGAGAAAAAATAAAAATAAAAAAATAAATAAAAGGTTTAAAATAAATAAAAATGGTAATAATAATAAAAACTAGTAGAAAATAAAAAATATGTTAAAAATGAAAAATGCTGAAAACCAAGGATTGAACCCAGAACTTAAGGTTTAACAAGCAACATCTTTACCAACTCAACCAAATCGACATCCCTGTTATATTCGGGATTACGACTGGATATTCCCTCCAGGTAATCTTTTTCTTCCAACTTTATTAAGAAGAGGTTTTGAATCTTGGAGTGTGAAAGAGAAGACGAATATTTATGGCTTGCAAGCTCTTACAGCTTGAGCCTAATATTCGGGATTATGACTGGATATTCCATCCAGGATAATCTTTTTCTTCACGTTTTATTTAGAAAATGATTTGAATATTTGAGTGTTAAAGAGAAGACGAATATTAACGGCTTGCAAGCTCTTACAGCTTGAGCCTAATATTCGGGATTATGACTGGATATTCCCTCCAGGATAATCTTTTTCTTCACGTTTTATTTAGAAAACGATTTGAATATTAAATTAAAACAATTAAAGTATCGAGGTTTGAAATTATTGAAAGTTTAGTTGATGTTGCTTAAGAGCTCATTGTAAGAAGGCCCAAGAGTAAGCCATGTGAAGAAAATAAATAACACAACAAATTATATTTACAAAACACTTAAAAATTAAATCAAAGAAAGATAAAATCGGGATTTGCACGGATGGAAATTGAGGAACACACAAACCCTAAATAATGTGCTCAAAGCCGGTTTGCACATATTGACAACAATTGAAATGTCATATGCGATTAATCGAAACGCGGTGAAATACTATCAATATATCGATAAAATACTCATGGATAAATAACAAGAAAATTGTCAAATCCATAAATTACAAATCGATGTTTAACATTAAAATCAACAAGTGTTTAAAAAAAAAGGAGAAAAAATAAAAATAAAAAAATAAATAAAAGGTTTAAAATAAATAAAAATGGTAATAATAATAAAAACTAGTAGAAAATAAAAAATATGTTAAAAATGAAAAATGCTGAAAACCAAGGATTGAACCCAGAACTTAAGGTTTAACAAGCAACATCTTTACCAACTCAACCAAATCGACATCCCTGTTATATTCGGGATTACGACTGGATATTCCCTCCAGGTAATCTTTTTCTTCCAACTTTATTAAGAAGAGGTTTTGAATCTTGGAGTGTGAAAGAGAAGACGAATATTTATGGCTTGCAAGCTCTTACAGCTTGAGCCTAATATTCGGGATTATGACTGGATATTCCATCCAGGATAATCTTTTTCTTCACGTTTTATTTAGAAAATGATTTGAATATTTGAGTGTTAAAGAGAAGACGAATATTAACGGCTTGCAAGCTCTTACAGCTTGAGCCTAATATTCGGGATTATGACTGGATATTCCCTCCAGGATAATCTTTTTCTTCACGTTTTATTTAGAAAACGATTTGAATATTAAATTAAAACAATTAAAGTATCGAGGTTTGAAATTATTGAAAGTTTAGTTGATGTTGCTTAAGAGCTCATTGTAAGAAGGCCCAAGAGTAAGCCATGTGAAGAAAATAAATAACACAACAAATTATATTTACAAAACACTTAAAAATTAAATCAAAGAAAGATAAAATCGGGATTTGCACGGATGGAAATTGAGGAACACACAAACCCTAAATAATGTGCTCAAAGCCGGTTTGCACATATTGACAACAATTGAAATGTCATATGCGATTAATCGAAACGCGGTGAAATACTATCAATATATCGATAAAATACTCATGGATAAATAACAAGAAAATTGTCAAATCCATAAATTACAAATCGATGTTTAACATTAAAATCAACAAGTGTTTAAAAAAAAAGGAGAAAAAATAAAAATAAAAAAATAAATAAAAGGTTTAAAATAAATAAAAATGGTAATAATAATAAAAACTAGTAGAAAATAAAAAATATGTTAAAAATGAAAAATGCTGAAAACCAAGGATTGAACCCAGAACTTAAGGTTTAACAAGCAACATCTTTACCAACTCAACCAAATCGACATCCCTGTTATATTCGGGATTACGACTGGATATTCCCTCCAGGTAATCTTTTTCTTCCAACTTTATTAAGAAGAGGTTTTGAATCTTGGAGTGTGAAAGAGAAGACGAATATTTATGGCTTGCAAGCTCTTACAGCTTGAGCCTAATATTCGGGATTATGACTGGATATTCCATCCAGGATAATCTTTTTCTTCACGTTTTATTTAGAAAATGATTTGAATATTTGAGTGTTAAAGAGAAGACGAATATTAACGGCTTGCAAGCTCTTACAGCTTGAGCCTAATATTCGGGATTATGACTGGATATTCCCTCCAGGATAATCTTTTTCTTCACGTTTTATTTAGAAAACGATTTGAATATTAAATTAAAACAATTAAAGTATCGAGGTTTGAAATTATTGAAAGTTTAGTTGATGTTGCTTAAGAGCTCATTGTAAGAAGGCCCAAGAGTAAGCCATGTGAAGAAAATAAATAACACAACAAATTATATTTACAAAACACTTAAAAATTAAATCAAAGAAAGATAAAATCGGGATTTGCACGGATGGAAATTGAGGAACACACAAACCCTAAATAATGTGCTCAAAGCCGGTTTGCACATATTGACAACAATTGAAATGTCATATGCGATTAATCGAAACGCGGTGAAATACTATCAATATATCGATAAAATACTCATGGATAAATAACAAGAAAATTGTCAAATCCATAAATTACAAATCGATGTTTAACATTAAAATCAACAAGTGTTTAAAAAAAAGGAGAAAAAATAAAAATAAAAAAATAAATAAAAGGTTTAAAATAAATAAAAATGGTAATAATAATAAAAACTAGTAGAAAATAAAAAATATGTTAAAAATGAAAAATGCTGAAAACCAAGGATTGAACCCAGAACTTAAGGTTTAACAAGCAACATCTTTACCAACTCAACCAAATCGACATCCCTGTTATATTCGGGATTACGACTGGATATTCCCTCCAGGTAATCTTTTTTTCCAACTTTATTAAGAAGAGGTTTTGAATCTTGGAGTGTGAAAGAGAAGACGAATATTTATGGCTTGCAAGCTCTTACAGCTTGAGCCTAATATTCGGGATTATGACTGGATATTCCATCCAGGATAATCTTTTTCTTCACGTTTTATTTAGAAAATGATTTGAATATTTGAGTGTTAAAGAGAAGACGAATATTAACGGCTTGCAAGCTCTTACAGCTTGAGCCTAATATTCGGGATTATGACTGGATATTCCCTCCAGGATAATCTTTTTCTTCACGTTTTATTTAGAAAACGATTTGAATATTAAATTAAAACAATTAAAGTATCGAGGTTTGAAATTATTGAAAGTTTAGTTGATGTTGCTTAAGAGCTCATTGTAAGAAGGCCCAAGAGTAAGCCATGTGAAGAAAATAAATAACACAACAAATTATATTTACAAAACACTTAAAAATTAAATCAAAGAAAGATAAAATCGGGATTTGCACGGATGGAAATTGAGGAACACACAAACCCTAAATAATGTGCTCAAAGCCGGTTTGCACATATTGACAACAATTGAAATGTCATATGCGATTAATCGAAACGCGGTGAAATACTATCAATATATCGATAAAATACTCATGGATAAATAACAAGAAAATTGTCAAATCCATAAATTACAAATCGATGTTTAACATTAAAATCAACAAGTGTTTAAAAAAAAGGAGAAAAAATAAAAATAAAAAAATAAATAAAAGGTTTAAAATAAATAAAAATGGTAATAATAATAAAAACTAGTAGAAAATAAAAAATATGTTAAAAATGAAAAATGCTGAAAACCAAGGATTGAACCCAGAACTTAAGGTTTAACAAGCAACATCTTTACCAACTCAACCAAATCGACATTCCTGTTATATTCGGGATTACGACTGGATATTCCCTCCAGGTAATCTTTTTCTTCCAACTTTATTAAGAAGAGGTTTTGAATCTTGGAGTGTGAAAGAGAAGACGAATATTTATGGCTTGCAAGCTCTTACAGCTTGAGCCTAATATTCGGGATTATGACTGGATATTCCATCCAGGATAATCTTTTTCTTCACGTTTTATTTAGAAAATGATTTGAATATTTGAGTGTTAAAGAGAAGACGAATATTAACGGCTTGCAAGCTCTTACAGCTTGAGCCTAATATTCGGGATTATGACTGGATATTCCCTCCAGGATAATCTTTTTCTTCACGTTTTATTTAGAAAACGATTTGAATATTAAATTAAAACAATTAAAGTATCGAGGTTTGAAATTATTGAAAGTTTAGTTGATGTTGCTTAAGAGCTCATTGTAAGAAGGCCCAAGAGTAAGCCATGTGAAGAAAATAAATAACACAACAAATTATATTTACAAAACACTTAAAAATTAAATCAAAGAAAGATAAAATCGGGATTTGCACGGATGTAAATTGAGGAACACACAAACCCTAAATAATGTGCTCAAAGCCGGTTTGCACATATTGACAACAATTGAAATGTCATATGTGATTAATCGAAACGCGGTGAAATACTATCAATATATCGATAAAATACTCATGGATAAATAACAAGAAAATTGTCAAATCCATAAATTACAAATCGATGTTTAACATTAAAATCAACAAGTGTTTAAAAAAAAGGAGAAAAAATAAAAATAAAAAAATAAATAAAAGGTTTAAAATAAATAAAAATGGTAATAATAATAAAAACTAGTAGAAAATAAAAATATGTTAAAAATGAAAAATGCTGAAAACCAAGGATTGAACCCAGAACTTAAGGTTTAACAAGCAACATCTTTACCAACTCAACCAAATCGACATTCCTGTTATATTCGGGATTACGACTGGATATTCCCTCCAGGTAATCTTTTTCTTCCAACTTTATTAAGAAGAGGTTTTGAATCTTGGAGTGTGAAAGAGAAGACGAATATTTATGGCTTGCAAGCTCTTACAGCTTGAGCCTAATATTCGGGATTATGACTGGATATTCCATCCAGGATAATCTTTTTCTTCACGTTTTATTTAGAAAATGATTTGAATATTTGAGTGTTAAAGAGAAGACGAATATTAACGGCTTGCAAGCTCTTACAGCTTGAGCCTAATATTCGGGATTATGACTGGATATTCCCTCCAGGATAATCTTTTTCATCACGTTTTATTTAGAAAACGGTTTGAATATTAAATTAAAACAATTAAAGTATCGAGGTTTGAAATTATTGAAAGTTTAGTTGATGTTGCTTAAGAGCTCATTGTAAGAAGGCCCAAGAGTAAGCCATGTGAAGAAAATAAATAACACAACAAATTATATTTACAAAACACTTAAAAATTAAATCAAAGAAAGATAAAATCGGGATTTGCACGGATGGAAATTGAGGAACACACAAACCCTAAATAATGTGCTCAAAGCCGGTTTGCACATATTGACAACAATTGAAATGTCATATGCGATTAATCGAAACGCGGTGAAATACTATCAATATATCGATAAAATACTCATGGATAAATAACAAGAAAATTGTCAAATCCATAAATTACAAATCGATGTTTAACATTAAAATCAACAAGTGTTTAAAAAAAAGGAGAAAAAATAAAATACAAAAATAAATAAAAGGTTTAAAATAAATAAAAATGGTAATAATAATAAAAACTAGTAGAAAATAAAAAATATGTTAAAAATGAAAAATGCTGAAAACCAAGGATTGAACCCAGAACTTAAGGTTTAACAAGCAACATCTTTACCAACTCAACCAAATCGACATCCCTGTTATATTCGGGATTACGACTGGATATTCCCTCCAGGTAATCTTTTTCTTCCAACTTTATTAAGAAGAGGTTTTGAATCTTGGAGTGTGAAAGAGAAGACGAATATTTATGGCTTGCAAGCTCTTACAGCTTGAGCCTAATATTCGGGATTATGACTGGATATTCCATCCAGGATAATCTTTTTCTTCACGTTTTATTTAGAAAATGATTTGAATATTTGAGTGTTAAAGAGAAGACGAATATTAACGGCTTGCAAGCTCTTACAGCTTGAGCCTAATATTCGGGATTATGACTGGATATTCCCTCCAGGATAATCTTTTTCTTCACGTTTTATTTAGAAAACGATTTGAATATTAAATTAAAACAATTAAAGTATCGAGGTTTGAAATTATTGAAAGTTTAGTTGATGTTGCTTAAGAGCTCATTGTAAGAAGGCCCAAGAGTAAGCCATGTGAAGAAAATAAATAACACAACAAATTATATTTACAAAACACTTAAAAATTAAATCAAAGAAAGATAAAATCGGGATTTGCACGGATGTAAATTGAGGAACACACAAACCCTAAATAATGTGCTCAAAGCCGGTTTGCACATATTGACAACAATTGAAATGTCATATGCGATTAATCGAACCAAACTCATATCACGGAACTGTTCAATTAACTCAAGCTCCCGAACCATCATCATAGACATATGTAGAGACTTTCTACTCAGCGCATCTGCAACTACATTAGCCTTACCGGGATGATAACTCAATTCAAAGTCAAAATCCTTCAGTAATTCTAACCACCTTCTCTGCCTCATATTTAACTCTTTCTGATCAAACAGATACTTCAGACTCTTGTGATCACTGAACACTTCGAATCTGGAACCATACAGATAATGCCTCCACATTTTCAACACAAATACAACAGCTGCAAGTTCTAGATCATGCGTAGGATAATTCCTCTCATGAACTTTCAACTGTCTAGAAGCATAAGCTACAACTTTACCATTCTGCATCAAAACACCACCAAGACCCATCAAAGAAGCATCACAATAGACAACGAAGGACTCACCAGGATTAGGCAAGATCAACACTGGAGCACTGGTCAACCGCCTCTTCAACTCAACAAAACTCGCTTCACAAGCTGCATCCCACACATACACTTGACCCTTCTTAGTCAACTGCGTCAACGGCAATGCCAACTTAGAGAAGCCCTCAATAAATCTGCGATAATAACCAGCTAACCCCAGAAAGCTGCGTATCTCAGTAGCAGACTTCGGAGTCTCCCACTGTAATACAGCATCAACTTTAGCCGGATCAACAGAAGTCCCACCACTCGAAATCACATGGCCAAGGAAACTCACTTCCTTCAACCAGAACTCACATTTAGATAACTTTGCATATAATTTCTTTTCTCTTAACACCTGCAAAACAATTCTCAGATGTCCTGCATGCTCTTCTTCCGTCTTAGAATATATCAATATATCATCTATGAACACCACAACAAAATTATCAAGGTACGGATGAAATATACGATTCATATATTCCATAAACACACCTGGAGCATTAGATACACCGAATGGCATCACAGTGTATTCATAATGACCATACCTCGTACGGAAAGCAGTCTTCGCAATATCATCTGACTTCACTCGGATCTGATGATAACCCGACCGCAAATCAATCTTACTGAAAATATGAGCTCCAACCAACTGGTCCATCAAATCATCAATCCTTGGCAATGGATACCGATTCTTGATAGTCACCTTATTCAACTGCCGATAATCAACACACAACCTCATCGTACCTTCTTTCTTCTTCACTAACAATACTGGTGCACCCCAAGGAGAAACACTTGGACGCACAAACTTCTTCTCAAGCAATTCTTCAAGTTGCTTCTTCAATTCAACTAATTCAGTTGCCGACATTCTATAAGGAGACATCGACACTGGACTCGTACCTGGTACTAAGTCAATGGCAAATTCGACTTCACGTTCTGGAGGTAATTCACTTACATCCTCCGGAAACACATCCTGAAATTCACAGACAACAGGCAAATCTACACTCACCACGTTCTTATTCGCTTGCAGAGACGCAAATAAAGCGAATATCTGAGCTTCATCTTTCACAAATTCCCCCACCTGCCTAGCAGATAGAAATCTTGCCTCATCATTCTCACCAACTTCAGAAAACCACACCGTCTTACTATAGCAGTTGATAAACACGCCATAGAATTCTAGCCAATTCATTCCCAGAATAATATCAATTTGGTGCAAGGGTAAGCACACCAAATCAACTACGAACTCTCTCTCAAAGATCGTCAAACGACAACCTCGACAGACAACAGAAGTCTTCACAGAACCATTAGCAGGAGTATCTATCACCATACTTCCGCCTAGGGACGACATAATCACACCAATCCTGGTCGCACACTCGTACGAAATAAACGAATGGGTAGCACCAGTGTCAACAATAGCAAGCAATTCAACATTATTAATCAAGCAAGTACCTTTAATCAGATTATCTTCTTTAGGAGCTTCAGCCCCACTCAGAGCAAACACCCTACCAGTAGTATGAGCTGCAGTAGCCGCCTTCTTCGGTTTCGAGCACTGCAAACTGATATGGCCTTTCTCGCCACAATTAAAACATGTCGGACCAGCATCCTTACATTCCGTAACTCTATGACCAGCCTGACCGCATCGGAAACATCTCAGCACTTTCTTGGTACAGCTATCAGCACGGTGGCCTGGCTCGCCACACTTGAAACATTTACCAGCTACGGGAGATCCTCCCCCACTTGGCTTCTTCGCATCTACCACTTTCTGCTTACCTTTACCATTCGGAGATGCATAAGGACTACCACGATCCTTATTCTTCTTCTCACTAAGACTCTTGTAGTGAGCAGTCCTAGCCTTGCTATCTTCATCAAATATCCTGCACTTGTTACCCAGTGTAGGAAACCTACGAATCTCCTGGTAACCAATGCCTTGTTTGATCTCGGGACGCAACCCGTTCTCAAACTTGACACACTTGGATTCCTCAGCATCAGCATTATTATAATGAGGACAATACTGTACCAGCTCCTTAAACTTCGAAGCGTAATCAGCAACAGACATGTTACCCTGCTTCAGTCCCAGAAATTCCATCTCCTTCTTACATCGCACATCAGCAGGAAAATATTTCTCCAGAAAGGCCGTCTTGAACCTTTCCCAAGTCATCTCAGCACCTGGTACTTCAATCCTCTGTCGAGTGTTATCCCACCAGTTTTCAGCCTCTTCAGATAACATATGCGTACCAAACTGCACCTTCTGTGCTTCAGTACACGTCATCACCCGGAAAATCTTCTCAATTTTCTTCAGCCAAATCTGAGCACCATCTGGATCATAGCGCCCCTTGAATGTAGGAGGGTTATTCTTCAGAAACCTTCCCAAATTCCTAAACTCGTCGACCGGCGGATTCTGCTGCGCCTGCATAGCCTGCGCCATAGCAGCCAAAGCCTCAGCAATCGCACGGTCATTTTCTCCAGCCATACTCTGCACGACACAACTACAACCGTTAAATATCGACAGTGTCATTTACACTAATCGACCAACAGGGAAAATATCACATTATGACTCGACTGGACTAACCAGGCTCTGATACCACTAATGTAACACCCTTCTACCCAAACGACATATTTAAATAGATTATCAGAGTACAACATGTAGAAGAGTTTACATTTCTTACAACATAACAATTATCGCATCACAACATAAAACATATTATTTATTTTATTAAAACTTCGCAGCGGACAACAACATTAATATTATCATTCATCATATAACAATTCATAATAATGGTTCAACATTATCTCAACAAAACATCTCAACATGTTAGTCATCATAAACAACGTAAATAATAATCAATTATCTATCGAATCCCATAACCCCGGTGTCACATGACCAGAGCATTTGACTCGACTCTGTAGAATAACTCTACACTTATTCTTCAAACCTCAACAATAGCTACTCCTCTTTATCTGCACATTGCTCATCATAGATGAACATAAACACATGCAGAAGGGGTGAGAATTACATTATTAAATAATAATATAACGACAGAAATATAAACATAAATATATTTCACATATGCTAACACAGCTCATCATAATCATCATAATCAACATAGTCATGAACATCAACAAAACAACATATCAAATGCAATGCACACACCCATGCATGACTCAACACGACTCGGTATACCCATTTTGTGACCAACTACAGGATCACCACTCCCAGATTCACCACCATAGAATCCGAGTTCCCCGCAAGGAACCAAGCCTCTCAACAAGCCCGGAGTCAACAACATCATTGGAACTCAGTCCGTTCATCACTAGGCATCGGCCTTTCATGAATGCATGCACACCAAGCATGCATCATAATCAACATAGCAACAACATCATCATATAGTCATGTTATCATCATCATTAACACATCCTATCACAAAAGCATATCACATCATGCCACATAATCAAACACAGTATTATCACACTCTACTAATATCTATACCACTCAAAGCAACGGGAAATGATCCCTCATATACCATGCATCAGCTAAGTTACCTCGCTCAGCCTAAACAACCAAAACTGCACAACAACAGCCCAGGAAAGACCACAGTCTGCCCATACGCGTATTGCCTATGCTCATACGCGTATTACCAACGCCTGACCAAATCCATACGCGTATTGCCCATGTCCATACGCGTATGCTACGCGTATCACATTCCCATACGCGTACCAACAGAGACCAAAACACGTTCAAAACATCATCTTCCTCATCCATACGCGTATTGCCTAGTGCCATACGCGTACCAGCAATCTCATACGCGTATTGCCTAGTGCCATACGCGTATGACCAGAAACCAGATTTCCAGATCTGCAATGGCTTTTTTCTGCTACGAGATCTATCCAAATTCATCCTTCCACAGTCTAAATTTCACACAAAATCACTCATATCATCTAATACAAATAGTTCCCTATTCGATTTCACAAATCCTAACATCATTGCATATAATTTCTACGAATTCCTTCGATTAAAATCCCCATTTTCGTTCATCCAATATTTCACCATTTTCAGCATATTATTGTTTAATAAGGTTCAGACCCCTTACCTCTTTGGATTGAAGGAAGCTCTGAGCAATCTTTGGCCTTTTCCTCTTCCTTCTCTTTCTCTTCAGCGTTTCTCCCCCCTTTCTCTGACTCTGAGGCAAAACACGTGAAAACAACCTGAGTCCTCACTTTGGCCTCTTTTATCCAATTTCCACTTTTACCCTTCCACTCTTCATATTCCCTTTATTTTATTTATTTAATTATTATCAAAATAAATAACATCTATAGTAATAATAAAAATAATCTAATAATTCAACTTTATTTAATTAAATTAATAAAATAATATTAACTCAATTAAATAATTCTCTTATTTTAATCGGGGTGTTACATTAAAGAGAAGACGAATATTAACGGCTTGCAAGCTCTTACAGCTTGAGCCTAATATTCGGGATTATGACTGGATATTCCCTCCAGGATAATCTTTTTCTTCACGTTTTATTTAGAAAACGATTTGAATATTAAATTAAAACAATTAAAGTATCGAGGTTTGAAATTATTGAAAGTTTAGTTGATGTTGCTTAAGAGCTCATTGTAAGAAGGCCCAAGAGTAAGCCATGTGAAGAAAATAAATAACACAACAAATTATATTTACAAAACACTTAAAAATTAAATCAAAGAAAGATAAAATCGGGATTTGCACGGATGTAAATTGAGGAACACACAAACCCTAAATAATGTGCTCAAAGCCGGTTTGCACATATTGACAACAATTGAAATGTCATATGCGATTAATCGAAACGCGGTGAAATACTATCAATATATCGATAAAATACTCATGGATAAATAACAAGAAAATTGTCAAATCCATAAATTACAAATCGATGTTTAACATTAAAATCAACAAGTGTTTAAAAAAAAGAGAAAAAATAAAAATAAAAAATAAATAAAAGGTTTAAAATAAATAAAAATGGTAATAATAATAAAAACTAGTAGAAAATAAAAAATATGTTAAAAATGAAAAATGCTGAAAACCAAGGATTGAACCCAGAACTTAAGGTTTAACAAGCAACATCTTTACCAACTCAACCAAATCGACATTCCTGTTATATTCGGGATTACGACTGGATATTCCCTCCAGGTAATCTTTTTCTTCCAACTTTATTAAGAAGAGGTTTTGAATCTTGGAGTGTGAAAGAGAAGACGAATATTTATGGCTTGCAAGCTCTTACAGCTTGAGCCTAATATTCGGGATTATGACTGGATATTCCATCCAGGATAATCTTTTTCTTCACGTTTTATTTAGAAAATGATTTGAATATTTGAGTGTTAAAGAGAAGACAAATATTAACGGCTTGCAAGCTCTTACAGCTTGAGCCTAATATTCGGGATTATGACTGGATATTCCCTCCAGGATAATCTTTTTCTTCACGTTTTATTTAGAAAACGATTTGAATATTAAATTAAAACAATTAAAGTATCGAGGTTTGAAATTATTGAAAGTTTAGTTGATGTTGCTTAAGAGCTCATTGTAAGAAGGCCCAAGAGTAAGCCATGTGAAGAAAATAAATAACACAACAAATTATATTTACAAAACACTTAAAAATTAAATCAAAGAAAGATAAAATCGGGATTTGCACGGATGAAAATTGAGGAACACACAAACCCTAAATAATGTGCTCAAAGCCGGTTTGCACATATTGACAACAATTGAAATGTCATATGCGATTAATCGAAACGCGGTGAAATACTATCAATATATCGATAAAATACTCATGGATAAATAACAAGAAAATTGTCAAATCCATAAATTACAAATCGATGTTTAACATTAAAATCAACAAGTGTTTAAAAAAAAAGGAGAAAAAATAAAAATAAAAAAATAAATAAAAGGTTTAAAATAAATAAAAATGGTAATAATAATAAAAACTAGTAGAAAATAAAAAATATGTTAAAAATGAAAAATGCTGAAAACCAAGGATTGAACCTAGAACTTAAGGTTCAACAAGCAACATCTTTACCAACTCAACCAAATCGACATCCCTATTAGATAGTTTCAAACACTACTACATAATATAACAAAAGATGTACCAAACCTTTTAAATAAAACACAAAGTTGGAAAACAGTAACTACGAATAACAAAGCTCATGTTGAAACAGTGACTACGAATAACAAAGCTCATGTTGAAAACAGTAACGATCCAAAGCTCAGTTTTCTTTCCATTTTTGAAAATCAAAATCTTAACAGCAAGTTAACATCACAAACAAACAGGCAACGGTGTTCCTAAATCAAACATGGAATTCAAAGCATAATCGAAATATGGAAATAAAGCTCGGAAAGGAAGCTAACCGGTTGCGGCGAGCTCGACTGACGAATGTGAGTAAGCGTTTTACCTGAACCGGTTTTGATCTTCTCGTCCGCTCTTCACCACCAAGAAAAACTATGGCTTTCTTTTCTTCTTGTCGTCGACTCCTCTTTCTCTTAGTGAACAGTAACAGCGCTTTTGTGTTTTTTCAGAATCCTCTCTTCCCTATAGGTGAACAGCGGCGACTATCCAAAACTTAGGGTTTTTCAGCTCTCTTCTCCTTTTCTGAATGGTAGCCGCTCACCTCCTCTAGGGTTTTTTGTGAACAGTGATCCTCCTTTTATATGCCATTCATCTCTTTCCTCTGCTGTGTTTTTGTTTCCTCAGAGTAGTGGAGGTCTGCTGTACTGAGAGAGGTTTTGAATTTTGTCCTTATTCCAGCTTGTGGTCCCTCTCTCAATTCCTCTTCATTTCCCAAAACTTCACTGTTGGTAAGAAAAGCTTCACCACTGTAACTGAAAAATTTGTATAACTTACTTAATTGAAAAATTTGTTTTGGAATTAACTGATTTTGGGTGTTTGTGTTGTTGCATTGTTATTGCAGAAGGATATCGTGCCGTGTTGCATGTTGAGTACGATGTGATGAATAAGATCCTCCCAAGCTCCGAAGAAGAGTGACTGCTATTTTGTATCGAGCACAAATTGTTGCCTGAGCTCTAATATCACTTCCACGAGATTATTCCTTAGCCAATGCAAGAAAAGATTCATCAAAGAAAGACAACGCATCAGAAAGATGGTTTAGTTCCAATTGGGCAAGTCCAGTCTTGAAACATACAGCAGCAGGAGCTAAATCATTAACAAGATCATGCATGACAAATGTTTGTCCTCTAGAATCATCATGCAATTGTTGAATCAATGATTTGTATAACAATTTAGTAAAACACTCATCAACAACTTCTTCCATGGTTTTTCCGTCTTGAGACTGATCAAGGAAACCTTCTGCCATCCACAACAAAATCAATTGCTCCCTATCAAGTGAATAGTCCTTTGGAAAAATGGAACAGTAGGAAAAAATACTGTTTTAATTGAGAGGAAAGATATTGATAACTTAGGCGCAATGCAGGCAGAATATTATCATTCTGAAAGTTCCATATGCCGTTGTTCAGAACTGCAATCCACTCTTTAGCATCTACTTTCGAACGCAATACTCCTCCAAGAGTTTTTTTTTTGCATCTATTGGCAATCCACCACACTTTCTTGCAATCTTCCGGCCAATTGCTTCTAGATTTCGGCATTGAGTTTCCAAATGCCTGTTTGGAACGTAAAGACCAACTGTCTTCTTCACTATCATCAACCAGCATCCGGGCTCTTTTGGCAGCTCGTGTGTCGCCTCCTGATTTCCAATATATTTGTTTCTCAATATCTTTCTTTGGTTGTCTTGCATTGATCCAGGGATCTATAACCTCATTTATAGCAGCGGCCAACTCCCGGTATTAGAAATCCTGTCACCATTAGAAGGCTTCTAATTCTCATTTCGCGGCCGTGGATGTTGTAGGCTGCAGAATCGGAATTTGAATTCATTAATGGTGCTGTGAAGTTGCCAAAGGTGCTATTTTTGTTGCCAAAACTTCCAGGATATAGACTAGAGCCATGACTTGGATCTGAGGTGGTGTTTGTAGCACATGTGGCATAGTCAGGTTTCGCAGTTCCCTCCATCTCCGGGAATCATGTTGAATTGCCTGCAAACTTCCTCAACCATCTTCAATGCTGCGCTTCCAACACTCTTCATGGTCAGGGCAGAAAACCAGTAAGAGAGCATGGCACCCACAATCAGACCGATGAAAACCTTGGGAGTCAGGACATCAACTGTTGTAATACCAGCTCGGCTCACAAAGGCACCAGAAAGAGCCAAAGACACAAGGGCGGCAGCACCAATAGCAAACCCCTTTCCAATGGCAGCAGTTGTGTTTCCTGCAGCATCAAGAGCACCGGTTCTTTCACGAATTTTGTGACTCATTCCAGCCATCTCGGCAACAACTCCGGCATTGTCGCTGATTGGACCGTATGCATCGATGGCTAATCCGGTTGCTATAGTATTCAACATTCCAAGTGCAGCAAACAGCAAAACCATACATGGCAGCAAAACGGAATCTTACAAAATACTAATTGCAAATGGCAAAAAATTGGAATAATAACAGACTTGCATCCCAAGGCAAGACCAAAGATAACATTGGTAGCAGCACCAGTCCTGCAGGAATCAGCAGCATCTTGCACAGGGCTGTATGCATCGCCGGTATAGTATTCAGTGACAAATCCAATGATAAGCCTTTGTGTAAAAACCAACAGAAACACACAAGAATAGCTGCCAGTTCTTTACAACTTTCTGCTCTCCAAAATCGAAGATGGCGAAGGTAGATGGGAGTGCTAACCAATTAACAATTGCAATTCTAACAGTCATCAGTATTGTTGAAACGACAATGCTATTTTTCAATGCTGGCTCAAATTCCTTCACAAGTTTGGTCTCAAAAAAAAGTCAGTTGCAAATAAGGTGGTTAGCAAGCAAGCAAGGATCTCTCTTGTTTAAGTGTGTCTTGAACAATTTGTTTGCTAACATCATCTCCAATGCTAAGTCCAAGACCTTCTTTTGCAGCCAATGAGAGTTTCGTATTAGGCTTAATTGTTTGGGATCCCAGATTACTACAAAACAGATGTCTTCACATATTTCACACTATCCTGGATTTTTCACTAGATCTTGTACAGAACTCAGCAAATCATTTGCAATGCTGCTTAAAGTTCTGGCAATGCAACTTCCCACCAACAACTGACCATTGAAGATAAGTGGATTTCTTGCAGAGAGTAATGATCTGAGATTTCCAAGAGAAACTTCGCTGAATGCACGATTACAAGTAATAGAAAACAGCCTACCGTCGAAATCCAATCAGAAAGGCAAGCAGATACAGCATGGCTGATGGCAGAGTCAGAATCAGGGTATGGTCCCATCACAACATTGAGAAATCTCTTCTGCAACTTCCGTTGAAAAGCCTTTGAGTACTTCCCAGAACATCTCAATCACATCGTGCTCACTATGGTAGCTTCCTGCATAATTTGTATGTCGCCGCAAATCATCAACGTCTAAGCTGTCAAGTGATCCTGATATCAGAGGCTGAAGTTCATGCTCATTAAACATATCAATCCGATCCTTCTGAATAAGTTGTTGAAATCCTCTCATCGGCATAGTTTATGCAAAGTTGTTCAAAGCTATTTTTCAGGAATTTGCTTTAGTTTTCTGGCCTTCAACTCCAGGAGAAGTACTTCCCACTGGCTTACTTCCACCTGTAACAGCATTTATCTTTTGCAAGAATTTCATTCTAGGACTAGCCAATAAGGCGTTGGTTCTTGAGAAAAAGATTTCGACTGAACCTGTCGCCCAACGAAGCACTTGGTGTAGCCTATCTGTTAAATTAATTGGAGTTGTTCCTCTAAATGCATCTCTTTTTGTCACACAGTATATTGATCTCCACTCTCTGTTGTGCATTCTGTAACCAGTCACAACATCTTATGTGACTGAACCATATATCCACCCTACTCTTTTACCCCACTCAGTTTTATCCTCGTAGTAACAAGATATGATGTTAATTGCCTCGGCAACAGTAGCAGCATCTAACGGCTCACGAGGCACGGCTAGAGAAACTACAGGCTTTCCTTGTGTTCCATTTCCTTTTGAATCCTGAAGCAACCTTCCTTGATATTCTGCTACTGGAATGGATGCGGCTAGAGAACTAGAATTTCCAAACCTTTTTGGAAGAAGCAGGGATTCTATAGCTGCGTCATCGTCGTTGTGATCGCAATCGATTGGCACACAAACTTCATCTTCTTCTTTCTTTGACACCTTAGGCTTTCTCAGAAACAACTTAATTTTCCTTCTTCCAAACCATCCAGGATGTTCAGAAGCTATAGGTGGACTAAAACCATAAAGAGTTGTTCTTCTGAATATGCAGCCAGTTCCAACATACATTGGACCTTGTAAACCATCAAGAGCTCTCATGCTCATATCAAAGAAAACAGTGTTGTGATTCAGGAACATCCTTTTTTGTTTTCCTGAAGAAGATGATTAAGAAGGAGGGTTTGAAAGGGCTTGATTGGTGGGAAAATGGAATGGTTGAAGTGAGAAAGCAAGAGGCGGAAAAAGATGAATAAGGGTTTGATTCTATGAGGAAGAGAAAAGAAAGTTGATAATAGGGAGGACTGGAACTATAAAGATGATAATTTGTAGGCTGAGAAACGGCAACGAATTTAATAGGTTGGGATTGGGGAAGTACATTAGGATGTGACCTTGCACCAGATGACCCACCGTCTGAACATCCACCTGCCCTTTTATCAAGCCTGAGCCTGAGCATTTTTCGGAAAGTGTGACTCGTCAACAATTACAACCTTAAAAGCAGACTCCATAAGTGTACTTTGTAGTTTTTCCACCATATCATATGAGATAATGTTGAATAGTCCATTCAGATGAATGTTGTTTTTGACACTTGGAGGAGATACTATATTGAAACCCCCTCTATTCGACCCACCACTTTGAGATAAGACAACAAGTATATCTGATGAAGGAATATTCAGCCATTGTTGAATCATAGAAGCCCATTGCAAGCGTAATGCAGATGGCGTAAGAACGAGAACAGGCCATGAATCCTGAACACATGCAGCTACAGCAATGGCCTTATACCGTCTCGCTGAAATGGCAAAAGCTTTGTTTCAACATAGTCAGGGATCTTATCATATCGATCTCGAAGATCAGGGACAGAAGTGGCAGCAGCAATAGCACGCTGAACTAAGGGATCTAAGTTCTCCATCTGGTCATATTGAAACTTTGCCGCAATATTTCCACTTGAATGGAGAAATTTCTTTGACAGAAGCTTTAATCAATTCTTTTGAATGTTCATTCTTGTTAGTGTTGTTTGTCACTGGCTTCAATGAAGGGGGTCGTGTTCTAGCACCTTAAGGCAAAACATCAACTCTTTGAAAACGTGAAGCGAGAGGAGGGTTTACGTTGTGATTAGCAGATAGTTCACCGGTTTCGCTTTCATCATCATGTAAAACAACAGCTTTATACAATCCTGTCATAATTATATACAAGTCATTCCAAATTCAGAAACATCCGGGTTTTCATTGTGATTTGGTTTTGATTGACTTGTTTGCTTTAACCACTTAAAAGTCATAACCTTTGAACCATTCTGCAATTTTCTTTTTCTGCAACCAAAGCGAAAGGACCGGCCAACAAGCGTGAACCATGGCATGTGCTGTTATACTGTCCCTGTGCAGTATCAGCACCTGGATGATGAAATCCAGGAAGACCAGAATAGTTTACAGTGGAATTGGGCCTGCTGAGTTCATCTTGACGAGTCACAGGTCTTGAGTTTATATTGGGGACTGACTGCAAATTATTATCAGGCAAAACTTGATTGTTGTTTGCTGCTATCAATGGGTGAAGGTCCTTCATTTGGCAAAGGACATTCAGTATTCCGGGAACTTAGACCACTCCATTCCTCTTGAATACCCATTTCACTACTAGAAGTTTTAGCTACAACAGACTGCATAAGTGCACTATAGCTCCCACTTTGAGGAGATGGAAATCCGCTAAAACTATCTGAACCATCCAGTACATTAAAACCAGAATCCCAACTTGTCCTGTGAAGTCTCGGAAGATCCAACCAGTTCTTGCCTCGGGTGAAAATATTCCATATATTCATGTGATAAGATGCTTTGTTCATATGCCACATCATGATTGAATGAACGAAATAAATGAAATATGAATGACTATGTGGAAATTCTTGAACATGAATAAAAAAATTTCCAATGTAATGAAGAAAGTTGAATGAAAATTTTCGAATATAAAATGTAGAAATATGAATATGAAATGGAGGATATGAATGTGAATGAAGAAAGAATGCAAACGAGTGATTGATGGGGAAAAATTTTCAGGGCCAAAATCGGGGTATGACACCATTCTACCTCGTCGAGGTGAAGATTTTAACCTTCACTTCTCCGGCTAGAATGACCTTAAATAGGGGCATCTGTAAGATCCCATTTTTGACCCTAAGATCCCTCATGGCATCATAACATTGCATTTGCATTGCCTCAAGGATCATAAGCATCTTGGTTCCCCTTACCTTTGGGTGGGACCTCTTGTGAGTGGTTTGAGATCACCAAGCATGCTTGATTTGTATATTATTGTTTTTCTTATTTTGTTTACTAACCAAAAGCACAAAAATATGTCACTAACATCTTTTGTTTATAGCTTGAGCAATCACAAGGTCAAAAGCTTCAAGGAGATCATTGGTGCAAAGATATGGCCAAGAGAAAAGGAAAGCAAGTATGGTAATGGTTCCCAAAGCTCTCATCCATAAAATATGCCTCCCTAGCATCTCAATTCATCATTTTGATCAAAGCAAGTCAAAGGGTTTGAGATTTGTTCCCCAAGGAAACCCTAGTTCATCAGATCATCCACAATGCCTTGCTCTTGAAGCAACTTCAACCCATGATCAAATAAAATTAAGAGAAGTTCCTTAATTCATCATTACATACATATTTGAGCTTATTTGATTGACCTCAATCATCAATTCATCAAGATATGAGTCATGGACTTGAGAAGTTGATCAGTCAATTCATCTGACTATTTTGAAATGCACTGAGAGCTAACGTTTTATGTGTTGGTCAAATGGAGATGATCCCAAAAGCAAAACTGTTCGTAAGGACAATATGAACAACTTTCATTTTGATCAAAAATTGATTTGAAGCGTGTAAGGTCATCATCAATTCCAAGACATTATAGGTCATTTTGACTGAAACCCTAATTTTGGGTTAACTTCCCAAGAACATAACGCATTCATTTTTTATGATTTTGAAATGGGATAAAATGCGTTGGAAAGGTTAAGATGTCTACTTCAAATGTTATGTTGAACAAAATTTCAAAACCTCAAAGTAAATACATGTGATAATGCAAAACATTATAGGTCACTTTGGACCAAATGCATTGAAAGGCAAAAAAGTCCAACTTCAAGTGCCCATAACTCTTTCATCAAAAATCCAAATGATGCAAAATTTAAGTCCATTTTGATTGTCTTGAACAGATCTACAACTTTTATGTTGGAGGTGTTTTCATTTGAGGCTTGCATCATCAAAACATAGGGGCTTGAACATTGGCCAAATTTGGAAATCTCACCTTTGCATGTTTTGCACCTTACACTTTAAACTCAAAATTCACTATTTTCCACACTTCAAATGGATTTTTCCCCAACATAACATTTGTTCCTTACATCAAGACCTTTACAACCATTACTCACATGCTCATGTTTGGATTTGGCAAATGGCATTTTCGAAGAGGAGAAGTTTTAAGCATAATTGTTCAGAACATGTTGGAATTCATTGCACAAGCCATTGCAGCTCAGAGTACACGTCCATTTCAATTTGGTATGATGTCAGCTTGCATTTTCACTTACTTTTGGGCCCTCCATGCGCCTGTACAGGCCCATGCATGGAGGATCCAATTTCATGCACATGAGTTTGATCACACTTGCCTTGCCTCTCCATCTATAAATAGAAGCATCATTCCATTCAATTTCCATCCATGAATCAACCTGAAATGCTACTGAATTGAAAACCAAACCTCTCACCAAAGGAACTATTTCATTTTCATTCAAATGTCTCAGATCTGAAATTCAACTAAATCTGGTTGAATTTCTAGATCTAAAGTTCCTAGACCTCTCTCTCATAATCCATTGAAGCTCTGTTTGGCCAAAGGAAGCAAGGAAGCAAGCTCAGATCACCATAATTCAAAGGTTCTCTTCAACTGGTTTTTTCTTCGAAACTCACTATTCTTTGATCTATTTGCTTGGCTATTGTGTTGTCTGAAGTCCTCTCCATAGAGGTATCATTGTTGTGTATTCAATTTTCAAAATCTAACAAGTTCATGATGAACACCATCAAGTTTCAACCTTTGATTTTTCTCACTATCAAGATCTAGAGCAGAAATGGATGGTACAGGGGTGATGTACATCACCCCAGCTTTAATTTGGTACCTAGATCATGGATTTTGGTTGAGTTTGGAGGACCTGCAACTCTGGCCGGAGCTTGACTGCTCGCCGGAGAAGACGGTGGCGCTGGCCACCGTCCACCATGCCAGATTCAATCTGGATCGTTGGATGCACATCCCACGTTTTAATCTCAGCCATGCGTTTGGATTACTTGATTTAATGCCATGCATTTCGCTGCTGACTTTGGCCTACCATGGAAACGCACTTCTGGACCATTAGATGTTGCCACGTCAATTAATGAGTTCCATCAGATGCTCCTTATTTTTTGAATTTTCTAATTTCTGTTTTAATTTCTTTTATTTCCTTTATTTTCAAAAATTCATAACGTCTTTATTTTTAATCCAAAAAATATGGGACCAATTGCATTCTTCCCCATTTAAATTCTAGTTTCTAAATATGATTTTTAATATTTTTTATTTTGTCATTTGATATTTTTTGTGAATTTTCTCTTTTCTGGTTATTTTTTATTCATTTTAAATAGTTTTTGATATTCAAAAAATACAAAAATATTTTCCTAACCTATTTGAATGATGATGAATCTATGAAAAATATTCTCATCAATTTTCTAATTGATTTGAGATTTATTTGAGATTTTAGTTCAATTAGGTTATTTTTATTCATTTTTAATTGATTAAAAATAGTTTCTGATTTTTAAAAAATGCTGAAATTTTTTGTCAAACTTATTTTGATCTTGTTGAACTTGGGATAAATCACTTGGACCTTTCAAGGTTGATTTGAAGTGATTTTGAAGTTTGATCTTCTTTATTATTTTAATTCAAGTTTATTTTAAATATTAAAATGCCAAAAAATATTTCTATTCATTTCTTGACTTCCAATCTTCATCTCACTTCTGTTTCTGATTGTTTGACCATGATCCTCAATGTCATTGGTCAACACACATGGATTGGTACATTTTATCTCACCTTATGCATTTTAATCTTTCCATTTCATGATCCATTATTCATCTCCTCCTTCTTCTTCTTCTTTCTTTTTGATCAATGAGTTAAAGGTTGATAAGTGAGTATTGACTAGGGAGACTTAATCTTCCTTTATTCAAATCTAATTCATCTTGATCAATTGATCAAGTGAATGGCTTTGCATTAAGGATAGGTTGTTTCCTAAACATGCAAAGGACTTAAACCAATACAAGATCAATTCTCTTTTTCTTTTTGGCATGGCAAGTTGTTGGAACTTGGTTCACTAATCAAGACTTCTAACTTGTGTTGTTTGCCTACATTATTATTGACCGACCTCAGATAGTTGTGACTTCTACATAAGTCCAATTACGATTGCTTAACATAGCGCTAAATTCGCCTTATGGCACACTAACTACTAACATTAATCATTAACCATTAACATTTACTTTTTGCACTTTACTTTTATGCAATTTACTATTCTTGTACATATTATTCATTTGCTTTTCCCTTTGCTAACTTGAGCACATGTTTATGCTAATGCCATTTGCCTTTTGCTCACTTGAGCATATAATTGTGAATATATCTTTTGGTGCTTGTGTTTGTCTGTTTGTTGTGAACCAAATGCAAAGAATTGGAAAAAATGGACTTAGATCTTAGGACTTTACCCAAGCTAATGGAGTTGAAGAGCAACTAGGCCTCATGCCTTTAGAATGCTTAAATGTCAAAGAGCAACTAGGCCTCATTCCTTTAGAGTGCTTAAAGCTTGAAGTTGAATATTGAAAGGGCCATATTCTAAACTCCCTCTTGTCCATTCTTTAATTGTTAATAGAATCTTTTGATGTGTGTGTCTTTGTGATAGGGAGCCCAACATTGAGCCAAATTGAGGAACCATTACCATGAACTTCTAAGGGAGAGGAATCCAAGATACATTGAGGAGCTTGCTAAGAGACTTGTTTGTTGATTGCTTGAGTTTTTACTTATGTGATTGCTTATTCCAAAGGATGGGAGCTACTTGGATCATCAATATGATCTCAAGAGAGGAACTCCATTTGTGGTTTTGCTTCTTGTCCCTTACCTCTTGTATGTTTAGGACATTATCCATTCTTCTTCTTCTCTCCACTCTAACCCAAGCCAAAACTTTTTGTGCAAACATTTAACCTTTGTTTTCAACATTAGAAACCTAAGCCTTATGCTTCTGATTTTCAAACTTTCTTTTTCATAATACTTATTTTGAATTGGATCTTTAAGTCAACTTTGACCATTTTGTAAATACTTTTCATCGGTAAATATAACCCATTCAAATGTCTTTTTGTGGTTTCAATGGCCACTTTCTTAATCAAAAACTTTTCTCATAACCTTTAGCTATTAGGTTTGAGTTAACCTTGAGGTAGATGTAATACTTACCTATATCCTTAGTGATGGAAAATAAGTTTTCCATGCTTATTATAGGGTTAACCCCTCACTAGCATGTTGAAGCTATCCTCACGTGGTGGATTTGTGGTTTTAGGTTGAGTTTTCTTCCTTGGATAACAAAAGACCTTAAGGCTTTTGGACCAATCAGTTCACCAACTCATTTTGAGATTTTTACCCCGAACTACAAGGTTTTGATCCTAATCTTTTTAAGATGGTACGTAGGCAATGGATTTATCCATCCAAACACAAAAATGTAAATAACTTGTATATTCACTTCTCATCTCTTCAATCATGTTTGCACAAACAATTTTTTTTCACAAAAATAACAACCTTACAACAAATGTGAAAAGGGCTCTCTATGAGTACCTAGGATGTTTTGGGTGCCTAACACCTTCCCATTGCATAACCAACCCCCTTACCCAGATCTCTGACTCTCTTTTACTAGTTTTTGATTCGATAAAACTTTTAGGTTTTTGTCCGCTTTCTAACCATTCCTTTGGATAAATAGAAGTGCGGTGGCGAATCGACTTGTATGATTTACCTTGGATCTAGTCAATATCTCTAATGGTAACGAATACCCCGCTACAGTAACGATCATCTTCTGCACAATCTTCTTTATGTTCTTATTTGCTGCCTCAACAACACCGTTCATCTTAGGACGATAAGGGGAAGAGTTGTGATGTTGAATGTTGAAGTTCTTGCACAACTCTTTCATCATTTTGTTATTTAGATTAGAACCATTATCAGTAATGATTCTTTCGGGAATCCCATAACGACAAATGATTTCTTTCTTGATGAATCGGGCAACCACATGTCTGGTGACCTTCGCAAATGACGTTGCTTCGACCCACTTGGTGAAATAGTCGATGGCAACAAGGATGAAGCGATACCCATTGGAAGCAGTCGGCTCAATCTTTCCAATCATATCAATGCCCCACATAGCAAACGGCCACGGCGAAGACATCACATTCAAAGGATTTAGCGGCACATGCACCTTATCAGCATAAATCTGGCATTTATGACACTTCCGAGAATATTTGAAACAATCAGATTCCATGGTCATCCAGTAATAACCCGCTCTCAACAATTTCTTAGCCATTGCATGTCCGCCGGCATGAGTACCGAAGGATCCTTCATGAACTTCCTGCATTAACATGTCCGCTTCGTGTCTATCCACGCATCTAAGCAAAACCATGTCGAAGTTCCTCTTATACAACACATCATCTTTGTTCAAGAAGAAACTGCCTGCCAATCTTCTCAAAGTCTTTCTATCATTGTTGGATGTCCCTGTAGGGTACTCTTGATTCTTCAGAAAGCATTTGATGTCGTGGTACCAAGGCTTGTCATCAACTACCAGTTCAGCAATAAACACATACGCGGCCCTATTAAGGCGCATAACATCGATCCTGGGAGCATAGTTCCACCGAATCACCTTGATCATGGAGGACAGAGTAGCAAGAGCATCTGCCATCTGGTTCTCATCACGAGGTATATGATATTGCTTTACTGTTGTGAAGAAAGTCAACAGTCTTCTCGTGTAATCTCTGTAGGGGACCAGATTAGGCTGGAGAGTATTCCAATCACCATTCACTTGATTGATCACTAGAGCTGAATCTCCAAAGATGTCTAGAGTATTGATTCTCAAATCAATGGCTTGATCAATACCCAAGATACAAGCCTCATACTCAGCTTCATTATTGGTGCACTCAAAAGTCAGACGAGCGGTGAAAGGCATGTGGGCACCTTTCGGAGTGGTAATGACAACACCAATTCCACTTCCTTTGGCATTGACGGCCTGTAGCACCTCAAATTTGCCCTCCTCATTCATGCATTCATTTTTTAGGTCATTTAACATTTCATATTGCATTTCATCATGTCAATCAGAATTAGCTCCAAGAGGATGTCATCCAAGTCACTTTGTGGGTTCTATCTGAAGGATCAAGCTTAATGGGCCCAATACAGTTCAAAATTCAACTATGAAGCCAAAAGTCAACTGTTGGTCAACTGAAGGTGAAATGGCCAGGGAATGACTTGAGTTACTTCCAACATCTTCAAATAGGGTCTATTCATCATTCAAAACGTTAATCTTGAAGGAGCAAAAGTTTGTTCATGAGCTGTCATGCTCGCTAGGCGAGCAGAATGGGTCGCCTAGCGAGTCCCAAGAAAAGCCACCAGAATCACATGCGCTCAGAGGAATTTCCTGAACTGTCATGCTCGCTAGGCGAAGCCCATGCGTTTTAAACAAAAAAACAAACGAAAAAAAAAATATAACAGAAAAATCTTGGACTTGGACCTCTCTCATTTGAGCCCACAAAGCCACGAAATCAAGTTATAAATTCTGAAATTTCAGTAAAGGAGGAGGAGAATTGGTGAAAGCTGAAAACACTCTGAGGTTTCCTTGGAACAAAACCCTAGAGAAAAAAGAGAGAGAGAGATTCTAACTAATTCAGAGCAATATCCAGAGACTGAAGGGAACTCATCTGCAAAGAACCAATTCCCTCTCATATAAACCCTAAGATTGTTCTGCAAAACCAACGGTGCAATTCAATTTCAATCGATCTCTCCAATCAGTAGGTATGTCATGTCTTGATGTGTGGATCCTTACCCCTGACTTTGAGTTCTGATACCCTTTTGATGCATTTATTTGACAAGAGGTTTAGGCCTCCCACCCTTGGTTGCTTTTTGTGAACTTTAATGGCATGATTCATGTGATTCTCTTATTTGGTGCAACTCTTGATTGCACCCCATCTTGTTTCCCTAACCTGTTTGTTGAGTATTTTTGTGAGGGCTCACATGAACCTTGAAGAGATAGCTTGCTTGGTATTGCCCTTTATTTGTGGGATGCCATTTGGAGATTTATTCTGATTGCTTTGCTGACTTGTTTTCTTTGACGGTGCTAGCCTGAGAGATCTCTAGGTTTCTTGTTTCTTTAGTTGCTGTTACTTCGGATCTTTATCCGTGTGGTAGATCTTTTGACCCCTTTTACATCCTTCCCGTATTTTACCGCTTTCTTAGCTGGAAGACCTCGATAGGAGGCAATGTTTTTGTGTGTTTACTTTTGTGCCCAAAGACCTCAAAGAAGAGGCACCAGTGCTAAAGACCTCCATGAAGAGGCAATTGACGGATAAAAGGGATTAGTAGTCAATCCCCCGTTATTCAGTGTGTTGTTCTTTAAGATCACACTACGTGTCGATGCTTCAGAACAAAAGCCTAAGATCTTTTGTCCGGTCAGTTAGTGGAGAGGGTTCCACCTTTCTGAATCCCCACTTTTTGTCATGAGCTCACCCTGTCCAGGGTTAAGAGCTATGAGGTCTTATCCTCATTACCCATTTGATCTGCTCATCCTGACGTTCAATGTCAGTGGTTAAGAGCCCATTTGATTACCTTTCCATGGCTTGTTTGTCGAGGTTGATATGACCCCTCTTGACTAAAGCCTTACCCATGTATGTTTGAACCCCCCTTGTTGGTGTGTTTACTTTATGCATGTTTGTTTTGTATGGTGTGATCATCTCCCCATAGGATTGCTAGGCTTCGTATAGTCTCTCGTTTGCATGTCAATTAAGGTAGCACGGTTCCTTCGTCTAAGACTTCCTTTTTGCATGAGCATTCCTAAAACAAACAAACTCATTGATTTTTCTTCTCCTAAGAACACGTTAACTCCTTCTACTACAGGTGAGTAAGTCTCCAAAGGTCGAGCATCCGGTAGATTGTGTAATAATGTCATTCATCACAAAAAACAAACACATAGGTTAGCCGAGCTACGGTGCTCTTATTCTCAATCCTTCTTGAGATACGTATGCAGCAGGGTAGGGCCTGTGCAAGCAATAACTCTTTCTTTTCCCTACTTTGATTTTCTCTCTTTCACATCGCATATAGGACTTTTTATACACACACTTTAGACATAAATAGCAAGCGTGGAACCTGTGGAGTACCACAGACGTGAAGGGGTGCGATAACCTTCCCTTCACGTAACTGGCCCCCTTACTCAGTTTTCTTTGGTTCGAGACTTTGTTTTATCCGTTCTCTCTTGGTTATGCAGTACTACCTTTCCCTCCTCTTGGGATAAAAGTACATAGCTGGAGACTCTAGTTTTTTCCCTCGCCACCTCTTTTCGCGTTTGTACTTGGATTCGGGAAATCCGGGGAGCGACAGCTGGCGACTCTGCTGGGGACTTATTTTCCCTAGTGGGCCTTTCCTAGCGTTTGTTTGTTTATTGTCTATTGTGTGTTATTTATTTATTGCTTTGCATACTTATCTGCTTGCATTGCATCCTATGTGCGCTTTACTGTTTCATGCATACTGTGCTGGCTGTGTATCTGTTTCGCTGTTGGGTGGGAGTCACAAGAGGTAAAAGGCCCAATACACATGCTATGAGTGAACTTTAGGACACCTAGGAATATAGTGATTCATGGGAAGCGGGTGGTATGGCGCCACTTAGCGGAACATGGTATCACGAGCAGTTCAGATTCTGACGGGGTACTATCGTTGCATACACCTGGTGTGCATATGATGATATTCTTGAAAGGATTGTTTATCCTGCGTTTCTCTTGACCTTACCCTGGCCTAGATTACACCCATGAGTGGGGCGGGAATGAATCATTTACAGATACTGATGGTGACTTGTTCTACTGGCGACTTTTGTTTGGTTCTTGTTGGTGACCGTTGGTTCTGAAGTATGGGTTCTAAGTTGATGACTGTGTTTTATGGTTCCCGGTTCCGAATTCATGCTGAAGCTCTGATCCTGTGCCTTGTGATACACAACAAACCATCCATTGTTTCATCATTTTGCATCATAGCATGTTTATTTTCAAAAAAATAATGCATAAAAAAAAGTTAACCCGCATATGCATATCATTTTTTAGGTTTATTTAGGAGTCTGTTCACACCGAGAGATGGCTGCCATTCCAGAGTTGAAGAGGAAGACTTGCACCTACAACTTTTACAGTGAGCCGTTGACATCTTTGGAAGGATTGGGTAATCTCGTGACCGACCGTAATCAAAAAGTTTTTGATGATCAGTATGGGGATATCTTGGCATTGTTGAAGATGGTGATGGATCCGATACCTCTGCAGACTCTCTTACAGTTCTATGATCCGGAGCTTCGTTGCTTTACTTTTCAGGACTACCAGCTAGCTCCCACTCTTGAAGAGTATTCCATCCTTATGAATGTCCGAATCAAGAATTGAGTACCTTTCCTGGATGTGCCAAAGGAGGTGGATTTCAAAGTTGTCGCTAAGGCTCTTTACTTGAGCATCAAGGAAGTGAGCGATAATTGGAAACCAAGCGGTGATGTTGTGGGCTTATCCTTGAAGTTCTTGGTAAAGATGGCTAAGGAAGAAGCAAAGAAAGGAAATTGGGTAGCTTTCAACGCTCAGTTGGCTGTCATGATTTATGGAGTTATTTTGTTCCCTAGTATGCCTAGTTTCGTGGACCTGGCAGCAATCACTATTTTCATTGGAGGAAACCCGGTGCCTATCTTGTTAGCTGACACCTATTATGCGATACACAGCAGGCATGGTAAGTGTGAAGCTATCAGGTGTTATCTCCCGTTGCTACTCAAGTGGTTCTTGTCTTTTCTACCAACCAATGGACCGTTTGTGGATACTCAGAATACTCACAAATGGACTCAGAGGATCATGTCGCTTACATCTTATGATATCAAGTGGCAAGCTTATAGGATTAATGTGCGCAACATCATTATGAGTTGTGGAGAGTTTCGCAATGTTCCACTCATAGGGACTAGAGGTTGCATCAACTACAACCCGGTTCTTTCTCTCCGTCAGTTGGGTTTTGTCATGAACGAAAGGCCGCAAGATGTCGAGATAGCCGAAAGTGTGTACTTTGAGAAACGGAGCGATCCAGCAAGATTGGAGCAAGTGGGAAAAGCTTGGGAGAATATTGGTATAAAAGATGGATCTGTTTTAGGGAGGAAATTTGCAATTGCTATGCCTGCTTACACTGAGTGGATCAAGGAAAGAGTTGGAACTTTGTTGCTACCATATGACCGGATGGAACCATTACAGGAGCAACCGCCTTTGATCCTTTCTGAGAGTGTGCCTGCTGAGTATTACAAACGAGCCTTAATGGAGAATCGCCAGTTGAAAAGCCGGCTCTTACCGGACGAGTAGCTCGTTGGCAGATGATTTTGACAGAGTATGATATCCAGTACACGTCACAAAAGGCCATCAAGGGTAGTATTCTGTCTGATTACCTTGCCGAGCAACCAATTGATGACTATCAGCCGATGATGTTTGAGTTCCCTGATGAAGATATCATGTACTTAAAGGTGAAAGATTGTGAAGAGCCTCTTGTCGAGGAAGGACCGGATCCCGATGACAAGTGGATCATCATGTTTGATGGGGCGGTAAATGTGAATGGAAATGGTGTTGGGGCAGTACTCGTTAATCCTAAAGGTGCACACATACCTTTTTCCGCCAGATTGACTTTTGAAGTAACCAACAACGAAGCTGAGTATGAGGCCTGTATCATGGGGATTGAGGAAGCCATCGATCTAAGGATCAAAACTCTGGACATCTATGGAGATTCTTCTCTAGTGATTAACCAAGTCAATGGAGACTGGAATACTCATCAGCCGCATTTGATTCCTTATAGAGATTACACCAGAAGGATGCTGACTTTCTTCAAGACAGTAAAGTTGTATCATGTACCCCGAGATGAAAATCAAATGGCTGATGCCTTAGCCACATTGTCTTCCATGATTAAAGTTCATTGGCAGAATCATGTGCCACACGTTGCTGTGAATCGACTCGAGAGGCTTGCGTATGTGTTTGCAGCCGAGTCTGTTATTGATGAGAAGCCGTGGTTTTATGATATTAAGAATTTCCTCAAAAGCCAAGAGTATCCTGAAGGAGCGTCAAAGAATGACAAGAAGAAACTGAGAAGGCTAGCTGGAAGCTTTTACTTGAACAAGGATGATGTGTTGTACAAGAGGAATTTTGACATGGTTCTGCTCAGATGCGTGGTTAGACACGAAGCAGATATGTTAATGCAGGAAGTACACGAGGGATCTTTCGGTACCCATGATGGTGGTCATGCAATGGCCAAGAAGTTGTTAAGAGCCGGTTATTACTGGATAACCATGGAATCTGATTGTTTCAAATACGCTCGGAAATGCCACAAATGTCAAATCTATACAGATAAAGTGCATGTACCGCCAAACCCTCTGAATATTATGAATTCTCCTTGGCCATTCGCGATGTGGGGCATCGATATGATTGGAAAGATTGAACCCACTGCTTCTAATGGACATCGCTTCATCCTAGTCGCGATTGATTACTTTACCAAGTGGGTGGAAGCAGCTTCCTATGCCAATGTTACCAGACAAGTGGTTGCTCGATTCATTAAGAAACAAATTATCTGTCGTTATGGGTTTCCTGAGAGAATCATCACTGATAATGGTTCGAATCTCAATAACAAGATGATGAAAGAGCTTTGCAAAGACTTTAAGATCGAACACCATAATTCTTCTCCTTACAGACCAAAGATGAATGGGGGCAAATAAGAAGATTAAGAAGATTGTGCAAAAGATGGTTGTGACGTACAAGGATTGGCATGGGATGTTGCCTTTCGCTTTGCATGGGTATCGTACCTCAGTGCGTACGTCAACCGGGGCAACTCCGTTTTCACTTGTGTATGGCATGGAGGCAGTTTTGCTAGTAGAAGTTAAAATCCCTTCTTTGAGGATGATGATGGATGTAAAACTTGACGAGGCTGAGTGGGTTCAAGCCAGGTTTGATGAGTTAAATTTAATTGAGGAAAAGCGATTAGCAGCTGTGTGCCATGGACAACTATATCAGAGAAGGATGAAGAAAGCCTTTGATCAGAAAGTGCGTCCTCTAAGCTATCAGATAGGTGACTTAGTTTTGAAGAGGATCCTTCCTCCCGGTACAAATAACAGGGGCAAGTGGACTCCGAATTATGAAGGTCCATATGTTTTTAAAAAGGTCTTTTCTGGTGGAGCCTTGATGCTTACAACTATGGATGGTGAAGATTTTCCGTCCCCTGTGAATTCAGATGTAGTCAAAAAATACTTCGCATAAACTGACCCGCTGGACACAAAAAAAAGTCCAGGCAAAAAAGGGCATCCCGGCGAACCAAGAGAAAAAGAAAAGAAAAAGGTTCGGGCAAAAGTTAGGGATAAAGAATAAAAATAATATGTACACCCGGTAAGTCGAAAACCTGCAAAGGCGGCTTAGGCAAAAATGGGTATCCCGGTGGATTGAAAACCTGAAAAGGCGGTCCAGGCAAAAGAGGGATTAAAGCGAAGACTACAGTCTGAGTTATCTGTACTTCATCGCGTTTCAGTGTCTACCATCTTGAAGGATATGATCGGTCCAATCACTCTTCTCATAAAGAAAAGAATTTGGGGGAAATTGAAGATCTATGAGACATAACAGAATTGGAAAATAGTGGAATGTCGTGTTCACATTGCCAATAGGATAGTTTATTTTCTCTTTTGGCGCAATTACCTCTTCCTAGGGATTGCTTCCTGATGTATTTGCCTTTATAGGCCATTTTCAATTAATAAAAGTCGTTATTCAGTCAAATTGCTCTCTTGTTTTTTATTTTACTATTTTGTTTGCAAAAAACGTCCGAAGTTTTGATAAGCATTGCATCTAAAAACATGAAGGCTAGACAATGACGTGCGGAAAGATAAAACATCTGAAAATCATTTTGAATGATGAGTACACTTGAGTATATTTTGTCCATACGATCCCCTGGGGCATGTATGTCTTGCTGTTTTGCAGGTTACTATCTTTGATTGATGGCTAAAGCAGATGAGCCAAAGTTTGTTCGAAGGAAGACCCTATTGTTTCAACACTGTCCAGTCGTGTAAGAAGTTTGGTCGTCTAAGTCGAGTTCAGAATTTGTGTCCCCAGCCTGGTCGAGAGGTTGGTGTTTTCCAACAAGTGGCTCCCTAATTGAGTTGGTTTCTCTACCGTTCCGAGAATGTCAGATCAGTAAGTATCCTCAGCAGAATTGTTGTACCTCCCCACAGAGTTGGAAGATCGAATCAGAAATTGTGTGCTCAGTAAAGTGATCATTTTCTTTCCCAGTAGGAGTTTTCCTCCCTTTGCATCTTGCATATAGTAATCATCATTTGCATTCGCATTCTCAAATCGCGTAGCATTTCCATTCAGTATGGAGCATTACGCCATAGAAAACTCAAACATATGCATACATGTAGTAAACCAGATTGGATCATATCTCCGGAAGAGACGGATCATTTTTCAACATCAGTGTAACACATTTGCAGCAGTTGCTCTTGGCAACATTCAGAATCGATAATCCCAGTGAGATTTATTTTCTCACCAGTCCGTGAAAGGAAAGCTTGATTCTCTTCCGATTTAGTCACCAATAAGCGTCTTCCTTATTTTGACATATGTAGATGTCATCCTTGCGATACCGATAAGTGTTGTGTTGATCCCCGTAAATGTCTGTGCTTTTCTTTGATGTCGGTAAACATCATCTTTCGATGTCAGTAAACGTCGAAGTCCAATCGTTGGCCATCCATAAATGGCATGTCTCTCATAGTGTCTACAAAAAAATCATTCTATCAACACCCTTGTGTGTCCTTTCCCTTTTTTGGTGTCGATAAACATCATTGATTCGATGTCGGTAAACATCAGCCGCTTGTTATCCATCGGTAAATAGTCTTGTCGTTTAAGATTCCCTAGCAGATTCGCTATCCGTAAATATCGAGTGTTTCATCGTCGCCATCGGTAAATGGTTTCGTTTCATAAATGTATCCTTTCTTTGATGTCGGTAAACATCGAGTTCCTTCCCAGTCATCGGTAAATGTCTGGCCTTGTCTCACTTATAAACATCATTGTTCGATGTCGGTAAACATCGAGTTCCTTCCCAATCATCGGTAAATGTCTGGTCTTGTTTCACTTGTAAACATCTTTGTTCGATGTCGGTAAACATCGAGTTCCATCCCAGTCATCGGTAAATGTCTGGTCTTGTTTCACTTTTCCCTCCCCAGTGAAGCCGCCATCGGTAAATGGCCTCGCTTTCCTTGATATCGGTAAATATCAAATCGGTTTTGAAGTCGCCATCGGTAAATGGCCTTGCTTTTCTTGATATCGGTAAATATCAAATTTGTTTTGAAGCCGCCATCGGTAAATGGCCCCGCTTTCCTCACTTCGTCACCTACAGAGTGCAAATTCTCTGGTTCTTTTGGTACTCAATCCCTGTTTACCTTGAAAGTCTGATAGCCGTTGCTTTCATCCGTTCAGGTTCACAGTTGATTGAATAGGGGCAGCTGTAGCACCTCAAATTTGCCCTCCTCATTCATGCATTCATTTTTTAGGTCATTTAACATTTCATATTGCATTTCATCATGTCAATCAGAATTAGCTCCAAGAGGATGTCATCCAAGTCACTTTGTGGGTTCTATCTGAAGGATCAAGCTTAATGGGCCCAGTACAGTTCAAAATTCAACTATGAAGCCAAAAGTCAATTGTTGGTCAACTGAAGGTGAAATGGCCAGGGAATGACTTGAGTTACTTCCAACATGTTCAAATAGGGTCTATTCATCATTTAAAACGTTAATCTTGAAGGAGCAAAAGTTTGTTCATGAGCTGTCATGCTCGCTAGGCGAGTAGAATGGGTCGCCTAGCGAGTCCCAAGAAAAGCCACTAGAATCACCTGCGCTAGGCGAAGCCCACGTGTTTTAAACAAAACAAAAAAAGAAACGAAAAAAAAAAGAAAAAAAAAAGAAAAAAAGAAAAAATAAATAAATAAATAAATAATATATATATATATATATATATATATATATATATATATATATATATATATATATATATATATATATATATATATATATATATATATATATATATATATATATATATATATATATATATATATATATATATATATATAACAGAAAAATATTGGACTTGGACCTCTCTCATTTGAGCCCACAAAGCCACGAAAATCAAGTTATAAATTCTGAAATTTCAGTAAAGGAGGAGGAGAATTGGTGAAAGCTGAAAACACTCTGAGGTTTCCTTGGAACAAAACCCTAGAGAAAAAAGAGAGAGAGAGATTCTAACTAATTCAGAGCAATCTCCAGAGACTGAAGGGAACTCATCTACAAAGAACCAATTCCCTCTCATATAAACCCTAAGATTGTTCTGCAAAGCCAACGGTGCAATTCGATTTCAATCGATCTCTCCAATCAGTAGGTATGTCATGTCTTGATGTGTGGATCCTTACCCCTGACTTTGAGTTCTGATACCCTTTTGATGCATTTGTTTGACAAGAGTGTAGGATCAAGCGCTTACCACTGAGCTAAAAGCAATTGCTGTTAGTGAGGGTGCAACTTTATTTCCTTATAGTATGAGCCTTTTCAGGGGCTGCACCTAAAGCGAGGTTTGTAAGCTCTCTCTAAGCGCCATGGGTTGGGATGTTAAGCCCATTCGAATCCCTAAGGGTGACGCTGGATTTATTTATCCAACAATCTCCCCCCCAGTGTCAGCCGGGGGGATTCGAACCCATGACCAAGCTCTGATACCACTTGTAGGATCAAGCGCTTACCACTGAGCTAAAAGCAATTGCTGTTAGTGAGGGTGCAACTTTATTTCCTTATAGTATGAGCCTTTTCAGGGGCTGCACCTAAAGCGAGGTTTGTAAGCTCTCTCTAAGCGCCATGGGTTGGGATGTTAAGCCCATTCGAATCCCTAAGGGTGACGCTGGATTTATTTATCCAACAAAGAGGTTTAGGCCTCCTACCCTTGGTTGCTTTTTGTGAGCTTTTTGTGAACTTTAATGGCATGATTCATGTGATTCTCTTATTTGGTGCAACTCTTGATTGCACCCCATCTTGTTTCCCTAACCTGTTTGTTGAGTTTTTTTTGTGAGGGCTCATATGAACCTTGAAGAGATAGCTTGCTTGGTATTCCCCTTTATTTGTGGGATACCATTTGGAGATTTATTTTGATTGCTTTGCTGACTTGTTTTCTTTGACGGTGCTAGTGTGAGAGATCTCTGGGTTTCTTGTTTCTTTAGTTGCTGTTACTTCGGATCTTTATCCGTGTGGTAGATCTCTTGACCCCTTTTACATCCTTCCCATATTTTACCGCTTTCTTAGCTGGAAGACCTCGATAGGAGGCAATGTTTTTGTGTGTTTACTTTTGTGCCCAAAGACCTCAAAGAAGAGGCACCAGTGCTAAAGACCTCCATGAAGAGGCAATTGACGGATAAAAGGGATTAGTAGTCAATCCCCCGTTATTCAGTGTGTCGTTCTTTAAGATCACACTACGTGTCGATGCTTTAGAACAAAAGCCCAATATCTTTTGTCCGGTCAGTCAGTGGAGAGGGTTCCACCTTTCTGAATCCCACTTTTTGTCATGAGCTCACCCTGTCCAGGGTTAAGAGCTATGAGGTCTTATCCTCATTACCCATTTGATCTGCTCATCCTGACGTTCAATGTCAGTGGTTAAGAGCCCATTTGATTACCTTTCCATGGCTTGTTTGTCGAGGTTGATATGACCCCTCTTGACTAAAGCCCTACCCATGTATGTTTGAACCCCCCTTGTTGGTGTGTTTACTTTATGCATGTTTGTTTTGTATGGTGTGATCGTCTCCCCATAGGATTGTTAGGCTTCGTATAGTCTCTCGTTTGCATGTCAATTAAGGTAGCACGGTTCCTTCGTCTAGGACTTCCTTTTTGCATGAGCATTCCTAAAACAAACAAACTCATTGATTTTTCTTCTCCTAAGAACACGTTAACTCCTTCTACTACAGGTGAGTAAGTCTCCAAAGGTCGAGCATCCGGTAGATTGTGTAGTAATGTCATTCATCACAAAAAACAAACACATAAGTTAGCCGAGCTACGGTGCTCTGATTCTCAATCCTTCTTGAGATACGTATGCAGCAGGGTAGGGCCTGTGCTAGCAATAACTCTTTCTTTTCCCTACTTTGATTTTCTCTCTTTCGCATCGCATATAGGACTTTTTATACACACACTTTAGACATAAATAACAAGCGTGGATCCTGTGGAGTACCACAGACGTGAAGGGGTGCGATAACCTTCCCTTCACGTAACCGGCCCCCTTACTCAGTTTTCTTTGGTTCGAGACTTTGTTTTATCCGTTCTCTCTTGGTTATGCAGTACTACCTTTCCCTCCTCTTGGGATAAAAGTACATAGTTGGCGACTCTATTTTTTTTTCCTCGCCACCTCTTTTCGCGTTTGTACTTGGATTCGGGAAATCCGGGGAGCGACACGGCCCCATCAAACATTAAAGTCCACTTTTCATCTGGATCAGGTCCCTCCTCAACAACTGGCTCTTCACAGTCTTTCATCTTGAGGAACATGGTGTCTTCATCCGAAAAATCAAACTTCATCGACTCATAATCATCAATCGGCTGCTGAGCAAGATAGTCTGACAGAGTACTCCCTTTGATGGCTTTCTGGGATGTATACTGGATGTCGTACTCTGTCAGTACCATTTGCCAACGAGCAACCCTTCCGGTGAGAGCTGGCTTCTCAAATATATACTTGACTGGATCCATTTTGGAGATCAGTAAGGTTGTGTGAGTCAGCATGTATTGTCTCAATCGCTTAGCAGCCCATGCAAGTGCACAACATGTCTTTTCAAGCATTGAGTATCTCGACTCGACATCTGTGAATTTTTTACTCAGGTAGTAGATGGCATGCTCTTTCCTACCTGCCTCGTCGTGTTGACCGAGAACACAACCCATGGAATTATCAAGTACTGTCAAATACATAATTAGCGGTCTCCCTGGGACTGAAGGCATAAGGATTGAAGGATTCTACAAATACTCTTTTATTTTTTCGAAAGCCCTTTGACAATCATCATTCCACCTGATAGCCTGATCCTTTCTTAACAATTTGAATATTGGCTGACACGTGGCTGTTAGGTGAGAGATGAACCTTGCAATGTAGTTCAACCTCCCTAAGAAACCACAGACTTGTTTTTCTGTTCTTGGCTCAGGCATTTCTTGTATCACTTTCACTTTGGCCGGATCCACCTCAATCCCTTTTTCACTTACAATAAAACCCAGCAGTTTTCCAGATCTCACCCCGAAAGTACACTTGTTCGGATTAAGCCTCAGCTTGAATTTCCTCAAACGCTCAAACAATTTCTGCAAATTCACCAGATGCTCTTCTTCCGTCTGAGATTTGGCAATCATATCATCAACATAAACCTCGATTTCATGATGAATCATATCATGGAAAAGAGTTACCATAGCTCGTTGATATGTTGCCCCAGCATTTTTCAGACCAAACGACATCACCTTGTAGCAGAAGGTGCCCCATGGGGTTATGAAAGTTGTCTTCTCCATGTCTTATGGTGCCATATTAATTTAATTATAGCCAGAAAAGCCATCCATGAAGGAGAATACCAAGAACTGAGCCGTGTTATCCACCAAAACGTCGATGTGAGGCAATGGGAAATCATCTTTAGGACTGGCTCTGTTCAGATCCCGGTAGTCAACACACATCCGTACCTTTCCATCCTTTTTAGGTACTAGAACGATATTTGCAACCCATGGCGGATAATTTGTAACCGCTGGAAATCCTGCATCCAACTGTTTTTGCACTTCTTCCTTTATCTTGACAGCCATCTCTGGTCTTGTTCTTCTGAGCTTCTGGTTGACTGGAGGACAATCCTCTTTGAGAGGAAAACGGTGTACCACAATGTCTGTGTCAAGCCCTGGCATGTCTTGATAAGACCAAGCGAAGATGTCAACATACTCTTGCAGCAATTCAATCAACCCCTTCTTCACATTATCTTCCAAAGCAACCCCTATCTTGATCTCTCTCTTGACGTCCTCGGTGCCGAGATTAATCACTTCAGTAGACTCTTGATGCGGTTGAATGACCCTTTCTTCCTGTTTTAATAACCTGACAAGTTCTTCAGGGAGTTTACAGTCTTCATCACCCTCTTCTTCAGCTTGAAAGATTGGATTTTCAAAGTCGAAGCGAGCCATAGCAGAACTGTTATCAATAGGATCCGGTGACATGCATCTGCATGAGTGATGGTATGTGCTTATGAGTGTGAACAAGAAGTGGAAACTAAAAAAACATTGCCAAATGTATATATATATATATATATATATATATATATATATATATATATATATATATATATATATATATATATATATATATTTGATTTTTGAAAACTGCAAAAATAGAAAGATAGTAAACAAAATATTTGAATGCAAAAAGATGTCCTTTATTTTTGATAAAAAATGCAGGTATCCACATAGATGAGCCCTACAATGAGTCATCACGCCCTGAGTGGAACGTAAGACTTGGATATGCATGAATAAACAAAGAAAATTACTCTTTAAGAAGAGTTACTTGGATAATCTCTTCAGAAGACCAGTTGCGGAGAACTTCACCCGGGACCCTTGGACGCACCCAGTTGTCAATGTCGTAATCACTATCCCCATCTTCTTTGTTGATTGTAGAGACCTGGCCGTACTGAATGATGCCAGCACTGGAGAAAGTAATCGGCCCCTGGCGAGTTTGAGGCGTTGAAGTTGTAGAAGTCAATGTCGGCTGATACCCAATCCCAAACTTGTCTTCCTTTACAGGTAAATCCACCAGACGTCCCCAACCGGGAGCAACACCTGAATTTACCAAGGCCCGTGCCTGCTTGAAGGACGAAAAAGATGCACCTGCTTCAACCTCTTCCACTGGAGCTGCATCCTTGACTTGAACTGCCTCAAAGGCCTGACACAGGGTCTCATGAATCTCACCTTCTACCTCTACATACTTGAATGTAGACAGGTTACTGACCAAAATATCCTCCTTACCACAGACAGTGATAATTCTTCCATTGACCAGGAACTTGATCTTCTGATGCAAGGTCGAGGAGACTGCCCCAGCATTGTGGATCCAAGGACGACCCATCAAGCAGCTATACGAAGGACTGATATCCATCACATAGAATACGGTGTTAAAGGTTTGTGATCCAATCTGAATTGGCAATTCTACATCTCCGAACACCGACCTCTTAGAACCATAGAAGGCTCTACCACAAGATCGGAAGGCTTCAAGATCAAACCTTCTACATCTAACCTTGACAGGGCTCTCTTGGGTAGCACATTGAGAGAGGAACCTGTATCCACCAGAACATGGGATAGCACAGTGTCTTTACACTCCATCGAGATGTGAAAAACCTTATTATGATCGCGTCCAGCTGGCGTCAAGTCAGAATCAGTAAAACCCAACCCGTTGCTTGTATGAACATTTGCAACGATCCCTTCTAGTTGGTTCACTGAGATCTCCTGAGGAACATATGCAACATTAAGGACCTTCAGGAGTGCCTCCCTGTGTGCCTCCGAACACAGCAGGAGTGAGAGAATATATATCTTAGATGGCGTCTGAATCAACTGATCGACTACCTTGTAATCGCTTTTCTTTATAATTCTCAAAAGTTCGTCCACATCCTTCGCAAAAGCAGGCTCAGAGCCAGCCTGTGGTGTAGAGGTACCCAAATTCACAACTTGCTTGCCTTTGGCCTTCGCCGCAGCGTCAACACTATCAGGTTGGGTAACCGGTGGTGAGAATAGTCTACCACTTCTGGTGAATCGCCCGATTCCACCAACATTGTCCACTGCAGGATCTTTTATCTCAATTCCAGGTTCAGACTTCTGATCCTGCACCTCTTCTACTTTCAGTGGCTGCTCCATTCCATGATCATGCATGTACGCACTCCCCCCGTAATGCCAAGGAATGACCCTTTCGCTGGTGAAAGGTAAAGGACCAGGGGTCGTGATGGACATAGTGGATTGATGTGGTCGCACTGGTGGTACCGGTTGCGCTACTGGCGCACTGATCTGAGCGGTCGGGTAGAAAATTGTGATAGTGGCAACGTCACAGTCATACTCAGAAATCTTATTTATTGAAGTACAAACATACAAAACATCGGAATCAAGTTCAGCAAGTACATCAGAATCAAGCACCATGTTTGGAATATCAGCAGCAACATCAGAAAAATTAATTACATCACCAGGAACAACATTTGTAAATTCTTCAGCATCTTCAGGAAAGAGAGGATCAACATCTGAATTCTCAACAACCCCTTCAACATACCTTTGGGCAGATAGGTCTTCAGCTTGAAGGACACCATTTTCAAGCAAGGCCTGGATACCCTGCTACAGCTTCACACAACCCCCACTCTGTGCAACACAACCCAAACAACCGCTCCCACAACCGGGGAAAACATCTGCCTTTAGCAAGTATTATTTGATTTCTAATAGCGGAGTCTTCAGCTTCAACACATCCTTAACTGATTTGACTTCCCCTTCCACCATGTTAACATTTGCACCACCATGTTGCGACATAGGATTGTTGACAACATTAGGACTCGGCGTAAAGTTAATGGCCTTTGAATCGATAAGGTCCTGAACTACGTGCTTAAAAGCTTTGTAGTTCTCAATAGTGTGGCCAGGTGCCCCAGAGTGGAAATCACACCTAGCATTGGCGTCATAACCCACTGGAAGCCTGCCAACGGGAGGAGCCAAAGTGCGTAACTGCAGAAGTTGCAAATGTTGAAGGTTGGGAAGCAACTGGGCATACGACATCGGAAGAGTGTCGAAACGCCTATCCATCATCCTCTATCTCTGTTGATAAGCACGTCTGTTACCATGTTGTTGTTGGTATTGATTTTGTTGACGTTGAGGTTGTTGGTGTTGCACTGGTGCTACAGCCGGAATGGTCACTGCTGCAACATAAGGTTGTTGATGGTAATTCTGAAAATTGTTCCTCCGGTTACCCCTGTTCTGATAAGAAGACACGACATTTGCATCCCCTTCTCTCCTCTTTTGCCCTCCTAAGAACGACTTCTTTGACCTCGAAGATGATCCAACCCCATTTTGGATCTTACACGTCTTCAAGTAGTTCTCCACCCTCTCACCGGTAGAGACCACATCAGCAAGATTCGAGGCGTTGCAACCCACCAGACGCTCCAAATAAGATCCAGGCAGTGTGTTCATAAACATGTTGGCCATCTCTTTTTCCAACATCGGAGGCTGAACACGGGAAGCCATCTCTCTCCAACGTTGAACATACTCTTTGAAGCACTCGTTGCTCTTGAGAGACAGATTCTGGAGTTGAGTCCTGTTAGGTGCCATATCCACATTGTACTGATACTGCTTCACAAAGGCCTCAGCCAAGTCTTTCCAGCAGCGAATATGGGCTCTGTCTAGCCTCATATACCACTCCAAGGATGCCCCATCTAGGCTGTCCTGGAAGAAGTACATGAGCAGCTTCTCATCATCAGAATACGCAACCATCTTGCGGAAGTAAGCTTGTACGTGAGTCTTTGGGAAAGAGTTGCCATTGTACTTATCAAAAACAAAGACTCTGAATTTTGGTGGAACTCTCACACCTGGGACCAGCCACAAGTCAGCAACATCCACACCAAGAGCATTCTGCCCTTCCACAACTTTCAACCTCTCTTCCAGTCTCCAAAACATAGGGTCTATACCATGGCCCGTGCCAAAGTCCTCCTGAAGCAGGGGGAACTGATCCTCCTGATCATCATGGATGGGTTGGTGGTCAAGGTTTCCATGTGGGATTGGGATAGGCCCCGATCCATTGGGTCCATTAGCCTCTCCAGCGGGAGGATCAGCCACAACCTCCGGTTGAGTAGTAGGGGGATTCCCCTGTACTAACAATCTAATCTCTTGTTGTCCCTGAGCCACTCCTTGGACCACTTCCATGAACTGATTCATGTGAATCCTCATCTCAGCGAGCTCTGCTTGTAAACCTTCCATTGCTGTTGATTCCTTCGGGTACCGTATCGGTGAATGCCTGAGTTAGCTATCCTACTAATGGAATACCAAACAAGATGAGAACACTGCGGCGGTACCTGTTATGCAAGACATGCTAATGAATATGCAAATGCAATGGCATGTTTATCAATTTCAAAGGGTATTCTACCCCTTGATTCCAGTCTCACATTAGATAAACAGTGTAAGAAAACCCCGACTAGAATCAAGAAGAAGATACAAACCCCTAGGAATAGATAAACATGATGCATGCAATGCTTATGATTTAATTTTTATATTAGAGGAACTTTAGAGTCTTATTTTCAAATTTTGGAAATATTAAACATTTATCACATACAGAAATATCACGTCAATTAATATTTGGAAATGTTTTTACGCCAAAGAAGTATAGTCTTGGTAACCAAATACAATATAAGAGAGAAGGAAAATGAACATCCTATGGATCCCTAGAAGCAATCGTCCAAAGCCCTCGAGACCAGAAGATAAGCTGCACGAAGCCTCTTCACCTCTCTCTCATAGGCTGCCTCCATATCTGCCTTCTCTTTGGCGAGTCGATCATACTTCCTTTTCCAAAACTTGGAAGACTGAGGAAGTAGAGAAGTCAATGCGTCATCAGGATCATCAATAACCTGGTGCTCAAGGAACTCTATCAAAGCATCATTCTCTCTGATCTGCTGAAGCAACTCCTCTCGTTCACGGATCCAAGCACGCGAACGGTCTTCGTCTCTCAACTCCTCTACTCCTCTACTCCTTGGCTAGGGAGGGTTGAAGGCCCAGCCACAACCAAAGGTGTGGGTCTTGGATACTCATAAGGCATGAGGTACTCGGAAGCTCTCCTTCTAACCCAAGAGTGCCGCATCCGCGAAAAACAACCGGCGAGCTAAAACAAAAAAACAACACAGAGTCGCCACTGCGCGTTATTTATCCCAAGATAGGGAAAGGAAACGCTCAGAGAAACCTGGAAAAAGCATGGTCTCGCGACCAAAGAGAAAGGGTACGGGAGTCGGTTACGCAAGGGGAAGGTATTAGCACCCCTCACGTCCGTCGTACTCGACGGGATCCACGCTCTAAGAAAAGAAAAGGTTGCTAAAACACCACACACACACACGCACCGAAGACAACACAGATGGGGTTAAGAGGAAGAGAGCTCGATAGGACATCGCATCCTATGCCTACGTATCTCGTCTGGAACGAGAATCAGAGCTGCCGTAGTTCGGCTCACGCACGCCAAACAAGACACACACAAACACAGGCAAACATGGAGCCTGAATGCCAACCACTGGACTTACATCAGCATCCGAACCAAAACACACACAAAAAGGCAAACGTGGAGCCCGAACGCCAATCACTAGACTTACATCGGCATCCGAACCAAACACACGCACACTGGAACCCGAATGCCACTCGATGGACTTACATCAGCTTCCAAGCACACAACAACCAAACAAGTTAATAGGGAGTCGGGAACTCGAGCCTATAACTGTCAAGCACACACACAAAAAGAAAAAAAGTGCCCGGAGAGACCTCGCACAGTCTCCTGCCTACATACCTCGTCTGGAACGAGGATCAGGGCGATGTAGTTCCCCCTGAAAGGGAAAGAAATTCTAGCCAGAAACCAAGGGGAGACACACTACCAGGGAGCTGTACTCGAGCCTAGTGTTATCATGCATCATTGCCCTATGTTGTGGTTTCTATCTACTTGCACAACAGCAAGCTAATCCTATCCAGGAAGAAAGCAAGCATGCAAGCATCAATCAAAATAAAACAAACATTTCACATAGCACACACTATATCCAGTCAAGTGAGGCTCAAACAAGGGTGGACTGCCGAGGCAAGTCATCTGTACAAGGTAGAGTTAGCTCTTAACCTTGCCATTGAGAGGCTAAGGTGAAGCTGATGAGGGGTGAGTGAAGATTAGACTTCACAGCTCTTATCCCTGGCCAGGGAGAGCTTCAGACAAAAGAGCGTGGGTCCAGAATGGAGGGACCCTTCTACACTCAAGACTCTGACTCGATTGTGCAACAGCACAAGATCTTGGGTTAATGTCCCAATGCATCAACACAGTGGTGTGAGCAGAGGGACGACTCAACAGAATAACAGGGGATAGATTGCATATCCCTTGGGTTCCGCCAATTGCCTCATAGAGGTCTTTACCTGCTTGGCACAAAAGTAAACAATCACAAACATCGCCTCTTAAGGAGGACTTCAGACAGTTGCCTGGCTAAATAACAAGCCAGGTCTTCCAGACTACATGGAGACAAGAGAGTCTACCTCAACTGGTTTAAAAACCAAGCAACAGCAAGCAAGTTCTTAAAGAACTGTAAGCAACTTAATGTACCTGAAATCAATCAAGTATCATCAGTACTCAGACAAACCAACAGTAAACAGCAAAAGTCAAACAGTCAATTTGTACAGTCAAAACAAGTTAATGCACACAAGTGCAAGCCATGAGCTCAAGCTCAAACATCAAAACCTACAACACAAAACCAATGTTAGTTTACAACATCAAACAATCTCAATTTACAACTTGAATTTTTCTCCTTAAGCCTTTTGCACTTTTAACCTGAAAATCCAAACCAAATGTGAGAAACTAGACCACTAGGCCAAGCCTAGGGTCCAAAGGGGATGAAAAAATCAAAACAACAAGTGAAATTTATCCAAAATCACATTCAAACAAATTAGAAACAAATGCAATTGGTCCCATGCTCATATCAATCACCATTATCATTTCATGCACAATTTAGTATCAAACATGCAATTTGCAACTCCAAATGACCAAACAGAACTATCTCCATCAAAAGCATACCAAAAAAATTCAATTAATTCCAAACAAATTCACCTCTAAACAAGACACATTCAATGTATATCATGCCAATTTTCAGCTCAATTGGACAAAAGGAAGTAGGTCAATGAAAATCAAGAAGTTCAGACAATTTCAAACAAGCCAACACATGGTAGCAAAATGAGCATCAACTTCAATCAAATGCCAAACAGTGAGAACAATTAAGAAATGAATGGGACCAAAGCCAAATTAACAATGAACATGTTATGAATCACTCCATCAAATTTCACATTCATATGATATGGTATGAGCATTTCACAAGACTTGGAAGTCAACCACTCAAACAAAGCCCTAAAACGTCTAAACAGCAAACAAAAATCACAATCAAATAGAAAATGGCTTAACAATTCCTACAAAAATTCATGGCGAAACTAGACATACAGGGGGGATTACATGCAAAATTTGGGAGCATTTGGCAAAGCATAGGCATATCAAATAAAATCATGAAATTGACCTAACCTAGTGTGACACAAATTGTCACACTCAACTTGCACACATCATAACTTGCAAACCATAAATCCAAAATTCACAAACTATACATCAAAATAACCAGCAATGTGTCAAGAATCATTATGTGAAATTTCATTCAATTTGGATAATGTATGAGTATTTCATGAAGGATATGGTGAAACATACACAAAATGCACACAAGTCAAAGATCCATAGGCAAAGTCAAAAATCCACCAAGCACAACTTTAGTTATCATACCTATAAAAAACTAGATGAAATTTGGGATCTAACAAAAAAAATCCCAATTAATTTGGACTAAAATTGAATTTTATATGATTTTTTAAAGATTTGTTAATATGTGAAATAATTATTTAAAGTGAATTATGGATTAATTAATTAGCAGTGGCAAATTTGTAATAATCTCGCCCTGGCCAAAAACGGCGCCGTTTCATTAATTCGGTGGCTACATCTGATTGGCTCTTCTTGGCGCCAAACACGAATTCGAAATGGCCAGGCGAATGAACGGATTAAACACAGGAAAAATCCAGAAATCATGATGTTCTTCGCTGTTCATCGCGAGCTTCAACTCCAGATTCGGTCATGAGCTTTTCTCCACCAAATCGAACAAGCTTTATACCGTTCTCTCCGTCTCTCAGCGTAGGTCACGATTATGTAACTTGTTTCTCCTAATTCTAACCATGGCCACGGGATCGAACGAAAGAAGATATGAACACAAAACTTCAAATCGCAATTACACATCCAATACTCAATCAATTCTCAAACTAAGAGCAGCATGTTAACCTATGTTCAAAGACCTACAAAAGCCACCTAATAATTTAAGCAAAGGAGAATTTCGAATTTGCACCTTGTAGAAATGGCAGTGCTCGATCTGGATGTTTCTGGATGCAACAGGCCAAAACAGATGGAGATTAAGGTTATGTGAGTTGAATGCAATGCCTAGCTCGATCCAAAACAGCTCCAATTGGAAGAATCCTCACTTTGCCATTGTTGAGCAAGCTTTATACAGTCCTTGATCTTGAAGCTTTTGCCACGAATTCACCAAAACAGTTCCTCTATAAGGTTTGTGGAGAATGAATCCAAGAAGAATCGTTCAATTTGATGAAGAATTGATGATGAAATGTTGAAAAATACTTGATGAAATTTGAGAGGATTTTGCCATTTTGGAGGGAAAGTTTGTTATGATTCTTGAGAATTGTGATTGTGATTAGCATTTTCTGTTACAGTTAACCATTTATACCTCACACTAATCCATCTCTTAATCTCAATTATCCAAAATTTGGAAGATTAGTGTAATTGCATTTTTAGGTGCTATGTCAAAAATGACCTTGCCAAATATTGCAATGTGACAGCTCATGACAGTTCACACAACTTCTAAATGGTATTTGGAGTGTGTTGGAATGGTTCTCATGTTCAAATTCCAAGTATTGCTCAAAATCACATATTCACACCAAAAATGCACTTAAGTCCACTTGAAATTTGACTTTTTGCATTGACCATTTTTGATGAATTTGGACCATACACCATGAAAGTACATGTGAAATGGGGTTTGCTCATAAAAAGATCACTCAATTTGGACATTCCATGTGAAAGTTATGCCACTTTGATTATAGGCCTTTTTGGAAAATGAATGGACCATAACTTGTCAACCATACATGGGAATTTCAAGTTCTTGGACTTTTTGGAAAGGTGAGACCAAGATCTACAACTTTCATGTTGGACAAATTTTCATTTGAAGCTTTTTTGGACATGTAATTTTGTGGTAAAAAACTTTCCATTTTTGGAAACTTCCATTACAAGTCACTTTCTATTTTTGGCAACTTTTTGTCTGATTTTATTTTCTTCATTCTTGAGGTTTGAAATGTCAAATGAAGCTTGTTTCAACATGAATGAAGTGTATCCAACTCTCTCCCACCTCCAAATCCATAAAATCAAGCACAGTTGACCACAGTTGACTTTTTCAAATGATAGATGAATTTGGCCATGCACTGATCAATCTGAGCCCCAATCTTCTGATGAAATGGCTCAAGGATGAAACCCTAGCCTCCATAAGCTCAACACAATCATGAAATGATCCCCATATCCATTGTAGACCCCATCTCCTTGTCATGTCCTGATTGGCCCAATACAACTGATTAGGGTTAACCAGTGGTCAAAACCCTAATCTCAAGGTATATGATCAATCACTTGAATCTCTTGGATGATATCAAGACCATGATGATGATGATGTATCATTCCCACCAAGATGAAGACCAATCTCCTTGAGAACCATGAAACCCTAATTTGAACCACCCTCAGACAGTTAGTGATCCAGTCCAATGAAACCCTAGCTTGCATCATTAACCTCTTCATCTCCTGATCAAGACTTAGGAGGATGACTTGCACCATGTAACCACATGGTATGCAATATGAAATGCCTAATGACCTAAAAATGATATGCAATATGTTAAGCTAGTCCCAAGAGAGGAGGGCAAATTTTGAGGTGTTACAGCTGCCCCTATTCAATCCACTGTGAACCTGTCGATATGAATAGCCTCAGCTTTCAGATGATCAGGATGAAGAGTGATTGAATACCAAGAACAGACGAACAATTTGCACTCTGATCGGGAAAATAATTAACAATGCCTGTCAGAATCGGCAAAGAAACACAATCTTGAAACCAAAATCCGTCTGATACGGAAGAAAGTCGGCTTGATCACCGAAACAAAAAGTTGACCTGAGTACCAAAATAAATGGTAACGCAGGGATAACCATGGCCGGAACACCACCTATCCGCTGGGGATTATCTCCTTCTTTTTATGCTTTTCTTGAACCCCGAAATTTTTTCTGATAATTTCTCTCTTTCTTTTTATTTTCTTGAACCCCGAAATTTTCTTTCGCGCCAGTGATCCCGGATCACCGCATTTGAACCCCATTCTCCTGTTTGCCAAAATAATGAACCCCATTCCCCAGAAAACACCCCGTGTCCCCTTTTCTCCATTTGAACCCCAGTCGCCTGACGATAACTTGCGATCGCCATGGTGAACCCCGATCTCCAGAAAATGCCACAACATCTCCCTTTCTCCGTGTGAACCCCGCTCTCCAGAAAATGCCTCAACATTTCCCTTTCTCCATTTGAACCCCGTTCTCCGCTTTCTTGTGATAATTCCGCTGGCAACATCGGAAATAACACCAAACCACTCTGAGGGCGACATATCAGAGGGTAAACCTTCACAAAAGGAAGGTAACATGTGCATCTCTTCTTCCGAAGACACCCTTAACGACTTCTGTTGGCCTCTGCCAAAGTCTAAGGTGACACATGAACAGAAGATAATCCTGAGGACCTCATCCCGGATACACTCTTCAACTCCAATCTCCATTTGAACCCCGCTCTCCAGAAAATGCCTCAACACTTCCTTCTCTCCATTTGAACCCCAAAATCGCGCTGATCGCGTAACGTCCTTCGATTTTACTTCCATCTCCGTCCGACGGAAAAGATTTCATCCAGTATCGTACTACTGGGGAACCTTGTTGATCTGACATCATGGTGCTAAACTCCTCAGAGTAACATCTTCCAACTTCTGTCTCGCACGACGGGAATCTCCTCCAGTATCGCACTACTGGGGAATATTGTCGAACCAACACCACCATATTGAACTTCTCAGAGTAACATCTCCACCATCCGGCGAAACTAAATCTCAAACGGTAACCACAGCTTGAGTTGCGCTGATCGCAAAATATTCCCATCTCTGTCCGACGGAAAAGTTTCCTCCAGTATCGCACTACTGGGGAATACCTTTGATTAAAACCACGATGCTAAACTCCTCGGAGTAACACCTACCAACTACTGTCTCGCACGACAAAAACTTCCTCCAGTATCGCACTATTGGGGAATATCTTTAAGTAAATCATGAGGCTAAACTCCTCGGAGTAACCTCTTCACCTTTTGGCAAAATCACCCCTCAAACAGTAACCACAGTCTGAGACTAGCTTATGCTTGCAATATGATGCATGATTGATTTTTCTGCGTAATGCTCCACCATTATGGAAATGCTACGCGATTTATTTTTTCTATGCAATATGCTGTGCTTACGCTACATGATGAATGCATAAAAAAGCATCCCCCTCAAGGGATTCTGCTGGGGAGCACGAGACACTCCGTTGAGGAACTCGTCAATACTCCGATCTCCACCCCGCTGGGGAAATAGCACTGCTGCTGCTGGGAAAAGGTAACCCTTGCTGGGGAAGAACCTCCTTTGCACCCAATCCGCTCGGGAAACTGCTGGGGATAAGAACCACCAACACTCTGTGGGGATGCAACAGTCTTCGACTTGCTGGGGATATCAATCCCGACTCTGCTTTGGGAAACCCTCACAGATACCTGGCAACTTCACTGGGGAAATGCTCATAGATAGCTCTGCTGGGAAACAGCCACCTCCAGGCCTGGCGACTGGGGAAACATCGATCTGACACCTGCTGGGGATAGCCATTCTGACCCTGCTAGGGGAAACGAATGCTACTCCGCTGGGGACGACCAATCCAATCCATACATAGGATACACTGCTGGAGATATATTTATTGAAACCCGCTCCACTCGGGGAATAGCAACCTCCAGCCCTGGCTGCTGAGGAAACACCGTTTTAAACATGTCGGGGATAACCATCCTGACTCAGCTAAGGGATCCACAGACCTTGGATCTGCTGGGGATTTAGTCCTCACAACTCTTCTTGGGGACCTCGCTGGGGAAATGAGAGAAGTTGGTACAGAACACCCATCGACTCGTCGAACCACGGTATCCGCCTCCCAATCTCGTATCAGCTTTCCACTTTTGAGAACTCCCAGACCCGTCTGGACCTTTTCTGCTCCATCATCTTGTATTCCAAGTCGCGCCGCGATCGACGAAGAGCGAACTCCTGGGGACTATACAGACTTTTCAATCTTCTGACTTTGAAGAGTCTTCTTGATTAATTCCAAAGGTCGTCGGACGTCCTGCCGTCTCTTCACCCATTCATTCGTCCCTGATTGGACCCTGCGGGGAATTTCTACAGACTTTCCAATCTTCCGATTTTGAAGAGTCTTCTTGATTATCATTCAAGGATCGTCGCACGTCTCAACATCTCTTCGTCATCCCTTCATATTCATTCGTCCCTGGTTGGACTCCCTGGGGATTGTTTTTCAACAGCTTCCACATTACCACCTGCAAGTGAGTGAAAAATATCTAACAGTTCCTGCAAAACAGATCGTTAGATAAAACCGTGCCCCAGGCGTGTCAAGATTTCAACACTTGGGTCACCCAACCTTCCGAATAAGATTTCAAGCTTTCAATCTTATAAACATGCATTGGAAGGGACCTGTACGTTTTAAAATGCAAGATTCTTTATCAAAAATATCTGGATGTTTTTGCAATCAAAGCGGTAATGAAAACAAAAACAAAATTATTTGACTGAATATGCATTTTATTGATTGAAAAGGTGTGGCTCAAATTGAGCAATACAAAGGAAGCAATTCCTGAAAAGAGGTAATTGCGCACAAAAGGAAAATCTATCCTAATGGCAATGTGAAACCCGTGATCTCATCGAGTTCCAACTCGGTTACACCCCATATGTCCTCAGACTCTCCGTGCTTTCTGCCTTCTGAACAAGACGTTTCTGATTGATCCCTACCGGGTATTATCCATGATGCCTTAACCAAAGCGCAAACGATCATGCCAGACGCAGTTGTTCGTTTCAATCCCTCTTTTGCCTGGACCGCCCTTTCGGGTTTTCAATCCACCGGGATACCCTTTTTTGCCCAAGTCGCCTTTTCAGGTTTTCGACTTGCCGGGTGTACATTTTTTTCTTATATCCCTAATTTTTGCCCGAACCTTTCCTTCTGTTTTTGGTTCGCCGGGATGCCCATTTTTGCCTGGACTATTTTATTCTTTTCGTCCAGCGGGTCTCTTTATACGAAGTATTTTTTAACTGCGTCCGCATTCACAGGGGATGGAAAATCCTCGCCATCCATGGTTGTTAACAACAAGGCTCCACCAGAGAAAACCTTCTTGACCACGAACGGACCTTCATAATTCGGTGTCCATTTGCCCCTACGATCGTTTTGAGGAGGAAGGATCCTTTTCAGCACCATATCACCCACGTGATACACACGAGGTCGTACCTTTTTGTCGAAAGCACGCTTCATCCTTTGCTGGTATAGCTGCCCATGACAGATGGCTGCCAGCCTCTTTTCTTCAATTAAGCTCAACTCTTCATACCGGGTCCTTACCCATTCAGCCTCTTGCAACTTCACGTCCCTCAGGACTCTCAAAGAGGGAATCTGAACTTCAACAGGTAATACAGCCTCCATTCCATATACCAACGAGAAAGGAGTTGCCCCAGTAGATGTACGCACCGACGTTCGATACCCATGCAATGCAAACGGCAACATCTCATGCCAGTCCTTATAGGTTACCACCATTTTCTGCACAATCTTCTTTATATTCTTGTTGGCTGCCTCAACCGCCCCATTCATCTTCGGACGATAGGGAGAAGAATTGTGATGTTCAATCTTGAATTCCCGGCACAGTTCTGCCATCATTCTATTATTCAAATTAGAACCATTATCAGTAATGATTCTCTCGGGAACCCCATATCTGCAAATGATGTCTCTCTTGAGAAACCTGGCAACAACCTGCTTCGTCACGTTCGTATAAGAGGCTGCTTCCACCCACTTGGTGAAATAATCAATAGCCACTAATATGAATCTGTGCCCATTCGAAGCAGTAGGCTCAATCTTTCCGATCATATCAATGCCCCACATAGCAAACGACCATGGAGACGACATTAAGCTTAACGGATTTGGAGGCACGTGCACCTTATCAGCATAAATCTGGCATTTATGACACTTCCGCACGAAATTGAAACATTGGGCCTCCATTGTCATCCAATAGTAACCTGCTCTCAGCAGCTTCTTCACCATTGCATTCCCACTGGCATGGGTACCGAACGATCCTTCATGAACCTCTTTCATCAATTGGCTTGCTTCTCTATCATCAACACATCTGAGCAAGACCCAATCAAAATTCCTCTTGTACAAAACCCCATCTTTATTCAGGTAGAACACCATGGCCAACCTCCGCAGAGTCTTTCGGTCCTTCTTCGATGCTCCCTCAGGATACTCTTGAGTCTCTAGATAGCGCTTGATATCATAATACCACGGCTTCTCATCATCAGACGCTGTATCAACAGCAAACACATAAGTCGGTCTATCCAGACGACCTACTTTGACACTGGGGAACTGATTCCACCTCTGTACCTTAATCAAGGCAGCCAGAGTAGCCAAAGCATCTGCCAAAGGATTCTCCTCTCTAGGCACATGATGCATCTTCACCTTGGTGAAAAACGTCAACAATCTCCTCGTATAATCCCGGTATGGCACTAAATGAGACTGATGCGTATACCATTTCCCGTTAACCTGATTTATCACCAGAGCTGAATCTCCATATATGACAAGGTTCTTGATTCTCAAATCAATCGCCTCTTCAATCCCCAATTTACAAGCTTCGTATTCAGCCACGTTGTTGGTACACTCAAATGTTAGCCGGGCAGCAAAAGGAATATGAGATCCTTTTGGCGTAACCAAAACAGCACCAACACCGCTTCCATTCACGTTAACGGCCCCATCAAACATCAGAATCCATTCGGATTCAGGGTCAGGCCCCTCCTCCGGGATTGGTTCCTCGCAATCTTTCGATTTGAGAAACATGATGTCCTCATCAGGGAATTCAAACTTCATCGGTTGATAATCCTCAATAGGTTGCTGGGCGAGGTAATCAAACAATACACTCCCCTTGATCGCCTTCTGAGAGGTATACTGTATATCATATTCGGTCAAAATCATTTGCCACCTCGCAACCCGTCCGGTCAATGCTGGCTTCTCGAAAATGTACTTGATTGGATCCATCTTGGAAATCAATAAAGTGGTATGAACCAGCATATACTGCCTTAGTCGGCGAGCAGCCCAGACCAAAGCACAACAAGTTTTCTCGAGCAGTGAATATCTTGTTTCACAGTCGGTAAACTTTTTGCTAAGGTAGTATATGGCATGCTCTTTTCGACCAGACTCGTCATGCTGCCCCAATACACACCCCATAGACCCCTCGAGGACTGTCAGGTACAGAATTAACGGTCTTCCCTCCACAGGAGGCATCAGAATCGGAGGCTCCTGCAAATATTCTTTTATTTTCTCAAATGCCGCTTGGCAATCATTATTCCACCTGACCGTTTGATCTTTTCTCAACAACTTGAATATTGGTTCACACGTGGCTGTTAGGTGAGATATGAACCGTGAAATGTAGTTCAATCTGCCTAAGAAACCACGAACCTCCTTCTCTGTTCTCGGTTCAGGCATTTCTCTTATTGCTTTTACTTTAGCAGGATCAACCTCGATTCCTTTCTCACTTACAATGAACCCCAGCAATTTACCGGACCGCACTCCGAAAGTGCATTTATTCGGATTCAACCTCAGTCTGAACTGTCTCAGCCGGTCGAACAACTTGGCCAGATCTACCAAATGCCCCTCTTCTGTCTGGGACTTTGCTATCATGTCATCAACATAGCATTCAATTTCATGATGAATCATATCATGAAACAAAGTCACCATGGCCCTCTGATAAGTAGCACCGGCGTTCTTGAGACCAAATGGCATCACCTTGTAACAAAAAGTGCCCCACGGTGTAATGAACGTTGTTTTCTCCATATCATCTGGCGACATTTTGATTTGATTATAGCCAGAAAAGCCATCCATGAAGGAAAACACCGAGAATTGAGCTGTATTATCTACCAACACATCAATGTGAGGTAGCGGAAAATCATCTTTCGGACTAGCTCTGTTCAGATCTCGGTAGTCCACACATATTCTCACCTTACCATCTTTCTTCGGGACTGGCACGATGTTCGCGACCCATGGCGGATAATTAGTGACAGCTAGGAAACCAGCATCCCATTGCTTCTGCACTTCTTCTTTGATTTTCATCGCCATATCAGGTCGAGTTCTGCGCAACTTCTGCTTCACTGGAGGACAATCTACTCTCAACGGTAGATTGTGCACAACGATATCGGTATCCAACCCTGGCATATCTTGATAAGACCAGGCAAAGATGTCGACATACTCTTTCAACAATGCCACCATTCTGCTCTTGACACTTTCCTCCAAAGCAGCCCCGATTTTCACTTCTTTCTTGACCTCGTCAGTACCCAGATTCACAACCTCAATCGGCTCTTCGTGCGGCTGAATCACCTTCTCCTCTTGTTTTAACAACCTGGCTAATTCCCCTGGCAGTTCACAATCTTCTTCGTCTTCTTCTTCAGCAAGATAGATTGGATTGTCGAAGTCATACAAGGGTGTAACAGGATTGTTATCAATGAGATCCGGAGAATGATCGCATCTGCATGAATGTTGATTCATGCATTGCTTTAGAACCAGTGTGAGACAAATTGAAAAAAGAAAAATGAAAACATTGCCATTTTTATTTGTTTTTATTTTTAAACTGCAAAAATAAATGAAAAACAGGGAACACCGCTTTTAACTGAAAAACATCCTTTTATTTGATGATGCAAATTTGCAAATTTAAACATGAGGTGGCCCTTACAATGAACCATTACGTTTCGGGCAAAACGTATGGCTTCCATACAAATAAAATTGAAACAGGAAAAATATTACTCTTCCAGCAGAGTGACCCGGATGATCTTTTCAGCCTTCCAGTTCTGGATTCCCATCCCTGGTGCGCACGGCTTTATCCACCGGTCCATGTCACAGTCGCTACCAGCGTCATCACTTATCATGCAGATGTGATCCGGGTCCAGCATTCCGGCACTAGTGAAGGTTACTGACGCACGACGTCCTCTGCCCTGTCCTGATGAGCCTCTGTTCGGCTGGTACCCCACTCCGAAGCGATCTTTCTTCGCAGGGACATCCATCATTCTGCCCCAACCAGGATCCTCTCCATTCTTCACCACCTCAGCGGCCTGCTTGTATGAAGATATGGACGGTTTCTCCTCCTCTTTAGCAAACAGAGCATTCTCCACCTTAACGGCTTCGAACGCTTGACTTGGCGTCTCCCAGATTTCGCCGTCCATCTCCACATATTTGAATGAGGATAAGTGGCTGACAAAAATGTCCTCTTCCCCACAAACGGTAACGACTTGGCCTTCCCAGATATACTTCAGCTTCTGGTGCAAAGTCGAAGTTACTGCCCCAGCAGCATGGATCCATGGACGACCCAACAGGAAACTGTATGCCGGCTGAATATCCATGACATAGAATGTCGACTTGAACACCTCTGGGCCTATCTTCACAGGCAGCTCAACCTCTCCAAACACGGCCCGCTTCGACCCATCAAACGCCCTTACAATTAAATCAGTCGGGGGTCAGAATCAGCCCATCACAGTTAAGCTTTGCCAGAGCCTTCTTCGGCAACACATTCAATGAGGAGCCGGTATCAACCAGCACATGCGAAAGCACGGCCCCTTTACATTCCATCGCGATGTGTAAAGCCCGGTTATGATTCCTCCCATCCACCGTCAGGTCCATGTCTGTAAAACCCAGCCCATGGCTGGCATGCACATTAGACACGACCGTCTCCAACTGATTTATCGTTATCTCTTGAGGAACATAGGCCTTCTTCAAGATTTTCAGCAAAGCCTCTCTATGCCCCTCAGAGCTCAACAACAACAATAGAATCGATATTTTGGAAGGAGTCTGCTGCAAGTGGTCCACCAGTTTGTACTCAGACTTTTTGATGATCCTCAAGAATTCCTCTGCATCATCATCAAGTTTATTTTCCGACCCCACAGGCGCCGGTGTCCCCACTGGAGTACTATCACCAACCACTGCTTTTCCTTTTGCCCTGGCTAAAGCCTCAGCCTTTTCTTTTTTCTCTTTCTCTCCTTCTCCTCCCCTCAGGGCATCAGGAGCAAATAATCTTCCACTGCGAGTGAAACCGCTGGGACCGGCATTATCCACCTTTGAAACGGTGGTTTCACTCGCAGCCTGCTCTTCCACTCTCTCTCCGTTACAATAAACTTCTCCACCATAATGCCAAGGCACGACATCATCTTTGTCATACGGAATTGGTCCAGGTACCGTGATGGTAACTGGAGCCGCTTCAGCAAGAGTAGACAAATCCACCGGATCAAAGTATATTGTTATGGTGGAGACCTCATCTTTCCCCTTACCAGCCTTCTCAATCAGAATACTCCCCTCGTCCATCAGACCCTGGACAGTCTTCCTCAATAATGAACACCCATTGACAAAAGCAGTGCACGCAGCACAATCCATGTCACAGCCCGGGTAGACCCCATTCAATAACAACTGCCTCTTGACCTCAGCCAAAGGAGTCTTCAACTGATCCACAGTAGACAGCCCAACTCTATTCTCTTCAGAAACATCATTCACCCCCCTTTGACCATGCGCGGGCATGGGATTAGCATTAACATTGGGAGATGGTGCAAAGTTGATTGCCTTCGAATCCACCAAGTCTTGAACTACGTGCTTAAAAGCTTTGCAGTTCTCCACATTATGCCCGGAAGCACCCGAATGGAATTCGCACTTTGCATTTTCATCATAGTTGGCCGGCCTTTGATCAGGTCTCAAAGGTGCCAAAGTCCTGAGTTGTACCAACCCCAGATCCATCAACTTCTTCAGTAGAAAAGAATAAGTTACAGGAGGCCTGTCAAACTGCCTGTCATTCATTCGGCCCCTGGCTTGGTACCCAGCCCTCTGCGGCCTCTGCTGAAACGGTTGCCTTTGTTGTTGAGGTTGTTGCTGTTGCTGCTGTTGCGGTGCAGGTTGATGCTCAGCAGGAATAGTTACCGCAGCAGTGTGCTGAAAGTAACGATCCCTACTGGGTCCTCTCTGCGCGTATACTGCACTGGTGTCACCCTCTTTCTTTCTCTGGCCACCATTACTGAAGGGCTTCTTCGACCCAGACGATGAAGCGTTACCCTGAATTTTTCCGAGCTTCAGCCAGCTCTCTATCCTTTCCCCCACCACAACAATATCTGAAAAGTTGGTCACCGGACAACCAACCATCCTTTCAGCATATGCCCCCTGCAGGGTCCCCATAAAGAGATCAGACATCTCTCTGTCCACAAGTGGAGGTTGCACTCTGGCAGCCAACTCCCTCCACCTCTGGGCATATTCTTTAAACCCCTCGCTGTTCTTTTGAGACATACCTTGCAGCTGGGTACGACTCGGGGCCATATCAGCATTGAACTGATACTGTTTAAAGAATGCGTCCCCAAGATCTTGCCAATTCTTAATATCTGAGGACTTGAGCTTGGTGTACCATTCCAGTGAGCCTCTGGACAGGCTGTCCTGGAAGAAGTACATCCACAGCTTTTGGTCCATAGTGTAAGCAGAGATATTACGGACGAAAGCCTGAAGATGAGTCTCGGGGCAAGAACTCCCATTATAACGATCAAACGCGGGCGCTTTGAACTTTTGCGGGATCACAATCCCCTCCACCAGCCCCATGTTTGACATATTGACCACCCCAGGAGTGGCATAACTCTCTAAGGCTCTGATCTTTTCAGCCAGCAGTTGAATCTCTTTATTCTGTGGCGGAGCACCGTATTGACCAAACGGTTCATTGTGCATCGAGAACTGATCGGCCTCTCTATCTTCCTCTCTGTCGTCATCAACACCGAAGAAAGGCGGGAACAGACTGTCTTTCAGATTCTGCCCAGGTTGGCCACCAGCAACACCGAAACCTCCAGCAGTGTTATTCACTATACCGACCGTTGTCCTCTTACCACCATCCCGAGAACCACCCAGCCCCTGGTTGGAGACTCCATCCAGGTTAACACTGCTATTCGTCGCTGAAGCCCGCTTGAGCTTCTCAACCTTGTCAGCTAGAGCTTTCTGACCAACTGCAAAGCCTTGCATAATGTTGATCAGCTCAGTCATCTTGTCCTTCAGCTCAAGAATATCAGTATTCGGGAGATCCATCAGTCTGGGCGTATTACGTCGCGTGAAGTATCTGTGAGGACGGGTTGAGTGCAAAGGTACAACTCTGCGAGCACGAGCAATGATTCCTGAAACAATCAAGCACGTTAGAACTGATACCTGCAAAATAAAACACAAGTTATTATGATCATGCATGAATGCAGTTCTTATCCACATGAGGAACACTTTGTCTCTCGATCCTGGCTTCATCGAGACAAAATAATACTTCGGCAGCAATATTATGACATTCATCATTCAATTTCAACATACAGATCAGGGATAGATGATTTAGCAAAGATATCACCAAACCATGTGTGTGCTCGTGTGGGCGAAGCAAAGCAAATAAAGCTTGGGGATTAATTACTGAATGAAAATAACCAATGCATAACAAAATGCACAATAAGTGCCATAGTCATACATCAAATCAGATACAAGTCTCCAGAATCAGGAAAGAAATACAAGCAAATGAATTCCGTCAACAAGCCTGACGGTAATCCAACACAAATAAGAAAGATCTACACTGAAGGAGGTCCCGCAGATGGCTCTGTATCATCAACCATCTGGGTAAACTTCACCGCGAATCTAAGCTCAGTGTTCTCCTGCTGCAATCTCCCTATCTCCTTCTGGTGCATCTTCATCTGTCTGAAGTAATGATCCCTCTCAGCAAGATAGTGATCTCTCTCAGCAATAATCTTTGCTTCCTCAGCTTCCCATTTTGTAGCAAGGACTTTGGCTCCGGCATCTCTCTGATCCCTCACAAGGATTTGCCTCCTCTTCTCTTCTTCAATAACCCTCAAGGCCCTAGCTAGTTTCCCCTTGGTAAGGTCATGCTCCTTTATGGATGACTCCAGTGCTTGGCTGACCTTGCCATAATACGCGGTGTCTATCTCAAAGCGCTCCACCACAAGAGCATGTCTCTTATCCTGGTCTTCCATTTTCCCTTTGATTTCCTGATTAGTCATTTGGATTCTAGCAACCCTCATCTCCAACTCGGTCTTCTCTACCTGCAACTGATCCCTCTCCCTCTTCATCTCCAAGAACTCTTCTATACTGATAGAAGAATGAGATTTCTCAATCACCGGATACCAAAGATCACCCACAGGAAAAGGTAGACGAGTGAACTCCACTCTCCTTCTGAGCCATTCATCAAACAAAGGGAAAGACCTACTATTAGCTCTACCAAAAGGAATCTTGCCTTTCCTTTGAATATTACGCCATGCCTCAGACACTTTCTCCAATGCCGACCGGTTACTCTCGACAGGGAAGTAACAAGAGTCCTGAATCTCATACTCGAGAGGAGGAACCTCCATAGCAAATCCCTTTTGTCTTTTAAGAAGTGTCGGGTTATAACTGATACACCCTTGAACTCCTATAAGAGGCACATTAGGAAAACTCCCGCAGCTACAAATGAAATCTCGTCCCGCCTCATCGATATGAGTCCAAGTTATGTCCTTGGCACGCAAACCCATCAACTTGGTCGCCCAACTGACAGTATGGTCAAGAAGAACAAAAGCACCCTTGGTAGGCAAATATCCCATGAACCATTTGTATAGCAACTGAGCGCAACATCGAATCAATCCCCCACGCCTCTTCTCATTCCGATTATGGACCGAGTAATAGACATCTCCGATCAAGGTGGGGATAGGATTCCTCTGAACAAACAAGCGGATGGCATTAATATCCACGAAATTCTTCTGATTAGGGAACAAGATGATTCCATAGACGGTCACAGCAATCAAAGCACAGACAGCCCTCCAATTGCCCAAAGCAGCATACTCCTTGGCCTTAGCTTCCAAGAGGCTTAGATGAAAACCGGGCAACTTCCCCTTCTCCTTCAAACCTCCTCTAATCACTTCCTGGCTCAAATAAAGAGCACGAGAGATCTCCCCAACATCAGGCTCCTCCTTAGTGGCAAGGAAAGGTACCTGGTTTTTGATCTGAATACCCAGGATGCCAGCATAATCCTCCATCAAAGGCCCCAACAAGTAGTCCGGAAAAACGAAACACCTCAAACCAGGATCATAAAACTGGAGAAAAGTGTGGATGGCGTCCCTATTACTGTCAGTGAGTCTGAAAACCATCTTCAGAATACCACCGTATGCCTCTCTGAACATCCCCACATGGTCAGGCGCAATCAATGCTATCATATCCTTCAGCACACTGATCTCTGGGTCAAAGAAACTGTAAGCCACATCGTCCTTCAAACCGGGTCTCCTCATGTCTAAGAAGCCTCTCAACCAGGATCTCGATCAAAAAGGTCCCTGCATATGGATAAACATGTGTTAGATGCAGATAAATGCAAGATGAGATGATGCTGATGAATGAATGCAATGCGTTGCCATCCTCCAAGTTATCTGATCATCTGGTGCACTGAAGCCTGATCTCTGGACTGATCACAACCATCTGAAGGAATATGTAACCACAAATCCCACTCAAGGGTTCCGAAATAAACGGAACTGACAGATACATCATCATCATCATCATCAGACAATCTCTGAGCAGATAACCTGAAAACCTCTGAATCGGCCCGGGGAACCCTGAAATAAACGGATCCCCACTGATAAATACCTCGGACAGCACTCCGGTATCTCAGCAAGAAATGACCATAAATCCGACTTATAAATATGACTCTGATCAATGGAACCAAAAGTCACCATCTGAGTCACCATCTGAACACCATCTGAACACCATCTGAACATGCATCTGTAAGAATCACCCTCCCCTCACAGGTAAATTCTAATCAAGTCATCCTAAGGCGGATAATAGTCTCGACAATCGGGCAAAGATACTCAATGGGTTCGCCCTTTCGGGTGTGCCATTGTAGCTCTCCTGAGATCATCTAAACCAAAGATCCGGGAAATGATCGGTCACCGAAGTCAACAGCTCAAAAGAGATAAAACTCAACCATAGTGGAAACTCCACAAGGAAGAGCCCTCTCAGAAGAACCTCGTCCGGCTTGTGGTATGTCACGTCACAACAATCATGTCAACCAAACATGTGAAGAACGTGAGACCACACTAATCCTAGGTGTATACTCGGGCCTGGGTTTTAGCCCCACTCAGAACACCCACCCCAAAACAGAGGAACCACCTGCACAGAGGACGGCAACATGATAGCATGATGCATGCAAATATTTATGCAAATATATACACTGTTAGAATAACAAATGCAATAAATAAAGCAAAGCAAGCAACCTAAACTATCCTAGAACGCTAGGAGGAACTCGCTTAGGGAAGATGGACCAGCACAGGTCAACTTTTCTCAGTCCCCAGCAGAGTCGCCAGCTGTCGCATCCGCGAAAAACAACCGGCGAGCTAAAACAAAAAAACAACACAGAGCCGCCACTACGCGTTATTTATCCCAAGATAGGGAAAGGAAACACTCAGAGAAACCTGGAAAAAGCATGGTCTCGTGACCAAAGAGAAAGGGTACGGGAGTCGGTTACACAAGGGGAAGGTATTAGCACCTGTCACGTCCGTCGTACTCGACGGGATCCACGCTCTAAGAAAAGAAAAGGTTGCTAAAACACCACACACACACACACGCACCGAAGACAACACAGATGGGGTTAAGAGGAAGAGAGCTCGATAGGACATCGCATCCTATGCCTACGTATCTCGTCTGGAACGAGAATCAGAGCTGCCGTAGTTCGGCTCACGCACGCCAAACAAGACACACACAAACACAGGCAAACATGGAGCCTGAATGCCAACCACTGGACTTACATCAGCATCCGAACCAAAACACACACAAAAAGGCAAACGTGGAGCCCGAACGCCAATCACTGGACTTACATCGGCATCCGAACCAAACACACGCACACTGGAACCCGAATGCCACTCGATGGACTTACATCAGCTTCCAAGTACACAACAACCAAACAAGTTAATAGGGAGTCGGGAACTCGAGCCTATAACTGTCAAGCACACACACAAAAAGAAAAAAAAGTGCCCGGAGAGACCTTGCACAGTCTCCTGCCTACATACCTCGTCTGGAACGAGGATCAGGGCGATGTAGTTCCCCCTGAAAGGGAAAGAAATTCTAGCCAGAAACCAAGGGGAGACACACTACCAGGGAGCTGTACTCGAGCCTAGTGTTATCATGCATCATTGCCCTATGTTGTGGTTTCTATCTACTTGCACAACAGCAAGCTAATCCTATCCAGGAAGAAAGCAAGCATGCAAGCATCAATCAAAATAAAACAAACATTTCACATAGCACACACTATATCTAGTCAAGTGAGGCTCAAACAAGGGTGGACTGCCGAGGCAAGTCATCTGTACAAGGTAGAGTTAGCTCTTAACCTTGCCATTGAGAGGCTAAGGTGAAGCTGATGAGGGGTGAGTGAAGATTAGACTTCACAGCTCTTATCCCTGGCCAGGGAGAGCTTCAGACAAAGGAGCGTGGGTCCAGAATGGAGGGACCCTTCTACACTCAAGACTCTGACTCGATTGTGCAACAGCACAAGATCTTGGGTTAATGTCCCAATGCATCAACACAGTGGTGTGAGCAGAGGGACGACTCAACAGAATAGCGGGGGATAGATTGCATATCCCTTGGGTTCCGCCAATTGTCTCATAGAGGTCTTTACCTGCTTGGCACAAAAGTAAACAATCACAAACATCGCCTCTTAAGGAGGACTTCAGACAGTTGCCTGGCTAAATAACAAGCCAGGTCTTCCAGACTACATGGAGACAAGAGAGTCTACCTCAACTGGTTTAAAAACCAAGCAACAGCAAGCAAGTTCTTAAAGAACTGTAAGCAACTTAATGTACCTGAAATCAATCAAGTATCATCAGTACTCAGACAAACCAACAGTAAACAGCAAAAGTCAAACAGTTAATTTGTACAGTCAAAACAAGTTAATGCACACAAGTGCAAGCCATGAGCTCAAGCTCAAGCATCAAACCCTACAACACAAAACCAATGTTAGTTTACAACATCAAACAATCTCAATTTACAACTTGAATTTTTCTCCTTAAGCCTTTTGCACTTTTAACCTGAAAATCCAAACCAAATGTGAGAAACTAGACCACTAGGCCAAGCCTAGGGTCCAAAGGGGATGAAAAAATCAAAACAGCAAGTGAAATTTATCCAAAATCACATTCAAACAAATTAGAAACAAATACAATTGGTCCCATGCTCATATCAATCACCATTATCATTTCATGCACAATTTAGTATCAAACATGCAATTTGCAACTCCAAATGACCAAACAGAACTATCTCCATCAAAAGCATACCAAAACAATTCAATTAATTCCACAAAAATTCACCTCTAAACAGGACACATTCAATGTATAGCATGCCAATTTTCAGCTCAATTGGACAAAAGGAAGTAGGTCAATGAAAATCAAGAAGTTCAGACAATTTCAAACAAGCCAACACATGGTAGCAAAATGAGCATCAACTTCAATCAAATTCCAAACAGTGAGAACAATTAAGAAATGAATGGGACCAAATCCAAATTAACAATGAACATGTTATGAATCACTCCATCAAATTTCACATTCATATGATATGGTATGAGCATTTCACAAGACTTGGAAGTCAACCACTCAAACAAAGCCCTAAAACGTCTAAACAGCAAACAAAAATCACAATCAAATAGAAAATGGCTTAACAATTCCTACAAAAATTCATGGCGAAACTAGACATACAGGGGAGATTACATGCAAAATTTGGGAGCATTTGGCAAAGCATAGGCATATCAAATAAAATCATGAAATTGACCTAACCTAGTGTGACACAAATTGTCACACTCAACTTGCACACATCATAACTTGCAAACCATAAATCCAAAATTCACAAACTATACATCAAAATAACCAGAAATGCGTCAAGAATCATCATGTGAAATTTCATTCAATTTGGATAATGTATGAGTATTTCATGAAGGATATGGTGAAACATACACAAAATGCACACAAGTCAAAGATCCATAGGCAAAGTCAAAAATCCACCAAGCACAACTTTAGTTATCATACCTATAAAAAACTAGATGAAATTTGGGATCTAACAAAAAAAATCCCAATTAATTTGGACTAAAATTGAATTTTATATGATTTTTTAAATATTTGTTAATATGTGAAATAATTATTTAAAGTGAATTATGGATTAATTAATTAGCAGTGGCAAATTTGTAATAATCTCGCCCTGGCCAAAAACGGCGCCGTTTCATTAATTCGGTGGCTGCATCTGATTGGCTCTTCTTGGCGCCAAACACGAATTTGAAATGGCCAGGCGAATGAACGGATTAAACGCAGGAAAAATCCAGAAATCTTGATGTTCTTCGCTGTTCATCGCGAGCTTCAACTCCAGATTCGGTCATGAGCTTTTCTCCACCAAATCAAACAAGCTTTATACCGTTCTCTCCGTCTCTCAGCGTAGGTCACGATTATGTAACTTGTTTCTCCTAATTCTAACCATGGCCACGGGATCGAACGAAAGAAGATATGAACACAAAACTTCAAATCGCAATTACACATCCAATACTCAATCAATTCTCAAACTAAGAGCAGCATGTTAACCTATGTTCAAAGACCTACAAAAGCCACCTAATAATTTAAGCAAAGGAGAATTTCGAATTTGCACCTTGTAGAAATGGCAGTGCTCGATCTGGATGTTTCTGGATGCAACAGGCCAAAACAGATGGAGATTAAGGTTATGTGAGTTGAATGCAATGCCTAGCTCGATCCAAAACAGCTCCAATTGGAAGAATCCTCACTTTGCCATTGTTGAGCAAGCTTTATACAGTCCTTGATCTTGAAGCTTTTGCCACGAATTCACCAAAACAGTTCCTCTATAAGGTTTGTGGAGAATGAATCCAAGAAGAATCGTTCAATTTGATGAAGAATTGATGATGAAATGTTGAAAAATACTTGATGAAATTTGAGAGGATTTTGCCATTTTGGAGGGAAAGTTTGTTATGATTCTTGAGAATTGTGATTGTGATTAGCATTTTCTGTTACAGTTAACCATTTATACCTCACACTAATCCATCTCTTAATCTCAATTATCCAAAATTTGGAAGATTAGTGTAATTGCATTTTTAGGTGCTATGTCAAAAATGACCTTGCCAAATATTGCAATGTGACAGCTCATGACAGTTCACACAACTTCTAAATGGTATTTGGAGTGTGTTGGAATGGTTCTCATGTTCAAATTCCAAGTATTGCTCAAAATCACATATTCACACCAAAAATGCACTTAAGTCCACTTGAAATTTGACTTTTTGCATTGACCATTTTTGATGAATTTGGACCATACACCATGAAAGTACATGTGAAATGGGGTTTGCTCATAAAAAGATCACTCAATTTGGACATTCCATGTGAAAGTTATGCCACTTTGATTATAGGCCTTTTTGGAAAATGAATAGACCATAACTTGTCAACCATACATGGGAATTTCAAGTTCTTGGACTTTTTGGAAAGGTGAGACCAAGATCTACAACTTTCATGTTGGACAAATTTTCATTTGAAGCTTTTTTGGACATGTAATTTTGTGGTAAAAAACTTTCCATTTTTGGAAACTTCCATTACAAGTCACTTTCTATTTTTGGCAACTTTTTGTCTGATTTTATTTTCTTCATTCTTGAGGTTTGAAATGTCAAATGAAGCTTGTTTCAACATGAATGAAGTGTATCCAACTCTCTCCCACCTCCAAATCCATAAAATCAAGCACAGTTGACCACAGTTGACTTTTTCAAATGATAGATGAATTTGGCCATGCACTGATCAATCTGAGCCCCAATCTTCTGATGAAATGGCTCAAGGATGAAACCCTAGCCTCCATAAGCTCAACACAATCATGAAATGATCCCCATATCCATTGTAGACCCCATCTCCTTGTCATGTCCTGATTGGCCCAATACAACTGATTAGGGTTGACCAGTGGTCAAAACCCTAATCTCAAGGTATATGATCAATCACTTGAATCTCTTGGATGATATCAAGACCATGATGATGATGATGTATCATTCCCACCAAGATGAAGACCAATCTCCTTGAGAACCATGAAACCCTAATTTGAACCACCCTCAGACAGTTAGTGATCCAGTCCAATGAAACCCTAGCTTGCATCATTAACCTCTTCATCTCCTGATCAAGACTTAGGAGGATGACTTGCACCATGTAACCACATGGTATGCAATATGCAATGCCTAATGACCTAAAAATGATATGCAATATGTTAAGCTAGTCCCAAGAGAGGAGGGCAAATTTTGAGGTGTTACAAAGAGGTATAGGGTTCCAAAGCGATATAGTTCTTCGGACCTAGCTCCTTCCTTCCTTTCTTATGGATCTTGCGCCAAGCGCGGACCATCCTGCCCTTCAAGCCTTGGGGATATTTTCCCTCCTGAAAGAACACACCTTCTAACAAAATGTTATTGGGTTTATTCTTTAGGGGGAACCCAAGCTGATGACGTGCCAAAATAGGGTTGTAGTTAATTCCACCGCATGTACCAAGAAGAGGTACATTGGAGAATTCACCACAAGAGTCGATAATCTGCACACCATCATATACACGGTTGTACCAAAAGATATCATCATTAGTGAGAGACATAAGTCCCGTGGACCACCGTAGACATCCTTTGTTCTCCTTGAAGGCGAGCGTTTGAGGCAAGTGCGAAATAAATCACTTGTACAACAGAGGCAAACAACACACAATGGTACCACCGCCCTTTGCATTCCTCATATGCAAAGAGAAATAAGTGTCACCCAACAGAGTAGGAACGTGATTAAGAGTAGAGAAAATCCTAATGGCGTTCACATCCACAAACTTGTCGATGTTGGGGAATAACACTAGCCCATAGATGAGAAGTACAAATATGGCCTCAAAGGCGTCCTCACTCATGGCCTTCCCCAAACATAGTAGCTTGATCAATGAGGAAATCAGACGGGAGACCTTGAATTCCACCTTTTGTAGTCATATGAGCACCAATAATAGATTCATTTATACGTAACAGATCAGCAATCTCTTGAGAAGAAGGAACTCTCTCCAAGCCACTGAACGGGAACTGGTCTAGGATAGGTATGCCCACAAGATAGACATACTCCTCAAGCGTGGGCAAAAGCTGGAAATCCGGAAAAATGAAACAACGGTACAAGGGATCATAGAACTGCACCAACACACTCATTAGACCTTCATCCACTTTAGTAGCCAGAATAGACAGAAGCTTCCCATGACGAGCCTTGAATTCCAAGGGATCTAATACATAGGATGTCAAACTCCTTAACTCTTTCAAGTCGGGTTGTCTGAAACAGTACTTCTTCGTATTCCTTCTTTGCTTATCCATGTCTAAAATTTTGCAAATAGACCTCTTAAGTTCCTTGAAAGTTTTCTCATTGTTGATGATATGGATGTGTATGAATGCATGGATGCAACAATCACACTTAAGGATCAAGCAAATCACACCATACAAAGGTCATGGGATGGATCAAGTCATCCTTAATATCAATCATCCATTTTGGTGGATTATGGTTTACACCTTATCAACACCCAAGTTCCATTGATATTAAGGATACACAAGAACGGATCAACCACGAATCAAGGGTTTGTTGCGAGTCGCGAGCATGAAGTCTTGGTTAAGAACCACCCAAAGGGAGTGTACTATGGTTAAACCTGACAATCATGTTCTACAAGAGGTTCCCATAGTCATCATCCCATCTTTCGGATATTATCGGATAAACGACTACTCGTATTCCAAAAATATTCTTAAGAGAGACTCTTATGAGTGTAGTATCGCGTAACAATCGTATCAAATCTTACACTTGAACGATCTTCGCACTACGTCCTAAAAATAGGCCAAGATGGGCGTGGTAAACTAAGGTCATTGGCTTCTAAGGCATATATTGGAAAGAGTAATGCCTAACCCCGACTACTCGTGTGACATTATTGATCCCAACATAACCTCCACCAAGTGAATGGGCTTGCAAGTCAACTTGCTAAGGAATAACTCCACACAAGTCAACAAGACTATGCCATTCTCCTATCCTAAGTGCACTCGAGTTCGGGTATAGAACTCATCTCACGAAGATCACCAAGCATACAAGGAATTAATATTCAAACAATTCAATTATTACATATAATACAGTAATCCCAAATTGCACAAAAATATGTCACGAAGCAATATACCATACAATACAACAAATATGAAAAGTAGGCAAAATCCACTAGGCAAATGATAGTCCCCAGCAGAGTCGCCACTTTTCTGTAGCGGGGTATTCGTTACCATTAGAGATATTGACTAAATCCAAGGTAAACCATACAAATCGAGTCGCCACCACACTTCTATTTATCCAAAGTAATGGTTAGAAAGTGAACAAAAACCTAAAAGTTTTATCGAATCAAAAACTAGTAAAAATGTCAGAGATCTGGGTAAGGGGGTTGGTTATGCAATGGGAAGGTTTTAAGCACCCAAAACATCCTAGGTACTCCTAGGGAGCCCTTTTCATAAGTGTTGTTCTAGTCTAAAGGGTGTAGGTATATCTAAAGTACTATTTACTAAAAGGAAGGTTAAAAGAAAATGACTCGCAAGGATGTCGCATCCACTGCCTATGTATCTTATCTGAGTATGAGAATCAGAGCCTTCGTAGCTCGGCTACTTACGGGTTAAAGAGAAGTGTGCTCGGTAAGACGTCGCGTCTTATGCCTACGTATATCATCTAGAATGAGAATCAGAGCAAAACATAGTTCGGCTAACTAGGGGTTAAGGATTGCCATCTGAACATGGACTTACAAAAGAGGACACCAACTGTGTCAAAGGAGGGTGGGCAGTGTGTTCAACGTCATAGCAGTAGGTGTCGCAGCTCGCTGAATCGAGTCTTAGGCAGTTACCTCTTTGCAATAGAACGGACTGACATGCCACAAGATCGGAGACGCACGGAAGGTCTAAAAGTGGGGAGGCTCTGCTCTAGAGTTGTCATGCAATATGGACCTATGTGTTAGGATTTACAAAGGGGAACATCTACCTAATGTTAGCATGCAAAGAATAGGGGAATTCTACCTATGTTATCATACAAAGGGTTCTACCTAATGGGTGCTACCTAAACGGAACAAGAGTCGACGGATGGAGCGCGGAGAGGAGTTACGGATAAGGGTAGATGGCGATGCCGGAGGCAATCGACTTACAGGTAGATGGCGATGCCTGAGGCAATCGACTTACAAGAGGATGGATGGATGTGTGCTGGTTCTGTTAAGTTTTGAAAATGATTACTCGACGTTGGATAGAGCTTTTGATCTTATTTTAAAATGGTTATCGGATGTTCGTTTTAATTCTTGTATTAACAGGTGAATAAAGAAATAAAGAAATAAATATTATACACTTAATGGGAGAGGGGTACATTTGTTATGAATGGGGATTGTTCATGGGAAACAAACAATAAGAATATATGTCTCATACATCATACAAGTAGGCAACAGTTATCAATCAGATTGGATAAATAAACAATATATAATCTAACCAAAGAATCAAATAATGGAGCATTTAAACAATGAATGGGAGTATGAACATGTTAAATAATCAAGCAATAGAAAGCATGAATGAGAGAAACAAGTATAAAAGATAACAAATGAATCAAACAGATGAAAATATGCACACGAAGGGTCCACTGAATAATTTAATCAGGAAATGAGGTAAGAACTAAATAAAATCAAGGTAAAAGGCCTATAATACATGACATATGAGATGAACGAGGGAGGATCAAAAGATCTCTTCAATTGTCATAAGCAATCCCTAAGTCAAACATCAATCATAAAGAAGTCGACTGAAAATTCAAGTCAACTTAAAAAATAACAAATAAATAGAAAATTAATCAAGAAAATTATGAAAAATTAAAATAAATAAGGCGGGGTCAGGACATCATCATACCCCAAAAATATTTTTAAAATAATGAAAATTGGCACGTGAATTAATTAAAATAATACATAAGTCAAATTAAAAGTCAACCAACAAAACTAGGTCAAAAATAAATCCAAAATAAATTGAAAATGTGAAATAAAATTCCAAGAAAAGGTCAGGTTGACCATGAGACAGTGGTCAACCTTCATCCCAAAAATCAAATGCTAATAATAATTTTAAGTCATAAAGATAAAATCAATAAAAAAAGTGTGTTAAAAAGGACCATTTAGAATAAATAATTAAAATAAAATATTAATATTAAAAAATTACGAAAATAAAAATTATATAAAATTAAGTAAAATGTTAAGAAAAATGAAAAATATTTTTGGGTAATTTTATGGACGAAGAAAATATTTTAAATAAGAAAAAGAAATATGAAAATGGAAGGATTAATGGTGATGAACATGGTAAGCAAGCGTAGATATATCAAAACATGGCGATGGAAGAGATGATTACCTAATGGAAGATAGAATTGGAATGAAATATGATATGTGATGAAGCTTTTCCTCCTTGCCATGAAATTTCAATGCTCCTTTAGGGTTAGGGTTTCAGCTTCTTAAATAGGGTGGATTAGGTGTTCTCATGGGCTTTTTAATAAGTGATTTATCCATAAGAATAAAAGTGTGAAGTGAGGTGTAAAATATTGTTATTTTGGGCCAAACTTAAGTGAATGGATGTCCAATGCATGGCCAAAAGAGGTAACAAACGTGACTGGTTTGTGCAGCATGCTTAGAAAATCTGATTGGGCCAGCCAGGCCCAAAATCTGCCTAGAAAATCAAGTCATGGTGCCCACTTTAAATGAATGTATCTCTCAAACCATGGATCCAAATGAGATGATTTCAAAAGGATGTGAAAGAGGACATGACAAGGTACAATTTTTATGAATAAAGTATTTTCAAATAATGCCTTGAAGTGCAAGAAAACTGGCCAAGAAGTCTTGACAAATTTTGAAGATTTTGGACTTCGAAATTTTTCTAAGTGTCCTAAACAAATATCCCACTTTGACTAAGCATAACTTTCTCAATTCTTATCCAAATGGAGCAAACTTTATATATCTAGAAAGCTTGGAACAAGAGGAACAACTTTCATGTTGGAGAAAGTTTCAAATGGAGCTTTTATCTTGATTAAAAATGGGCTTAAAGTGAGTGTAACGATCATGAAAACTTGCCCTAAATGGAAAGTCAACAATTTCCAAATTAAGTAACTTTTCCAATTCCTGATTAAATGATGAATCCATGATCCAACCGTGATAAAACTTCACATGTAGGATCCCCTAGGTATGGATTTTGAGATTCCACTCTCAAAATGTCAGGAGTTGACTTTTCTGGCCCCACAGTTGACTTTTCCCAAACTGTCTGATTCCCGATTCCATTGATCAATTGAAGTACTTCTAGCTCAAATAAAGAGCTGATTTTTTGTATGTAGACCCTTGTGGACATATGGAGGGTCATGGAAAAGAGTTTCACCCAAAGAATCAGAAATAAACTGATTTTATACCAAACCCTAGTTTTAGGGCAAAATGATCAAGAACTGATTGCACTGATTGCCAATGGATCTTTCTAAGATAATTGTGAATCTTTCTAGGCCAAGATGCCTCTCTAATCATGACATGGATGAGCTCCTATACTTCCGATCAAACATTTCCGGTTGCAGGTAGCCATGAAACCCTAATTTCTGATTAAATCCAGATGAACACTCTGATAGCTTTGAATCCTTCACTGATAAACTGAGGACCATAATAAGATACTTGGACCCCCCTGAGACCCTTGAGACTTGTATACTTAGAAAATGAAGTCCAATTCTCAATATTTCTTTGTGTGGGCTCCTTCTTTTAAGGAGTGATAAATCAAAACCTGATCTCCATGTCACTAATGCAGTATGCAATGAGTATGACCTAATATGATGCTAATGAAGTGTAAAACATAATCCCATGCTTCCAGGAAAAATGAAGGGTAAATTTTGGGGTATTACACCCAAAATTTGAGAGATTAACACACAAATACTTTTATCAACAATGTCTTTATCAACAACATTCATACTAGATTGACCTAGGATCTTATTAGATGTAGGGTTATCTAGACTTACAATTCTAGAGTCAAATCCTAGTTTTTCAGAGCCTAGTTTTTCAATTGATTCAACATTACCCACTACTTTTGGAACAATAGAACCTTTAACAGATGCAATAACACCAGGTTCGACATCAATGGTTTTATTAGGATCAAGATATAAGCTAGTCATAGAGTGAGGTTTTTTGACAGCAACAAAGGGCTCAATGTTTCTAATCTCACTAGAAGGAATTTGAACCGACCAAGAGGGGTTAGAAGATTTACTTACAGTTGAAGGCTTAGCCTTTTTCACAGTAGGTGTTCTTGCCCTCCTTTTAGTAGGAACATGTCCTAGAACAATGGAGAGAGGACCGACACCAATTATTACATCTGAATGATCCATATTAGGACAAGTAATCCTAGAGGTCAATTGATCTTTGGTGCTTTTTCTTGGAGTTGAGCCAAAAGGTTTAGACATCTTGATGACATATTTTGAGTTGAGATTGAATGTAGAGAGATGAAAGTAAACGAGAACAATGACGGACAATTTACTGAAGGTAGAGAGAATGGAATTGATGAAGTAGATAAGAGAGAGATGATGGCGTGTTGGAAGAAAAATAAGGAAAGTTTGTAATGATTTCCCTGGAGTTTCATGCACCACTAAATTGAGGGAAGATAAATATTGTTTGCACGCCTCCATATCAATAATTGCTATAACTTTTCAAACATGCAATTTCTCAATTCGCCCCTTAAATTCTCAAACTGATTTGCATCCAAAACTTTAGTAAATATATCTGCCAGTTGCTTCTTAGTGGCCACATGCTCAAGAGTAATAATTTTGTCTTTAACAAGATCCCTAATAAAATGATGACGCATATCAATATGCTTTATCCTGCTATATTGAATGGGATTCTGGGATATATTGATTGCACTTAGATTGTCACAATATAATGTCATGACATCCTGCTTGACATTATATTCCTTTAGTATTTGTTTCATCCAAATCAGTTGAGAGCAATTGCTTCCTGTTGCAGTATGCACAACCTTAGCAGTAGAGAATGACACACATTTTTTCTTATTACTGAACCACGAGATAAGATTGTTTCCCAAGAAGAAGCATCCTCCAGAAGTACTTTTTCTATCATCAGCATTACCTGCCTAGTCTGCATCATAATACCCTACAAGCATGGAATTAGAACTATGGGAATACAACATGCCATAATCACTAGTACCATTTATGTATTTCATGATCCTCTTCACTTGAGTAATATGATTGATTTTAGGCTCAGCCCAGTAACTAGCACATACTCCTACAACAAAAGTGATGTCTGGTCCGCTATCTGTAAGATACAAAAGACTACTAATCATACTCATGTACAAACTTTGATCCACATCAACACCTTTTTCATCCTTAGTTAATTTCAAGTGAGTTGTTGCAAGTGTCCTTTTGTGACTAGCACTTTCTAGGCCAAACTTCTTCATTATATTCTTAGCATACTTTCTTTGAGAAATAAAGATAGTATCATCCATTTGTTTAACTTGAAGACCAAGAAAATAGGTTAATTTACCAACAAGACTCATCTGAAATTCAGATTGCATTTGCTTGACAAGTGCAAAAGTCTCATCAAAATCAACCCCTTCAATTTAAGTGTATCCTTGGGCAATAAGCCTAACCTTGTTTCTGGTTACAATTCCATTTTCATCAGATTTTTTCTTGTAAATCCATTTTGTGCCAATAACATTCATCCCTTCAGGCCTAGGAACTAGGTCCCACACTTTATTCCTTATGAACCGCCCTAGTTCTTCTTGCATAGTATTAATCCATAATTCATCAGTCAAGCCCCCTTCACATTTTTAGGTTCAAACATTGAGACAAAGCAAGCATTGGATATCACATCTCTGGATCAAGTGGTGATCCCTTCATTAAGATTTCCAATAATAAGTTCCTTTGGATGATCTTTCTGAATTCTGATAGAGGGACCTTTGTTGGCTTGAGGGTTATCTGATTCGGTCCTTGTTGGCTCAATGTTGGACCAAATGTCTTCCAAATTTCCCGAAGCATTAGTCTTCTGAGATGATGTCCCAACATCTTCATCAACATGAGTCCATTTTACAATACTTGAATCATCAACCACAACATTAATGGATTTCATCATGACCTTGATTATGGAGTTAAGTACCCTGTAAGCTCTGTTGTTTGTAGAGTAACCAATAAATATCTCTTCATCACTTTTGGGATCCATCTTTCTCCTCTGTTCACGATTAGCCAGAATGTAGCATTTACTCCCAAACACATGAAATTTTTTAACAATAGGTTTCCTTCCTTTCCATAACTCATAGAGAGTAGATGATGAACCAACTCCCAGAGTAATACGATTATGGATATATCAAGCATTTTTCATTGCTTCAGCCTAAAAATGATAAGGAATATTTTTTGCATGAAGCATGACTTTATCTGATTCTTGTAATGTTTTGTTCTTGCGTTTTACAACTCCATTTTACTGAGGAGTCATGGGAGATGATAACTCATGACCAATACCTACATAAGAACAAAATTTATAAAATTTTGTATTTTTAAACTCCTTCCCATGGCCGCTTCTGATTCTGACAATCACACTTTCCTTCTATCTTTGAAGGCGTTGACAAAGGTCTTTGAATACCTCAAAAGTGTTTGATTTTTCTTTCATAAAAGTCACCCAAGTAAACCTTTAAAAATCATCAACAACCATATATACATACCTCTTTCCACAAACACTTTTAAATTGCATAAGCCCCATTAATTCCATATGAAGAAGTTCTAACACTTTGGAAGTAGTTTGATGTTGCAACTTAGGGCGTGGCATCTTGGTTCGCTTCCCAATTTGACACTCACCACATACTTTACCCTCCTCAATTTTGAGTTTTGGTAGACCTCTAACAGCTTCTTCAAACATAATCTTCTTTATACCTATGAGATTCAGATGTCCAAGCTTCTGATGCCACAACTTGACTTTATCTTCCTTGGATATTAAGCATGTGGAAGAACAAATAGTTTCTTGTGGTATCAATAAATATAAATCATATTTATACCCAAATGATCTCATTAGAACATCATTTTTCGCATTTGTAACCAAACATTGTGACTTGGTAAAGTTGACTTTTAAACCTTGATCACATAATTGACTAATAATGATCAGATTAGCAGTCAATCCTTTTACAAGAAGAACATCATTAAGTATAGGAAGTCCAATACACAATAATTTTCCTATCCCTTTAATTTCACCTTTACCTCTATCACCAAAAGTGACAAAATTGGTGGAATAAGACTTAATATCCACTAAATACTTCTTGACCCCTGTCATATGTTTATAACATATACTGTCAAAGTACTAGTCTTCTCTAGATGAAGCTTTAAAAGAAGTATGGGCTATAAGACAAGTATCAACAACCTTAGGTTTCCATTCCTTTCTAGTTTTAATAATCACATGGTTAGCCCTAAGATATGTTGGATGTTTTGGATACCTATACAGTCTATAACAGAACGACTTTATATGCCCATATTTACCACAATAATGACATTTCCAAGGCAAAAACATGACTTTAGTTTGAGTTTCCTGATGTATGGCAAGATGTTGTAACATTTGTTCGGACATCATGGGCTCATACTTCCTTTCCGGAGGAATAAATTTTGTCACATGGCTTTTTCCTTTCAGAGGTTGGTAATCAAAACCTATACCTTTTATGTTTTTTGCCCCTTTGCCAACTTGAAGAATTTCATCTAACATATCAGACCCATTGTTCAACATTCTTACTAATTTGGTCATGTTTTCAAGTTTAGAATTCAATAGGGTTACCTCATTTTCAAGATCAGTCGCAGTAGATAAAAGTTTCTCTTTTTCAGCCTGCAATTGAGCTATGATTCTCTTATGCTCTTCTCATGTATTACACACCTCTTCACTTCTGACACAAAACTCTTTGTAGGAAGCAACCAATTCTTTATAAGTGATATCCTCATCACATGAGTCCTCATCAGGTTCATACCTACGAGTGAAGTTTGTAACATGCTTAGCAATTTCATCATCAGTTTCACCTTCAGAATTATCATTCGACTAAGAAACAAACAAGCCCTTCTTTTGTGTCTTGAGATACGTGGGACATTCTGATCTAGTGTGACTAAAACCCTCACATCCATGACACTGAATACCTTTTTCTTGATTGGGATTCTCCTATGCTCTTGCTTTTCTCTGAAAGTCATTGTTCTTACTGATGTCGAATGACACGTTCTTGACATTAAGCTTGGCTTCCTATCCATTCTCTTCAATAACTTATTGAATTACCTCCCAAGAAGCACAATATCATTAGAATTTCCTTCATTAGTCTCCATGTCACATTGAGCTTCTACATCATCAATGTTGGAGATAAAAGCTATGCTTTTGTTCTTTTTTTTTTATCTATCACTGATAGCCAGTTCAAAAGTTTGAAGTGACCCAATAAGCTCTCGACTTTCATGTTGTAGATGTCTTGTGCTTCTTCAATATATGTGACCTTCATGTCAAACTTCTTAGGCAAAGACCTGAGGATTTTCCTAACGAGCTTCTCTTCTGACATTTTCTCTCCTAAGGCACTAAATGAATTAGCAATATCAAGAATATTCATGTGAAAATCATGAATACACTCATCATCTTTCATCCCGAGATTCTCAAATTTGGTGGTAAGAAGTTGAAGTCTTGACATTTTTACTTTTAATATGCTTTCATGAGTGGTTCTGAGGTTTTCCCATGCATCTTTGGCCATAATACAAGTATTTATTAACTTGAATATATATTTTTCAGCTCCGTTGAATAAGACATTCAAAGCTTTGGAGTTTCCAAGAGCAAGTTCATCTTTTTCCTTAGACCAATCCTTTTCAGGCTTCAAATTAGTTGCGCCCTTCCCATCTTTGTCCTGCACCACAGGATGTTCCCAACCTTTGATAACTTCTTTCCAGATTCTTCTATCCATAGATTTTAGAAAAGCCACCATACACGCCTTCTAGTAATCATAGTTGGTGCCATCCAAAATAGGTGGTATGTTGACAAAACCTCCTTCCTTATCCATAATACCAAAAAATATCTCTGTGGAGCTCACCCAAAATAAAACATTATACCTGCTCTAATTCCAATTGAAATTTCGGTATGCAAATAGCAAATGTCGTATACAATTCCATGACACCAGGATCATGACATTGTCACAACAAAAACAATTACACTGTTAAACTAAATAACAGGAAGTAAATAACACATGTGAATTGTTAACCCAATTCGGTGCAACGTCACCTACATCTGGAGGCATCCAAGTTAGGAAGGAAATCCACTATAATAGTATTAGTTTGAAGTTCTAAGCAACCTCTGGTTTTACAAACTTCTCACCTAATCAATGTCCTTGAAATTTCTATCTAAGAATCTCCTAGATATGAGACCCTTCTCACTTCCCTTCAATCATACAACAATGATAACAACTTCTAACAATAAACAAAATACACTCTTCAATTGAAACATAATCCATTCTTGTTTAAAAGCTCATAAGTGATTCACTGTTATAACTCAAAAACTCAGTCCAATTCAAGCATCTAAGTGATACAATAATGAATCACAAATAAAAATAGAAAAACTAAACCCTAACAGAGAGTATCAAATATGCAACTTAGTTATCTTCTTAGGTTTAGAGTCGTCCTTTAAATAGCCTAAAAATAGCATAGGCTTCAGGCTAAATACTCAGCAGATCCAATCAAATTAAATTAGTCTGCTGCTAAATCTTCTACATAATCAAATCAAATCAAACTGTTGCTAAATCTTCTACATAATCAAATATAATGTTTCCTTAAATGTTTTGACATCCTTTCTTAGGAAACAAGGCACAACTAGAACCGATCTTTGAGTTTCTAAAATAAGCAATTTAAACCGCAAAATACGTGAATCAAATCACCAAAGAATCTTCACTAATCTCACGCTAATTTTTTCTTCTTCCAAGAATGTAAAACCACACCACATTATGATGTCGTCCAGGAATGTCAAGACATCTTGTCCAACATCTTATCAAACATGTTGCTATTTCACTTGTTTTAACAAAATGCCGCCAATCAACAAACAGCCTAACATCAACCAACAAGGGTTTCTTACTTTTATCAATTAACAACCTAGAGTTTCTCACTTTTATCCATTAACTGAGCAGGGTTTAACTCATACATATGCTAACTCAATTACATTTCATGAACAAGGCATTGAAGCATGTTATCACATCATAAGTAAATTTTTTAACACTCATGTCACACAACAAGGACATACAAGTGAAAACAAACAAGTTTGCAAGAGATGTAATCAATTACTCTATAACTGTAGTCGATTGCATGATCATCCTGTCTTGCATTTTTCAAATTTGTAGGGGTGCTTATTGATTTCTTTTTTGGTGTAACGAATTTCACAACCAATTTGTTTAAAAAATAACACAATTATAGGGGTGGCAATCAATTGTTGTTCATAATGCAATCGTTGTACCTCCAATTCTTTTAAAAAATTCATTTTCTAACACCAATTTCAGCACACCAACTCACAATCAATTCATTTCTAACATTTAGTAGCATGTCATAAGGATCAAATCACAACAGAAATAACACATGCAAGTTGTCAACATTTGATCACACCAATTTGATCATGCATTCACAAACACCCGTGCATTTTCACATATCCTAAGCAAGATTCTACCATTTCACACAACCCTATCATGAAATGGCTAAGAATCTAACTAAGAAACCCTACATTTAGGATTAAAAAAACCTGATTCTTACTTGACGAAGTAAAATGATGAAGGTGATCAAAATCCTTGAGCTTGATTCTTGAAGTTTCTTTCCAACAATCTCCAAACTCACAAATTTCTACACATGCAAGAGAAAAGATTTTATCTTTGAATTTTCTTCTTCACATCTTCTCCCCCCCCCCCCTCTCTCTCTCTCTCAATTTTTAAATTGAAGTGAGGGAAAACGTTATGGAAAAATGAGGAGAATTGGTCCAAAATGGTTTATGTATTAACTTTAAGAATTGATACAATTTCCTTTGCCATTTTACCATATTCTATAACGATTTCTGTAAGACCCCAATTTTGACCCTAAGATTCCTCATCCAATTTCATCATATGCATTAGCATTGGGATCACACCTTGGCATCCTCCTTACCCCTCTTTCATTGGGTTTGTTTTGGGAGAGATCACCAAGCACCATGTTATCGTATCATACTTGTATTTTATCATTTCACTAACCAAAATACCAAAAATATGTCTTTGCATTTGCCTAACTCTTTTGCAGGAAGGGCATGATCACCATTGATCCATCAAGTTCATATCTAGGGTTTAAGACCCTCATGGCTAAGAGCACAACCAAGGATTGATCCACAATGTCTCTAAGCATCATATATAAGCCCCAATGATCTCTACATGTTATTTTGATCAAGCATTATTCAAGAGTTTGGAGTTGGTTTGCCTTGGAAACCCTAGTTTGTCTGGGTATCTTGAGTAACTTCCTCAACAAGCTTCTTCACCAATTGATAAAATTTATCAATGGAAACTTCAAAATTCATCATCTTATGCATATATGATCTACCATGATCCTAAAAAGTCAAGAGAATTGCAAGCTAGCAAGTTGGTTGATGGTGGTTGGCCAGATGAATTCATCTCATCAAAACTGGGTCTCCCTAACCCCTATCTCCTACAATTTTCATCATATGAAAATGATTCCAAGAGAAATGTTACTCTAAATGACATTCCAAACAACTTTCATGTTTAGGTCTAGAGCTAATTTTGCCTGGAAAGTCATTTTCTATATTGAAACATTATAGGTCATTTTGTCTAAACCCTAATTTGAAGTCAACTTCCCAAGGCCATGACTTGCTCAATTTTTATGATATGAAAGATCTCCAAGTTGAAAAATCAAATTCAAGATGTCTACTTAAACGTTTATTCTTGGAGTGAAAACTAAATCAACTTTTATGAGCATGTGATATGAGGATACACTATAAGTCATTTTGGATCATTACCATTGAACAAGTGATTTTCCTCAACTCCAAAAATGCATAACTCTCTCATTATAAATCCAAATGATGTCAAATCCATTACCCTTTTGAATGTCTTTGAAAGAGCTACAACTTTTATGAATACACTTTTCTCATTTGGAGCTCACATAAAAAGTTTAGTAAGGTGGAACATTGAAGTATATGACTTGACTCTTAGAAAATGTTTCAACATCTTGAAATTTCCAAACTTCCACCTCAAAATTCACCTTGATCCAAGTTCCAAATGGAAAAGTGTTCAACATAAGATTTTTTCCTCTTGATCTGAGCTTTCCAAAGAGTTCTATTTCATTCATTTTGGACAAAGATTTCTAGGGCTGTGCATGGTGTTAACAGGCTTGCATCATTGGTAAGAATCAAACTTCAAATGACCATTTCACATTGCCTTGCCATTAAATCTTCATTCCAACTTCAGAATAGTTGCATTTGGACTTTAGTGAGTTGCTTCATAGGCATGTACACTCCCATGCAAGATTGTGCATGACATTGCTGATTTTGGAAGAAATTTCAAATGTGCAAATAACACTTCAAATTGCTATAAATAGAGACCCCCTAAGCTCATTTCAAAGGATTCATGTGCGCCAGCTTTGCTCCCTCTCTTTAAACCCTCACAATCCAAAGGAAAACCTGATAATTTTCACTTGAAAATTGAGTTTGAATCTCACTGTTTGGAGATTAAAAAACTCCAGGATCCAAAGCTTCTTACCATTCCTAATCCACTTCTGCAAGTCATTGGAGCAAGATCAAACAAGAATTGAAGCAAGGAAGATCAAGTTCTGCACAACATTGAAGGTATTTTCCTGAATTTTTCTTCTCTTCGATTCTCACTCAATTCTCATCAATTCTCTTGGATCTTTGGTTTTCTGAAGTCCTACCAATGTAGGCAAGAAGATTGAGTTGCTTTGAGGTCAAACCGAAGCAACTCAGTTGACATACCTCAAAATTCAACTCCTTATATCTTTTTATATATTTGGAGTTAGTTAAAATTGAGGTCAGATTCGTGCTCTACGCCACTTTTCTTTCAGATCATGTCCTCATTTTTCATTTATGTCATGATAATGATTGGGCCAGTCCGGCCAAGGTCGCCTGAGAAGACTACCGGTGCTTTGCTCCGTCAATGATGTGGCGTGGTCCTGAACCATTGATCCAATTTATAATGTTTTAATCACAAGCGTTGGTTTGGATGGCCAGTTGTGTGACGCGCTGACTAAGTTCCATCATGGAACGCGCGCTTGTGGCCACTTGAACTACCACCTCAATTAATGAGGGAGATCAAGTGGTCCACGTTTTTTTGTATTTTCTAATTTTCATTTTATTCCTTTGATTTTCATTAATTCGTATTGATTTTAATATTGATAAAAAAATATGAGAGTTTCACCAATTTTTTTTAAATAAAATCCTCTTTCATATTTTGAAATAAAATTAATTTTTGGATCATTATTAATATTTTTCATGATTTAATTGATTTTGTGAATACTTTTTAATTGTGTAAAAATACTTTTAAGTTTCTAAAAATTCTGAATTTTTTTCTCCAAGGTCCTTTGACCTTGTTTGACCTATGATAAATCTCATGGCCATTTCTTTGGTGTTTTGATGAGGTTTTAGGAATTTGACAAACCATATTTAATTTAATGCATTATTTTTAGTATTTCTAAATTGAACAAATGTCAAATAATTATGTTGAGCCATTTTTATTGATTTGTGTAAGTTTGACTTGTGTTGTTGGGCCTTGGTCAAGGTTGATTTGACTTTGTTAGATTAAGATAATTGGATTTAGGGGATTGATGGAATGTACATTCCATCTCCCAAAATGAATGAATGATCTTAATTTGGTACAAGTCCTCATTTGTCCAATTTGAGTTTGATCTATCTCCCCTCCCTTTTCATCTCATTTACCTTCTTTATGCATTCATGTCATGGTCCTATGATATCTCTACATCCTAAGGCTAGTTGATTGCAAAATCAACATAAGTATGGATGAGATTAGGCCACTGTTGATTGTAATTTTAAGTGTCGGGTTTTTGTTATCGTATCCACAGGGATTGTAAGATATCACCGCCGTTCGATGGTTGTATTAATCTTAGCTTAAGTAACACAGGGGGTTTTGGTTTGAGTCACGTTATCTTGCATAAAAAGGTAATAAAATGCGGTAAAAGTTTGGTTTGAATATTTGAGAAATATTGCCAAAGTTAGGGTTCAACGATCACTTTGCATGTATTTGTTCGGTCAACAATCTTATAAACTCCTTTAGATGATAAATTATTTCACAAAGTCCTCCCAATGTGTTTCTCTCGAACACACATTATGAGTTTTCCCATTTTGATCCATTGTTTATCTCTAACACAATCTATCAAAATGACAACTTTTTGGTTCAACCTTATGGTGAACAAAATCATTCATTACTATCTCTAGCTAACAAACAAGATTGGATGAAAACCTAGGTTAAGAGTTGGTAAACATCTCTCGATCATAAACCAACACAAAGAGTTTTGAATAAGAACAAGGTTTTCATCATATATTCACCATTAAAGAGTTTACAAATGAAGATCCTTACATTTACACACAAAGCTAATGATCATCTACATCTAACCTTGACAAATGGAGGACTTAGCTACTCATTTTCATGGTAGCTTGGTCGGCAAGTTTCGGAAGAAGGTTGATCAACATCCGAGTCGAATAATCGAGATTGGATGGGAATCCACCTTCTTTTTGTAAAAGATGGTTAAGAGATGAAGAGAAATGAAATTTAGGTCACAAAAGATTCTTGGAACAATGCTGTAAAATATCTAGAAAAAGTACAAAAGTATGAAAAACTAAGGTATGGCTCTCAAAAGTGGCACTTGCTACTTATAGAGCAGCTACTGGGCTGTCATGTTCGCTAGGCGAGCAGACTGCTTCGCCTAGCGAACCCCTAAATTAGGCACCTGAGGCACCTGCGCTCAAAGAAACAGCCTTTCTCAGACTGTCATGTTCGCCTAGCGAACAAAACCTTCGCCTAGTGAAGGGCACGCTTCAACCTTCGCTCCAACGAGGTTGAGAGGTTTTGCTACTAGAATCCTCGCTGGGAGCTCGCTAATGGCTCGCCTAGCGAGTGAGTGCTGGCTGCGCTTTTCACCAAGTCTGGACGTGTTCGCCAGACTCCTCGCTGGAAGCTCGCCTAGCGAGTATGGTGATGTTTGCCTCTGTTAAATACTGGAGCTTTTCACCGCACGCTCGCTGGACGCTCGCCTAGCGAGTCCTTCGCCACAGCCCTCGCCTAGCGAGGAAGCTGATGAATGCTTGTTTTATTTGATCCCTTTGCCACATTTCTTGTGTCTTCATTTTCTATTATGTCATGCCTACTGTCGCATCCTGCGAAAAATCAACCGGCGAGGCTCGAAAATAAAACACACACAGAGCCGCCACTGCGCGTTATTTATCCCAAGATAGGGAAAGGAAACGCTCAGAGAAACCTGGAAAGAACATGGTCTCGCGACCAGAGAGAAAGGGTAAGGGAGTCGGTTACGCAAGGGGAAGGTATTAGCACCCCTCACGTCCTAGGTACTCCTAGGGATCCACGTTCTAAGAAAAGAAAAGGTTGCTAAACATCACACACACACACAGGGAACGCAGGTGGGGTTAAGAGAAGGGAGCTCGATAAGGTATCGCACCTTATGCCTACATATCTTGTCTGGAACAAGAATCAGAGCCACTGTAGTTCGGCTTACGCACGCCAAACAACACAAAACATACAAACAAGCAAGAGTGGCAAACATGGAGCCCGACGACCACTAGATGGAATTACGTCGGCATCCGAACCAAAACACACTCAAAAGGGCAAACGTGGAGCCCGACTGCCAATCATTGGGCTTACGTCAGCATCCGAACCAAAACACACAGTCAGCACATAACAAACAAACACACGCAAAAAAGAAAAAGGTTGCCCGGAGTGGTCTCGCACGACCACCTGCCTACATACCTCGTCTGGAACGAGGATCAGGGCGATGTAGTTCCCCTGAAAGGGACTAAATTGCTAACCAGAAACCGGGGAAAGATACACGACTAGGGAGCTGAGGCTCGAGCCTAATGTTGTCATGCATCGTTAACCCTAAGTTCGGTTTTCTATCCTACTTGCATAAGCAAACTAACCTAACCAGGAAAGAAGCTAGCACACAAGCATACAATCATATCATACATCAAATGAGAACAGGCATCTCAAACAAGCATGTCAATCAGATATTCACAGAGCACACGCTATAACCAAACAAGGGGGCTCAATCAATCAGGTTTGACCGCCTAAGCAAGTCGTCTGTACAGGCTGGTTTTGCTCTTAACCTTGCCATTACGAGGCTAAGGTGAAGCAGATGAAAGGATGAAGTGAGGATCAGACCTCACAGCTCATATCCCTAACCAGGGAGAGCTGACAAATGAGCATGGGTCCAGAATAGGGGAACCCTTTTATACTCGATGACTCTGACACAATGTGCACTGCACAGGATCTTGGGCTTTTGATCTCAATGCTACAACCATGTAATGGGAGCAAGGAGAAGACTCAACTGAATAGTGGGGGACAGGTTGCTTGTCCCTACCTTCCACCAATTGCCTTACTTGAAGGACTTTTCCTGCTTGGCTTAAAAATAAACAAACACAATCATCGCCTCTTAAGGAGGACTTCAGACAATTTGCCCGGCCCGGTAACAGCCGGGTCTCCAGACTACATGAAGTTAGGAAGTTACCTCAATGCAAGTTGCTTATGCAAAGCAAAGCAAAGCAATAGTTCACAAGGAACTGAGCAACTAAAGTACCTGGAAACAATCAAACTCAGTCAGTACTCAATCAGACAAACTATACAGCAAACAAACAGTTTAAACAATACAACACAAAGCAAGCTCAAGGCTTAAGCCCAAGCTCCAACACCTACAAAACAATGTTATGTTAGTGTACAAACATCCACAACATCAATTAAAACCAACTTGTATCATTCTCCATGTACATTGCTTTTTTGATCCTGAAAAATCAAGCAAATATTAGTAACTAGACCACTAGGCCAAGCCTAGGGTCCAAAAGCAAGAAAAAAGTTAAAACAGCAAGGTATCCACCATCCAACATCAAATTATCATCAAACACAAGCAAACATCATTGGTCTCATGTTTATATCATCCATCATGTTCAATTCATGCACAAAAGAAGTCAAATGATGTCAAATGAACCACCTAGCGTACAAACAGAAGTATTGCATTCAAATCCATACCAAAACACATCCAAAAATTCTCAAATTAATTACACCTAAACAGGGGTCAATCAAGGTCTAGCATACCAAATTTGAGCTTAATTGGGCAAAGGGAACCATGGCAATGAAAATCAACAAAAACAGACACAATTTCATGCTTCAATTCACACCATCAATGCATACATCCAATTCAAAAATTCATATCTCATTGAAAACAAAAAAGAAATGGATGAGACCAAAACAGGGAGGTCACACAATGTGTCTAGTTCATGCATATCAAATTTCATGGCCATACAATACAATATGAGGATTTCCCAATCAATCTACCAACATGTATCACATGAGCTTGCAATTTCAATCACCAGAAATGAAAAATCATGATCAATTAGAAAAGGCAGTGAAAAATTCTACAAAATTCATACAACATCCTAACATATCAACAATTCACCATGCCAAATTTCATTCAATTCTAACATGCATAGGTTATCCAATTAAGTTCAGCAAGTTGACATCAAGAGGTGTGACACAAATTGTCACACCTAAGTTCCAGAATTTGCTGCTCACTGACCAGGTATCAAAAATTCATGAAATTTATATGGAAATGAGCATCAATGAGTCAACAATCATCACAAAAATTTTCAAGAATTTATTCTACATTATGAGCATTTCATGAGCAAATTGCCAAAATGTATCAAAATGTGACATACATTAGAAAAGCCTATGCCAAATAAAATATTTGCCAAGCACAACTTTGACCGATAGGTCAAAAAAATCCTACACAAGTCAACAAAGTCAAGGAAAAAATCTCCATATTTTTAGGAATTTTTTACTATTTTTTATGAATTTTTAAAAGTGTTAAATGTTTTTTAGAAATTAAATGAATTAATTAAAAAATGACAATGGCAATCCTGTAATTATTTTGAGCGGGAGCGGGAAACAGGAAATTTAAACTTTCAAACGATTTAGAAGATCAAACGCGTATTTTGCTTCGTCCTCAACCTCCAATTTTCCAGAAAATGAAAAAACACGATGAACATCCAAAGTTAACGAAAATGGACAAGGCTATATCCGTTGAACTCGTCTTAACAAGAGGATTACAAATATCATACTATTATAACCTAAAAGTTCCTAAATCGAACAGATCGAAGCATTTAGGGTTTGAGTTCATAATTTCATTTCACGATTTCTCACACTACAGGCAATCATTTTCTAAACCACAAGCAGCATCAAAACCTACATTTCATGACCTTTCTAACGCATATAATTATGAAGCATTTGGTGAGATTCGAATTTTGCTCAAACCTGGAATGGCAGTGCTCGAATCGTTGTTCTTGGAGCTTTTCTTCCTCAAACAGACGTAAAACAATGATGAAGAAGGTGATAGGTGTATCCAGTTCCAATTGATATTGATCCTAGAGCTCTTAATTCGAATTTGCCATTGTTGAGGTGTTCTTGAACAGTTGCGATTGGCCAAGCTTTTCACTCCAATCTTCCAAAACAGTTGGTGTAGATGATGATGTGAGTTCAAAGCAACAAAAATCGTGTGAATTGGTTGAAGAATGATGAAGAATTCTCAATTTGAAGTTTCAATGTTCTTGATGAAATTTGAGAGAATTGGGAGGTTTCTAGATCCAATCTTGGAGAATGTGTTTTCTGTTATGATTAGAAGAAGATTTAGAATATATATGGTAGCTTAATCCATCACTAATCATCTTAATTAGCATTTTGGCATAATTAGTGAAATTGCAATTTTGCAAATGGAGGGTAAAATGGTCAATTCCTTTAGACAGCTCATGCCACCTCAGTGACAGCACATACACCTTCTAAATATCATATGTGAACTGTAGAAACTTGTTTCATGCTCATTGGTTGCTCCATTCTCAAATTCACCATGTGTATGCATTTGGTCCATTTTTGTCATTTCCATTTTTCAAGACAAAATCCAAATTAAAAGCCTTATGCATGAAATGAAAATTCAAACACATTCTAAATGCCATTCCTGAGGTGTTGGAAAAAGTCCCATTCAAAAATTCCAATTATTTTGACATTTGGACAATTTTGCCCCTGGTCCAATTCAGCTGTCCAGTTGAAAAGTGACTTTTTGCCTTGGCCATTTTTGAACAAATCCAATGATGCACCCTCAAAGTACATGTCAAATGGAGTTTGTGCATATAAAGAACTTGCAATTTGGACAAAGTATGTGGTAGTTATGACCTCCTGATTACGGGTCTTTTCTGAAATTCACTGAGCCATATCTCTCCAACCATACATTGGATTTTCAAGTTCTTGGACTTTTTGGAAAGGTGAGAACAAGATCTACAACTTCCATGTTGAACAAATTTTCATTTGAAGCTTCCTTGGACACGTGGCTTTGAGGTCAAAAACTTTCCATTTTTGGAAACTTCAGTTACAAGTCACTTTCTATTTTTGGCAGTTTTTGTCCTGACTTGATTTTCTTCATTCTTAAGCTTTGAGATGTCATTTAACACTTGTTCCAACATGAATGAAGTGTCTTCAACTCATTTTCACCTCCAAATCCATCAGATCATGTACAGTTGACCACAGTTGACTTTTCAGCTGACAGATGAATCAGGCAATGCACAGATCAATTTGAACCCCAATCTCCAACTGAAATGGCTCAAGGGTGAAACCCTAGCCTCAATAATCACCATATAATCACAAAATGAACCTCATAACCATCAGAAACCTCATCTCCTGATCCAGCCCTGATTGGCCCAATACAACTGATTAGGGTTGACCTGTGGTCAAAACCCTAATCTCAAGGAATCTTCTTCAATCTTCTGATGACATCCAACCATGATGATGATGATGTATCAATTCAATCAATATGAAGACCAATACCCTTGAGGATCATAAAACCCTAATTCACAGCCCAATCCTCAGATGGCCATGATCAATCAATAAACCCTAGGCTTGCACTTCCTGACTTCCTCATCTTCTGATCAAGACTTGGGAGAATGGCTTGCACAATGTAACCACATGATATGCAATATGAAATGCCTAAAGCCCTAAAATGATATGCAAATATGTTAATGCTAGTCCCAAGAGAGGAGGGCAAATTTTGAGGTGTTACACCTACTTCCTGCACAATAACACACAAATCAAAGGTACCAAGATAGATTATCATTGTATTGCATTTCATCTGAAACAAAGGTGGTTTCGACATTTTAGCAAGGAAATGGAGTGAAAGATACCCATATTTGATAGCTCAAATAAGCACTTTTGGGTATCTAACAACTCTCCCCAACTAGATTATTGCTTGTCCTCAAGCAAAGTATGCCTCTTGAAGGACAAGAGGATTTGCTTTAAGAAAATGGTTTCTCCGAAGTTGGATAAAACGGCTCAAACACAAGCGAATCAGCATATACAAGTTTCCAACGGTTTGAATAAAATAATACACAAGAACTAAAACTTAATAGAAATGCGAAATATTTATCTATCTACAACAATATTATTCTGAATGAATCACCCTATCTCTCCTCTTCGAATAAGGAATGAAGAAATTACGCGTTTGCAACCGCGGGAATAATCTCACTCTCTAACAAATAATGAAGAAATCAATTCGATTCATACAATGTCTAACAATTATAAATGGTAATGTGGAAGCACGAAGATCACTAAGGGCTTTTCGGTTGAAGCTTGGTTAGGTTAACAAACAAGGGTCATTTCTAAGGCCATTGAAAACGAAATTGCCGATGCAAAAGAGACATTCATTGTACATTATTCACACATCTCGACTTCGTTCCATTTGTTTCTTATTTGAAACCTTCACAACTCTTATTTCACAACTCAATTTTTATTTTTCACTATTTTTCTTCCAAGCAAGCATTCATTTTCATTCTTTCTATTTTTGTTCTTTTCTTTCACATCATATTTATAAAACAGATGTTTCTTTTCTATATTTTTATTTTCAATGCTTGCTCGGTTTTTCTTTTTTTTTCAAGAGTTGTGGTACTTACCGATTCTCCCCAACTTATTTCTTACTCATCCTAAGTGAATGCTCTTAACTTTTTACGGCAAAAGAACAATAATCAAGATTTTCCGGGTTGTAAAAAAAGATTTTTGAAATCTCGCTTTATTTCAAGTTGAGATTCAACTGTTTAAGCTCAAAGGGGTTAACGAATACTCTCTCTGCTCACAGGTAAGTTGTTTTTGGATGTAGTTGTGCTAGATAGAAAACAAGTGCCTTGATCATTTCTAATTGCTTCCACATATTCACAATAATAAAAGACAAAGCATGAATCAAATGAATCAACAAAACTTATTAGAATCCAGCATTTAAGTGTACAATGGAGGTTTCCTCACAATTTGTGGTTTTAAGTTCTAGATGAAACATTCATTCAATTATGTTGCAAAAAGACAATATTCAATTTACCAAAAAGAGTAAAGTTCTTAATGCATTCTAAAATTCTAGCCGGAGGTAACCATGTACCTTAGCCTCATTCACTTGTTTATTCTTATCATTGCCATCCAAGCTCGGATGCACCTTCATTGGGTACTTCTTTGAGGAGCAACCAATCTAGAAGGTTTGACACTCAACCAACCAAAAATTTATTAAACAAACAAATTCAAAACGTAAATAATAATAATACTTCAAAATATAAAATTGTTCATGGGGGACAAAACACCCCAAAAGTACAAAACCAACGTCAAAATACAGAATCTGAAAATACAATAGAAATAAACATAAAAACTGAAAAATACAATAACTTAACCCTCCAAGGGCTCAGAATCCTCCTCACTACCGGCTTCAGAACCGGTAGCCTCATCATCATCATCATCATCTGCAGCATTTTCAGAGAAATCTTCCCAAAACCCACATTCTAATGGTTTCAATTTCAGAACCTAATGATCTATCAATTAAAGAAACGTTCTATGCTATTGGTAGTTACAGATTCACATGCAAAACCTAAAATTCCCAATTGCAAAACCTAAAATCCCACATGCAAACCTAAAGTTTCCCATACCAACAACTTCATCCTAAATGACATTCAAATTAGAAATAACAGAGTTCAAACATACAGAAATTGTATTAGGGCAAACCTTAGTTAAACGGATTGATTGAAATGTGAAGTGGAGTAGGGTTTGCAATCTTCCAATTAGGGTTTGAGTGTTTGTGAGAGAGATGAAAATGAGAGAGTGTGGTGAGTGCTTGGTTAAATCGCCTCAGCAGAGTTGCAAAAACAGAAAATTTGTGTTTGGCCTAAAATGAGTGGTCTGCTGAGATTTTAAATAAGTGTTGTCACGCAGCGCTCGCTGCTGCCTCGCCTAGCGAGCAGCTAGCGAATCAGCTCGCTACTGCCTCGCCTAGCGAGCAGCAAGCGAGCATGACAGCAATTGCCTTTTCAAAGGCAGCATTTCAGGTTCATTCAGCATGGTTTTAGCACTTCGAATCCCATCACAACACACAGAAAAAGCAGTAAATACTTACAATGTTGGGGTGCCTCCCAACAAGCGCTTGTTTAACGTCGGCTAAGCTCGACGGTGTGATGCTCACAGAGGAGCATCCAACGGAATAGCACAGCTTTCGCGATCCACATGACCGCAGAGATAAACTTTCAAACGTTGTTCATTCACGGTCCAACTATCCTTCTTGTCCATGTCCTCAATGACAATAGCCCCGTACTCCTTCACCTCTTTCACCCGAAATGGCCCGGACCATTTTGATTTCAACTTTCCGGGGAACAACTTCAACCTGGAGTTGAACAATAGGACCAACTGTCCGGGCACAAATTCTTTGCTTCGGAGCTTCTTGTCGTGGTATTTTTTTGCCTTTTCTTTGTACAACCAACTTGAGTGATATGCGGCATTGCGCATCTCTTCCAACTCAAGTAGTTGCACCTTCCTTTTGTCACCGGCCAAATCATTTTCAAAATTTAAAAATTTCAGGGCCCACAAGGCTTTGTGCTCCAATTCAACCAGCAAATGGCAAGTTATACCAAACACCAATTGAAAGGGAGTTAGGCCAATTGGAGCTTTAAAGGCGGTACGGTATGCCCATAACGCTTCATCCAATTTTTGGGACCACTCCTTTTTTGAATTTGACACAGTTTTTTCGAGAATTCTCTTAATCTCTCGATTAGAGACCTCCGCTTGCCCATTAGCCTGCGGGTGATACGGAGTTGTCACCCTATGTGATACACCGTAATGTTTTAAAATGCTTTCCAACGGTGCATTACAAAAGTGTGACCCTCCTTCACTTATCAACACTCGGGGGGTTCCGAAACGGGAAAATATGTTTTTCTTCAAAAAATTTATCACCGTTTTCGCGTCCTCCCGAGGTGAGGCAATCGCCTCAACCCACTTAGAGACGTAATCAACTGCGACAAGCATATACTCGTTCCCATAAGAGGGTGGGAATGGTCCTACAAAATCGATGCCCCAACAATCAAATACTTCGACTTCTTGGATATTTTGGAGAGGCATCTCATCTCTCTTACCAATCCCACCGCTTCTCTGGCAACTATCACAACTTTGCGCATGGGTATGTGCGTCTTTGAAAATAGTGGGCCAATAAAATCCCGATTGGAGGATTTTAGTGGCCGTTCTCACCCCATTATAGTGTCCGCCGTAAGGCGAGTTGTGACAATGCCAAAGGATGCTCTGCGCTTCATCGCCAGTAACGCATCTCCTTAATAGGTTATCACTACCCAACTTAAACAAGTACGGGTCATCCCAAACATAATACTTGGCATCCGAAAGAAACTTCCTTTTTTGGTTCGAAGTTAGGTCGGGAGGCACAAAACCACTAGCCTTGTGGTTCGCAAACTCTGCAAACCACGGCCTAACTTGAACTTTAAATAGTTTTTCATCAGGAAATTCTTCCCGGATTTCCTTCTCTGACGCAATAACCTCCACATTCACTAAGCGGGATAAATGATCCGCCACCAAATTTTCCGACCCCTTCTTGTCTTTGATTTCCACATCAAATTCTTGTAACAAGAGGATCCAACGGATGAGCCTTTGCTTCGAATCCGGTTTGGTTAGCAGATATTTAATCGCCGCGTGGTCAGTATACACTACGACTTTAGACCCTATAAGATAAGACCTAAACTTATCTAGCGCATACACTATTGCAAGTAGTTCTTTTTCCGTAGTGGCATAGTTTATTTGAGCCTCGTTAAGAACCTTACTTGCATAATGTATCGCATGAAATTTTTTATCTTTTCTTTGGCCAAGTACCGCTCCAACTGCGTAGTCGCTCGCATCACACATTAGTTCAAAATTTTCATTCCAATTGGGAGCGACTATTATTGGAGCGGTAACCAATTTTTCTTTTAAAGTCTCAAAAGCTTGCAAACAATCATCGGTTAAGAGAAATACCTGGTCCTTAGCGAGCAAATTGCTCAAAGGCTTAGCCACCTTTGAGAAGTCCTTGATAAAGCGCCGATAGAACCCGGCGTGCCCCAAAAAGCTTCGGATGCCCTTCACATTCACCGGAGGAGGTAACTTTTCTATCACTTCAATCTTAGCTCTATCCACTTCAAGCCCCCTTGAAGAGACTTTGTGGCCAAGCACGATCCCCTCGGTCACCATGAAGTGACACTTCTCCCAATTAAGCACCGGATTGGTCTTCACACATCTTTCCAACACCGTTTTCAAGTTTGCCAAGCATAGACTAAAAGACCCACCAAATACCGAGAAGTCATCCATGAAGACTTCCATTGTTTTCTCTATCAGATCGGCAAAGATGGCTTGCACAAATCGTTGGAAAGTCGCCGGTGCATTACACATCCCAAAGGGCATTTTTCGGTATGCGAACACTCCAAACGGACACGTGAAAGCCGTCTTCTCATGATCGGCCGGGTCAACCGCAATTTGGTTATACCCGGAGTAGCCGTCCAAGAAACAATAGTATTGTTGGCCCGAGAGTCTTTCGAGCATTTGATCCATGAATGGGAGTGGAAAATGGTCCTTTCGAGTCGCGGTATTCAACCGCCTATAATCAATACACATTCTCCACCCCGTTGCAACTTTAGTAGGGATCAATTCATCCTTGTCATTTCGGATTACGGTAATTCCACCCTTCTTCGGAACCACGTGCACAGGACTAACCCACGGACTATCCGAGATCGGGTAAATCATCCCCGCATCCAACAGCTTTACAACTTCCTTTCGAACAACCTCCTTCATGGTAGGATTTAAGCGGCGTTGTGGTTGAGCTACCGGCTTGAAATCCTCTTCCATCAAAATCTTGTGCATGCAATAGGAGGGACTAATTCCTTTTAGATCGGAAAGAGTCCAACCCATGGCTTCTTGATTTGTTTTTAGCACAGTGATCAGACGGGCTTCTTCTTCATTTGTCAAAAGGTTGCTTATGATGACCGGCTTTGCCCCGGTCTCATCTAGGAATACATACTTCAAAGTAGAGGGTAGTATTTTCAATTCAATAGGCGCTTTTTCGTCAATAACCTCCTTCTTCAAGTCTTCTTCCTCTACTTCCCACGGTTGTAGGTCGTCTAAACTATCAAGTTCCTTTAAGCATACCTCAAGAGCTAGCTCTTCTTCAACAGTGAAAACCTCCAATGAGTCGTCAAGAGCTAACTCCATAGGAGATATCTCATGAATATGCTTTGAAACTTCCAAAATAGCGTCTTCGATCACATCGATGCGAAAGCTATCATTTCTATCTTTTGAGTGCTTCATTGCTTCGAATAGATCGAATGTTACTTCCTCATTTTGGACTCTCACCTTCATTAAACCGTCATCAACATCTATCATCATTCGTGCGGTCTTCATGAATGGTCGGCCCAAGATGAGCGGAGCATCATCATCTTCCTCCATATCAATAACAATAAAATCGACCAGGAAAAAGAATTTGTCGACTTTAACCAAAACATCTTGGGCTACGCCATGAGGATGGGTTGTCGATTTATCCGCCAATTGCAACGTCATTCGGATGGACTTAATTTCAATGTTGCCCAGCCTCTTTATAATAGACAAAGGTATAAGATTAATGCTCGACCCCAAGTCAATTAGTCCTTTCCCGACATAGATATCGCCAATTTTAACCGGCAAAGTAACTCTTCCCGGATCAACCTCTTTTTTAGGAAGCGTCCTTTGAATAATTACACTACAGCTCGCATCAAGGACGATGGTCTCCGGTTCCGTATACCTCCGCTTTTTTGTTAGTATGTCCTTCATGAATTTGGCATACTTGGGCATTTGCTCCAAGGCTTCGGCAAACGGAATATTAATTTGTAGTTGTTTAAAAATATCCATGAACCGGGCGTAATGTCGTTCATTCTCCCTTTTGGACGGGGCATGAGGATAAGGAAGATTTTGGATTGGAGTAGTGCTCACTACCTCCTTTCCCTTTGCAACTCTAGAACTCCTCCATCTAGGCTTTTTCACTTCCTCCCCCCTTACTTCATCAATCGTATTTTTCTCAATCTCCACACTTTTTTTCTTTTCAACTTCACCATTCTTTTTGTTCTTTTCAACTTCTTCCTCCTCACTCCACTCCCCCACTTCACCATCAATATTTTCCTCAACTATTTCCTCCTCATTTTCTCTCTCATCTCCTTTTTTATTCTCACTAATTAACTCCCTCCCACTTCTCGTCATGATCGCTTTACAATGTTCCTTAGGATTTGTTTGCGTGTTTGCCGAAAAGGAAGGACCGAGTTGTTGTTCCGCGAGTTGCTTAGCAAGTTGCCCAACTTGGGTCTCGAGATTTTTTATAGCCGCGTCGTTGCTTTTTTGATTTGCCATTGACATTTGCATGAATTGCGTCAATGTCTCTTCCAACTTAGAAGTTACGACCGGCGGTTGTTGAGATTGATAAGGATTTTGGGGAGGGTTTTGACGGCTAGAAGAACCACCTCCATAACCTTGGTTATGGTAATAGTTACTTCTAGGTTGGAACCCTTGGTTCCCTTGGAAATGTTGTTGATTTTGAGGGTGCGGTTGATAAGGTTGTTGTTGTTGTTGTTGTTGTTGTTGTCTCGGTTGGTAGTCCCTTTGGTTTGCCATGTAGTTTACATCTTCGAATCCCGGAGGTGGACAGAATCCGGTGTCATGCTCACCTTTGCAAAGCTCACAACAAGCTATTTGTTTAGCTTTAGACGGTTCTCTCAACTCTTTAATTTGTTGCGTTAAGAGTTCCACTTGTTGTGAGATGAGCTTGTTTTGGGCAAGGATGGCATCGTTCGTCCCTAGCTCAAGCACTCCCGGCTTCTTCAAAGAGTTGCCTCGACTTTGACTCTGAAGATCATTTAGAGCCATTCGATTTATAATGTTTGTAGCTTCTTCGGCACTTTTTGATAATAAAGAGCCACCCGAGGTAGCATCCAACAACGTCTTGCAATTTGGTTGAAGTCCATTTTTGAAGATATGGATTTGAGTCAATTCATCAAATCCATGCCCTTTACATTTCCGAAGCATGGACTTGAATCTTTCCCACGCTTCATTTAAGGATTCATTGATTCCTTGTGCAAACACCGAGATGGTCGTCTTTGATTCCATGAACCGGTTATGGGAGAAGAATCTTTCGATGAACTTTTCTTCTAACACGTTCCAGTCTGTCATGACGGCTGGTGTTTGGTCTAAGTACCAATCTTTTGCTTTGCCGAGCAAATCGTGGGGAAATAATCTTCTGAATAACGGGAGCTCCTGAGCCTGATCCACTCCGGCCGCCAATGCTATCTCATAAAATTTTGTGAGAAAAGCAAAGGGATTTTCATGGTCCATTCCGGTGAATGGACTTCCATATAATAAATTGAGAGTTCCCGTTTTCATCTCAGCTTGCCTTCCCGTGTGGTTGGCAAGCTGAGCGGTGTTTCTTGGACTGTTTATGCATGGAGTAGAAATAGGTGGTGGTGGTGGCTCCATGTTAGGTATGAATGGTGGTGGATTTGTGGTAGAAGAACTTTCTCCTTGCTCTTGACGTTGTCTAGCCTGTTGCCTCCTACGTCTCGTTTTGCTATTGAGCCTCCTTGCGGTTCTCTCGATCTCAGGATAAAAAAGAAGGTCGTCCACAGGGATTTGCCCTCGCATAAAACATAAGCTGCACACTAAACCAAACAAATTACAAGCACAAGTCAAAAATTCAAAAGCTAAAAATTAAGCAACCATTGCGATGCTCGCAATATCAATTTACAATCCCCGGCAACGGCGCCATTTTTGTTGATTGTAATTTTAAGTGTCGGGTTTTTGTTATCGTATCCACAGGGATTGTAAGATATCACCGCCGTTAGATGGTTGTATTAATCTTAGCTTAAGTAACACAGGGGGTTTTGGTTTGAGTCACGTTATCTTGCATAAAAAGGTAATAAAATGCGGTAAAAGTTTGGTTTGAATATTTGAGAAATATTGCCAAAGTTAGGGTTCAACGATCACTTTGCATGTATTTGTTCGGTCAACAATCTTATAAACTCCTTTAGATGATAAATTATTTCACAAAGTCCTCCCAATGTGTTTCTCTCGAACACACATTGTGAGTTTTCCCATTTTGATCCATTGTTTATCTCTAACACAATCTATCAAAATGACAACTTTTTGGTTCAACCTTATGGTGAACAAAATCATTCATTACTATCTCTAGCTAACAAACAAGATTGGATGAAAACCTAGGTTAAGAGTTGGTAAACATCTCTCGATCATAAACCAACACAAAAAGTTTTGAATAAGAACAAGGTTTTCATCATATATTCACCATTAAAGAGTTTACAAATGAAGATCCTTACATTTACACACAAAGCTAATGATCATCTACATCTAACCTTGACAAATGGAGGAATTAGCTACTCATTTTCATGGTAGCTTGGTCGGCAAGTTTCGGAAGAAGGTTGATCAACATCCGAGTCGAATAATCGAGATTGGATGGGAATCCACCTTCTTTTTGTAAAAGATGGTTAAGAGATGAAGAGAAATGAAATTTAGGTCACAAAAGATTCTTGGAACAATGCTGTAAAATATCTAGAAAAAGTACAAAAGTATGAAAAACTAAGGTATGGCTCTCAAAAGTGGCACTTGCTACTTATAGAGCAGCTACTGGGCTGTCATGTTCGCTAGGCGAGCAGACTGCTTCGCCTAGCGAACCCCTAAATTAGGCACCTGAGGCACCTGCGCCCAAAGAAACAGCCTTTCTCAGACTGTCATGTTCGCCTAGCGAACAAAACCTTCGCCTAGCGAAGGGCACGCTTCAACCTTCGCTCCAGCGAGGTTGAGAGGTTTTGCTACTGGAATCCTCGCTGGGAGCTCGCTAATGGCTCGCCTAGCGAGTGAGTGCTGGCTGCGCTTTTCACCAAGTCTGGACGTGTTCGCCAGACTCCTCGCTGGAAGCTCGCCTAGCGAGTATGGTGATGTTTGCCTCTGTTAAATACTGGAGCTTTTCGCCGCACGCTCGCTGGACGCTCGCCTAGCGAGTCCTTCGCCACAGCCCTCGCCTAGCGAGGAAGCTGATGAATGCTTGTTTTATTTGATCCTTTTGCCACATTTCTTGTGTCTTCATTTTCTATTATTTCATGCCTACTTCCTGCACAATAACACACAAATCAAAGGTACCAAGATAGATTATCATTGTATTGCATTTCATCTGAAACAAAGGTGGTTTCGACATTTTAGCAAGGAAATGGAGTGAAAGATACCCATATTTGATAGCTCAAATAAGCACTTTTGGGTATCTAACAGCCACCACTTTTGCATATTATTTTTGTGTATGGTATGTTTCATGAGAATAGTCCATTATATTTTGTCTCTAACATGCATTAACATCAAGATTCTATTGATCGACCTCAAATAGTTGTGACTTCTACATAAGTCCAATTACAATTGCTTAATATAGCGCTAAATTTTGACACAAAAAGCATAACATTCTAGTTAGTGAGATTGTAAGTCTCCCATCTTTCATGGTATTGTGTGGAAAATTGGCCTTTTTTTCTTCCTTTGGAAGATGTCTTGGTACAAGGATCCATGCTTGTGATAAGTGGGTTGAGTGTTCTCCAAAGAATGACTTAAACAAAAAAAGCAAAAGCAATACTAACTTCTAACTCATTAACAACTAACATTTAATTTCAAGTCATTTACTTTAATGCACTTTATTTTTAAGCTCTATTCATTTGTCACTATTCATACCATTCTAATTGTTTATGTTAATGTCATTTTCACTTTGTCCGTTTGGACCATATTTTGTGATATATTTTGCTTGTGTATATTGTATTTATTTGTGTGGTATTTGACCATTAATGTACATAATAAGAACAAAAACCATAAAAAAACATCTTGTGTGGACTGTTGGTTTGATATGAGACTTTTGGACTTAGAATTTAGGCAACACACCGTATGCAAAGGACTTGGCCAATGCCAACTTTCATGTAACCAAGTGCTTATGATTTGAAACTTCATCTGATACATCATTGAAGACCCATTTGAGTTCATCTACAACATGACCATTGTGAAACTGTTATGTCGAACCTGTGACTTATGGCATTGTGGAATTCATCTGTTACATGGGCAAATTTGAAGAAGATCATGGAGTTGCTAAGCTTGTATGTGGCTATCTTTATTTGATGCCTTTCTCTTCAAGTTGATATTGTATGCATTGTTTGTTGCTTGATTCTAATGTCCAAGGGAATTTGGGTTTCTATATGACATTCTTGTCTATTGGATTGCAACCCATTGGTCAGATCTTTTCAAATCTTAACTTTAAAGTTTATGATTAGGATTAGTCTCTCCATCTCCTCCTCATTTCTTTAATTTCAAAATCTCTCCCTCCTTTTAAAAACTTCTTTGTTTGTACTTGTTTTCCTAAACTTAAACCATTTTGCAAACTAGAAACTTTGACCTTATGCCATTGCCTTTTCAAACTTCTTTTCTTAATCAAACTTGTAAATAGAATTAAGTATACTTGACTTAAAATTTTCAAAAGCCAAAAAGAACTAACTCATTCAAACCATTTTATTTGATGTCTTTTGTTTAGAATACCTTATAAATCTTTAGACATCAATTACTAGTTTAGGAAATCGATTGTTGATAAAAAAACGTGAGTTGTGTTGAGAAACAAGTGTGAGTTTTAAGTCCCACATTGCTTAGAAAACTGGAGGTGAACATTTTTTTTAAGTGAGAAAATTCATACACCTATCACCATAATGTTTTTGGTGGATATGTGGTGTCTCTCTTATTTGTTTGGGCGAGTCTACGCCACTTAGGTAAGTGTATGATGATCCATTAATGGTATCAGAATCATGGTTCGAGTAAGGGACTGACTCCTTGTGTCAAAAGTATTCCTGACATGGTGGTCAGACGAGGTGTCTCATTGAAGTTTTCATGACGAGATAAGAGTGTCTTTCAACGGAAGTACAAGCATGTGTATGAAAGAGCTCCCGCTTGAGGGGGAGCATAGTGGAAGGAATCATACTTGAGGGGGAGATTATTGAAAAACAAGTGTGAGTTATGTCGAGAAACAAGTGTAAGTTTTAAGTCTCACATTGCTTAAAAAAATGGAGGTCGAGCACTTTATAAGTGAGAGGACTCATACACTTATCACCTTAAGGTTTTGGATGAATATGTTGTGTCTCTCACTTATTTGGGTGAGTCTTTGACCTTTAGATAAGTGTTTAGACCAATTTGTATGCTTCCCTCTCATGATGACCCATCAAGTTCAATATCAAAAATTCAACTGAACAGTATGGAAAGTTCAGTTAAGTTGTGGAATAAAAAATAGAAATATGTATATTTGTTTCTAATTTAATGTTGATAATAAATATTCCCAATATATGTTATATAACATGGTGGAATTTTAGAAAATTTAAATAACTTGCATTACCTTATAAATAAATATTATAAAATTAAATGGAAGGTATAAAAATTATTTACTACCCAAATAATCCAGATTCTTTAAAAAAATCCCAAAATAACCCACATTTCAAATAATTTCCCAAACTACCCCTCTTTCTAAAAATCCTCGTTAGAGCATTGGTGCTAGACCAATTGGTGACTGCACCCAAATTTAAAGATGAGGAGTCAATTGGATTGTCTCCTGCACCTAGTGTTTCCAATCCAATTGGCGCCTGTGTGTAGTGTTTTTCTGTTGGTGCCAATTGGTTTGACACCAATATGTGTTGTGTTTTTTAGTATAATTAGAGGTGCCTTTTATCATTTCAACACCACACCCATTTTCTTAATCTTTTTTCTTATTATTAGTAGCTCTATTGCAGATGATAATAATGATATGCAGCAAAAGGTGGTCCGTTTTGTTGGTCTGACCTAGAAATGAACCAAGACTCTTAGGTATGAAAAAATAATGGAAACATGCATTTGGTGATGAAACATGGTAAAATGAATAGAAACTTGTCTTAAGGGGTCAAGGGAGAGTCAGTTGACTTTGGCCAACTAGTTAACCAAAAAGTCAAATATTGACAAAAAGTCAAAGGTTAACCAAAAGTCAACTATAACAAATATGGACAAAACTGCAATTTTTTGTAATAAATGGACCTTTGTGTAAGGAAATGAACAAAATATGAATGGAATGAGGTTTGTATTGATTTTGAAGGAAAATGAAATGAATTGATATGAACTGAAATGACTGTGGACTTGATGAAATGAAATGACTTGATAGGCTGAATGAAAATGGCCTTGACTAAATAACACAATGCCTTTAAACTAGATGAAGTGTGTCATCCTCAAAGACTTGAAACACAATCAAGAAAAACCATCCAAATGAAACTTAACCAAGAAAAAGATGCAATCTTTTAAATGAATGCCCCTTGATCCAAGCATTGGGATAATGAACAAGTACACCTCTGATGAATTATTGAACAAACCAATGAAACCTCTATGAATGACGAGATGAATCAAATGAATCTCAATCTTGAATGCTCATATAAATGAATGATTCAAAGACCAATGAATTAGGGTTTCTCCCAGGCCCCATGATAAAGATAACCAAGATGAAGGGTTCACTAATACAAACATGGCCATCAAAATGAACCCTAACTTGGGGACTCAACCTCCCTTTCATGATCTGTATGACCAAGGCCCTATGATTTTGAGTTTCTCAATTCAAATGGATGTACTATGATATCATGGATATGCAGATGAAATCTTAAACCAAAAGTTAGGTAGAAATGAAAAGGGGAGGGAAAATTTGGGGGGTATGATAATCATGTATGTTATATGGGTGAGAAGAAATAATGTTTATGCCATGATTATTGTTTGGGTATTGGTCATGAATTATTTGAGAATATTTATGAACCATACTTTGATATAGAGAGATGTCTATATGACTTATACCATTGAATCCTTCCCTTTAAGTCCAATGAACCTCCACCAAAGGATGATTAGACAGTTGTTTCCATGTGGCATGGAAGTGGAATAAGGTAGGATGACGTGGGTTGTGTGATAAAATTGCCTATGGTTGTGCGAACATGTGGGCTTATGTATGTTATGAAATATATTTTGTGCATGTTTTATATATTGTGGTTGTGATGCTTGTGTGTATGAATTAAATGATTAAAAGCATATGATGACGGGTGAGGGAACCTTAGGAGTATAGCTCGATTAATAACTAAGAAAGATAGTCTATGTTATGGAAATGAGTATGTGGTGATGCTTAGATGCAATGGTACCTAGGTGTGTATCGAGGGAAAATATTCGTTTCATTAACAAATACATATGCATTGTATGGAACATGTGAGAATACATATGATATTGGTGGATATGAAAACCCGATATTTGATGAAATGCCATGAGAATTGGTTCACTAACTACTGAGGAACCTTTGTTCCAAAATTCCTATTTGGTGAGGAGTTTGGCTTCGAAAGTCCTATTGTTGATGTTGTGACCCTAATCACATATTCAAATAGTTTGTGCACATACCATTTGTGAAGCTTATGTAAAGCAAAAACGGGATGTGGCACTGGTGCACATACCATTAGATGAAGCTTGTTTAGAATCATACAAAAGTCGAATCATAAGACCATGCGTGAACCGAGCCTGGCCTAGATGTAGGTCCATTTAGGGATTGATGTTTTTTGAATCCGAGTAATGATCGATTGAGTTATGAGAACTCAAGTGATATGTTTCCATACATTGCAAGTATCTCTTAGATACTTAATTCTTTGTTACATGGTGTGAGTGATACACAAGTACCGGGTTGACCCATAGGATAGGGGAACTCACTGAGATTATTATCTCATCCCATTTTCGTTGTTGTTTTATAGGTATTAATTGCAGATTGAACCCAAGAGAAGTTGCAGGATGATGTTTCGAAGGATTCTGACTATTGTGATCTTCCGGTGTGGATTGTGTGCAATAGATCTTAGATTTTATTTTAGGCTTTATTGTATAACATGTGCCATAGTTTGATATTTAGTTTGGACATGTGTATATAATGATGTTGTTAGATACTTGTGTTGTATCAGTACCAATTAATACTACGTAAAATGTATTTTCTAAATATACATTATACGGGATGTTACAGGATCTGTGAGGAAGCTAATGTAGAGGACTATGATATATAAAGAAGAGTCTATGGAAAATGGGATTTTGCACGTTCTTTGAATAAGCGGCCTTGGAAGTGATGAAGGTAAGTGAAGAGTCCCTGTTTTCTATTTTTTGTTTTTTCTGATAACTATCCTTATTTTACTTATTGTTTATCACTTACTGTTTAGATGATCTTGTCGGTATTCTTGACTCCTATTAGAAGAAGAAATACATATCTTTGTCAAGATATATGATTTATTTCAATTTAATTTGCTAATATAGGCCACTAAAAAATATATTTCAATATGGAAAGTTCCAAAATCAATTTTTAATTTGTAATTGTAATTGTGAAAGGAAATTGATAAAATGATAATAGGTTTTCTTCGATATTAAATATTTTTGATTTTCTTAAAATCTTAGCAAAGGTAAAAGTTGAAACAAATGTTTTGGTGTCAAATTAATTATTACAAAAATTTCAAAGATTTGCCACTTTCTAATTGATATTGAAATATGATAATGTATGCAATATTTTTCAATCATATTTATATACTTCTCTATTACATTTTTTATATTATGACAGACAAATAACCTAAAGACAAAAAATAGATTACTTTTTGTTATTTCTCAGATATGAATGTCAAAGAGACATGAGAATCAAAATATAAAAAATGACCATAAATAATATCTTTTATAGTTATTAAAATTTGCAAAAGTTAAATTCTAGATACCACTATCTAAGAAACATATCTTTCGTATTGTTATATATAGTATCATTCATAGTAAATTATTAAAATATAAAATTTTAACTATATTTTGTTTTAAATAATCTAGTTCAAATTCAATATAAATCAAATAAAAGTTAATTTACAACTGCGCCTCGCGCGAGTCTTAATCTAATTTATATTACTAAAAGAATATATATTGACTAGGTAAATAATACATTGTAATCTAAATTGAAAAATTGATTAATGACAGAAATAGGAAATAAATAAAAAATTTAGATATTAATTATTAATTTGTTTTATTTGCATTTTTTTGGAGAAAAAAATATAGAGGAACGGGTCAAACAGTAAGCAAAAGTAGATGGTTATAATTTTAATTTTATTTTATATATTAATTTTTTTTCCTTTTTAGATAATTTTACTCAATTCATTAAAATATACAATAATATGAAGAAAGAATATTACTAAATCATAAATTATTGATAAATGAAAAAAAAACATACAAGGTAAGTTCATAATAATTTAATTTATTTTATAATGTATTTTTTAAATCATTTGGTCAAATTCAATGCTTTTAAATAACATAAGGAAATAAATGGAATATGCTATGAACAAGGTTGAACATTTGGTCTAAAAATTCATTTTATTATTAAAAAGTTTCAATAAAATTAAACCAACATTAAAGAAATAACTTTTCATCCAAATTTAGATCTCATTTATTCAAGATTTCAGTCTATAAATTGAATAATTTTGTTATAATTTCAGTGAGTAGATGTAATACATCGCCTTTATGCGTCTAAAATCATATTAATAAGATATTAAATTTTTGATACTTCATATATATAGAGTGAATAAATGACATTCCAACATGTATACAATACAAAATTACATCTAAGTTATGTATACAATATGAATTTCTACAACAAATTACAAGAAATGCACATCAGAATTGGGTCTTCATGCCGTCTAATTACCAAAGTATTTGATATTCAAGTCTTCCAACAACTCTTCTAGCTTCTAAATCATCCCTGAAAAGCAATAACTTGATTGATGTGAGATTACTAAATCTCAGCAGGTTCTTCTATTTTTTGGGTCCACTCGAATCTACATGATTACTAATATTCTATTAATTATATACTCGTACAGGTTCATATAAAATCAGAACATTGTGCATATTATCTTCATTTAAAAGTGAAATATGACTTCCTACTTAACCTTAGCAAGCGAACCAAGGATCTACAGACCTAACTAGGTTGAGTTGCCTCTACGATCAACTAATTTGCTGCCTGAGGATGGGGTCTCACTTTTGGGACTAAAGCCCTTAAATAAATAATTAGAGAACGGTACTTATCGCTTCCGCTTTTGGGTTTTTCATTTTGTTTCTAGGGACTGTAGTTGAAAGTATTCGAAGAGTATGTGGTCATATAGAAGAAACACCTATTCGTTCAGATTCAAAGTTCCTAAGCTAGGGAGTATACTAGAGTTGGTTTCTCGACTTCATCTGTTTAACAAAATCAACTTTAGGGAATATCATGAGAATCTTCTAGGTCTCCTAGGTCAGGAAGTGGAATCACTAGCACTTTTCACACTAGCACAATTATATGATCCTCCTTTGAGATTCTTTACCTTCCAGGATTTTCAGATAACACCAACGCTAGAAGAGTTTGAACATCTTATGGGTATCACTATGAAGAAAAAACTTTTGTTCCGAGGTATAGAAGAATTCCCGAAGCATGAAGTCATGCTTGTAACAACCAAAATTTGATTAAATTATTTAATTGAATTATTTATAATTAATATTTAATTATTTGGTGTTTGATGCGCCTTTAAATAAAATTATATGATTATATATTGTTGGGATGTAGCGGGCAATGGTAGTAAGTGGAGAGAATATAGTAACTTGGTAGAATAAATTAGAAAATAATTATAATAATTAGAATTTTAATTATTATTGAAAATAAAATAAGAAAAATTGGTGAAATAGGAGTTTTGTGCCATTTATGTGAATTGAGGAAAATATATGGCAAGAGGAGAGAAACTAGTAGTAAATTAGGAAAAAAATCATAATTTTAGAAAATATGGAGAACCATATAAATTCTAAAAGTTGGGGATAACTAGGTTTTAGAGAATCTGACACTACGTAAAAACAAGAGGCAATAAGATCCATAGAAGTTGTTCAATTAATCATTGTGGCTTGAAACCTAAGGTAGGGGGGGGGGGGGGGGGGGGGGGGGGGGGGGGGGACTTTCAATATGAGCCTTTAGGTTGAAAATATAGAGAAGAGAGGCCGTTACTCTTATTAGGGATTGTGTAAATTCTATTTTATTGTGTTGATGTTGTATGATTTTTTTGTGCTCTATTGAGTGATATGCGTGCATTTTTATATTTTGGTTCGTTACATGTAGTGATGCGTTTGATAAAGCAATGTTAATGTGATAACCTTGTTGATGTCATGTTTTTGAATACCTTGTATAAGGTTAGGAGTTACTATTTATTTTTGGATTTCTACCTTACCTTTAAATTGTGTGAAGATTCGTGTTTATGCACTTTGAGGATAATTTTCATAATAATAATTGAATCATGAAATACACCTGTTTGAAGTTTGATATGTGTATTTTTGGGAAGGTTAGAACTCAAATAGGAGAAATATGCATGTTTTGAAATATGTTCAATAAGGAGGAAAATGCAGAAAATCGCAGGTGGACATATGAGGGGGTTGACCTCCTTATTTCAGGCATAACTTGAGTTTCAGAAAACTACAACAGTAGTAATTTGCTGGTTTTTATAGCAGAGGTGTAATCAATTTCAGTCATGTGTTGGTCATCATATTTAATGCGTAACTTGAGTTTTGCAAATCCTTTTGGGATGTCGTCAGTTGCATTATAAAGAGAGTTTAATGATATTTCAAACTCGAGAGTTTTATAATTTTATCATGAGTATATAATGTTTCAGTCTATTTTAAAGTCAGACATTCTATTTTAGAGTTTAAGCAGAAACTATTGCGACATGGTTGAACTGAAACGAATAGAACTGGAGTTTCCTAACTTTTTTGGAGGTACGGTTAAGTAAGTTTGAAAAAGAGGGTTTATATACTTTTTAGACTGCAAATTTTTATACTTTTATCATAAGTCTTTAATTTTTTGTGCTATTTTGAAGCTAGACAATTTTAGAGTTATATCTAGAGTTTGAGTAATTTTGAGTGTGGTGACCTTTCATTACATTTTTAATGAGTTTAAAAGTCCTATTTTATTTTGTTAGAGTTGTTATTAAATTTTTAGAATTGCTTTTGAATTGCTTAGAGTTGGAGATCAGAATATATGATACACTTGAGTTGAACTTGAAGCACTGTTGATATTATAAGGTTACCTTAAGACAAAAGAATTAAAATTGAGTTGTTGAGTAATTAATAATATTAATATTACTGAGTTATATTATTATTGAGTTAGACTTCCAACCAATAGGTTCAATTTGAATTATTATCAATCATGCAAAAATTATCAGTCGAGTATTTTAGAATATTCGGTATTACTTTAGAGTCAGATTTTAATTACTTTGAATAACTCTGACATGTTTAGAGTTGTCCTCAGTTTGTTTAGGGTAAATCTGATGAGTTTTATTAAATATAATAATAATAATTATTATTATTATTATTATTATTATTATTATTATAATTTAATATTATAAATTATAACATTTTAGAGTTGAGTAGGAGATAATTATTATTTAGAGTTGTTAATAGACTTGTCAGAACAATCAATTGAGTTTATAAGAGTTATCTTTATAGGTAAGAGTTGGCAGTAGAACAATTTTTAGCACCTTAGAGTTATTTTAGAGTTTCAAGGATTATTATTGAGTTGTTTAGAGTTCCTTGGAAACTATGTTGAGTAATAATACAACTTTACTAAGTTTTTGATTATTTTTTTAGTTATAATATAATTATTGAATTTAATTATATGATGATGTTGTGTTAATTTCCGTGAATTGGTGATATGTTGTTGTGTGAGCATGAATTATATTGTTGAACTATGAGTATGTTGTTCTGGGATGATAGTTTGGGAAGTGAACTATTATCGCTGGGTCAATGCATGTTTTGTTTATTGCCGGAATGTGACTTTAAACATTATACTGTTGTTGGATTAACGTGTTGTGACATGCGTTCATTATGTCGTTGTTGTTGATGTAAGAGGCAAGTTAAAATCCAAGCAGGGTGGATTGGTGTCCAAGCATGATGGATTTACGATTCGAGTAGGGTGAAACCGGTTCCTAAGTGAACCAATTGATGATGATATGGTACCACATGTATATGAGTCTAGTTAAGGTTATGAGTCTCATTGCATAATGTAAATGACGAATATGTGATTGTTGTTTATGTTGATGAGTTAGGTGTAAGAATGTTGTTGATTGGTTGTGAATATGTACATGTTGTTATGAATGAGTGTGAGACTATGTTGTTGATTGTGTAATAAATACATGATTGGTTTATATTCTCTATTTTAGCATTACTTATATTGTTTGTATTTAATTTTGTTTCTCACCCCTTTACTTCATGTTGGCCACAATGGACATTCTGCAGATAGTTAGGAGTGAGCATTGTTGCTGTGTGTGGGAGGTAGTTTGTTGGAGCTACACTTTGTTTCCTTTATTTATATTTTTATTATACATTAGTGGTTTTTAGTGCTCTGATAGTGTAACATCGGAAATGAGAGTTTGTTATGTTTTATGTTGATGTTGATTTTGTTGTTCTGAAGTGAATACTTTAATCATGAAGTTGCTATGAAATGTTTTTCCAATGCGTATTTCCATATAATTTGATATGTTTTCGAAGGATCGTTATTGGTGTCACCTTAAATTGTTGAGTAGTTCTATTTATATAAGTTTCGGAATTTAGGATGTTACATAGTGGTATCAGAGTAGGTCGGTCAATCGGACCAGGTTTTGTAATGTTGTCTAGTCCCTAGTATGTGACATGTGTGTGTACACAGTCGATGCATCATTTCTTATTATATTTGTTTGATGGTATGCATAATGGTTGGAAGAAACGATTACGCTATTGTTGATGCTTTGGAGTCGGTGATCCAGGTGCTGCATGGACAACAGAATCAGGCAGGTGATGAATTTCATAGCTTGGGAAAATTTCAGAGAAATAATCCGCCAACATTCAAGGGCAGGTATGACCCAAAGGATACTCATATATGGCTGAAATAGATTAAAAAGATCTTCTGAGTTATGGTCTGTACTGAGGAACAAAAGGTATTGTTTCATACTCACATGTTGTCCGAAGAAGATGAGGATTGGTGGGACAATGCACGCCAGATACTAGAAGTTATTGGTACTGAGGTTACATGGGTTGTATTTGTTGTATGAGTTCTTTACTAGGGAGCATTGAATATTATAAGACTTCTTTTCTTTTAGAGAAATACCTTTATGAGAGACACACCACATATTCACCTAAAATCTTAAGGTTATAGGTGAATGGACTCTCTCACTTATAAATGCTCAAGTCTTCATATTTCCAACCAATATGGGACTATTATCCACACTACTCAAACTTGATACATTATTAAAACTCCCCCTCAAGTGTGAGTCCACAATGTTCACCCTCAAGTAGAAGCTCTTCTTTCTTCCACAAACTCTTGTACAACCTGAAACGTTTCTTATTCACCGTATTGGCATCGTTGACACTCTTCCAACATAACGTTTCTTATTCACCACACCGACGCCGTTGACTTTCGATAAAAGTAAGTCGATCCCTTTCTTAAACCAAAGGCTCGTGATAGCATTTTTGGAGGGAGTTTTTCAATAGGGAGCATTGAACATTGCGAGACTTCTTCTTTTTGGAGCAACACCTTTGTAAGAGACACACCACATATTCACCAAAAACCTTAAGGTTTTGGGTGAATATGTGGTGTGTCTCTCACACAGTCGTTTCTCTAAAAGAAGAAGTCCTACAATGTTCAATGCTCCCTAGAAAAAACTCCCCCAACAAATTATTGGGGGATTTTTTTTACTAAGGAGCATTGAATATTATGAGACTTCTTTTTTAGAGCAACACCTTTGTGAGAGACACGCCACATATTCACTCAAAACCTTATGGTGATAGGTCAGTGGGTTCTCTCACTTATAAATGCTCAAGTATCCATATTTGTAACACATGTGAGACTATTATCCACACTACTCACACTTGATGTATTCTCAACACTCCCCCTAAAGTGTGAGTCCATAATGCTCTCCCTCAAGTGAAAGCTCTTCTTAGTTCCACAAAATCTTGTACCGCATAGAACGTTTCTTATTTACCACACTGACACCATTGACACTCTTCAACGAAATGTTTCTTACTCACCACGCCACCCTTGTGGTGTCGTTTTGACTTTCGATACAAGTAAGTCGATCCATTTCTCGAACCAAAGGCTCATAATATCATTTGTTAAGAGAGTTTTTTTCTAGGGAGCATTGAACATTGTGAGACTTCTTCTTTTGGATCAACACCTTTGTGAGAGACACACCATATATTAACCCAAAACCTTAAGGTAACAGGTGGGTGAATTCTCTCACTTATAAATGCTCAAGTCTCCATATTTCCAACCAATGTAAGACTATTACCCATACTACTCACACTTGATACATTCTCAACAGTATTTAGAGCACGATTTTTAGAGAAGTATTTCTATGAGAATGTGCATAGCAAAAAGAAAATTGAATTGTTTGAGTTGAAGCAAGGAAAGTCGACGCTTGCTACAAAATCGATGATTTTCAATACTATTTTCAAGAGTCAATAAAATATATTTTTTTGGAACTTTGTGTAAAGTTATATTTTATTTCCTAATAATTATAAAATATTTTTTATTTTTCAAAATTATTAATTTATGATTTTTAAAAAAGTTCAATGTATTTGGCCAAATGAATAAAATAAAATAATTTTAGTTTAGTTTTAAATTCAATTCAATGTATTTCACCAAATGAAAAAATCCAACCTATTTGACTAATTTAAGTTAAAATAAAATAGAATAAAATAATTTACCAAATGTATTACCTAAATTAATTAAATTAAGATTTTAAAACAATAGTTCAATGTATTTATACATTATAAAATATTATCTTATAAAAGATTAAATTGGTTTTTTATTAAAAATAATTTGAGTTATTTTATTAAAAAAAATTGAAAATGCAAAAAGAATATACAAGTTCAATGTTTGTAAATAATACAAAGAACGAGAGAGGAAATGTTTTAAAAATGTTGAATAATTTATCAACAATTGTTTTTTAATAATAACAAAACTTCCATTTATATAATTTAATTTGATTTTGCATTTAATTCCAAATCTCATTTATTCAAGATTCCAAATCATTTTATTATTCAAAGTAGTTCATGAATACTCTAAATAAATTGGATAGATAAAAATGGCTTGAGTGAATCTTGAAGTGAAAAACACTCCAATTAACTTGTCTGCAGTTCTGAAAGGTATATGCTCTTCTTCATCTCTCAATCTTATATATCTGTATGTAGATCGTCACATACATTATTGGATCAATAAAATTTCAAGCTTATAAATATTGTTATCTAGAACTCTCATATAATTAATTTGTTGCGGTTTGGGTTGATTAGTCTCAAAAGGATAATTAAGCTATTTGATTTTTTCACTGCAGTTAGTATATTCACCATTTTTCAATAAATATTGTTATCTAGAACTCTCATATAATTAATTTGTTGCGGCTCGTCTCTAATATGTTTAGAATTCTTGTGACTATTTATAAATTGTTTTATATGATATTATATAATATTATGCTTTGTAATACATTTAAAAGTGAAATATATGGAATTGCTTAGAGAAAGTGGTGATAATTTTTCTAGGTATTTATACTTTAATGTTAACATTTGAGGAACAAGAAATTTGTGGAAATGCTTTGTTAGGGTGGTAAATATTCTTACATACGGTTGTTTTTCTAAAGCAGTTAATGCAACTATTTTATTAATTGAAAACTGTTGAATATTACTGTCTATTAATTTTCCTTGTAGCTAGAGTGCCATGGAGGAATACACTTCTAGAGTTTATTGGATTGTGAAATATTTTTTTTTTAATAATTAAGAAACCATAGTAATTGATAATAATGAACACGGAAGGTAAGATTACAATATGTTAATTTATAATCTTTTAGATTTAATATGTTAATATATAATCTTTTAGATTTACCACCATATTATTTTGTTTGCAAGTATGACTTGAATTTTGATATTAGGGTAAAATATTGGCATATTTGATTACAAACTATATAGTATTCATAGGTGGAAGCTAAGGAGGAAATAACAACTTTACAAATACATGTATGATGGAGAATGAAGCTAATTCGAATTTTGAAGAACCTATCACAGCTACAAGCAATGTTGAACAACAACGTGTAATTTATGTTACTGATCCTGACGTTAGAGAATCCATGAGAATAGGGTATGTTTTATTAATATTTCATTATTATAGGATGAAATTTATTTGAATTTATGATTTTCTTATATATCTTAGAATAATTTTGGGTGATTTAGAATGATGAATTAAATTCTATGATAAATATATACTACTTGCACTAGGTTCATTATGTAGGGTGAAATAATAAAATTTTAATGTAAATAATTATATTAGTTGATAGTTCAAACATAAAATTTGTCTATAACTTAATGCAATCCTCCTCGTTTCATCTTTATTAACTTTCATTTACAATAGGTTCAAATTACTTGGGAACGTCAACACTCTAATAAACCTTCAAGGGTGGAGGTATATTTTTTTACATTAATTTATATATTTTAATTATCTCATTATTTTTCTGTTATTGATTTTACAATTAATACGAAGAAAATACATAAAATATAAAATTATACCGTATACTAATCTCACCTATTTATCCTTAAAAATCTATTTTATATATATATATATATATATATATATATATATATATATATATATATATATATATATATATATATATATATATATATATATATATATATATTATTTTCTATTTTGACTTTTCAATGTTCTCTTTATATTAGGTTATGTTTTCAAAAATGTTGGTTTGTACATAACTGACTCTTTTAGGAGAAAACATTAATCTTAGAAGGTGTACTATTTTTCTTTACAAGAGGTAGTCAATCAAAGATAGGTGTTTTAGTGACTCCTTCTTCTGAAATATGATTTAATAGAATTAAGTAGGTTGATTTTACAACGTAGTTATCTCAGAATCCTGATAGCAGGATCAAGAATCAACGCCATGTTGTATTTACCCCTCAAATCATCCACTTTATATTATAAGAAGTTAATATTTCAATATAGATTTTGTAATTTTATTTGAATAGTTATATACTACTCTGGCCTGATTTATAAACAAAAAAGATAAATTTTACGCTTATTAAGAAATATATTTAAGTGCATTTAAGTTTTTTGATTTTATGTGAGAGAGACAACACAATTACTAGTATACCCTCAATTAAATTGTCTTCTAGTAACAACAAAGTAATTAATGCAAGAATACTTTAGGAATAAAGGCATTAAATGCACCTAGATTTGTTGACATTTGCTTATATTTAAGGTCAAAAAAATTAGAAGACTTTTGCTTATAAATAAGGTCGGAGGGAGTACTAATAATGATTTGCAGTCGTGGTGGCTACAATACCTAACCAATCGTTTGAGAAGGAGAGAAGCAATTTATAACAACATTCGTCATGAAATTTTTGAGAATCGTGCAAATAAACAATCATGTTGTATTTGTCTGGTAAGTATTTCAAATTTTGTAACTAACATTTAAGGGTAGATTAAGAAAAAAAATTAGAGGTTAATTCAATGCAAGCAATCATATTTTTTATATATACACTCTTCTTTAATAAGGATTGACAATTATGTGTATATTTATATGTTTGTGTTATATTTTGTTTCTAATAAATTTTTATCTTATTTTAGGGTAAATATAAAATTGGAGAAGATATTGGAAAATTGAACTGCGCACATAGATTTCACTGGACTTGCATTCAAGAGTGGCTTGCAGTGAGAAATGCATGCCCCCTATGCAATCGAAGAGGATTGAGTTTTGATTAATAAAGAATACAATTATGAAAACGGTGTTCAAAGATAATATTTTATGAGTGATGGTTAATTTTCCTTTGATCTTTTGCTTTCTTTTTACTTAAATTGTTAAAAATAAATATATTTAATTGTTCGTGAGACTATTATTTGAAGTCTTTTGTTTAGAATATTTTTTATTATTGTTATGATTTATTTATAAATATAATTGTAACCGAGTTTAGTAAACCGAGTTCTGTATCAAAAAATTCAACTGAAAAGTAAGTAAAGTTCAATTAAGTTGTGAAATAAAAAATTTGAAATATGTATATTTATTTTTAATTTAATGTTGATAATAAATATTCCCAATCCATGTTATAACATGGTGGAATTTTAGAAAATTTAAGTAACTTCTTAGTAATCAATATTATAAAACTAAATGGAAGGTATAAAAACATATATCACGTAACTGTGGAATAAGGTTCACAAAGATATGTAATGGTTCTCTGCATTGTGGACATGAGACCAATTTATTGAAAGTTTTTCTTTGTTATTTAATAAATTATAATCATTTAAATTAATTATATGAATATAATGATATATAAAAACATATATTTAATTAATATTATTACTCATTAATATGGTGTTAGGTAGCTTAGATTTTTAAAGTTGCTTCTTGCTATCCATGGATGACATATCTTTAATTAATATTGTTACTCGTTATCACTTCAACTAACTAAGAACTCAAATATGTTGTGACAAACTAAAGTGAGAGACCAACTTTTGAGTTGTAGGGATATGGGAATTTGAGAAGTTTTTGTTAAAGATATTGTGAAGAGATAGATATAGATTGATAGAAAATAATATGATATTTAAGAATGAATCGACAAATTGAGTGATAGTTTGATTTAATTAGAAGAGAGATTTATATGCATCCAGTTTATTAAAAATTAGCACATAGCTTGAATCATGAGAAGTGTAATTCAAAAAATATACTTCACAATATGTAGACTTTTAGAATTTTTACCATGATTCAAATCAATATTTAATATTTTAATATAATTTGAATGTCGTCAAAAATATTTAAGGATTTAAATGATGTCTTCCTTTGTTTGAATCATAAAGATGTAAATTAAAGAACACATGCATAATTAAAGAAGTAATAATAAAATAATGTAACACAAATACATAATTAATCAAACCAACTTGAGTGTTATTATGAAATGAAAACTAAAGTTTTAATATTAAAAACTAATGACTTTAAAGATGAAGGATCATAACTTGTTTTAAAAAAATATGTTTTTAGAGGGATTAATGTTATAGGAATTTTAACACACAGGAACTTCATAATTATGACTAAAAACTCAATATATTTAAAGAGGTTTTTTTCCACAATTATCGTATCTAGTTCCAACGATCATGATTAATGTTAAATTATTACATAAAATAAATTTAGATACTTTTTTAATATATAAAACAATTCACACAATCAAAAATAATTGAATGATTCCATACTATTATATTCGTCTTACAACAACTTATATTCTAAACTTAAAATAACATGAGTAATTTTGTTAACTTAAAGGGAGAACATTTAATCTCAAAAGATATCTTGTCTTTTAAATAATCCATTAATGAGTTAGTCTAAAATGGCCGAATGTCGAATCTAAGATAACATGTATTCTTTCACATAATTGAAGTTAACTTAAACCTAGAAGTCCTACCCAAAAAAGAAACAATATGAGTGTCAAAGCTCGCCAAATATATGTCGTACCAAACACCACTAACATTTGTGATCATCCTCAAACACGATTTACTTAGAAGACGTAACTTGACATGTCTTAAATCACTCACATATTCAAGTCACCATTACACTTTACCTTACGACCTCTAATCATTTAAACAAAATAAAAGGATCCCCTTTATCTGTATCCCAATGAAACCTCCCCCAAAGTCAGTCAATCCTCTTCTAAATCTTTATAAGCATCTTCATAAAGTAAACATAAAAAAAAGGGTGGAGGTTAAGGCCGAGTTTATTAACATCACTATCCTTCCTATGATAACATATATATTACACCAAATATTTAGCTTATTAAAAATAATAAATATCAACGACATCATTATTGTTGCGCTACTATACTAACCCTTATGAGACTATTTTCAAAATAGTTAATAGGACATTTCTATCTACGAGATCTTTAATATAATATTTATTAAAACTTGAGATAATTTATATTTATAAAATTTGACTTTATTTTTCTTTTATTATAGAATAACATTCCCTCTAGTATTTATTATAAGAGAAATTTCATCTTTTAGATTTATAGAATAATTGATATATATATATATATATATATATATATATATATATAATATATATATATATATATATATATATATATATATATATATATATATATATATATATATATATATATATATAATATATATATTATATATATATATATATATATATATATATATATATATATATATATATATATATATCTGAACCAGATACATTAATTATTGAATGAATAAAAAAATAGATTTTTTCTTATAATAAGAACCAGAGAGAGTACATACTTATGTATTTATCACAATCTTTTATACATAATTCACTTCTTTTCTTAATAGTTATATCTAATCATCCACATCTAATAAAATGCGTTGTATGTGCAAATATTTTTTTTATAGGATCTAATGACCATTGACTACTATCTAGCCATCTTGACCAATCAAATCATGGTCAAAATGAGATATTCAACATGGTGAATCTTTTCTCAAGAACAAGTTTTATTACTTAATCTCTTTTCTCTTTATGTATGCGTCTCAAATTGATTCTCTTTTTCTTACTATTAAATTTTCTTTTCTTTTTTCTTTTTTTAATCTTTAGTTCTTACAATTATTCCAAAAAAAATCTTTTTTGTAAACTCTTCTTTAAGAGAAATTTGTCATCCTTACTTATTTTCATTTTTAAACTTTAATTTAGAAAAGAGTAATTGTTGATTAATATGTATAACCATTCCCATGAATATTTATTGCCATAATAAATTATATAATTTTAATTTAATAGTTATATACGAATAATGATTTGCAGTCGTGGTGGCTACAATACCTAACAAATTGTTTGAGATGGAGAGAAGGAATTTGTAACAATATTGGTCATGAAAATTTTGAGACAGTCGATGAGAATCCTGGAAACACTACGCCAAAAATTACTTTTAACACGCATCTTAGACAGCGCTTTTAAAAGAAAGCGCTGTCTAAGGTTAAAATTAAAATAAAACACGGAAAATATTCCAAAAAAATAATGAAAGCGCTTTTAAATATAGACCTTAGTCAGCGCTTTTGATAAAGCGCTGTCTAAAGTCTTTAAATTAAAAAAAAAATTAAAACCAAAAGCGCTGTCTAAGGGGGGGTTTAGAAAGCGCTTTTGGAAAGCGCTGTCTAAGCGCTTTTGGAAAGCGCTTTTAGAAAGCGCTTTTGGAAGTCTTCAATTCCACGAACACATAATCACAGAGCTTCTCGAAGACACCAATGGCGGTCTCGTCATTCTCTCTTCAGGTCTCTCTCTATCGAAACTCATTTCATCTCTTCTCCTTCTTCACTCCACTTCTCAGGGAACACTTCTCATTCTATCTCCTTCCTCCGCCACTCTCAAATCCAAAATCAATTTCCATCTCAAAACCCTAAACCCCCAATTCTACCAAGTCCCCGTCGAAATCACCGCCGACCTCCCCGTTAACCACCGCCACTCCCTCTACTCTTCCGGCTCCGTCTGTTTCATTACCCCTAGAATCCTCATCGTTGATCTTCTCACTAATAAACTACCTGCCTCAATTATCTCCGGACTCATCATCCTCAACGCTCATTCCGTTTCGGAGACTTCCACTGAAGCTTTTATTGTTAGGATTTTTCGTTCTCTCAATCGAAGTGCGTTTGTTCGTGTTTTCTCCGATAGGCCACAAGCGATGGTTTCGGGTTTTGCGAAGGCGGAGAGAACTATGAAGTGTTTTCATATTCGTAAGCTGCATCTTTGGCCGAGATTTCAGGTTTATGTTTCGCAGGAGCTTGAGCAGGACCCGCCGGATGTTGTCGATATTAGGGTTCCGATGAGTAAGTACATGATTGGGATTCAGAAGGCTATTGTTGAAGTTATGGGTGCGTGCTTGAAGGAGATGAGGAAGACGAATAAGGTTGATGTGGAGGATTTGACTGTGGAGAATGGGTTGTTCAAGTCGTTTGATGAGATTGTCAGGAGACAGTTGGATCCAATTTGGCATACTTTGGGGAAACAGACTAAGCAACTCGTCTCTGATCTCAAGACCTTGAGGAAATTGTTGGATTATCTAGTCAGGTTCTTTTGCTGTTTGTTCTTTCATTGCATTTGTATTCTATTTGATGTATCTTTAATGGTGCTTGCTGCTTATCAAGGTTTTAAACCACAGTCATTGTAATAGCTGCTTTGCAATTCTCCACAATGTGGAAATTTAGGGTCAAAAGCGGTTATAGGGACATTGAAAACGTCAATGTCATAGATTAGATTGCGGTTGCATGCCTTTTATTTAATTATTCATTTAGGCACTGATTGTTGTGTGCCATTTTCCTGATAGGTATGATGTGGTGACTTACTTGAAATATTTGGATACACTTAGAGTGTCGGAGAGTTTTCGATCTGTTTGGATTTTTGCAGAGGCGAGCTATAAGATATTTGACTATGCAAAGAAACGTGTTTATCATCTTGTGAGGTCAGATGGTATGAAATTGGACGAGTCTAGTAAAGGTGTCAAAAACAAAAAGAAAAAAGTCAAGGGGGATAACAAAGACACTGAAGAAAAAAGCAGTAGGTTCGTTTGTTGCATGGCCGACAAACCTCATATGCGTAGGATATGAGGTATGCTTAAAACTTATGTTAACTTTAATGTGTATATTCAAAGTTTAAAATTTATGCTTAAAATTTTACTTACATATTTTCCTTGGTTATGTTAAATAGACTCCCACAAAATCCAAATCAAAAGATAATGCGATTCCACGGCATACCGAGTCCACGGTTTCAAGAAAAGAGGTAATATACAATTATATGACATATATTCATGGAAGTTGTTACATTCTTAATTTGATCTAACTATTTATATGACATGTAGCTTCAAGAAAATGAGGTTAGCAATGCTTCCGCACAACAAAAAAAGGAGTTGCCTAGTTATTCGCAGCTTTGGATTAAAACAGGTTATTGAAAAGAAACTGATTATAGTTCTGAAACCTGGATTGTGAGTTGGGTTAATTTCTAAAATCGTTTTCTCTTACTGTGACTTTCAGGTTTTAGTTGCCTAGTTATTCGCAACTTTGGATTTTTCTGCTATGCATATGCTGCTGTTGGGCATTGCCTTGCTTGAATATTTGAAATCGATTTCTGGAACTGCTGTTGGATTATTGATGCAAGATTATGGATGTTGGCTTTCGATGAAGTTAGTTTTAGTTGAGTTATCAGTTAAATTTGGTTGATATATTTTTACTTCTGTTAGCAGGTTTGGATATGTTATGACTTTCATGTGCTGTGGAGCTTTTGGAGGTGTCCTGTTAATAGAGAAAAGGTTAGAGTGAAATTGCTAAGTTGTTGGTTAGACTCACTTGTTAGAATTTGAAAACAATTACAGTTTGGATGTGATTAAAGGAAAAAGTTAGAAATTATTTGCAAGCTTGGTCTGGACTTAGCAATTATTTGGAAGTTATGTGTTAGTTAACAGTTAGCAAATCAAGAGAAAGTTAGTGGAGAGTTTTAACAGTATTAAATCCTAAGTATTAATATAATACATATGTCTAATCAGGATGATGTTCCCCCGCGATATGCTGATACTGGTGCTCGTCAATCAAGAGCTCGAATGGAATATGATTATGGGGGCAGTGCTTCACAGTATGGTGATGCTTATGGTGATAGGTTAGTTTAATCTAATATTACAGTTTTGCAATTCTCCACACTAACCATATTGTTTGTTGTCCTGTAATTCATTCTTACATTTTGATTCGTAGAGTTGGAAGATCAAATCTTGGATATGGCAGTGGCAGCCGAAGTTCTATTTCTGGTCAAGAATCACACGGGATGTATAGCAGTCGGCAGGGAACAGGTTATGGTGGAGGTGAATTTCGTTGCAAATAGTCTGGTCTCTTCTTTTCAACATTGAAGTTTTCTTTACTTACAATTCTATTATTTTTTGTCTATCAGGATCTTATGGTGGCAGTGATGTTGGAGGCATGTACTCGTCAAGTTATGATGGTGATTACGTTTCTCGTGGAAGTGATGTAATTTTCCCGTCCTTTCCCAATGTCAATAGGAATTAGTGTTCTGTGTATGTTTTGTTACATTCTTATGTATTGTCCATGCAATGTAGGTTGGCGGCAGCTCATATTCGTCAATGTATTCTGGCAGAGGTGCCGGCGGCGGTAGCAGTTACATGGGCAGCGGTGGATCTGGATCTTATTATTGAGGTAAGTAAGCCGATAACTCTTTGGCATTGAACTTTGTGTATTACATTAGAATGCATAGGGTATAGATATCAGTTCTTGATTTTGTGCTGTATGGAGTCAAGTTAATGAGAGACGGAAAAAGAAATATTTAGCAGTGATGTGTAATCAAACCTTGATTTATGATACCATTTATGGGCAGATAATGTTAAAGATTTGTCACTGCTCTTCCTTTCATTTGGACAGAGACCAAGGCTAGGGATGCCTTCTTGTTTGGTTAAGGATTAATGGAATTTTTATCTGCTGAATTTATCAAAAAGTTGGTTCTCTATTTTGATTCTTTCAAGAGATGTTTAGTTACTTTGGATTAATTGTTTCTTTACAGTGCTGCGATCAGGACAGAAGTGAACTAATCAGCACTATGTTTAACTAGTTTGTAGTAATAAGAACACTACTTAAGGAATTAATAAAGTCAAAAGATACTTTCTTGGGATGTGTAGATCTGTTGTAGGATTTGTGATATGGTGTCATCCTAAGAAAGTAAAAAAGCACAATGAACTGGTAATATTTGCTGCTGGAGTTATTTGTTTCTTTGAGTGTTTTGTCCTGGCAACTGCAAGATAAATGCTAAAGAAGCATTAATATCTTTACCACCTTAATATTTTCCCGATTTTGCATAATATTTATTTCCATTCAAGATGATGCTAAAGAAGCATTATATCTTTGCTGACATAGCCCACATAACCATTTGCCTCTCTGCATTGTTGGAAAATACATCACTCAAGTGAATGAGTATTAAGTAGCAGATAAGGATTGAATATACTTTATGCACATGGTTTTACCCCCCACCCAAAGCTCTTGAGCCTAACATTGTGGAGGAAATCACAAATGGATTTGATTATTGTTTTATCATATAGTCAAAGAGGGTAGTTTCCAACTCTTGAATCGCATTGTTGGTTGTCTTGAATACCCTAAATAGGGTATTCACATATAGTGCATATCTTGAAGGAAGGAGGATTCTTCTAAGAAGATATTGGTCACCAGGATATTTGAGATATTTTCTCTACCTGACAACACTTTGTTTCTGAACAATGCTAGAGTTTTTTTTTGGCATTTTCACATACATTTGACATGATTTTCTGCATTTAATCTTTTAATTAATATTCACCGGGTGAGGGCTTATGAACATACTATACTGACTTGTTTGGTTGTAGTTTCTACTTTGTTCTGTTTGCTGTACTGCAGGGTCTAAGCTATATATCTCCTCAAGCTCTTGTTTATATGTTCTCGCTAGTTTATTATTGTTTTTTTTTCCTTTCTTTCAGTTTGTTTTCATTGTTTTTGTTAATCAATGTTAAACCGATTATTATAGTTAACAGTTAGCAATTATTATATTAGTGAGACACTTGATAAAACTTAGGATTTATAATCCATATATTTTTTTTCATATGTAGTGTCCTCAACAACGTAATCAAATAGATTGCGGGTATTTCATGTTGAGGTTTATGCGAGATACTCTTGCTTTGGGCCGATTAAAGATTCCCACCGATGTATGTATTTCTAACTTATGAGTTATTTTTATATTTACACATATCTCATATAATTAAATAGTTGGAATTAATTCAAAATATGTTATATTATTATGTAGTACTTTGATGAATTCAAGTGTGCATTTTATACAAAGGATCAAGTGGACGAAATCAAAGAGGAGTGGTGTCAATTCATGATAAAGCTCAATGTTTGTTCATAAATTTGTGTAATTAATGTGTACATTTGTAGTATATGTTATGACTTGTAAATGTGTACATAAATTTGTATATATTTTGATACATTTAAGGCAAAATTGGTTTGAATTGGTATATATATATATTTGTTAGCCAAAAATTGGTAGAAAAAAGGCCAAAATGGCATATATAAAATGTGATAATTGTCTGTCAAAATCTGGTTGAAAACAGGTAGAAATTCTGGTTTATAAACTTGGAAAAAATGTGGTTTAAAACAAAAGCTTCAAAATTTTTCGTATACCTTAGACAGCGCTTTTGTAAAAAGCGCTGTCTAAGGGGGGGATTAGAAAGCGCTTTAGGCAAAAGCGCTGTCTAAGGGGGGGGGGGGGGGCTTAGACAGCGCTTTTTGAAAAACGCTGTCTAAGGTATACCTAAAAAAATTAAAATAAGAGGGTCTTAGAAAGCGCTTTTGGCCAAAGCGCTGTCTAAGGGGGTGGGGCTTAGACAGCGCTTTTCAAAAGTGCTGTCTAAGGTATACCTAAAAATTTTAAAATAAGAGGGTCTTATAAAGCGCTTTTGGCCAAAGCGCTGTCTAAGGGGGGGGGAGGGCTTAGACAGCGCTTTTAAGATTTAAAAAAGCGCTGTCTAAACCTTTAGCAGCGGAGGTTTAGACAGCGCTTTAAAGCGCTGTCTAAGGCTAAAAAAGGCGCTGTCTAAGGTCTTGTTTGTTGTAGTGAAATAAACAATCACGTTGCATTTGTCTAGTAAGTATTGCCAACTTTTTAACTAACATTTAAGGGTAGATTAAGGAACAAAATTTAGAGGTTAATTCAATGCAAGCAACCACTTTAGTTAAGTTGTAGTTTTTTTAAAAATATTTATACACTCTTTTTTAATAAGGATTGACAATTATAGATATGTTTATATGTTTGTGTTATATTTTGTTTCTAATAAATTTCATCTAACTTTAGGATAAATACCAAATTGGAGAAGATATTGGAAAATTCAACTGCGCATATAGATTTTATTAGAATTGCATTCAAAAGTGGTTTATAGTAAGAAATGTATGTCCCCTATCCAATCAAAGAGGATTGAATTTTGATTAATAAAGAAGACAATTATGAAAATGGTGTCAAAAGATAATAGTTTATGAGTGATGGCTAATTTAGTTTTGATCTTTTGCATGTGTTTTTACTTAAATTATTAAAAATAAAAATATTTTATTGTTCGTGAGACGATATTATTTGAAGTCTTTTGTTTATAATATATTTTATTATTGTTATGATCTATGTATAAATACAATTGTAACCTTATAATTATTTAGACATCAATTACTAATTTAGGAAACCGAATTCTATAAAAAAAATTCAACTAAAATGTAAGTAAAGTTATGTTAAGCTGTGAAATAAAAAATAGAAATATGTCTACTTATTTTTAATTTAATGTTAATAATAAATATTCCCAATCCATATTATAACACGGAGAAATTTTAGAAAATTTTAATAACTTGCATTACCTTATAAAAGTAAATGGAAGGTATAAAGACGTATATACAAAAAAAGTTAAACTCTTACAACTATAGTGTTCTTTTTATAATGGTTATCTGCATTATCGACATAAGAGCAATCTATTAAAAGTTTTTCTTTGTTCTTTAATAAATTATAATAATTTAAATTAACTATAAGAATATAATAATATATAAATATATATATTTAAATAATTCTGTTACTAGTTAACATGGTGAAAGGTAGCTTCGATTTTCAAACTTGTATATTGCTGCTATTCATGGATGAAAAATTGTAAACAAGAAGAATAAAATGTTATCTTTAGTATATAAGAATATTAACCTTGGAGACGGAGAGATAACACTTCAACTCATTCAGAACTTAAATATAATGTGACAAACCAAAGTAAGAGACAAACTTATAACCAAAAGTCAATGTTTCAAGAAGACCGGGGAATTTTGAGTTGTATGGATATGCGGATTTGAGAAGTTTTGGGTGAAAATTTTTGTGGTGATATATATAAAGGTGAGAAACAAGGTTTTGTTGATAGAAAATAATATAATAATTAAGATTGAATGGATAAATTGAGTGATAGTTTGATAGAATAACATGAAAGATCCATATGTAATTCAAATAACATAGTTTATAATATCTATACTTTTAGAGTTTTTACCATGATTTAAATAAATATTGAATACTTTACCATGATCTGAATCCCGTAAAAAATATTGAAGGATTTAAATGATGCTTTCCTTTATGTTAATCATATTGGAAGTCCTTAATAATTCAAATGCTTGATAGGAGCTTTAAAAAGCACTGCAGTGAAAACAACTTATTAAATAAGCTGTTTTTGCAATTCTGTTTTTTCTGTTATTCTTGGGCCTGTTTGTGGTTCCAATTTGTACCGTATAAATAGACATTGTATGTCATAGTTGAAAGGTTAATGCCATATGATTCAATTCTCTCAATCTTTCTCTATTTCTCTATCTCTCTCTATTCACATTATCATCTTCATCTTTCCCAAACACACTGTTTTCACCATTCCATTTCTGGTTTTTTCCAACATTTGGCATCAAGAGCTTTGGTTCTGATCCAATTCCGCTGCAATCATGTCCGTTTCAAACGATAAAATACCTACCAATCTTCCAATCCTTGACTCGAAAAACTACGACAAATGGGCGAAGCAAATGAAGGTTTTGTTCGGCTATCAAGACGTTCTTGAGATGATCAAAGATGGTGTTACGTCTCTCGTCGAAGGAGCTACGGATGCTCAAAAGGCTACGTTCAAAGAAGAGAAGAAGAAGGATTACAAAGCGCTGTTCTTGATCCATTCTTGTGTCGATGGTGACAACTTTGAAAAAGTAGGCGATTGCGATTCCGCAAAGCAAGCGTGGGAGATTCTTGAGAAGGCTTATGCAGGGGCTGCCAAAGCCAAAGTGGTGAGGTTACAAACTCACAAGCGACAGTTCGAGTTAATGCAAATGGAGGACAAGGAGTCGATAAACGATTATGTGACGCGTATTACGCGTGTGGTGAATCAAATCAAGTCGTGCGGGGAAACTACGGTAGAGCAGAATGTTGTGTCGAAGATCTTGCGTTCTTTAACGCCAAGATTCGACAACATTGTCGTTGCGCTTGAAGAATCGAAGGATTTATCGTCGTTGTCGAAGGAGGAGCTTCAAAGCTCACTAGAAGCTCATGAACAACGAATGGATGAGAGGGGAAACGATAAAGCGAAGTCGGAAATAGCATTGCAAGCGCGACTTCATGAGAAGAGTAAACGATCGGAGAGGAAAGGGCATCCGAGAGGGAAGTCCAATTTCCAGAATTTTGGTGGTAGAGATTCACAAAATTCAAAGGGGCAAAAAGGTGAGGGAAGCTCCAAGGAGGGTGATCAAGGAACCCACAAGCCATTCGACAAAAGTAACGTGAAGTGTTACAATTGTCAAAAGCTTGGGCATTTCGCAAAGTATTGCCACGCGAAACGAAGAGAAAATCGCGCGGATGAGGCGAAGTTTGCTAAGGAAGAAGCGAATGATGATAATACGCTTCTTGTGATGATCACGGAAGAGAATTATGGCATGAGAAAAGGGCTGGACAGCAGTGGCAGCAGTGCAAACAATTCTGCAGAAACGCGTTCGGAGAAAAACGCAATGGTAACGGTTCGAGATGGAATTCAAAGTAGCGATGAGTGGTACTTGGATTCTGGTTGTTCGACTCATATGACGGGAAGAAAGGATTGGTTTGTCAAGATCAATCAAGCCACGAAGAATAAAGTGAGATTTGCCGATGATACGACGTTATCCGCCGATGGCGTTGGAGATGTCTTGATCGTGAAGAAAGATGGTGGTCGTTCATTGATCAAGGATGTGCTGTACATTCCAGGAATCAAATGTAATCTCTTGAGCATTGGCCAACTACTCGAGAAAGATTACATTATTCGCATGGAAAACAAGGTATTGCGTGTTTTGGACCGAAAGGGAGTTTTGGTACTTAAAGCACCGATGGCTGCCAATCGAACTTTCAAGATAGCATTGAAAGTAATGGAGCATCGATGTTTAGCTACAGCGGCAAGTCGTGAGGAGTGGTTGTGGCACTACCGTCTTGGTCATCTCAATTTTCGAGACCTCGACGCGTTGCATAGACATGGTATGGTGACCGGGCTGCCAAGAATCGTGGTTCCAGCTGAGTTGTGTGTTGAATGTGTTCAAGGGAAGCAACACAAGAGTGTTTTCAGCAAGGATACAGGTCATAGGACCAAGCATATTCTTGAGGTGGTGTATTCGGACGTGTGTGGGCCGATGCAAGTCAACTCGTATGGAGGTAACCGATACTTTGTCACGTTTATTGATGACTTCAGTAGGAAGCTGTGGATTTATCTAATCAAGAGGAAGGATGAGGTGTTTGATATGTTCAAACGATTTAAATCCATGGTTGAGCGACAAAGTAGTCACAAACTCAAAATTCTCAAAACCGATGGAGGAGGAGAATTTACTTCGAGGGAATTTGGGAGTTATTGTGACGATGAGGGTATTGTGCGTGAGGTTGTACCACCCTATACGCCTCAGCAAAATGGTGTTGCCGAGAGAAAAAATCGGACGATTATGAACATGGTGCGTAGCATGTTGAAAGCGAAAAATCTTCCGAAAGAGTTGTGGGGAGAAGCTGTTTCTACAGCTGCCTATTTGATAAACAGGTGTCCTACAAAGAAGCTGGACAAGGTTACTCCAGAAGAGGTATGGTGTGGACACAAGCCAAGTTTGAGTCACTTGCGTGTTTTCGGTTCGGTAGCATTTCGACATATTCCGGGTCAGATTCGAAAGAAATTAGATGACAAGGGTGAAATGATGTTGCTGGTTGGTTATCATCCTACCGGAGGCTACAAGCTGTTTGATATGAGTAACAAGAAGATTGTGATAAGTCGAGATGTGATCGTGGACGAGTTTCGGCAGTTTGACAGCAGAAAATCTGCCATATCAGCTCAGGAAATCGATTTGCCTCAAGATGAAATCGATTTCATGCAGGAAAATCAGCATTCTGAAGCTGCTGGAACTGGTTCTGCAGAGGTTGAAATCGATTTGCCTCAAGGTGAAATCGATTTCATGCAGGAAAATTTGAATTCTCAGCCTGCTGAAGGTACTGTACAGCAACCTTTTGTAACCGAAACAGGTGAATCAAGTAGACGACCAACAAGGCAAAGAGGATTGCCTCAAAGACTCCGTGATTGTGAATTATTCCGAGATAGCGAGATCAACAATGAGGGTGATCTTATTCACTTCGCTCTAATGGCCGAATCCGAACCGGTGAATACGGAGGAGGCATTAAGCGATCCAAAGTGGATGTGTGCGATGAAAGAAGAACTGGATTCGATTGAGAAGAACAGTACTTGGATGTTGGTTGATTTACCGAAAGGTAAAAAGGCGATAGGTGTGAAGTGGGTCTACAAAGTGAAAGCGAATCCGAAAGGCGAGATAATCAAGCATAAAGCTCGATTAGTAGCGAAGGGATTTTTGCAAAAGGAAGGGATAGACTTCGATGAAGTGTTTGCTCCAGTTGCAAGGCATGAAACCATTCGGTTAGTTGTTGCGATGGCAAATAACAACAGCTGGCCGTTGTATCAAATGGACGTCAAATCTGCGTTTTTGAATGGTCCACTTGATGAGGAGGTATATGTGAGACAGCCACCTGGTTTTGTGATCAAAAATCAAGAGGCAAAGGTCTATAAGTTGAGGAAGGCACTCTATGGTTTGAAACAAGCTCCGAGAGCTTGGAACAAACGCATAGATGGATTTCTTAGCGATGTTGGTTTCAAGAAATGCGTATCCGAACATGGAGTTTATGTGAAATCGGATGCAAGTGATGGAGTAATCATTCTTTGTCTTTATGTGGATGATTTGTTGATTACCGGCAACTGTGAAAAGAACATTTCAAATTTCAAAGGAGAGCTTATGAAGGAATTTGAAATGAGTGATCTTGGTATCATGAAATATTTCTTAGGCATAGAGTTCCAAAGGACAAAATTGGGACTGCTCATGCACCAAAGAAGGTATGCCATGGAAATTCTGAAGAGGTGTGATATGGAGCATTGCAATGCTGCCACAACACCAGCCGAGACACGATTACAGCTGTCCAAGAGTGAAGAAGAACAAGATGTGGATCCTACTCAATACCGGAGATTGATAGGATCATTGCGTTACTTGTGCAATACGCGGCCAGATTTGGCGTTTAGTGTCGGTATTGCGAGTAGATTCATGGAGAGGCCGAAGGTATCACACTTGGCAGCAGTTAAGAGGATCCTTAGATATGTGAAAGGTACTCTTGGTTGTGGAATTTTGTTTCCGGCAAGCGACATGGGCAGAAGTTGTGAGTTACTCGGATACACCGATTCCAATTGGTGCGGAGATAAGGATGATCGAAAGTCTACGGCGGGGTATCTCTTTATGTTCGGTAAGGCACCAATCTCTTGGTGTTCGAAAAAGGAACCGGTTGTAGCCCTCTCTTCTTGCGAGGCCGAGTATATAGCAGCGTCGATGTGTGCATGCCAAGCTGTGTGGCTGGTGAATCTATGTAAGGAGTTGGACAGCAGTAGAAATGGGGCTGTTTTGCTACTTGTGGACAACATTTCAGCGATAAACCTTGCTAAGAATCCCATAGCACATGGGAGGAGCAAGCATATTGAAATGCGATTCCACTATTTGAGAGAATTGGTGAGCTCCGGACAGTTGCGTTTAGGGTACTGCAGAAGCGAAGAACAAGTTGCGGACTTGTTAACGAAAGGCGTGACAAGTAATGTGTTCAAGAGACTTGTGAAGAAGTTGAGCATGATGAGTGTGGAGCATTTGAATTAAGGTGGTGTATTGGAAGTCCTTAATAATTCAAATGCTTGATAGGAGCTTTAAAAAGCACTGCAGTGAAAACAACTTATTAAATAAGCTGTTTTTGCAATTCTGTTTTTTCTGTTATTCTTGGGCCTGTTTGTGGTTCCAATTTGTACCGTATAAATAGACATTGTATGTCATAGTTGAAAGGTTAATGCCATATGATTCAATTCTCTCAATCTTTCTCTATTTCTCTATCTCTCTCTATTCACATTATCATCTTCATCTTTCCCAAACACACTGTTTTCACCATTCCATTTCTGGTTTTTTCCAACAAATCATACAAATTATAAATCCTTTAAAGATGTAAATTAAAGCAAAAATGCATATTTAAAGAAGTAATAATAAAATATTGTAACACAAATGCATATGATTAAGCAAAACAACTTAAGTGTTATTATGAAATGAAAACCAAAGTTTTAATATAAGAAACTCATGAGTTTCTAGATGAATGATCAAAACTCAAATTTAAATAAATATGTTTTAGGGGATCAATGTTATAGAAATTTTAACACACACTAACTTCATAATAATAACTAAATATCATTATATTTAAAGATGTTATTAATTTCACAATTATCCTAATCTAGTTCCAATGATCATGGTTGATGGTAAATTGTTACGTAAATAAATTTAAATATTTGTCAATATATAAAACATTTCACACAAGAATAAATGAATGATACTATACTACATTTATAAAAATATATATATATATATATATATTCGTCTTACAATATTTATATGTTAAACCTAAAATATCATGAATAACTTTGTTAACTTAAAGGGGAAAAGCTTATACATTTAATTTCAAAAGAAACATACTTCATTCTTGTTAAGTTAGTTAGGGTTAGTTTATTAATTATAGTTGCTGGGAGTTAGCTTCTCTAATAATTGGACATTGTTACCTTACTAATTAGGAAATTTAAATCTATAAATAAGATTAATGTGTGCATGACTTACGATATTTTATCAACCAATAAAAAAAATAACTGAACATATAGTAAAGAGGAAAATAATAATGAATCACCACATATATAATACGACTTCAATCTTGTAAATTTTTTATTCAATCATTTAATTTACAATGCATAAAAAATGCACAAGGCACTGCAACTTTTATTTTCAAAGCATGTGCTATGGCCAGTGTCAGTTAAAGAAATATGTAAAATATTTTTTTTTTTTAAAATTTAATGAATCAAGAAATTTTCTACTTTGATCTTTTGTTTAATTTTTCTTAATCTATTTGACTTAGGAGGTAAAATTTGAATTTAATAAATTCTCGTTTGAAAAAGTTTGAATTGATTCAATTGAAGAAAGAATTGAGTCACTTGAATATTGATTTGATTCAGATGAATATTAATTCAATTTAAAATAAGTTGTTTATAATTTTGATGATTTTAATGAACAATGATTCGATCAAAAAGATATTTGATTTGATTCTTTGTAAATAAGAGGTTTTAGAAATATTTTGATTTGATTCAAACTTGTTTGTGAATTGATTCAATTGATTAAAACTCTAAACATGATAACATATGTCACTTTGAATCGATTCAACCCATTACATGATTTATTGAAAATAAGTTTTATGCATAAGAAACTTTCAAATTTTATGCAAAAGATATTTTTAATCCAACATGGAGTCTTACACATTTAAATAACTCTAAAAAATAGAAAATACACAAAATAAAAGCTAATTCCTACACCAAGAATGAGAGCACATTTGCATTGTCACTTATTTTTAAGCTTGTCAATTTATAGTTTGAGTCGAGTGCGATATAATTTGGTTGAACCTCTCCTTCTTTAAAAATATAAAAAAGAGAGAAGCACAAAACACGTAAGTAAGGACTCTCCCTTTTTAAAGTAGTTCGGACAAAGACTCTTAATAAACCTATAAAAACAAAAATTAGTTCGATACAAATGATAAAAACGTGAAGCAATGTAACATAAAAATTAAAGAATAAAAAAAGGCTCATTTAACATAACCAACAATTAAATTTTATAAAATCCAAAGAATGTACAAACTAAAACATGCATCATCGATTAAAGAGTACGAAGAAGCAATAGTATTCGTGCCAAGAACTTTAAATTACAAAAAGAAGAAAGCATAAGGAAAAAATGTAGAAGACATAACAACACAAGAGATAATCGAGAAATATTTAAACATAAGTGTCCTTATATTGTTACAAGATGGACTCCAGTTGAGGAATATGATTATCTCTCACATAAAACTTTTTATCCTATGCATCTCGCCTAGCCTGTCAAATTATATATCGAAGCCATATGGTGGTGCATCGTCTAGATGAGCATCCTTATTATGGTCATGAGCTTTTTCAAGTTATTTATCAGCAAGAAGAACTTCGGCATTCTCTATAGCCATCATTGCATCCATCTTAGCTTGAATATCATCAATGTCATCCTCATCATTTTCGCCTTCATGAATATAAACTAGACCACAAGCCCAATGTGTGTCATAAATCCATCAACACTTATTAGTGTAGAATCAGTTTCACTGTTAATCCCAATAATAGTTCATCAGATGCACAACCTTGAGAGAGTAGTCGTTAGTATTGGACACGGGGATTCCTTATTGGGCCTTGAAAGGGAGCGCCCCATAACTCAATAATTTCAAATGTGTTATGAAATGGACAAACGTAGGAATGGGAAGGAGTAATAAGGATGAACACGGGTCTCCTAACTGCATCTTGGTTTACCCAAACAAAACTCATGTCCATCACAAGATAATCTCCTTTGTACTTATTTGATGATATGTCATGAAAGGATCAAATTTGGTCCAACTACTGAGGAAGCCTCTCCCTTAATTAAGGAGGAAATTGTTCCTCCCCTCCTCCCACGAACTTGTTGGGAAGTTGAAGGAAAACGATTTCCTTTTCTTCATCCACCCCCATAGTTTTAGCTATTGATATTCTAATGTATATGGTTTGGAGATACCATCTTCTATTTTATTTAATTAGAATATACAAAAGTTATTGTGATTGCTTTTATGAGAAAGGTCATCTCTTTTATAGTTTTTGCATGTACAACTGGCATCCATCAGGGTGACCCGATAAAACTGCCATGGGAGTCAAGTTCAATCCATGTGACGCTAGTGCAGAAGACAACCCTAGAGACAATATGCTAAAGGAAACGACAAAATTTATGTTTGGTTTATAACAAGCAGTAACACACAATGCTGAAATTATTTGGGAGATAATATGATCTAAAATAATTGATGAACAATTACGAAAATAAAAAATAAATAACACAAAGAATTGTTAACCCATTTTGATGAAACATAACCTATGTATGAAGGTTTGTAGCCTAAAGTAAAGGAAATTTACTAATTCAAGTAGTCAATAATACATGACAATTTCACCTCAACTCTCTCAATTCAGTGCCCCTTTCATAATAGTACTCATGAATTTCAACTCGGGCTCCCTCTGAATCTGTGATCCTCTCACTTTCTTTATAATGTGGCAAATAACACAATTAAAGACCAAAAACTCTATCACTCTCTTGTGTATGAGAGACTAACAAGGATATAGTTTTACGTAAGAAACAAAATACAAAAAATCAACTCGATAAAATCGTCAACTGAATGAATATTCTCTCTAAAAGTGTGTCTTCAAATAAGGAGAAAAATATTTTTATATATAGATTATAATCTAGTGAAAAGCCAATCAGGGTACAATCAAAATCAAACTAAATCAAATATTCAGCAAATCCAATTAAATCTCGTCATGCAAGATTTATTTTATTAAATATTTTCCAATCAAAATTTTTGCAGACCAACTTCAACCCAATCTTGGACTAAACAAATGTGAGATAAATCTTTCTTTTAAAGTATATCCAATTAAATCTTTCTTACAAATCATATCAAATTAAATCTTTTAATCAATTCAAATCCAATTAAATATTTTCAATCAGATTTTGATAATTAAAGCTTTTCAAACCTAAATTTTTTCTAAATAAATACATAGAATATTGAATGAGTTAACCATTACTTGATCAAAGTATCTGAAATAAATCGTATAATCAAATAAGCCATAATCAAGCTTTCCAAAAAAAAACACACCATAAAAACACATAGCCAATATGTTTTACAAGCAATCAATATAAAAACCCTCGATTTATAAATGGAGAGTGATAAAACACATTCTTGGAATTTTTACTTGCACATTTATTAAAAACAGGTGAAAAGTACTTACAAACCAGCAAACAACACAAAAAGACCTTGCCTAGACCATTTTACTACAAGTAAGGATCGTTATATCACCCTCATGGGAGGATATGCAACCATAAGCAAGAGAAAACTTCCTAGCTAAGTTACTTCATGATGAGGGAAGGGTTTCTATGTTATTTGAAGATGTATGGTGAACCTAGAGATCTTGGGAGGCTAGAGCTAGTTGTAGTGTGAGCTGACATTTCTTAAAAGGGAAGAAAGTAGGTATGTTAGGCGGGGATGGGAGGTGCGTCTGTCATGCCTACCTTTCTAAAGCCTATAAATAGGAGGTCTAGTTTCAGTTCGAAGGGAGTTTTAGTGGATTCATGGTAGTACAAAAAGCTAGTAGGTCCACCCTGGTCTAAATAGGAGAATAGGAGAGGAAGATTAAATATGGAAGCGCTACTCAAGAGATCACTATAGATGTCCTTCTAGGTATATCTTCTCAGGATTACCATACTTTTATGATAAGTAATCGTATATAGAAATATATTTGTTGAAGGTAGATGTAGTCATTATATACTCATGTTTAATTACAGTTATAATGTTTTATATCATTCTACTTAAGCTTTAATATTGATGATTCTTTATCCTCAATGCTTATTTTGGATTTGCTATCGAAAAATATGATTTCATGGTACGACTTAACATACGAGAGGTGTTGCTAGATCCAAGTCTCCATCTCTTGGACGCTGATGCCTAGAGATTTGGTTAGGTTTAATATCCGTAGAATAATGATATTTGATAATCAATATCTGTATTACACCATTGAAACTTGAAATTATGCTCTTAAGGGGATATATATTGGACCATATTCTTAATCCAAGGTGTAACACCCTTCTAAAAATACCCCAAATATTTAATTAAAACCACAAAATATAATCAGAGTAGATATGCAATTAAGGGTGTCACACTTGACACTTCACACCATTCACCAAAATATCCTGTCATGCTCATTTATTTAATCAAAATAAAACATTTGCATAATTCGCAGCGGATAAAATCTAACAACAATGCAAAACATGTAACACATTACATGTAAACTTGTTCAACAATCAACAATGAAAAACAAGTAAAACATCCCGTCCCGATGTTACATCTACCAGAGCATGACCCACTAAGGAACTACACTAGACTCCAAGGACTAGCTTCTACTCAATCACTGCTCGTTACCTGAAACATAGTTGTAAGGGTGAGTTCCTCAATCGATATAATAAGCATTATAAAATATCATGTAATGCTAAGTAACTTAACGCATTCATCACCCAAATCAGATTACACATTCAGCAATGGTAACATCAACTCAAAATCATATTCAACACAAACACAAAACACACGCATAATATTGGATTACATCCATTCATATTATACGCCATACATACATTATGCAATGAGACTCCATGCATGCGGTACCGACTATTCGTGAACACATAGTTCAACCTCACCGATCAAATCCAGATACGGCTACCAAGCTCACTAGTCCCACTCATTTGAGACCTAGTGACTCACTCACTAATTCCTCACCATGGGAATTAGCTACCACCCCAAGGGCTATGATATGCACGCTAATCACCTAGCATGCAAACATCAACAACAATCCACAATACTCACTCACTAATTCCTCACCATGGGAATTAGCTACCACCATAAAGGCCATAATATGCATGCTAAATCAACTAGCATGCAAACATCAACAATCCACAATGGACATATGCTCACACTCTAAGCCATAAAACAGTCCATTCCACAATTGCATACATAATAGATACATTCACAGCATTATGCATACCATCATACATCATCAGCATATTATCACAAAAATCATATCATGTCATGCCAATTAATAATCACAGTATTAGCACACTCTACTAATACCTACACTGCTCAAAACAACGGGAAACGATCCCTACTATATCATACATCAGCTAAAATTACATTACTCAGCTGAACAACCAAAAACTGCACAACAACAGCACAGAAAAATCACAATATTGCCCATACGCGTATTGCCTAGTCCCATACGCGTATGGCCCATTTCTCAGCCAATCCCATACGCGTATTGCCTGCCTCATACGCGTATGCTACGCGTACCACATCCTCATACGCGTACCAACAGAGACAAAACTACGTTAAAATCATCATCTTCTTCATCCATACGCGTATTGCCTAGTGCCATACGCGTACCAGACCATCTCATACGCGTATTGCCTAGTGCCATACGCGTATGACCAGAAACCAGAATTCCAGATCTGCTATGGTTTTCTCTGCTATGAGATTCTCAGATCCAACCTTCCACATTCCAATTTTTACACAACATTCATTCATATTGTCTAACACAGATCATACACATTCAATCTCACAAATTCTAACATTATTCCATCTAATCCTTACGAATTTTCTTCAATTATAACTCATATCACCTTCATCCATAAATTCACCAATTTCAACATTCATCATCTAATTAGAGTCAAATCAATGGTTTATCACTACCCATTACATGTTAACCCATAATACCCCTTAAACGACGATAAACCCCCCTTACCTGAGTCAATCCGGCAAATCTCTGAGCTTCAAGCTTTTCCTTCCTTCAACCCTTGTTCTCTTGCTCTTTGCCCTTTTCCACTTTAGAGTCGTTTCTCTGTCTTCACGTGAAAACCCTTCTTTTCCAATTGAGACTCTTTTCTGATTCCAACCTTATATTCCAATTTATATTATTCCAATAATAATAATTCCAATTATTTAATTAAATTAATAAATATATTATTAACTTAAATTAAATAATTATCTTATTTTATCGGGGTGTTACAACTCTCCCCCACTAAAAGAGTTTTCGTCCTCAAAAACATACCTCAAGCGAATAACTCTGGATAAGACTCCTTCATCTGACTCTCAAGTTCCCAAGTCACATTGCCACCTGCTGGTCCTCCCCAAGCTACCTTTACCAAAACAATCTCTTTACTCCGCAACTGCTTCAACTCTCGATCCTCGATCCTCATAGATGATGTTTCAACAGTCAGGTTATCTCTCACCTGTACATCATCTACTTGGACCACATGCGACGGATCAGGAATGTACCTCCTCAATTGAGACACATGAAAAACCTCATGCAAATTCGCAAGTGACGGCGGTAAAGCGATACGATAGGCTACCTCCCCTATCCTCTCCAAAATCTGATAAGGACCAATAAATCGAGGTGTCAACTTCTTCGACTTCAAAGCTCGACCAACCCCAGTTATCGGAGTAACACGAAGAAACACATGATCTCCCTCTTGAAACTCAAGTGACTTCCTTCTCTTGTCGTGATAACTCTTCTGACGACTCTGAGCAATCCTCATCTTCTCCTGAATCATCTTAATCTTTTCCGTAGTTTGTTGAACAATCTCTGGTCCAACCACAGCACTCTCACCGGACTCATACCAACATAAAGGTGTCCGACATCTCCTACCATACAAAGCTTCAAACGGTGCCATACCAATGCTCGAATGAAAACTATTGTTGTAGGTAAACTCAATCAAAGGTAAATAACAATCCCAAGCACCTCCCTTTTCCAAAACACAAGCCCTCAAAAGATCCTCTAGTGACTGAATCGTCCTCTCAGTCTGACCATCAGTCTGCGGATGATATGCAGAACTCAATCTCAGCTTAGTTCCCAAAGCCCTCTGCAAACCTTCCCAGAACTTCGATGTAAATCTAGGATCTCTGTCCGAAACAATACTCGACGGAATACCATGCAAACTTACAATTTTCTCAATATACAACTCAGCTAATCTCTCTAACGAATAATCCATTCTGATCGGAATGAAATGAGCCGATTTTGTCAATCTATCAACAATCACCCAAATAGCTTCAAAATTATTAATTGTCCTCGGTAAACCAGAAACAAAATCCATACTGATACTGTCCCACTTCCACTCTGGAATAGCCAACGGTTGCATTAGCCCAGACGGCTTCTGATGCTCAATCTTTGACTTCTGACAAGTCAAACAAGAATAAACAAAACTCGCAATTTCTCTTTTCATTCCCGGCCACCAAAATAACTTTTTCAAATCATGATACATCTTCGTAGCCCCAGGATGAATACTCAAGCCACTACGATGTCCTTCCTCAAGAATACTCTTCTTCAGTTCGGTAACATCCGGAATACACACCCGATTACCAAATTTCAAAACACCATTCTCATCAACTCTGAATTCACCACCTTGAACTCGATTCACTAGAGTCAACTTATCAACCAAAAGCACATCAGATTTCTGACCCTCTCTAATCTCATCCAGAATACCACTCGTTAACTTCAACATCCCCAACTTAACACTATTGTGAGTACTCTCACACACCAAACTCAAGTCTCTAAACTGTTCAATTAAATCCAATTCCTTAACCATTAACATAGACATATGCAGTGATTTCCGACTCAATGCATCAACCACTACGTTTGCTTTACCCGGATGGTAATTCAAACCAAAGTCATAATCCTTCAGAAACTCTAACCATCTCCTCTGTCTCATATTCAGCTCTTTCTGATCAAACAAATACTTTAAACTTTTATGGTCACTGAAAACCTCAAATCTTGACCCGTACAAGTAATGCCTCCATAACTTCAGAACAAATACCACAGCTGCCAATTCTAAATCGTGTGTCGGATAGTTCCTCTCATGAACCTTCAGTTGTCTAGAAGCATAAGCTACAACCTGCTTATCCTGCATCAAAACACCACCCAAACCCAACAATGAAGCATCACAGTAAACCTCAAATGGTTCTGACGGACTCGGTAATATCAGAACAGGAGCAGTAGTTAACCTCCTCTTTAACTCTTGGAAACCTTCTTCACATTTTGAGTCCCAAACAAAAGCTTGCCCCTTTCTAGTCAACATCGTCAACGGTAACGCCAACTTAGAAAATCCCTCAATGAATTTCCTATAATAACCTGCAAGTCCAAGAAAACTCCTTATCTCAGAAACTGACTTCGGAGCTTCCCACTTAGATACCGCTTCTATCTTAGAAGGATCAACCACAACACCACCTCTGGAAATCACATGACCAAGAAAACTAACCTCTTCTAACCAAAATTCACACTTGGACAATTTAGCAAATAACTTCTTTTCTCGTAGAACTCCTAAAACCACTCTCAAATGTTCAGCATGCTCTTCTTCAGATTTCGAATACACCAAAATATCGTCAATAAACGCCACAACAAACTTGTCTAGGTACGGATGGAAAATCCTATTCATATACTCCATAAATACTCCAAGCGCATTAGTCACACCAAAAGGCATCACAGAATACTCATAATGTCCATACCTTGTTCTGAAAGCAGTCTTCTGAATATCCTCAGTTTTCACACGTATCTGATGATACCCAGATCTCAAATCTATTTTGCTGAACACACTCGCACCAACCAACTGATTCATCAAATCATCAATCCTCGGCAAAGGGTACCGATTCTTGATCGTCACTTTATTCAGTTGCCTGTAGTCCACACACAACCTCATAGTACCTTCTTTCTTTTTAACCAATAACACTGGTGCACCCCACGCCGACACACTCGGACGAATAAATTTCTTATCCAACAGATCTTCCAGCTGACTCTTCAATTCAGTTAACTCAACAGCAGACATACGGTACGGAGCCATCGATATCGGCCTAGTACTGTAAGACCCCAATTTCGGCCCTAAGATCCCTCATGGCCCATATCATATCATATCATGGCCTCAAGGATCATTGCATACCCTAGCTTCTCTCCTAGTGGGTGGGATACCTTGTGAGTGTGTTTCTTGATCACCAAGCATGTATTGCATTTGTATAATCATTGCTTTTCATATGTTTACTAACCAAATGTACAAAAATATTGTCATCTAACCATGTTGCTTGCAGATGAAGCTAGCTTGGTCAATACAAACAAATCAGGCATTGAGCAATAGATGGTGGCCATTCTTGAAAGAATTTGGACACCATGATCATTCATAAAGAGTTCATATAACTTGTGATATCATTTGGAAGCAAAATCTCAATTGAAAGAGGTTTGAAATTCATCAGAACATGGCCCAGTCATCCAAAACCCTAGAAAAGTCAACAAAAGTCAATTGTGGTCAACTGTGCGTTTAATCAGGATTTGGGAGGTGTGAGATGGTTGGAAAGGTCTCATTCATGTCCATATAAGCTTCATTTGGCATTTCAAAGATCAAGGTTGAAGGAATTGAAGTCAGACAAAGAGTTTCCCAAAATGGAAATGACCTGTAATTCTCACCTGCCAAAAATGGAAAGTTTTGCTCCTCAAGTTTACTTCATGATACAAGCTTCAAATCAAAATTTGTCCAACATGAAAGTTGAAGATCTTGTCCTCACCATTCCAAAAAGTCCAAGAACTTGAAAATCCCATGTATGGTTGGCAAGTTATGGTCCATTCAATTTCAAAAATGACCCATAATCAGAGGGGCATAACTTCCACATGGAGTGTCCAAATTGGGTGATCTTTTTATGCACAAACTCCATTTGACATGTACTTTCATGGTGCATAATTGGATTTCTTCAAAAATGGTCAATGCAAAAAGTCAAATTTCAAGTGTACAATTAAAGATCCAGGGGCAAAATAGTCCAACTTGAGAAATAATGGGAATTTTTGGATGGGGATTTTTGCAACACTTCACAAATGGCATTTGAAACTTGTTGGAATACTCATAACATGCCAAGGCTTCATGGTTTGAAAATTGGCTTTTAAAATGAACTTGAACAAATGAATACATAGCCATCACATGTGGAAAATGCAAAATACTCATCCAATCAACATGAAACAAGTGGCAACAGTTCATGACAGGTGTTTAGGGTTTGTGTGAGCCGGCATTGAGCTGTCATGAGCTGGCATGTGGAAATACAATTTTGCCCCTAGCTTGAAAATAACCATTTGCTAATCATATCCATTTTGACTAATTAAGGAGATTAAGGCTTGGTTAATCACACATATATATTCTTAATCCTAACTAATTCATAACAAAAATTCACAATTCCAAAAATCAGATCCAAATTCCCTCCAATTTCTGAAAGTTCTTCAAGAACACTTCACACAAAAATCCAAAGAACTTTCTCATTTCTGGATCAATTGATGAAATTCTTTTTGGTTCGATCTTGATTCATCATCTTCTCGAACTGTTTTTGGTATTCAACATCAAAAGCCTTGCAATTCGCAACTGTCCAAGCTTGCTCCATTAATGGTGAATCGCGATTTGGTGCATTAGAAGCAACTTCCATCAAACCTAAGCATTGGATTCAGCCTTTTGGAGCTTCTACTACGTCTGTTTGAGGTCAAAGCGTGCAAAGAACTCCAATTCCAACACTGCCATTCCAGGTAATCAATTTTTCGAATGTCATGATTCTTCAATTGCTTGCATGCATTCTGTAGAGCTCTCCACGTAGATAATCATGATATAGCTAGCTTTTGATGTGATGAACTATAGGTTGAGAAATCGTGATTTTAAGAGTTGAATGAAAAACCTAAAACGCTCGATCCGGAATATTTAGGAAGAATTAGTTGAAATCGTTTGCATATTTGAGATCTACGCATTAAGACCTTTCCAACGGATATGAGTTTGTGAATTTTGGTTAGGTTTTGTAGTTCTTCGTGTTCTTGAAGTTCTGGAAAATATGTTGAGGAAGACGATGATTTTCTGGAATTTTCTTTGGTTTGATCCGTTTGAGTTCGTATGCCAATTTGAATCGTGTTTGCCGCGCCAGCATCAGCCAATAGCGTGCCTCCACCTCAATTATTTAAACACTGCGTTTTGGTCTGAGGGGAGATAATTACCACTCTGCCATTGAAAACTTAATTAAATTAATTTAATTCAAATAATTATTAAAAAAATCATAAACACCTTAAAAAATTCACAAAAAATTATTTAAAAGTCAGAAAAATGTGAGGATTTTTTCTATGGTCTCCATTTTCCCTGTAGAATTTTTTGAGCATATTTTTTGAAGTTGTGCTTGATGAAAAATTGGTTTGACCTAGGGTTGTTTGACTTGTGGTATATTTGTGCACATTCTACCATTTTTGATGTGAAATTCTCATGCCTTAAAAGAAATTCTTGAAAATTCATATGGTGATTCTTGATACATTTCTGGAGATTTTGGTATATAATTTGTGATTTTTTGACCTCTGGACTGTTAGATATGAATTATTCTTTTTGAGTGTGACAATATGTGTCACACTATGCTATGCTGAGTTCACCAATTATTTTTCCATGCTTCCATTAGGCCAATGGCCCTGATTTTTTGCATGAGATACAATATGTATGTTAACTTTCAACATAAATTTTTGTGGATTTAATTGATCCATTTTCCATTTGATTTGGATTTTTGATTGCTGTTTAGCAATTTTGGCTTGTTTCATATGTAACAAAATGTACATGTATCATTAAATGCTCATCCCTAACCCTATGAACATGAAATTTGGTGGAGTAGTTTCTAACATGTATAGCTTTGACTTGGCTTTGGTCCTACTCATTTCCCATTTAATGTCACTGTTTACCATTTGATTGAAGTTAGTGTACATGTTGTGACCCATTTGGTTGTGTTTTTGCATGTCTTAACATGTTGATTTAATTGATATAGCTCCACTAGTCCAAATTGCATGAAAATTGATATGCCACTAGTTGGATATGTTCTGTTTAGGATGGATAATTTTTGTGGGATTTATTGAGTTGTTTTGATATTTTTTTTATTGAAATCATTCTGGTTGTTCATATGTGATTCAACTTTGATCACTTTGCCTTAAATTGTGCATAAAATGAAATTAGTGCATAGTTTGGATATGAGACCAATTGGGATCTCTTCTTATTGGAATCATCTTGACTTTGATCATGTTTTACTTGCTGTTTTAAGATTTTTCCCTCCTTTGGACCCTAGGCTTGGCCTAGTGGTCTTGTTACTTATGTTTGAGCTTGACTTTGACTTTTCAGGTTAAAAAGCTAACGCCTTAAGGAGGTTGATTCATAATTGAGTTGTTTACTTTGATCATTGTATACTAATTTGTTTGTGTTGTAGGGTGCTTGGTTCACATGGACTTGGTGCTATGCACATCATTGTTTGATTGTTGATTGATTCTTATTGTTGTTGCTTTGTTTATGTTGGGATGCTGATTATATTTGACTGATTTCAGGTACCCTTAGTTGCTCAGTTCTCTTAAGAACTTGCATTGCTTTGCTTAAATAGCAATTTGCATTGAGGTAGACTCCCTATTCTTCATGTAGTCTGGAGACCCGGCCTGTTATTTGGCCGGGCAAACTGTCTGAAGTCCTCCTTAAGAGGCAATGTTTGTGATTGTTTATGTTTGTCCCAAGCAGGAAAAGTCCTCATTTGAGGCAATTGGTGGATATAAGAGATATGTAGCCTATCTCCCACTATTCTGTGAGTCTTCTCCTTGCTCCCATTACATGGTTGTAGCATTGAGATCCCAACCCAAGATCTATCGAGTCAATAATTTGTGGAGAGAGTTCCATCTTTCTGAACTCCCACACCTTCTGATATTCAATACTCTCCCTGACCAGGGATAAGAGTGATGAGGCACACCCCTCATATCCTTTCATCTGCTTCACCTTAGCCCCTCAATGGCAAGGTTAAGAGCAACTTGAACCCTATTACAGTTGGCTTTAATGCCTCACCCTTTTGCTTGAGCCTCATTGAATGGTTATAGTGTGTGCTACTTGAATTTATGTGATTGACTACTTAACTCATTTATACATGATTACTTGATTTGCCATTGTGCATTTACCATCTTTGTTTGCCATTAGTGCATGATCATTTGTTTTGCCCTGGGGACATTGATGTTTTCCCATTGAGGACAATTGTAAGTCCATATTGATTGGCTTTTGTTCCTATGACATGGAAGAGATAGAGTGTAAGACCTCATTGGTCACTCATATCTTCTTTGCTCTTTGTTTGAGCATTGTTGTTGTATGTGAGGATTCATTGTAAGTCCCTGTGATGTGGCATTTGTATTCCTAGGATCATACTGTGGAGGTTAACATAAGTCCAGATGGATTGGTAGTTGATTTCCCTGTTTTGTTTTTTTTGTTTTATTCTGATGGAGATTAGTGTAAGTCCATAGAGTGGCTTCTGATATCCTTACTTGTTTTAGGAGACAGGTATAAGACCATTGAGTGGCATCCAGTATCCGCTTTTATTTACTTTCATCTGTTCAGATTATTGCTCATTTGTAGCCTATTCCTAAGGACCCACTTGAATCATCTTCTATATGATTTCAAGAGGTGGACCCTTCTAAGAAGTTTTACATTCCACCATTATCCATTCATCCCATTGTGTCCTACCTTTTCACACATACTTTTAAAAACTTGAAATAAGTGTTGTGCAAACATTCTCACCTCTTTCCAAATTAGAAACTTGGACCTTAAGTCCATGATTTTCCAAACTTCATTTTTGTAAATACTTCATTTTGAATTGACTTTAATCATACTTTGACTTTTGTAAATAATCCAAATAACTTCACCCATTCAAATGATTTTGTGGCTTTGTCCATGTTTGTTAAGTTTTCATACATTAGCCGTAGGCTTGATTTATCCTAGTTGGTTGATGTTAACCTCACCTATTTGTCCTTAGTTGATTGAATTGTAAGTCTTCCTCGCTTATTATAGGGTTAACCTCTCACTAGCGAGTGGAAGCTTTTCTCACATGGTGGACTTGTTGTTTCATAAGGTTGAGTTTTCTCCCGTGGATAACGTAAAGCCTTAGTGCTATTGTTTTAAAATGAACTCACAAATGTTTGGAAATTTTTTAGCCGAACTACGAGGTTTTGATCCTGTAAAGGTACGTAGGCAATGGTTATCCATCCAAACACAAAAATAATTAATTTGTACATTCTTTCCTCATCATCCCAATCATGTTTGCACAATACTTATGTCATGACAAATAATAATTTTTCAAACAACAAAGTGTGAAAAGGGCTCCCTAGGAGTACCTAGGACGCATTGGGTGCCTAACACCTTCCCTTTGCGTAATTTACCCCTTACCCCGATCTCTGATCTTTTCATTGGTTTTCTACGTGTAAAACTTCTTAGGCTTTTGTTCGCTTTTTAGCCAGTCCTTTGGATAAATAAAAGTGCGGTGGCGACTCTATGTTTATTGTATACTTTGCTTATGATTTAACCAATAGATCATATAGCGACGAATACACCGCTACAGAAAAGTGGCGACTCTGCTGGGGAAAAAAGTCCTTGGTGGTATTGCCAACTTTTCACCTTTGTTGTGTGATATATTATTATTTGTTATTTGACATATTTTTGTACAATTTGGGATAACTGTATTGATTGTAATGTTTGAATTGCTTGATATACAAATGTTGTTTGCTTTGGTGATCTCTGTGAGATGAGTTCTATACCCGAACTCGAGTGCACTCTAGGATAGGAGAATGGCGTAGTCTTGTCGACTGGTGTGGAGTATTCCTTAGCCAGTTGACTTGCGAGTCCATTCACTTGGTGGAGGTCATGTTGGATTGATAATGTCACACAAGTCATTTGTGGTTAGGCATTATTCGTTCAATCATGTGCCTTAGAAGCCAAGGACCTTAGTTTACCAAACTCATCTTGGCCTATTTTTAGGACGTAGTGCGGAGGTCGTTCAGATGTAAGATCTGATGCGATTGTTACGCGATACTACACTCATAAGAGTTTCTCTTGAGAATATTTTTGGAATACGAGTATTCGTTCCTCCGACAATATCCGAAAGATGGAACGATGATTATGGGAACCTCTGGTAGAACATGTCTGGCAGGTTTAAGCCCTAGTACACTCCCTTTGGGTGGTTCTTAACCAAGACTCCATGCTCGTGACTCTCAGCAAACCCGTGATTCGTGGTTGAGTCGTTCAAACATCGTTAATATCAATGGAACTTGGGTATTGATAAGGTGTAAAACCTAAATCTACCAAAATGGATGGTTGATATTAAGGATGTTAGAGCCGGTTCATGTACCGTTAATATCAATGGAACTTGGGTGTCGATAAGGTGAAAACCTAAATCCACCAAAATGGATGATTGATATTAGGGATACGTTGAGCTTTCCCATGACCTTTGTTTGGTGTGCTTTGCTTGATCCTTGAGTGTGATTGTTGCATTCATGCATTCATGCATTCATCTGCATTTCATGTCATCAGAAAAAGAGAAAATTTTCAAGGAACTTAAAAGGGTTTATTTGCAAAAATTTTCAAACATGAAAAAACCGGGAAACTTTTTTCACCTGATCTATCTGATGAGATATTCTCATATACGATCAAAATGTAAATATTTCAAAGTTTGCAAATAGAACCCTCGAGTTCCTTTGAAATAAAAAACAAGCATATGCATAAACACTTCATGCATCATTTGCATAAGCGGGTGTTTTGTTCCGGGCTCCTGTCCTGTGGCCTGACCCTGCGATCTTCATTTATTTTGAAGACGCACCTCGCCGGTACTATACCAAAGCCGATTCTTCGAGATTGATGGATCATCCTGAGTAAGAGAATTGTGAACTCAGAGAGGAATTTGCCAGACTAAGTACTGTTGATGGATTTATTCCTGGTTAACCGATCCCGGGCTGGCATTGGCTACTGTTCTGGGGCATATAATGAGCACGGTCTGTTCACAAGTGGAGGATTCATCCATGATGATCAGTCTGTTGAAGAGGAAGCTGCTGCTATCTTGGAAGAGGATGCAGAGGACTTGAACAATTTCATCATTCCTGGTGGTGTCTGCCACAATTGGGTCGCTGTGGATGTTCCTACGGTCATTCATAAGCCAGAGTAATTGTTCACTTTGTTTAAAACCCTTCTCCCATGCCAAAAGGAGAAGTGATGACATTGTTGGCAGCATAAATACAATGATATTTTCATTCAATTAATGCATTGTTAAACATTTGTTTTTCCATTTGTTTTCACTTTTTGCTTTTGCATGAAATCAGTGATCACAAAAAACCTGAAAAACAAGAAAACAGCTTTTTCATCTGCATAAATGATTTGCTTGTTTAAATACAAAAGCTTTTCGTTATCCAAAATCATTATGCAGGGATTTCTAAACCCATTGAACATAATGATCCAACGCCATCTCCCAAATTTGAATTCCTTGTATTCGAGGCAGAGGAAGATGATGTTGAAGGGGATTCCTGATGAGAGTACCCGCCTTCTTGAGCACGAAAGAAGCTCATTCAGATGTATCATGAGAATCAGCAAAACAGTCAAACTGGGGCATTACAAATGTAATGTAAAAAAAAAAAAAAAAAAAAAAAAAAAAAAGAGGAGAAGAGGGTGAAAAATCAGAATAAAATGAAAAATCAGGAATTTTTTTTTTTTTAAAGAGAAAAAAGGAAGAATGATACCCTCAAGTCCCTAGTTGACTGATGCTGAATGGGTTCAGAGTCGTTATGACCAACTGAACTTGATCGAAGAGAAGAGGTTAACTGCCATGTGTCATGGTCAGTTATATCAGCAGAGAATGAAGAAAGCATTCGATAAGAAGGTCAAGCCTCGTGTGTTCAGAGAAGGTGACCTCGTGCTCAAGAAAGTTTTGTCTTTCGTGCCCGATTCCAGGGGCAAGTGGACTCCAAACTACGAGGGTCCATATGTTGTTAAGAGAGCCTTTTCAGGCGGAGCTTTGATGCTTACAACAATGGATGGGGAGGATTTCACTCGTCCTGTGAATTCAGATGCAGTTAAGAGATACTTTGCCTAATAAAAAAAAAGTATATGCAAATGAAAAACAGAATAGCTCGCTAAGTTGAAAACCCGAAAGGGCGACTTAGGCAAAAATGAGCGTCTCGGTGGAGAACCTGCAAGGGTAATCCAGGCAAAAGTTAGAGACTTGATAAAAAAGCATATTTGCATCCCGCTAGATTGAGTACCTCACTCTGGGGCAATCTAGGCAAAAATTAGGGATTTGGCAAGTAACTGCATCCTGACGAGACTTTCTGTTCACCAGTTGTCTGTTCGTCAGAGGATTCTCGATTCGTCGTCAACTGAAGCTTCGAATACATCGAGATTCAAATTGGTAGAGAAAGGATCATTATGTTCAATGTAGCCCTCTTCCAATATATATCACTGATTTCAAATTTGTACAGATCTATGGAGTCTTGCCATTTTCAGACTACCATTCCATCAAATCAATTTGAGCTTTTTATCCAATTATTTGCACTCTTATTTGTTTCAATTCAACAAATGTTTTGCATGTTTTAATTGATAAAATATCATTGTTTTAAAAACAAAATTTTTCAAAATTATTGTTTTAAACAAAGTGAATATTCACAATGATAAAAGGATACTCAAAGAATTTCTCAGTGCTCTCCCAAGGGTGGTATGGTTTCCAACAGGTAGGACATTTGTTCATACTCCTGGTTCGGTTTGTATCCTTCTTCTCCAGATTTGATTGTTGGGGTTGTTCCCCAAGTAGAGATTTGGTTGGTGGGGTTGTTCCCCAAACAGAATGTTGTTGAAGACTCAGTTTTCTCCAGCAGCAGTTTTCCCCGGCATGGATGATTTCCTTGTGGAAGATTCGGCGGTTGATGGTTTGCCACCTTGGTGCCTCGCCACTTTCTCCAGTGGATCGCTATCCCCAGACTTTATTTGTCTCCTTGGCACAGTAGAGCTGTTATTGACATCCCCATCGAAGTCGCGAGCAGAGTTGTTGTCACTCCTTCCCAGCGCAGTCGCGAGCGGAGTTGTTTACTTTCTCTCTATCAGAATGGTTGTTATTCTCAGCAGAGCAGGATTTATTTTCCTACTCCGTGGTTGATTGGGTTGATATCCCCGTATTTTCATCCAACTTTCTCCAGCATTTGTCTGCAGAGCGGTTGTTGTGGCAGTATTGCCTGTTGAACCTCTTTCAATCCCCGGTATGGTCGGTTGATAGCTCCGTCATCCAGAGATTGTATTGATTTCCTGATTACTTTTCGATCCTCAGTAGAGCGGATTTTGTTGCAGAATCTGCTGATGTGATCCATCAGATGTGTGTTCGCCCCGAGTAGAGTGGTTTGTTGCAGAATCTACTTGTTTGGTGTTTTTCTTCCTCAGTGGGTTGTTCCCCAAGAGAGTAGCTGACGATATCCCCAGTAGAGTTGCTTGTGCAACCAAACTCTATCCGGGTGACCTTTGCTCCCTCAGTGGGTTGTTCCCCGATGGAGGTATGTTGGATCCGTTCCCATAGCAGTGTTGCTAGGATCCCCTGCAGGACTTTGAGATTCTCTTGTTCCCCAACAGATTTGTCTTTGTGGCTCTTTGCCTGTTGTGACTTTCTGTGCCCCAGTTGGGGTGATCGCTGATCCATTGCTCAGAGATTTGGTATTCTCCAGATATCCCTGATTCTTTTGCCTCTGCTTCCCAGCAGTACCCGCAGATCTTTGCTTTATAGCATACAGATCTCCAACAGAATTGGCTTTCCAGTTGGTTTTCCCCTGGAAGTGTAATACCGAACGTTTGATTCCTGGACCTGTTGTGTTAGATATGTCTGTTTTGTCAGCATTCATCAAACATAAATCACGCATATTCATGCATATTCATAAACATTCAGATATTCATGTTGCATTTTTTGCCATATATCCTTTGTTTGTTGTTCCCTGCTATGGTGATACGGATCTTTATAGATCTTCCTAAGCAGATGTCGGGTGTTTAAAATCTCTCCATATAGAGTCAGCCCATAAGCAGAAAGTGTCTGTCTGTCCTTCTGCAGTTCTCCACCGAGATACTTCCTCGTGGATGACGGTTTCTTCCGTTTCCTCCCAACATATATATTGGGATGGATGTTCCTATTGAGTTATATCCTCATAGGACGTGTCTTGATTCAGTCTGTCTTTTCGGAATATTCCCGAATTGGCATTTTGTCGAATATCTTGTGCTTCCCAGTGGGTTGTTCCCCAGCGGAGTTTTCGGGCCTCTACCCTGATACCGGTAGTTGTAAGTCCTATTGTTCCTTTTCCTCTTGGCGGGATTTGTGGTTATATACCTTTTATTCCTCAGCAAGAGTCGATTGGCCTCTACCCTGATACCGGTAGTTGTAAGTCCTAGATTTTCCTTGCCTTTTGATGAATTGGTGGTTATATACCTTTTATTCCTCGGCAAGAGTTGCTGGTTTTCTGCCTAGTTGTGGGTAGTCGTAAATCCTAATTCCCTGCTCTCCAACAGAGTGTGTGGTCTGTCATAAACCTCATTTTTGGTTTCTCGTGCGGATTCGTGATTTATTCTATCCCCACGCAGAGTTGTTGGTTTTCTACCCCATATTCGGTAGATGTAAACCCTAATTTGTGGTTATTCCCACCAGAGTATGGCTACTGCCCCCGTATCCGGTAGTCGTAAGCCCTATCTCTTTTCCCCTAGCAGTGGTAACCTTTGTGGTCCGGTCTGGCTGATGGTGGATTTTCTGTTGTTGTGGTGTTATCCCTACCAGAGTTCTGTTCCCGGTGGTGATTTATATCCCCAGTGGAGTTTGTGGTTTTCTACCCCGTATTCGGTAGTTGTAAATCCTTTGTCGCTGTGATTTGTTTCTCCAGCGAAGTGGTATCTCATGATACATGTGGATAATTGCCGGTTGCTAGCAATTTTATCCTCAGCTGAGTCTTTGGTTTCTTACCCAGTAGTCGGTATTGTTAAACCTCTTGTTTCCTCAGCTAGAGTTTTTGGTCTTCTGCCCCGTATTCGGTAGATGTAAACCCTAATCTCTTCGTGGTTATCTTCATTCAATATTCGATGTTGATATTCCTCCCTGCTTTGGGTAGTTGCCCTTGAGTAAGCACTTGTATTCCCAGCAGTCTTCTGGATCATTGCCGGATGCTTGCAATGTTATCCTTTTGAAGTCGCCAGTGGGTCTTTTCACCGTTTGCTAGTGATTTGTTCCCCGGATCATTGATTGTTTATCAATGTATTCCCAGCTTTTGCGGATAATTGCCGGATGCTTGCAATTTATCCCCAGTGAGCCTTTCATTTACCCTTTTGTTGGTAATGTTGTTACTCCCTTTGATTGGTCATCATTATATGCCTGTTGGTATCCCGATGCCGTTCTTTTCGGTCGATTTATCCTTTATTAACCCTTATACCGGTTGTGGATAATCTTCCATGCGAGTATACTATCCACGTTCTGACGGTAATGGATAATATATCTCATGCACTCTTCAGTTGAAGCCTTTTGTGTTTCCCTGGTCGAGTAAGATTCGTTATTTCCCTTTGCGGAGTCGAATATTCTTCCTTGTTGTTGGATAATTGCCGGATGCTTGCAATTTATCCCCTTGAGTTGTCTTTCGTTTACCCGGATGCTTGGTAACGATTGTCTCTCTTTTTGGTTAGTCACCTATTATATACTTCGGTATCTCTGGTGTCTTTTCCTTTCGAGTATATTATTCACGGTCTGCCGGTAATGAATAATATGTCTCATGCGCTCTTTAGTTGGAATCCTTTGTTGATTTTCCCCAACTGAGCAAGACTCGTATTCTTTGTAGAATCGAATATTTCATCCTTTAACCAGTTTGTGTTTCGGATGTGTGTTTTGGCATATATACCAATTCACGTTGCGGTAGATCACCTATTATATACTTCGGTATCTCTGGTGTTTCTTACCATGCGAGTTTATTATCTACGTTCTAACGGTAATAGATAATATGTCTCATGCGAGTATCTTATCCACGGTCTGCCGGTAATGGATATTATATCTCATGCACTCTTTGGGTTTGTGTCCCCAGTTGAGTAAGGTTCGTTTTCCCGTTGTGGATTCGAATGTTCCATCCTGTAAATTGTTTTGCTGTTTCAAGCTCTCCTTTTGGATGATGAGTGTCTTGGCATATATACCAATTCACGTTCTGTCGGTCACCTATTATATACCTCGGTATCCCTGGTGTTCCTTTCTGTCTACTCCCTATTATGACCTTGGTCCCCTGTGGAGTCAGATTTTCCTGAGTATTATACCCTTTGTAGGTCTTTCTCAGATGTTGGTTGATTGATATCTCTCACCCATATACCGGTCTTAGATATTCATTCTTCCTGAGTTTGTTACCCTTATACCGGTAACACCTCATTCCTGTTGCTTTTCCCAGGAGAGTCTCTTTGTTAGACATTCCCCTGCGGAGTTCCTTTGGTGATTTTTACCCTTTGCTATATGGGTGTTTATTCCCCAATATATGCATTTTCCCGGCAGGGAGGTTCTTTGTGAATCTTTTCCTGGTCCGAGTCCGGATTTTTATCCGAAGTATCCTTTCTGGATAGTTGAGTCAGCTTGAGTCTTTCCAATGGACGTGTTTTCCTTTGGAATTGCTCCTTTCCCCGGCTTGAGTCCTTTACTTCTCCAGTGAGGTCTCCAGTCTGATTTCTGTTACTCCCTAATCAGAATCGTGTTTTGCGCACGTTGCGTCAGTTTTGTTTTCCCCAATTCGAAGTCGTGTCCTGCTCACGCATTCTTTTTCTTTTATTATCCCCTATAAGAATCCCCACGAGAGTCTTGTTAGAGTCTCTGTTCCTGGTGAGTGAATTACTCCGATGGATCGTCTTTTCTTCTGTGTGAACTATCCCCACAGAATTTGCTTTTGCATGCATACATCTGCATCATGAGGTCTCTTAGGGACCAAAATTTGTCTCATTACTATTATTTAAGCCCATTCTACCGCGTCGAGATGAAGATTTCTAAACTTCAATTCTCCGGATAGAATGACCTTAAATAGGGGCATCTGTAAGACCCCAATTTCGGCCCTAAGATCCCTCATGGCCCATATCATATCATATCATGGCCTCAAGGATCATTGCATACCCTAGCTTCTCTCCTAGTGGGTTGGATACCTTGTGAGTGTGTTTCTTGATCACCAAGCATGTATTGCATTTGTATAATCATTGATTTTCATATGTTTACTAACCAAATGTACAAAAATATTGTCATCTAACCATGTTGCTTGCAGATGAAGCTAGCTTGGTCAATACAGACAAATCAGGCATTGAGCAATAGATGGTGGCCATTCTTGAAAGAATTTGGACACCATGATCATTCATAAAGAGTTCATATAACTTGTGATATCATTTGGAAGCAAAATCTCAATTGAAAGAGGTTTGAAATTCATCAGAACATGGCCCAGTCATCCAAAACCCTAGAAAAGTCAACAAAAGTCAATTGTGGTCAACTGTGCGTTTAATCAGGATTTGGGAGGTGTGAGATGGTTGGAAAGGTCTCATTCATGTCCATATAAGCTTCATTTGGCATTTCAAAGATCAAGGTTGAAGGAATTGAAGTCAGACAAAGAGTTTCCCAAAATGGAAATGACCTGTAATTCTCACCTGCCAAAAATGGAAAATTTTGCTCCTCAAATTTACTTCATGATACAAGCTTCAAATCAAAATTTGTCCAACATGAAAGTTGAAGATCTTGTCCTCACCATTCCAAAAAGTCCAAGAACTTGAAAATCCCATGTATGGTTGGCAAGTTATGGTCCATTCAATTTCAAAAATGACCCATAATCAGAGGGGCATAACTTCCACATGGAGTGTCCAAATTGGGTGATCTTTTTATGCACAAACTCCATTTGACATGTACTTTCATGGTGCATAATTGGATTTCTTCAAAAATGGTCAATGCAAAAAGTCAAATTTCAAGTGTACAATTAAAGATCCAGGGGCAAAATAGTCCAACTTGAGAAATAATGGGAATTTTTGGATGGGGATTTTTGCAACACTTCACAAATGGCATTTGAAACTTGTTGGAATACTCATAACATGCCAAGGCTTCATGGTTTGAAAATTGGCTTTTAAAATGAACTTGAACAAATGAATACATAGCCATCACATGTGGAAAATGCAAAATACTCATCCAATCAACATGAAACAAGTGGCAACAGTTCATGACAGGTGTTTAGGGTTTGTGTGAGCCGGCATTGAGCTGTCATGAGCTGGCATGTGGAAATACAATTTTGCCCCTAGCTTGAAAATAACCATTTGCTAATCATATCCATTTTGACTAATTAAGGAGATTAAGGCTTGGTTAATCACACATATATTCTTAATCCTAACTAATTCATAACAAAAATTCACAATTCCAAAAATCAGATCCAAATTCCCTCCAATTTCTGAAAGTTCTTCAAGAACACTTCACACAAAAATCCAAAGAACTTTCTCATTTCTGGATCAATTGATGAAATTCTTTTTGGTTCGATCTTGATTCATCATCTTCTCGAACTGTTTTTGGTATTCAACATCAAAAGCCTTGCAATTCGCAACTGTCCAAGCTTGCTCCATTAATGGTGAATCGCGATTTGGTGCATTAGAAGCAACTTCCATCAAACCTAAGCATTGGATTCAGCCTTTTGGAGCTTCTACTACGTCTGTTTGAGGTCAAAGCGTGCAAAGAACTCCAATTCCAACACTGCCATTCCAGGTAATCAATTTTTCGAATGTCATGATTCTTCAATTGCTTGCATGCGTTCTGTAGAGCTCTCCACGTAGATAATCATGATATAGCTAGCTTTTGATGTGATGAACTATAGGTTGAGAAATCGTGATTTTAAGAGTTGAATGAAAAACCTAAAACGCTCGATCCGGAATATTTAGGAAGAATTAGTTGAAATCGTTTGCATATTTGAGATCTACGCATTAAGACCTTTCCAACGGATATGAGTTTGTGAATTTTGGTTAGGTTTTGTAGTTCTTCGTGTTCTTGAAGTTCTGGAAAATATGTTGAGGAAGACGATGATTTTCTGGAATTTTCTTTGGTTTGATCCGTTTGAGTTCGTATGCCAATTTGAATCGTGTTTGCCGCGCCAGCATCAGCCAATAGCGTGCCTCCACCTCAATTATTTAAACACTGCGTTTTGGTCTGAGGGGAGATAATTACCACTCTGCCATTGAAAACTTAATTAAATTAATTTAATTCAAATAATTATTAAAAAAATCATAAACACCTTAAAAAATTCACAAAAAAATTATTTAAAAGTCAGAAAAATGTGAGGATTTTTTCTATGGTCTCCATTTTCCCTGTAGAATTTTTTGAGCATATTTTTTGAAGTTGTGCTTGATGAAAAATTGGTTTGACCTAGGGTTGTTTGACTTGTGGTATATTTGTGCACATTCTACCATTTTTGATGTGAAATTCTCATGCCTTAAAAGAAATTCTTGAAAATTCATATGGTGATTCTTGATACATTTCTGGAGATTTTGGTATATAATTTGTGATTTTTTGACCTCTGGACTGTTAGATATGAATTATTCTTTTTGAGTGTGACAATATGTGTCACACTATGCTATGCTGAGTTCACCAATTATTTTTCCATGCTTCCATTAGGCCAATGGCCCTGATTTTTTGCATGAGATACAATATGTATGTTAACTTTCAACATAAATTTTTGTGGATTTAATTGATCCATTTTCCATTTGATTTGGATTTTTGATTGCTGTTTAGCAATTTTGGCTTGTTTCATATGTAACAAAATGTACATGTATCATTAAATGCTCATCCCTAACCCTATGAACATGAAATTTGGTGGAGTAGTTTCTAACATGTATAGCTTTGACTTGGCTTTGGTCCTACTCATTTCCCATTTAATGTCACTGTTTACCATTTGATTGAAGTTAGTGTACATGTTGTGACCCATTTTGGTTGTGTTTTTGCATGTCTTAACATGTTGATTTAATTGATATAGCTCCACTAGTCCAAATTGCATGAAAATTGATATGCCACTAGTTGGATATGTTCTGTTTAGGATATAATTTTTGTGGGATTTATTGAGTTGTTTTGATATTTTTTTTATTGAAATCATTCTGGTTGTTCATATGTGATTCAACTTTGATCACTTTGCCTTAAATTGTGCATAAAATGAAATTAGTGCATAGTTTGGATATGAGACCAATTGGGATCTCTTCTTATTGGAATCATCTTGACTTTGATCATGTTTTACTTGCTGTTTTAAGATTTTTCCCTCCTTTGGACCCTAGGCTTGGCCTAGTGGTCTTGTTACTTATGTTTGAGCTTGACTTTGACTTTTTAGGTTAAAAAGCTAACGCCTTAAGGAGGTTGATTCATAATTGAGTTGTTTACTTTGATCATTGTATACTAATTTGTTTGTGTTGTAGGGTGCTTGGTTCACATGCACTTGGTGCTATGCACATCATTGTTTGATTGTTGATTGATTCTTATTGTTGTTGCTTTGTTTATGTTGGGATGCTGATTATATTTGACTGATTTTAGGTACCCTTAGTTGCTCAGTTCTCTTAAGAACTTGCATTGCTTTGCTTAAATAGCAATTTGCATTGAGGTAGACTCCCTATTCTTCATGTAGTCTGGAGACCCGGCCTGTTATTTGGCCGGGCAAACTGTCTGAAGTCCTCCTTAAGAGGCAATGTTTGTGATTGTTTATGTTTGTCCCAAGCAGGAAAAGTCCTCATTTGAGGCAATTGATGGATATAAGAGATATGTAGCCTATCTCCCACTATTCTGTGAGTCTTCTCCTTGCTCCCATTACATGGTTGTAGCATTGAGATCCCAACCCAAGATCTATCGAGTCAATAATTTGTGGAGAGAGTTCCATCTTTCTGAACTCCCACACCTTCTGATATTCAATACTCTCCCTGACCAGGGATAAGAGTGATGAGGTACACCCCTCATATCCTTTCATCTGCTTCACCTTAGCCCCTCAATGGCAAGGTTAAGAGCAACTTGAACCCTATTACAGTTGGCTTTAATGCCTCACCCTTTTGCTTGAGCCTCATTGAATGGTTATAGTGTGTGCTACTTGAATTTATGTGATTGACTACTTGACTCATTTATACATGATTACTTGATTTGCCATTGTGCATTTACCATCTTTGTTTGCCATTAGTGCATGATCATTTCTTTTGCCCTGGGGACATTGATGTTTTCCCATTGAGGACAATTGTAAGTCCATATTGATTGGCTTTTGTTCCTATGACATGGAAGAGATAGAGTGTAAGACCTCATTGGTCACTCATATCTTCTTTGCTCTTTGTTTGAGCATTGTTGTTGTATGTGAGGATTCATTGTAAGTCCCTGTGATGTGGCATTTGTATTCCTAGGATCATACTGTGGAGGTTAACATAAGTCCAGATGGATTGGCAGTTGATTTCCCTGTTTTGTTTTTTTTGTTTTATTCTGATGGAGATTAGTGTAAGTCCATAGAGTGGCTTCTGATATCCTTACTTGTTTTAGGAGACAGGTATAAGACCATTGAGTGGCATCCAGTATCCGCTTTTATTTACTTTCATCTGTTCAGATTATTGCTCATTTGTAGCCTATTCCTAAGGACTCACTTGAATCATCTTCTATATGATTTCAAGAGGTGGACCCTTCTAAGAAGTTTTACATTCCACCATTATCCATTCATCCCATTGTGTCCTACCTTTTCACACATACTTTTAAAAACTTGAAATAAGTGTTGTGCAAACATTCTCACCTCTTTCCAAATTAGAAACTTGGACCTTAAGTCCATGATTTTCCAAACTTCATTTTTGTAAATACTTCATTTTGAATTGACTTTAATCATACTTTGACTTTTGTAAATAATCCAAATAACTTCACCCATTCAAATGATTTTGTGGCTTTGTCCATGTTTGTTAAGTTTTCATACATTAGCCGTAGGCTTGATTTATCCTAGTTGGTTGATGTTAACCTCACCTATTTGTCCTTAGTTGATTGAATTGTAAGTCTTCCTCGCTTATTATAGGGTTAACCTCTCACTAGCGAGTGGAAGCTTTTCTCACATGGTGGACTTGTTGTTTCATAAGGTTGAGTTTTCTCCCGTGGATAACGTAAAGCCTTAGTGCTATTGTTTTAAAATGAACTCACAAATGTTTGGAAATTTTTTAGCCGAACTACGAGGTTTTGATCCTGTAAAGGTACGTAGGCAATGGTTATCCATCCAAACACAAAAATAATTAATTTGTACATTCTTTCCTCATCATCCCAATCATGTTTGCACAATACTTATGTCATGACAAATAATAATTTTTCAAACAACAAAGTGTGAAAAGGGCTCCCTAGGAGTACCTAGGACGCATTGGGTGCCTAACACCTTCCCTTTGCGTAATTTACCCCTTACCCCGATCTCTGATCTTTTCATTGGTTTTCTACGTGTAAAACTTCTTAGGCTTTTGTTCGCTTTTTAGCCAGTCCTTTGGATAAATAAAAGTGCGGTGGCGACTCTATGTTTATTGTATACTTTGCTTATGATTTAACCAATAGATCATATAGTGACGAATACACCGCTACAAGTACCAGGTACCAAATCAATCGAGAACTCAACTTCACGCTCTGGTGGTAATTCATTCACTTCTTCAGGAAACACATCAGGAAAATCACACACCACGGCTAGATCGCAAATCACCAGTTTATCTTTAGCCTCCAAGGTCGCTAACAACATAAACAACTCCGCCCCATCTGCTACTGCCTCATTCACCTGCCTTGCTGATAGAAACAAACTCTTTCCTTCCTCAATCTCAGGAAAGATCACAGTCTTATCAAAACAGTTGATATAAACTCGGTTAAACACCAACCAGTTCATACCCAGGATAACATCAATCTGCACTAGTGGAAGACACACGAGGTCCATCCCAAAGTCTCTACCAAAAATACTCAAAGGACAATTTAAACAAACTGAAGTAGTAGTCACTGATCCCTTCGCAGGAGTATCAATCACCATACTCCCATGCATCTCAGATATCTCTAATTTAAGTTTCACAGCACAATCCAAGGATATAAAGGAATGAGTCGCACCTGTGTCAATAATAGCTACAAGAGGAAAGCCATTAATATAACACGTACCTCGGATCAAACGATCATCTGCAGAAGTCTCAGAACCCGATAAAGCAAAAACCTTGCCTCCCGACTGGTTCTCTCTCTTCGGCTTAGGACACTGTGGGCTGATATGACCCACTTCTCCACAGTTGAAACAAGTCACAGTCTTCAACCGACACTCTGCAGCCAAGTGACCACCTTTTCCACACTTAAGACACTTCTTCTCATTACTGGTACACTCATGGATACGATGTCCAACCTGACCACATCTGAAACACTTAGCAGGGGCACTGGAGTATCCCCCACTAGGCCTCTTCATCCCACTCTGTCTCTGGAAACCTTTGCCAGCTGCATACGGTTTCCCACGATCATTCTGATTCTTGCCTTTCCTATCAACCCTTTGCTGATAGCTCTCCGCTCTGGCCTTGGTATCCTGTTCAAAAATCCTGCAACAGTCAACCAAGTCAGAAAACACTCTAATCCGCTGATACCCAATAGCCTGCTTGATCTCGGGACGTAACCCGTTCTCAAACTTCACACATTTCGAAAATTCCCCAGTAGCCTCGTTATAGGGAGTGTAATACTTCGACAACTCTGTGAACTTAGCATCATACTCAGTAACGGACTGGTTGCCCTGCTTCAATTCTAAGAACTCTATCTCTTTCTTTCCTCTGACATCCTCTGGAAAGTACTTCCTCAGGAATCTCTCTCTGAACACCGCCCACGTGATTTCAGTACTTCCAGCAGCTTCCAACTCAGTGCGGGTAGCAACCCACCAATCATCTGCTTCCTCTGACAGCATATGCGTACCGAACCTGACCTTCTGGTTATCGGCACACTCAGTCACTCAGAAGATCCTCTCAATCTCTTTCAACCACTTCTGAGCACCATCTGGATCGTATGCTCCCTTGAACATTGGAGGATTATTCTTCTGGAACTCACTCAGTTGACGAGCAACTCCCATTCCCACAACATTCGGATTCCCTCCAAGTAATCCAGCTAGCATACCCAGAGCCTCAGCAATCGCAGCATCGTCTCTACCTCTTCCAGCCATCTCTATTCTGAAAGCCCAACAAGCTAAAACAATAAGTACTGATAGGGTTACACAACACCTATCTCGTACAGGGGAACGGAATAATTACGACTCGACTCGACCGACTATGCTCTGATACCACTAATGTAACACCCTTCTAAAAATACCCCAAATATTTAATTAAAACCACAAAATATAATCAGAGTAGATATGCAATTAAGGGTGTCACACTTGACACTTCACACCATTCACCAAAATATCCTGTCATGCTCATTTATTTAATCAAAATAAAACATTTGCATAATTCGCAGCGGATAAAATCTAACAACAATGCAAAACATGTAACACATTACATGTAAACTTGTTCAACAATCAACAATGAAAAACAAGTAAAACATCCCGTCCCGATGTTACATCTACCAGAGCATGACCCACTAAGGAACTACACTAGACTCCAAGGACTAGCTTCTACTCAATCACTGCTCGTTACCTGAAACATAGTTGTAAGGGTGAGTTCCTCAATCGATATAATAAGCATTATAAAATATCATGTAATGCTAAGTAACTTAACGCATTCATCACCCAAATCAGATTACACATTCAGCAATGGTAACATCAACTCAAAATCATATTCAACACAAACACAAAACACACGCATAATATTGGATTACATCCATTCATATTATACGCCATACATACATTATGCAATGAGACTCCATGTATGCGGTACCGACTATTCGTGAACACATAGTTCAACCTCACCGATCAAATCCAGATACGGCTACCAAGCTCACTAGTCCCACTCATTTGAGACCTAGTGACTCACTCACTAATTCCTCACCATGGGAATTAGCTACCACCCCAAGGGCTATGATATGCACGCTAATCACCTAGCATGCAAACATCAACAACAATCCACAATACTCACTCACTAATTCCTCACCATGGGAATTAGCTACCACCATAAAGGCCATAATATGCACGCTAAATCACCTAGCATGCAAACATCAACAATCCACAATGGACATATGCTCACACTCTAAGCCATAAAACAGTCCATTCCACAATTGCATACATAATAGATACATTCACAGCATTATGCATACCATCATACATCATCAGCATATTATCACAAAAATCATATCATGTCATGCCAATTAATAATCACAGTATTAGCACACTCTACTAATACCTACACTGCTCAAAACAACGGGAAACGATCCCTACTATATCATACATCAGCTAAAATTACATTACTCAGCTGAACAACCAAAAACTGCACAACAACAGCACAGAAAAATCACAATATTGCCCATACGCGTATTGCCTAGTCCCATACGCGTATGGCCCATTTCTCAGCCAATCCCATACGCGTATTGCCTGCCTCATACGCGTATGCTACGCGTACCACATCCTCATACGCGTACCAACAGAGACAAAACTACGTTAAAATCATCATCTTCTTCATCCATACGCGTATTGCCTAGTGCCATACGCGTACCAGACCATCTCATACGCGTATTGCCTAGTGCCATACGCGTATGACCAGAAACCAGAATTCCAGATCTGCTATGGTTTTCTCTGCTACGAGATTCTCAGATCCAACCTTCCACATTCCAATTTTTACACAACATTCATTCATATTGTCTAACACAGATCATACACATTCAATCTCACAAATTCTAACATTATTCCATCTAATCCTTACGAATTTTCTTCAATTATAACTCATATCACCTTCATCCATAAATTCACCAATTTCAACATTCATCATCTAATTAGAGTCAAATCAATGGTTTATCACTACCCATTACATGTTAACCCATAATACCCCTTAAACGACGATAAACCCCCCTTACCTGAGTCAATCCGGCAAATCTCTGAGCTTCAAGCTTTTCCTTCCTTCAACCCTTGTTCTCTTGCTCTTTGCCCTTTTCCACTTTAGAGTCGTTTCTCTGTCTTCACGTGAAAACCCTTCTTTTCCAATTGAGACTCTTTTCTGATTCCAACCTTATATTCCAATTTATATTATTCCAATGATAATAATTCCAATTATTTAATTAAATTAATAAATATATTATTAACTTAAATTAAATAATTATCTTATTTTATCGGGGTGTTACACAAGGTGTCCAACATCTTAAACCATAATTAACAAATTATTGATAAACAAGATGATAACCGATAAAGCAATAAAAGAACACAAATAATTGTTAACCCATATTAGTGCAAACAACACCTACATCTTGTGGGCTTCCAACCTAAGAAAGAAAATTCACTCTTCAATAAAATTAGTACAATGTGCATTAGTGAACAACCCCATGTTCAATTCCCCTCTTCTTAATTCTACCAGTGTATTTCTCTTTAGAACTCTCCCTAAATATGAGAACCTATCTCAGTTTCTCTCAATCACTAACCCCAAGTGATCACTATAATAATTAGAATAATGAATGTTGAATTATAACTCAACTAACAAATAAAACTATATGCCTTTAGATATTAATGCAGGCACTTGAGTGATGCATAAACAAAAACAAAAACAAAGACTCGTAGTATAAACCCTAAAACACGAATCTTCAATGCGTGCACCCTTGAAATGTTAGGTTCGAGTCTCTTTAAAAAGCAATGCAATATTCCAGCCTTTTATCCAATGGGCAAAAGATATGATCACGTCCAAATTTGTAGAGGATTTAGTTTTTATTTGTTTTGCAACAACCTCAAAAAAGAGTTGATTTAAATTTGAATTTGAATTTAAATCTATAATTGATTTGATTTTATCCTAATAAATGTATTGCTAAACACTACGCCAAATAAGGGAAAAGAGGGCGCTTATTTTGGCCTATAACAGCGCTTTTAAGCGCCCTCTAAAGTGGCGCTGGCATAGGTAAAGACAGCGCTTTGTTTTCCTGGAGAAAGCGCTGTCTAAAGTGGCCCTTTAAGGGCCACATTATTGTGCGCTTTCAGAAAAAAGCGCCCTCTGGAGTGGTCCATAAAGGGCCACCTTAGAGGGCGCTTTCTGGACAAAGCGCCCTCTAAAGTTGTCAATGTAAAGTGTTTAGAGAGCGCTTCCTACAGAAAGCGCCCTCTAAAGTGTTAGTTATTTTAAAAAAAATTGTTTGAAAAACAGTGGGTATTTAATTGGGAACCTGTTCACATGCTGCAAAAGTGTAAAATTCATATTGATTTCATCCTTTAATCCAATGTTATACACCATTAATCCATTGATATATACAACATGAATCCATTTATATATACAACATTAATCCTCCATATATACAACATTAATATATATTCATGCATGTACAACAACATTCCATACATATATGTACAACAATATACAACATATATGATTCTTTGATCAATAATGAATTGACACAATTCATCATTCATTTCATCCAAATGAGCTCTTGAGTAAGATTTGTATTTGTCAAAGTACTACAATTAAGAGAATAAAACATATTCATGATTTAGTAACAAATTAGATGAAATATCCGATAATATTAAAATAAACCCTAAGTTATTATTCCATACCATTTTTGGGATGTCTATACGATTCAACGCAATGATATCTCTTATAAATCTCAATACAAAAAATCCGCAATCGACCGAATTGTTTTGCTGAAGACACTACACAGAAAAACAAACAATATATATATAGTTAATTTCTTACAAACACTATTATAAGCAAAAAACAAACACTATTATAAGCAAAAATAAGATACTTAATATATACCTGAACTCTGACCCAGGTAATGTCCTTCCTATTACGATAATTCTTTTTCGATCTAAATTTTAGTATTGCCCTAACAAAATAAAAACGTATATTGAGATCAATCTGACAGACATAATTAAATATACAAATACACACGAATATTTAGGGGAATTTCACTTACGTGTCAACCATCTTCTTCATACTCGGATATTTACTCCAATCACCCGATAACGAATCGAGATAATACACCATTAGTCTCGAAAGATCCATAGCAACCAAAACCCAGTGACCACTGTAAAATAAAACAAAAATTTAGATGCATGAAAATTTTCTACGTAAAAGATATACATAGATTAGAATGAAATTATTAGAAAGAAAATCTAACCCGTTGCCAGAATTAAACGGTAAAAAATACAAACTGGGTGTAGTATTATCGCCGGCCGCCATGAATCTATCGACTAGTTCATTCTTTACGGATGTTGGATTTTTCGTTATAAGCGTTGTGTTGATACGGGAAGCAGCAATAAAATTGAATCGGTTACACAATTCAGTTCCCCGCATCAATGTTACATACATATACCTTAAATAGAAACATAATAAACATTAGACTACTCATTGAAATGTGTAAATAAATTGTTCAACAAAGTAAATAATAGATTGATCGGAGTACCATATGTATGTATGAATGACAGCGATGCCCAACTCTTCGTGTTCAAAAAGTTGTTGCATGTCCTCCTTTGCAATTATTTCGGAATGAACAATTCCGAAAACACCTTCATCAAAATCTACAATACGGATGGCCCCGTGCATAATATCGGACTCTTCCACCATTTTCTCAAGACGCATCATAATTTGAGATTTTGTCCCGGACGTCGTTGGAATATCGTTACTAGCTTTTTTCAACTTTCGACCGGGAACCTAAAAATTCATATAAATTAAATCATGACTTTTTGTGATGCAACAGAATCGTTGCGTACATAATTCAATGGGTATATATATTTGTACCTCTTTCTGAGATGCAACCGACTCGATGCGTCTTGAAATCCCTTTACCAGCTTTATGTGTGGGTCTTGTAGGAGTCTAACATTACCATGTAATAAGGATTGATTAAATATCATAATTGTAGCTGAATTGAAATGTGAATACTAAATATTCATAATCATTTAGAACATATATACCTCGGCATCTGGGAAAATTAGATCTGACGGTCATCCAACAAAAGATCCGACTGCATCTCGCATCAACGTTGTCTCTGAAACAACGTCAGGTAATGGTAGAAGCGCGTCAGTATCTAATACAGGGTCAACCGAAACTTTCATATATCCCACCGGGAGGGGATTATGGTGAAGTAATTCACCCGAAGTGTTGTGCACTTTTCCCTTGCCAACTATGCGATAAGTTGGTGACGATAGATACAACTGACAAGGTGTAATGCCCTAAACCAATAATAAATGTTATTGTTAACGTGTATATGTGTCAAGTAAAAAAGTGCTATTTTAATTTCATAATAACATATATAATTACCTCGGGAAATTTCGGTTGACAATTGATACTAGCTCGGTCACTAGTATCTTTTGCCTCGGAACCGCACCTTTCCTCTTTATACCTTGCATTCTCCTTTTGCAGTTCGAGTACTTGTGCCCTTTACTCCGCCAAGGTCTCCATCACCTCTTTGTTGGTAGGATTTTTTGTTTTTGGTTTTTTATAAAATGACGACGGAGTCACACCAAAACCCTTACCCCTCACACGACCGGAATACTCAGGAACATTTAGTACTCGACTAAGTACGCTTTTGCAATCCTGGACCTCGGTTGAAGGTAAGGTTTGGGATAAAGTCTCCTGAAATATTATTAGAGGAGATTAAAAATGAATTATATGTCTAACAAAATTTTCGATATAATTAAAGAAATAATGTTACATATACTTACACATTCGTCATAAACATTTTGAACTGCTTCAACGACAGCCCCATCCTTCCCAACCCGAGCAACCTTCAACAATACGTGCTCCGGAAGAGATGTTGCGTCACTTTTCTCCTCGGCTAGCTACACATTGAATCAGGTTATAAGATCATCCATTATAACATATTGTGACAATGTATAAGCTCATAGCATTTGAATATACTCACAATTCTTTGTTGTAACCGTGCATATCCCGTACGCCCTTTTTTGTACGGATACGCGGGTTTGATGCCCTTTTCCGATTTTTGTCGCTTACTTCCTGGATAAAAAAGTTTAAGGCATATTAGAACCAAGTAACTTAACAATTGTATAATACCATAATTAATAGACATTACATGGAATTTTTCGTTTCTTCGTTTGGCGACAAAGTTATCCCATTCTTCGGCTGAAATAATCTCCGCATACTTCATTGACCGTTCTGCCTCAACAAATTTTCCTTCCTCATCCTTGAGAAATTTGTTGGACAAAAAGGATCGAAATACTCGGAGTCTTTTTCCGGCCAATTGAATACAATATTTTTGCCGGCTTTCATCGATGTGAAAGGATCTCTAAAAAACATACACATGGAGTGTGTTATTATAAGTAATATTATAACAATATATGGTCAACAAATAGTAAAAAAAAACATATAACAATATATGGTAAGTACCTGTATCTCGGACCATATTTTTTCTTTGCCAACCTTCAATTCCGGACTTCTCCAATTATCACATGTAATCGGAATATGTTGTCGAACAAGGAAACCAATGTAACTTGCCAACATTGAACCGTTAGGCTCAATTAGTTGGTCTTCAACACTCCAATGTACTTCGAATTTTTCACCCTTGTCTCTTGCACGAATGATTGACTTCATAACAGTCAATCCTCGTTTGATTTCTTTTTCAACATTGTTACGTGATCCACTCGCGTCATGGATATCGTCTTGGTTAGCCATTTTATCTGTAATATAGAAATGATTCAATAAGACCCAAGTAAGACAATGACCATATTCGTGAAGCTACACAAAAAATACATTCATATACCTTCCATTTCTCTCATGTTACAACAATCTAAACTCTCTCTTTTTTTCATCATTATTGAATACAGACTCACACACACCTACTGCATACAAAAGTCCAATGCAAACTTATGGTGTTTGGAACATGAACAAACTTGCATCCATAATCATCAAACTTCCAAGCACAAGCTCAAACACACTCCAAATGACATCAGTTTTCAATCAGGAATAAACAACCTTACAACAAGGTGCTCATGAACACCATATAGTGCTCGTTTGCCCTAAACAACATTAATCAACATAATGCACAAAATGTAAAACTCAGTTTAGAAAATGCCCTAATCAAACACCTGAAAATACAAACTATTAAGAGAAATACCTTCAAGGTGACGGTAACGATGGAGAAGAAAGTGAACAGCGACGGTGGACGCAGATAACTCAGTGAACGTGAACGCAACAGCAGAAAAAGGTGACGGCGGCGACGACGACGGTGAGGGAGGGAGAACGAACGGAGGACGAGAGTAATCGCAGTAGAGAGTAATCGCAGTAGAGAGAAAACCCAGTTACGTAAACGAAATAGCATATAGAGAGGGAAAATAAAGAGACATGCAGTATATGTTATAATTTTAATGTTTACTAAAGGGGACCTTAGAGGGCGCTTGTGTAAAAAAGCGCCCTCTAGAGGGGGCCTAAGAGGGCGCTTCTAAAAGCGCTCTCTAAGGCTTTCCAAAAGCACCTTATAAATTGGAAATGTACATGGACTTAGAGAGCGCTTTTTTAAAAGCGCCCTCTAAGGGTACCCTTAGAGGGCGCTTTCATAAAAGCGCCCTCTATTGGTGTCCCTCCATTTCCTCATTATTTTTTCGCTTCACTTTAGAGGGCGCTTTGTTACAAAAGCGCCCTCTAAAGTGCGCTGTCTATTCCAGTTGTTCGCTCCTTATTTTTTCTCTTCACTTTAGAGTGCGTTTCTTTAAGAAAGCGCCCTCTAAGGTGCGCTGTCTATTCTAGTTTTTGGCGTAGTGAAAAGACAACAAAAAAATTTGATTGAATCCCAATCAGAAGATCACGCTTAAAACAGCTACAATATTGGTCTGATGACAAGGGCCATATGTTGCACATGCTGGAACATTTATTTCCACATGTGTCATTTCTTCATTAAAACATCTTGAATAATAGTCAGTTAGAACACACCACTCCAGTACACATCAAACATTAGAACATATATATTACACCAGAAAATAAGCTTATTAAAAATAATATATATCAAAGGCATCATCATTGTTGTGCTATTATACTAACCCCTATGAGACTATTCTTAAAATAGTTAATATGCCATCTTGAGACTAATTCAAAACATCTAGAAAATGATTTGATAGTTCAAAATTATATTTTGACAGAGTATATGTAAACAACTAATTACATGTTCTTATGTTGTATATTTTATTTCTATCTACAAAGATCTTTACTATAATATTTATTAAAACTTGAGATAATTTATACTTATAAAATTTGACTTTATTTTTTTTATTATAGAAAAATATTGCTTTTGGTACTTATTATAAGAGAAATTTCACTTTTTAGATTTATGGAATGATTGATATATTTGATCTATATATTAATCAGATACATTAATTATTTAATGAATCAAAAAATAGATTTTTCCTTATAATAAGGACCAGGGAGAGCTCATACTTATATACTTATCACAATCTTTTATACATAATTCACTTGTTTTCTTAATAGTTATATCTAATCATCCACATCTAATAAAATATGTCTTATGTGTAAATATTTTTTTTTATAGGATGTAATGGCCATTGAAAAACCATCTTAACCAATCAAATCATGCTCAAAATGAGGTATTCAACATGGTGACTCTTTTCTCAAGGATAATTTTTATTACTTAATCTCTTTTCTTTTTATGTGTGCGTCACAAATTAATTCTCTGTTTCTTACTATTAAATTCTCTTTTTCTTTTTTACTTTTTTACTTTTATCTTTAGTTCTTACAATTATTCCACCAAAAAATCCTTTTTGTAAACTCTTCTTTAAGAGAAATTTGTCATTTTTATTTATTTTCCTTTTTAAACCTTAGTTTAGAAAAGAGTAATTGTTAATTTTAATTGAATGGTTATATACGAATAGTGATTTGCAGTCGCGGTGGCTACAATACCTAACAAATCGTTATTGATGGAGATAAGGAATTTGGAACAACATTTGGCCATGAAGTTTTTGAGACCGTTGATGAGAATCCTGCAAATAAACAACCATGTTGCATTTGTCTGGTAAGTATTGCCAATTTTTTAACTAACATTTAAGGGTAGATTAAGGAAAAAAATTTAAAGGTTAATTCAATGGAAGCAACCACTTTAGTTAAATTGTAGTTTATATATATTTTTAATATATATACACTCTTCTTTAATAATTATTGACAATTAATGATATGTTTATATGTTTGTGTTATATTTTGTTTCTAATAAGTTTCACCTACCTTTAGGGTAAATATCAAATTGGAGAAGATATTGGAAAATTAAACTGCATACATAGATTTCACTGGAATTGCATTCAAGAGTGGTTTATAGTAAGAAATGTATGTCATGTATGCAATCGAAGAGGATTGAATTTTGATTAATAAAGAAGACAATAATGAAAATGGTGTTAAAAGATAATAGTTTATAAGTGATGGCTAATTTGTCTTTGATCTTTTGCATGTTTTTTTTATTTAAATTATTAAAAATAAAAATATTTTATTATTCGTGAGACGATATCATTTAAAATCTTTTGTTTAGAATATCTTTTAAAATTGTTATGATTAATGGACAAATACAACTGTAACTTTATAATTATTAAGACATCAATTACTAGTTTGGGAAACCGAGTTCTATATATAAAAAAATCAACTGAAACGTTCTGTTAAGTTGTGAAATAAAAAATAGAAATATGTATATTTATTTTTAATTTAATGTTAATAACAAAAATTCCCAATCCATGTTATAACATGGAGGAATTTTAGAAAATTTTAGTAACTTGCATTACCTTAGAAATCAATCTTATAAAACTAAATGGAAGGTATAAAGACGTATATCATGTATAAATGGAATAAGGCATAAAAACTTAAGCTGAATTTTTTTTTTTAATAATCAGATTTTTTTAAAAAAATTTCAAAAATACCCATTTTTTTAAAAAAAATTACAAAAATGGGCAATTTTTGCCCTAATTTTGTACATAGGCGCCACTGGGAGTGGCGCCTACCCTTAAATTTTTTTTTTTTTTTTTTAAAATATGTTTTTTTTTTTTTTTTTAAATATGTTTTTTTTTTAATTTTTTTTTTAGTTTATGAATTTATATTTTTTATAAATTATATTAATTTATATTAATGATGTTAAGGTTAATTTATCAATTATAATTAGGGTTTATTGATCGGTTATAATTAGAGTTTGGTAGTTATGACCTAATTGAAACCCTAATTCCCCATAAGACTAATTAATCAAAGCGACACTAATTAGGGTTAAGTAGATTGGTGTACAACCCAGATCTTTTCCTATAAATAAAGTGTTATTTCCTTGCATTTTCTTCACCACTATTTCCTATCACTTTCTCTATCAAGTTGAGTTCATGGCATCCCCAAGACCGTCGTCATGGCAGCGAACATCATCAAGGCGCCCGGATCCTGAACAAGTAATCTTAAAAAGGGATGGGCATGTTATTTTCTCGCCTTTGAAACCCCCAATGGAGATGAAATTTTGGAACATCCATTCGTTGGACCAACTAAAAAGGTCCTTGATGTCTTGGTTAGAGGGAGATTACCAACCTGGTGAAGTCATCAGAAGGATTCAGAGGCTTAGAACAAGGTTCTCATTTGAAACTGGAGAAACGATACGTTGGTGGGTTGAAGTTGAAAGCGACATTGATTGCATCCAAATGATGCATGGATCAGACGACATAGTGTTAACTGTTGTAATTTCTTAGATTTTAATGGTTGTTTGTCATGTTGTTGTTGTATTTGTTATTGTTCTAGTACTGGTTCTTGTTTTAGTACTTGTTTTTGTTCCAGTATTTGTTTTTGTTTTAGTAATTGGTGTTGTAATGTTAGATGTTTGTGTTTGTTGTTCAAGTGTCATCTTCTATTTGGAATAAAAAGTAAACTTTAATGATAAATAGCATTGGTACACAGATTTATGAATATGAAAACTAAGTTGTGGAACTAGATCCACGATATGGACATTTGTTCTTATTATGCCCTAGTTGTCTACATATGCTACACTTCCTCTGCATTTTCTCTGCGACGTCCATTTCAGTTCTAATGCGCCTGCTATTTGGGCGACCACTTTTATTCCGCCGCATCGATTCGTTGTGCCAAACAATTTCCCCGTCATACTCTGGCCAATATGCCTCCAATGCTACCACCGGAAAGGGATTGTCGTATACATTGAGCAATGTTGCAAGGGAGGACATGTTAAAAATGGGAATGAGAACTGAATTAGCACCCGTGAAGAAAGGAAGACGAACATATCTACCACCTGCTGCTTTTACTTTATCTAGAAAGGAGAAAAAAATTTTGTGTAAGTCTCTGAGTGAAGTTAAGGTTCCAGAAGGATACTCATCTGATATCAGAAGACTTGTTTCTATGAAAGACCTCAAGTTGAAGAATTTGAAGACACATGATTGCCATGTTATAATGGAACATTTTCTACCGATAGGTATACGTTCTATTTTGCCAGAAAAAGTAAGAAGTGCCATAACTAAATTGTGTTTTTTCTTTAGGTCAATTTGTAGTAAGGTGATCGATCCCGAGATCTTACCAACACTACAAAAAGAGATTGTAATTACCTTGTGTGAGCTTGAAATGTATTTTCCTCCGTCTTTTTTTGACATAATGGTTCATTTAGTTGTTCATCTTGTGAAAGAGACACAGTTGTGTGGACCAGCTTATATGAGATGGATGTACCCTGCTGAACGGTATATGAAAATATTAAAAGGGTACAAAATGGTCTATAGTGCTTTTCTCTAACAAAGTGACTGATGATAGCGGTGTCGATCAATGTGATATTGATGTTGAGAATGAGTCACGCATTAGACGGAATGAGTTGAATAGAAATGATGAAGTTGAGGATCTTATACCGGATGAGTCATATATAAGAAACGATCATAATGAGGGAATTTGGATCAATTCATCCGTACGCATTGCTAAGAAACAAGTGATTAATATTCCAACAAAGAAAAGAAAGAGATGTTAGTGACTTAGTAGGTAAATTATCCATGGTTTCTTTATTTTTTGTTTTCATTTGTTTTGATTATAAGTTATATGTGGTAATGCATGATTTCATTATATTTTTGTATTCAATTGCTTTGATTATAAGTTATATCTGATAATGCATGATTTCTTTATTTTTTTGTTTTCAATTGTTTTGATTATAAGTTATATTTGATATTTGATGGTTTCCTTGGTTTATTACAGGTTAGACATGGCTGATGACCAACATGAGGAAGTTAGTAAAGTATCCGCGGAAGAAGAAATCCGAAGAGGCATCACAGTAATGCGAAGGGTGGTCCAAGGAAGATCTCGAGGCATCATACTAGATGTCTCTTGGAACAACCAGGGACAACTTATAGAACCTAATGGGCATACCTTAACTAGTTTCATCGGTGCACTAGTAAGGAATGAAATTCCCATTACATGTGATGATTGGAGAAATAAAGAGTTGAAAGAGTCCAAAGAAAAAATTTGGAGTGAGATAAAGGTACAATCATTTGGCCCTTAATTATACGGTATCAATTATGTTTTTTCAATTACCGATACTAACTATCAATCTGTATGTTTTTCTTAGCGATGTTTTAACATCGAAGACGAAAGAAGAGGGTTTTGTATGAAATTGGCCGGAAAGCTTCTTAGAGGATTTCGGACATTTTTATCATCCAAGTTCCTTAAGGATGCGGATGGTAATTTTGTGGATGCGGAGCTTCCTAGAAAATATGAAAGTTTGATATCGGCTGAAGAATGGGAAGCTTTCAAATCCAAAAGACAAGACCCGACTTTTCAAAGAATAAGTGCTACAAATCGGGAAAAAGCATCAAGTCCCGCATATCCGTACCGAAAAGGACGTGTCGGATATGGACGCTTAGAACAATCCATGGTAAGTATTTATAAATTGCGAAAACAAATTTGTTCATCATATATTAGTTTTATCTGATCAAATTGTATGACTTAATGTGTAGCTGCAGAAGGAGGAAAGTTCAGAAACATCTCTTCCTGCACATGTTTTGTGGAAGGAAGCCCGTGTGGGCAAATCTGGAGTTCCTCAAGAAGACGTTTTAAACGTATACCAGAAATGTGTAAGTATAACATTTTTTCATTAATTGAATAACATTTTTATACACAAATATTTGACAAGTATACGGTATTCATCTGATTTTTCAGGAGGAGCTATCTCAGACTCTATCTCCCGATGATACTAAGAACATACTTAGTCGGGCATTAGATGTCCCTGAGTATTCTGGTCGGGTGAGGGGTAAGGGATTTGGAGTCACTCCGACCTCCCTCAGTGTTAAAAAAGGAAAGGCTCCTAGTAATCGGGAGCTTCATGCAAGATTGGAAGCCATGCAAGCTGAGCTTGATGCATTGAGGAGAGAAAGAGAGGCTAGCGCCTCAACGGTATACAGAGATGCTTCGGACAAAAACAGTATCAACTGTACCTTTCAACCGAACATTCCAGAGGTAATTACATATAATTGTCTTAAATTGAACTATTTGCTTAAATTATGTATTTGACATATATACACATTAACGATTTCTTGTTATTATTGGTTTTAGGGCATTTCCCATTGTCAGCTGTATTTGTCGTCACCACACTATCGGATGGTTGGCAAGGGAAAAGTGCATAACGTTAGCGGAGTATTACTCCACACTAGAGAGCTCCCTGCTGGATGTTTGAAGGTATCAGTTGATATTGCAGTTGACCCGAATGCATTATTACCATATCCTAGCGATGATTCGGATGCAACAACGGTGCACGAAGCAGTAGGTTCGTTTGTTGCATGGCCGACAAACCTCATATGCGTAGGATATGAGGTATGCTTAAAACTTATGTTAACTTTAATGTGTATATTCAAAGTTTAAAATTTATGCTTAAAATTTTACTTACATATTTTCCTTGATTATGTTAAATAGACTCCCACAAAATCCAAATCAAGAAAAGAGGTAATATACAATTATATGACATATATTCATGGAAGTTGTTACATTCTTAATTTGATCTAACTATTTATATGACATGTAGGTTCAAGAAAATGAGGTTAGCAATGCCTCCGCACAACAAATAAAGGAGGTTAGGAACGCCTCCGCACGGGTAAAAAGTTCTGGTGCTAAGAAGACCGTAGCTAGGAAAAAACCTACCACCAAGTATAGGTCGTGCCTCAGGACATTTATAGAGATGACCGATATACCGACCGGAGGTGTTCGGACTATACATATGGAGGAAGGGATTTTCGGCTTTGCTCACGACCAAATGATTGGTAATGAAGACTTCATGCAAGTTTTTGGTCATGAAGAAATCGGCGTCAACGTTGTCAATACATATATTAGGTAAATCCGGTCTACTTTGTTTTATTAATTAAACAACTTATGTTAATGATGTTTACTTTATGTTAATCCGGTTTACTTTATGTTTCAAAAGAGGTGTTAATGATGTTTTTATATTAGGTTTTTGTATGACAAAATGATGCGCCCCAATGATTTGGACGAGTCATTCGGATTCTTAGCACCCGCGAGCATCAACTTAGGTTTAATCTTAAATAGACCGGATACCGTGACGGAGTACGTTCTTCGGACCCTCAATGACAATAAAGATGCGGAGAAGTTGTTTTTTATACCGTTTAATACCGGGTTAGCATTTCATTCTAAATTCATCTATTATAATTATTTTCCAAGTTACCATCTAACATTTGCCTAATCATTACAGTGGACATTGGTTGTTGCTCGCAATCAATCCTATCCGAGAAATTGTGTATTATCTTGACTCGTTAGGAAATGATTGGACAACATACCCGGATATGAAGTTCCTAATTGACACGTAAGTGAGAATGTTCAAAAATTTTCTTAGTTTACGTGAATTGTTCTAATTGCTTCATTTTTATTTTATTAGCATCCTACAAGCTTTTCGGGCCCAACGAGATATCCAAACCTCAAGGAGGGGCGCCAACCGCATTACATGGATTAAAGTGGCGGTATATTTTTAATTACCACATTTTTTATTATATTAGTGATGACACTTGATAAAACTTAGGATTTATAATCCATATTTTTTTTTCATGTAGTGTCCTCAACAACGTAATCAAATAGATTGCGGGTATTTCGTGTTGAGGTTTATGCGGGATACTCTTGCTTTGGGCCGATTAGTGATTCCCACCGATGTATGTATTTCTAACTTATGAGTTATTTTTATATTTACACATATCTCATATAATTAAATAGTTGGAATTAATTCAAAATATGTTATATTATTATGTAGTACTTTGAGGAATTCAAGTGTGCATTTTATACAAAGGATCAAGTGGACGAAATCAAAGAGGAGTGGTGTCAATTCATGATAGAGCTCAAAGTTTTTTCATAAATTTGTGTAATTTTGTAGTATATTTGTAATATATGTAATGACTTGTAAATGTGTACATAAATTTGTAGTATATGTAATGACTTGTAAATGTGTACATAAATTTGTATATATTTTGATACATTTAAGGCAAAATTGGTTTGAATTGGTATATATATATTTGTTAGCCAAAAATTGGTAGAAAAAAGGCCAAAATGGCATGTATAAAATGTGATTCTGTCTGTCAAAATCTGGTTGAAAACAGGTAGAAATTCTGGTTTATAAACCTGGAAAAAATGTGGTTTAAAACAAAAGCTACAAAAATTTTCGTATACATTAGACAGCGCTTTTGGAAAAAGCGCTGTCTAAGGGGGGTCTTAGAAAGCGCTTTAGGCAAAAGCGCTGTCTAAGGGGGGGGGCTTAGACAGCGCTTTATGAAAAGCGCTGTCTAAGCCCCCCCCCTTAGACAGCGCTTTTGCCTAAAGCGCTGTCTAAGGTATACCTAAAAAAATTAAAATAGGGGGGCTTAGACAGCGCTTTTCAAAAAGCGCTGTCTAAGCCCCCCCTATTTTAATTTTTTTAGGTATACCTTAGACAGCGCTTTTGCCAAAAGCGCTGTCTAAGGTATACCTAAAAAAATTAAAATAGGAGGGTCTTAGAAAGCGCTTTAGGCCAAAGCGCTGTCTAAGGGGGGGGGGGGGGGGGCTTAGACAGCGCTTTTAAGATTTCAAAAAGCGCTGTCTAAACCTTTAGCAGCGGAGGTTTAGACAGCGCTTTAAAGCGCTGTCTAAGGCTAAAAAAAGCGTTGTCTAAGGTCTTGTTTGGCGTAGTGTGACTTACAATATTTTATCAATCAATAGGCAATAATAAAAAAATGAACATATAGTAAAGAGGAACATCATAATGAATCACGACATATACAATAAGACTTCAATCTTGTAATTTTTTTATTCAACCATTCGATTTACAATGCATAAAACATGTACAAGGCAATACAACTTTTATTTTAAAAGCATGTGCTATGGCCAGTGTCAGCTAAAGAAATATGTAAAGATAATGTTTTTTAAATTTAATGAATCAAGAAATTTTTCTACTTTGATCTTTTGTTTACGTTTACTTATTCTATTTGACTTAGGAAGCACTACGCCAAATATGAGAAAAGAGGGCGCTTATTTTGGCCTATAACAGCACTTTTAAGCGTCCTCTAAAGTGGCGCTGGCATAGGTAAAGACAACGCTTTGTTTTCCTGGAGAAAACGCTGTCTAAAGTGGCCCTTTAAGGGCCACATTATAGTGCGCTTTCAGAAAAAAGCGCCCTCTGGAGTGGTCCATAAAGGGACACCTCGCGCCCTCTAAAGTTGTCAATGTAAAGTGTTTAGAGGGCGCTTTCTGGACAAAGCGCCCTCTAAAGTTGTCAATGTAAAGTGTTTAGAGGGCGCTTCCTACAGAAAGCGCCCTCTAAAGTGTTAGTTATTTTTAAAAAATTTGTTTGAAAAACAGTGGATATTTAATTGGTAACCTGTTCGCATGCTGCAAAAGTGTAAAATTCATATTGATTTCATCCTTTAATCCAATGTTATACACCATTAATCCATTGATATATACAACATGAATCCATTTATATACAACATTAATCCTCCATATATACAACATTAATATATGATTCTTTGATCAACAATATACAACAACATATTCATGATTTAGTAAAAGTACAACAACAATATACAACATATATACAACAACAACATACAACAACAACATTCCATACATATATGTACAACAATATACAACCTAGCTATATGATTCTTTGATCAACAATGAATTGACACAATTCATCCTTCATTTCATCCAAATGAGCTCTTGAGTAAGATTTGTATTCCTCAAAGTACTACAATTAAGAGAATAAAACATATTCATGATTTAGTAACAAATTAGATGAAATATCCGATAATATTAAAATAAACCCTAAGTTATTATTCCATACCATTTTTGGGATGTCTATACGATTCAACGCAATGATATCTCTCATAAATCTCAATACAAAAAATCCGCAATCGACCGAATTATTTTGCTGAGGACACTACACAGAAAAACAAACAATATATATATAGTTAATTTCTTACAAACACTATTATAAGCAAAAAAACAAACACTATTATAAGTAAAAATAAGATACTTAATATATACCTGAACTCTGACCCAGGTAATGTCCTTCCTATTACGGTAATTCTTTTTCGATCTAAATTTTAGTATTGCCCTAACAAAATAAAAACGTATATTGAGATCAATCTGACAGACATAATTAAATATACAAATACACACGAATATTTAGGGGAATTTCACTTACGCGTCAACCGTCTTCTTCATAATCGGATATTTTCTCCAATCACCCGATAACGAATCGAGATAATACACCATTAGTCTCGAAAGATCCATAGCAACCAAAACCCAGTGACCACTGTAAAATAAAACAAAAATTTAGATGCATGAAAATTTTCTACGTAAAAGATATACATAGATTAGAATGAAATTATTAGAAAGAAAATCTAACCCGTTGCCAGAATTAAACGGTAAAAAATACAAACTGGGTGAAGTATTATCGCCGGCCGCCATGAATCTATCGACTAGTTCATTCTTTACGGATGTTGGATTTTTCGTTATAAGCGTTGTGTTGATACGGGAAGCAACAATAAAATTGAATCGATTACACAATTCAGTTCCCCGCATCAATGTTACATACATATACCTTAAATAGAAACATAATAAACATTAGACTACTCATTGAAATGTGTAAATAAATTGTTCAACTAAGTAAATAATAGATTGATCGGAGTACCATATGTATGTATGAATGACAGCGATGCCCAACTCTTCGTGTTCAAAAAGTTGTTGCATGTCCTCCTTTGCAATTATTTCGGAATGAGCAATTCCGAAAACACCTTCATCAAAATCTACACTACGGATCGCGCCGTGCATAATATCAGACTCTTCCACCATTTTCTCAAGACGCATCACAATTTGAGATTTTGTCCCGGACGTCGTTGGAATATCGTTACTAGCTTTTTTCAACTTTCGACCGGGAACCTAAAAATTCATATAAATTAAATCATGACTTTTTGTGATGCAACAGAATCGTTGCGTATATAATTCAATGGGTATACATATTTGTACCTCTTTTTGAGATGCAACCGACTCGATGCGTCTTGAAATCCCTTTACCAGCTTTATGTGTGGGTCTTGTAGGAGTCTAACATTACCATGTAATAAGGATTGATTAAATATCATAATTGTAGCTGAATTGAAATGTGAATACTAAATATTCATAATCATTTAGAACATATATACCTCGGCATCTGGGAAAATTAGATCTGACGGCCATCCAACAAAAGATCCGACTGCATCTCGCATCAACGTTGTCTCTGAAACAACGTCAGGTAATGGTAGAAGCGCGTCGGTATCTAATACAAGGCCAACCAAAACTTTCATATATCCCACCGGGAGGGGATTATGGTGAAGTAATTCACCCGAAGTGTTGTGCACTTTTCCCTTGCCAACCATGCGATAAGTTGGTGACGATAGATACAGCTGACAAGGTGTAATGCCCTAAACCAATAATAAATGTTATTGTTAACGTGTATATGTGTCAAGTAAAAAAGTGCTATTTTAATTTCATAATAACATATATAATTACCTCGGGAAATTTCGGTTGACAATTGATACTAGCTCGGTCACTAGTATCTTTTGCCTCGGAGCCGAACCTTTCCTCTCTATACCTTGCATTCTCCTTTTGCAGTTCAAGTACTTGTGCCCTTAACTCCGCCAAGGTCTCCATCACCTCTTTGTTGGTAGGATTTTTTGTTTTTGGTTTTTTATAAAATGACGACGGAGTCACACCAAAACCCTTACCCCTCACACGACCGGAATACTCAGGAACATTTAGTACTCGACTAAGTACGCTCCTGCAATCCTGGACCTCGGTTGAAGGTAGGGTTTGGGATAAAGTCTCCTAAAATATTATTAGAGGAGATTAAAAATGAATTATATGTCTAACAAAGTTTTCGATATAATTAAAGAAATAATGTTACATATACTTACACATTCGTCATAAACATTTGGAACCGCTTCAACGACAACCCCATCCTTCCCAACCCGAGCAGCCTTCCACAATACGTGCTCCGGAAGAGATGTTGCGTCACTTTTCTCCTCGGCTAGCTACAAATTGAATCAGATTATAAGATCATCATTGTTACGTGATCCACTCGCGTCATGGGTATCGTCTTGGTTAGCCATTTTATCTGTAATATAGAAATGATTCAATAAGACCCAAGTAAGACAATGACCATATTCGTGAAGCTACACAAAAAACACATTCATATACCTTCCATTTCTCTCATGTTACAACAATCTAAACTCTCTCTTTTTTCATCATTATTGAATACAAACTCACACACACCTACTGCATACAAAAGACCAATGCAAACTTATGGTGTTTGGAACATGAACAAACTTGCATCCATAATCATCAAACTTCCAAGCACAAGCTCAAACACACTCCAAAGGACATCAGTTTTCAATCAGAAATAAACCTTACAACAAGGTGCTCATGAACACCATATAGTGCTCGTTTGCCCTAAACAACATTAATCAACATAATGCACAAAATGTAAAACTCAGTTTAGAAAATGCCCTAATCAAACACCTGAAGAAAGTGAACGGTAACGATGGAGAAGAGAAATACCTTCAAGGTGACGGTAACGATGGAGAAGAAAGTGAACAGCGACGGTGGACGCAGATAACTCAGTGAACGTGAACGCAGCAACAGAAAAAGGCGACGGCGACGACGACGGTGAGGGAGGGAGAACGAACGGAGGACGAGAGTAATCGCAGTAGAGAGTAATCGCAGTAGAGAGAAAACCCAGTTACGTAAACGAAATAGCATATAGAGAGGGAAAATAAAGAGGCATGCAGTATATATGTTATAATTTTAATGTTTAATAAAGGGGACCTTAGAGGGCGCTTGTGTAAAAAAAGCGCCCTCTAAAGGGGGCCTAAGAGGGCGCTTCTAAAAGCACTCTCTAAGGCTTTCCAAAAGCGCTTTATAAACTGGAAATGTACATGGACTTAGAGAGCGCTTTTTTAAAAGCGCCCTCTAAGGGTACCCTTAGAGGGCGCTTTCATAAATGCGCCGTCTATTGGTGTCCCTCCATTTCCTCATTATTTTTTCGCTTCACTTTAGAGGACGCTTTGTTACAAAAGCGCCCTCTAAAGTGCGCTGTTGTACATGGACTTAGAGAGCGCTTTCTTAAAAGCGCCCTCTAAGGGTACCCTTAGTGGGCGCTTTCATAAACGCGTCCTCTATTGGTGTCCCTCCATTTCCTCATTATTTTTTTGCTTCACTTTAGAGGGCGCTTTGTTACAAAAGCGCCCTCTAAAGTGCGCTGTCTATTCCTCCTTATTTTTCTCTTCACTTTGGAGTGCGCTTCTTTAAGAAAGCGCACTCTAAGGTGCGCTGTCTATTCCAATATTTGGCATAGTGAAGTGAAATTTGAATTTAACAAATTCGAGTTTGAAAAAGTTTGAATTGATTCAATTGAAGAAAGAATCAAGTCACTTGAATATTAATTTGATTCAAATCAATATTAATTCAATTTAAAATAAGTTGTTCATACTTTTGATGATCTTAATGAATAATGATTCGACCAAAAAGAAATTTGATTTGTTTCTTTGTAAACAAGAGATTTTAGAAATATTTTGATTTGATTCAAACTTGTATGTGAATTGATTTAATTGATTAAAACTCTAAACATGATAAAATATGTCACTTTGAATCGATTCAACCCATTACGTGATTTATTGAAAATGTGTTTTATGCATGAGAAACTTTCAAATTTTATGCAAAAGATATTTTTAATCTAACATGGAGTCTTACACATTTAAATAACTCTAAAAAAATAAAAAATATACAAAATAATAGCTAATGCCTACACCAAGGAATGAGAGCACATTTTCATTGTCACTTATTTTTAATCTTGTCAATTTATAGTTTGAGTCGAGTGCGATAAAATTTGGTTGAACCTCTCCTTCTTTAAAAATATAAAAAAGAGAGAAGCACAAAACACGTAAGTAAGGACTTTCCCTTTTTAAAGCAGTTCGGACAAACACTCTTAATAAACCTATAAAAATAAAAATTAGTTCGTTACAAATGATAAAAACGTGAAGCAATGTAACATAAAAATGAAAGAATAAAAAAAGGGCTCATTTAACATAACCAACAATTAAATTTTATAAAATCCAAAGAATGTACAAACTAAAACATACATCATCGATTAAAGGGTATGAAGAAGCAATAATATTCGTGCCAAGAACTTTAAATTACAAAAAGAAAGTGTAAGGAAAAAATGTAAAAGACATAATAATGCAAGAGATAATCGAGAAATGTTTAAACATATGTGTCCTTCTATTATTACAAGTTGGACTCTGATCGAGAAATATGATTATCTTTCACATAAAAATTTTTATCCTACACATCTCGCCTAGCCTGTCAAATTATATATCGAAGCCATATGGAAGTGCATCATTTAGATGACCATCCTTGTCATGTTCATGAGCTTTTTCAAGTTATTTATCAATAAGAAGAACTTTGGCATTCTCTATGGCCATCATTGTATCCATCTTAGCTTTAATATTATCAATGTCATCCTCATCATTTTCATCTTCATGAATATAAACTAGACCACGAACCCAACGCGTGTCATAAATCCATCAACACTTGTTAGTGTAGAATCAGTTGCCCTGTTAATACCAATAATAGTTCATCAGATGCACAACCTTGCGAGAGTAGTCGTTAGTATTGGACTGCGGGAATCCTTATTGGGCCTTGAAAGGGAGTTCCCCATAACTCAATAATCCTAAACATGTTATGAAATTGAAAAAAGTAGGAATGGGAAAGAGTGATAAGGATGGTCACGGGTCTCCTAACTGCATCTTGGTTTACCCGACCAAAACTCATGTCCATCATAAGACAATATCCTTTCTATATATTCAATGATGTGTCATGAAAGGGCCAAATTTGGTCCAAATGCTGAGGAAGCCTCTCCCTTAATTAAGGAGGAAATTGTTCCTCCCCTACTCCCACGAACTTGTTTGGAAGTTAGGGAAAAACGATTTCCTTTTCTTGATCCACCCCATAGTCTTGGCTATTGATATTCTAACCTATAGGGTTTGGAAATGTCATCTTCTCTTTTAATTTAATAAGAAGATACAAAAGTTATTATGATTGCTTTTGTGAGAAAGGTCATCTCTTTTATAGTTTTTGCAAGTACAATTGGCATCCACCGAGGTGACCCGATACAATCTCCATGGAAGTCAAGTTCAATCCATGTGACGCTAGTGTAGGAGACAACCCTAGGGATAATATGCTAAAGGAAATGACTAAATTTATGTTTGGTTTATAACAAGAAGTCACACACAATGATGAAATAATTTGGGAGACAATATGATCTAAAATAATCAATGAATAATTACGAAAATAAAAAATAATAACACAGAATTGGTAACCCATTTTGATGAAATATAACCTATGTGTGATGGTTTGTAGCCCAAAGTAAAGGAAATTCACTAATTTAAGTAGTCAATAGTACATGACAATTTCACCCCAACTCTCCCAATTAAATGCCCCTTTCATAATAGTACTCGTGAATTTCAACTCGGGCTCCCTCTAAATTTGTGATCTTCTTACTTTCTTTATGATGTGACAAATAGCACAATTAAATACCAAAAACTATATCATTCTCTTGCGTATGAGAGACTAACAAGGTTATAGTTTTACGTAAGAAACAAAACACAAAAAATCAACTCGCTAAAATCGTCAACTTAATGAATATTCTCTCTACAAGTGTGTCTTCAAATAAGAAGAATATTATATATATATATATATATATATATATATATATATATATATATATATATATATATATATATATATATATATATATATATATATATATATATATATATATATATATATATATATATATATATATATATATATATATATATATATAAGTCCATCTGGTTTTAATTACTGATTGAATGGCGCGTTCAATCATCTCATCAATCACACATAGATTAGTATAAAAAGCGCAATCACAAAATACATAACATTCAGACTGAATGTTCTGTATACATATGTCTTGACATCGGGTCTGACATCTCAGCTAAACCCCGCACATCCATATTTTAAACACCCTGCAGGAACCTGTTATCTCATGTCAAGACAACACTTGTGACAACTTGTGAAAACTCTAGGTTTTACCAAAATTGATGCGAACATATAGAACCAACACAATTGATCAAAAGAAAAAGAAAGAGATAAAGAAGAAGAGGACAAGAGAGATCACACTCAAATTGGATCAAAGCATTGATCAATTCATCATCAAAATGAATCATCCATTTTGGTGGATTACAGTTTTCACCTATCAACACCCAAAATCCATTGAGTTTGATGAGACCTATGACCAAAACAACCATGATCCAAGGCCAACAGAAGTCAACCAAGGTGAAACAAATATAAAATGCGTCAAAAACATTTTAAAAATGAATTTCAAAAGGGAAATAAAAGAGAATATCCATAAAGTACTTGAAAACACCAAATAAATGGCCAAGAAAATTATGGAAGGTTGGAAATAAAATAAGAAGCATATAATAAATATTTCAGAAATTTAAAATGCATAAAAGTATTTTTAAGCCAATTAAAACGAAGGAGAAAAGAGAAATTCCATGAAAAATATAAAATCAATAAAATAAAATGTTGAAAAATAAAAATCATTTTAGAAATTATTTTGGTATTTTTTAGATGTAAAATGAATTTTCTATGAATTCTAAAAGAAAATAAAATTAAAAATGAAAATAGAAAAAGAAATAAACTCAGAAAAAACACGGAGCATTCGATTTGACTTCATTAGTTGATGTGGCAGATCCAACAATCACAAGACTGAGGTGCACGGTGGAAATTAGCCAAAATAAAACACGAGGTGTAATTCAAATTGGACTAATCAAAATATTTCAAATGTCTAACGTGACTCCAAACTTAGATGACCTGGAAAGAAAATCGGTCGTCTTCCTCGATGGCCCCTCACCGGAGTTTCATCATTTAGTAAATTCAAAACACGAGACCACCACCAATATGATCGCCTCTTCATCGCGTATTTAACCTCGTGCTCCAAATTCATTTATCTAAACTGAGTATGGGGAATTTCAGAGAAGTTTCAGAAACAAGTAAGCCATGAAAAATTAAATTAAATGATGAACACGATCAAACAACACCAGATAAGTTAGGGAAAAACATCAGAGAGTGAATGGCTATATTGTTGTAACTTGTTTGAGTTCAAATAATGCTCAGAACTACCTTGTCCAAATGATGATCAGATGTTGATGAAGCTCGATTTGGTTAGAGCAATTCAAGAGGTCTTAGAGCTTGGGAGTTGTTGCAAAATTTCCAGAGAAATCGAAGGTGCTAATGAAATCAAGAAATGGGATTGAAACAAGCTGGAATTCAAATCACAATAGTTCAATATTCTGGAGAAATTTCATATTGAAGCATGGATTTCTCATCTCTCAAAAGCTTGGAAATGAATGCAATAACTTCCTCTATTTATAAAGAATTTGTTTGGATCCAAATACGCGTGGAATCAAGATTAATTCGAGCAAAACGAATTTGATCAGAATGTATGGAAAGTGTGACTTGCAATCCATAAAAAATAAGTCAAATCATACGTTTCAAGGGTCAATTATATTCTGGAGACTCCATTAAACATGTTTAGATCCAAAACGCGTGCTAATTTAACTTGTAATTGAAACTAATGAAGTTCAACTTTTGGACCATGGTGATTTCTTCAGTTTCAAGTCACCATGTTCAACTTGATGGGACATCTTGTTCAGGAGGATTTTTTATCTCATTTTTTTTGAAATATGTTGACATCATAACAAAGATTACAATGTTCCAAGAAAGCTTGCATTTGGATGCTTGAACACAAAGTTATGGCATGTTGAAGTTGGCACGAAAAACTGGTCATGTAACTTAGAAAATTCTAGGTCCCAAATTTGATGGTCTTCCAAGCATAATTTGACTTTGATCCTTAAAGTAAACATGTATAGGGCATCACAAATGATATTGTGCAAAAAGAATCAGCCTAAAATATTGAAAATTAAATAAGTTATAATCCTTGAAAATTGAGAAAAAGTCACTTGAAAATATGTCAAATTTCACCAAGCCCACAAATGACCTATGATGTCTCCAAACGTTTGATGATCCTCCAAGCCTAATTGACTCTTGGCATGTAAACAGAAGTTATAGAGGATATTGTGAAAAATTATATGCAAAAAGAAGCATTTAATAATATTGAGAATCGAAGAAATGATGATTTTTGAAACTTTGACTTGGTTAGTGCACCCCTAATTCTCTAATTACACTACGCCAAATAAGGGAAAAGAGGGCGCTTATTTTGGCCTATAACAGCGCTTTTAAGCGCCCTCTAAAGTGGCGCTGGCATAGGTAAAGACAACGCTTTGTTTTCCTGGAGAAAGCGCTGTCTAAAGTGGCCACATTATAGTGCGCTTTCAGAAAAAAGCGCCCTCTGGAGTGGTCCATAAAGGGACACCTTAGAGGGCGCTTTCTGGAAAAAGCGCCCTCTAAAGTTGTCAATGTAAAGTGTTTAGAGGGCACTTTCAGGAAAAAGCGCCCTCTAAAGTTGTCAATGTAAAGTGTTTAGAGGGCGCTTTCAGGAAAAAGCGCCCTCTAAAGTTGTCAATGTAAAGTGTTTAGAGGGCGCTTTCAGGAAAAAGCGCCCTCTAAAGTTGTCAATGTAAAGTGTTTAGAGGGCGCTTTCTGGACAAAGCGCCCTCTAAAGTGTTAGTTATTTTAAAAAAATTTGTTTGAAAAACAGTGGATATTTAATTGGTAACCTGTTCGCATGCTGCAAAAGTGTAAAATTCATATTGATTTCACCCTTTAATCCAATGTTATACACCATTAATCCATTGATATATACAACATGAATCCATTTATATACAACATTAATCCTCCATATATACAACATTAATATATGATTCTTTGATCAACAATATACAACAACATATTCATGATTTAGTAAAAGTACAACAACAATATACAACATATATACAACAACAACATACAACAACAACATTCCATACATATATGTACAACAATATACAACCTAGCTATATGATTCTTTGATCAACAATGAATTGACACAATTCATCCTTCATTTCATCCAAATGAGCTCTTGAGTAAGATTTGTATTCCTCAAAGTACTACAATTAAGAGAATAAAACATATTCATGATTTAGTAACAAATTAGATGAAATATCCGATAATATTAAAATAAACCCTAAGTTATTATTCCATACCATTTTTGGGATGTCTATACGATTCAACGCAATGATATCTCTCATAAATCTCAATACAAAAAATCCGCAATCGACCGAATTATTTTGCTGAGGACACTACACAGAAAAACAAACAATATATATATAGTTAATTTCTTACAAACATTATTATAAGCAAAAAAACAAACACTATTATAAGCAAAAATAAGATACTTAATATATACCTGAACTCTGACCCAGGTAATGTCCTTCCTATTACGATAATTCTTTTTCGATCTAAATTTTATTATTGCCCTAACAAAATAAAAACGTATATTGAGATCAATCTGACAGACATAATTAAATATACAAATACACACGAATATTTAGGGGAATTTCACTTACGCGTCAACCGTCTTCTTCATACTCGGATATTTACTCCAATCACCCGATAACGAATCGAGATAATACACTATTAGTCTCGAAAGATCCATAGCAACCAACACCCAGTGACCACTGTATCCAAAAGATGTCTAGTAGTTCTAACCAATACTAAACAAAATAACGCCCATCCACCCATGGTGGCAAACATGTTCTGTATATCCAAAAGCTGTCTAGTAGTTCTATCGCACATCCATACAAAATAAGGCTCAACCAAAAAAATAGATGGCAGCATAAGTAGTATATCCAAAAAAGGCATGGTGAATATCCTAACTCCCAAATCTATCCTCGAAGCTTGTACGACAAATCAAGATCAACAGTAAAACATTACTTCTTTGACGTTTTCCAAGATAGATGGCAGAGTCGACACAAAGTTGGTGGCACTCCTATTTCCACTTGCAGAACCAGAATCAGAATTTTCAACTTCACTTATGTAGTATCTAGCGCGGAAAGCTAGCAAGTGTGCATAATAGGCAGGAGGAACTGCATACAAGATAACATTTTTGCTAAACTAAAGTTTTGTATAGCCTAAAACAAAAACAAGCAAAGGGAATCGAGTAACAAACCGATTGAGACAGATCGAGTACACCTCGCATAACTGAATGGAAAAAAATAGTATCAGAAGGCTTCTAAAATTAAATGAAAACAGTACAAGTTTAGAAAACATTAATTAAGATTAAAAAAGCAAATCATATCATTACGTGTAACACAAGTTATTGGTCAAACTCTGTAGCTGGTCTGCAGTGAATTTATTTTCATCATACAGCACATGATAATGCGTTGGTCGACTAGTCCCCTGCAAAAAGAACACGTCCAAATGCAAATAACACAGAACTGTCAAAAGGCGATTGAGCAACAAATAGTAAACAATGGCATAAAGTTAAATGACATAGCTAATATTACCTGAATTCCTGCATGGCTGTTAAGGTAAAAATCAAATTCCCTAGGGTGACAAATGCTGGTGTCTACCACGGTTCCTTTGACAATTTAGAACAACAAAATCAGCAAAAAGTGATAAATTCAGATGATAATATATACCAGCTGCGTTGAGAAATATATTGAAAAAACCTGGCATAATATTTCCACTTCTATCGGTCTCTTTGGGGTTGACAGGAAAGAGACGGGTGTGATGTCTCTTTTGGACCACTACAAAAGTAACTTTAGGTAGATACCCATCCTCTATTGAGACACAAGCCTGATGAAAAAAAATTAAAAATTAAACGCAGAGAATTTAGTGGTGTATTTTATGAACGACAAAGCAACAAGAAATCAACTTTGAGAAGTCCTAAATTATGCCTACAATACAGGGCTGCAAAGTTGATGCAACAAAAAACAGAGTGTTTCTGTGTTCACCGTGTACAGCAGCAGTATTCTGCTTCAACAAATTTTCCTTCCTCATCCTTGAGAAATTTGTTGGACAAAAAGGATCGAAATCCTCTGAGTCTTTTTCCGACCAATTGAATACAATATTTTTGCCGGCTTTCATCGATGTGAAAGGATCTCTAAAAAACATACACATGGAGTGTGTTATTATAAAGTAATATTATAACAATATATGGTCAACAAATAGTCAACAAAAAAAACATATAACAATATATGGTAAGTACCTGTATCTCCGACCATATTTTTTCTTTGCCAACCTTCAAGTCCGGACTTCTCCAATTATCACATGTAATCGGAATATGTTGTCGAACAAGGAAACCAATGTAACTTGCCAACATTGAACCGTTAGGCTCAATTAGTTGGTCTTCAGCACTCCAATGTACTTCAAATTTTACACCCTTGTCTCTTGCACGAATGATTGACTTCATAACAGTCAATCCTCGTTTGATTTCTTTTTCAACATTGTTACGTGATCCATTCGCGTCATGGGTATCGTCTTGGTTAGCCATTTTATCTGTAATATAGAAATGATTCAATAAGACCCAAGTAAGACAATGATTCAATACGTGAACACATTCATATACCTTCCATTTCTCTCATGTTACAACAATCTAAACTCTTTTTTTTTATCATTATTGAATACAAACTCACACACACCTACTGCATGCAAAAGACCAATGCAAACTTATGGTGTTTGGAACATGAACAAACCTGCATCCATAATCATCAAACTTCCAAGCACAAGCTCAAACACACTTCAAATGATATCAGTTTTCAATCAGAAATAAAAAACTCAGTTTGCCCTAAACAACATTAATCAACATAATGCACAAAATGTAAAACTAAGTTTAGAAAATGCCCTAATCAAACACATGAAGAAAGTGAACGGTAACGATGGAGAAGAGAAATACCTTCAAGGTGACGGTAACGATGGAGAAGAAAGTGAACAGTGACGGTGGACGCAGATAACTCAGTGAACGTGAACGCAGCAGCAGAAAAAGGCGACGGCGACGATGACGGTGAGGGAGGGAGAACGAACGGAGGACGAGAGTAATCGCAGTAGAGAGAAAACCCAGTTACGTAAACGAAATAGCTTATAGAGAGGGAAAATAAAGAGACATGCAGTATATGTTATAATTTTAATGTTTACTAAAGGGGACCTTAGAGGGCGCTTTTGTAAAAAAAGCGCCCTCTAAAGGGGAGCTAAGAGGGCGCTTCTAAAAGCGCTCTCTAAGGCTTTCCAAAAGCGCCTTATAAACTGGAAATGTACATGGACATAGAGAGCGCTTTTTAAAAAGCGCCCTCTAAGGTTACCCTTAGAGGGCGCTTTCAATAAAGCGTCCTCTATTGGTGTCCCTCCATTTCCTCATTATTTTTTCGCTTCACTTTAGAGTGCGCTTTGTTACAAAAGCGCCCTCTAAAGTGCGCTGTCTATTCCAATAGTATGCTCCTTATTTTTTCTCTTCACTTTAGAGTGCGCTTTTGTAATAAAGCGCCCTCTAAGGGGCGCTGTCTATTCCAGTTTTTGGCGTAGTGTTAATTCCAATTTTTTTATTATATAAAATAAACCTCGTTGTTATCTCTATGAATAACATATTTTATTTAAACATTGGTAATGTACATGCCATATATATTTATATATGATATTGGTACTACTGAAAAGTTCTAAAAAGTGTTCTCAAGAACTCAAGTTTATGTCTCTTAAAAAAAACATTGTTTCACAAAAAGAGTTAAAATTGAAATAGTTTTTCTATAGATAAAAATTTAAAAAGATTATATTTGATTAAAACAATTGTAAAATGAGAGCAAAAGAAAAATTAATTAGGCTTTAATGATTTTCAATAATATTTTCAAGAGTCCATAAAATACATTTTTTGAGAACTTTGTGTACAGTAATATTTTATTTCATAGATTTTTTTTTCTTTTTCAAATGAATTATTTAAGATTTTAAAAAAATTCAATATATTTGGCTAAATGAATAAAATAAAATAAAATAATTTTAGTTTAATATTAAATTCAATGTATTTCACCAAATAAAAAAATTCAACATATTTGACCAAATTAAAATTAAATTAAATTAAATACAAATAGTTTACCAAATGTATTTTCTAAATTAAATAAATTAATATTTTAAAATATTTGTTCAATGTATTTGTACATTTTAAAATATTATCTTACAAAAGTTAAAATTGGTTTTTTAATAAAAATTATTTGAGTTTTTTTATAAAAAAAATGAAAATGCAAATAGAATAATAATAAGTTCAATGTTTGTAAAAAATACCAAGAATGAGATAGGAAATTCTTTGAAAATGGTTGAATAATTTATCAAAAATTCTTTTTTAATAATAAAAAACTTCCATTTATATAATTTAATTTGATTTTGCATTCAATTTCAAATCTCATTTATTCCAGATTTCAGTATATAAATTGAACCCTTTTGTTATTCAAAGTAGTTCATGAGTACACTAAATTCAATGGGTAGAAAAAATAGTTTGGGTGAATCTTCAAAACAAAAACACTAACTTTCTTTGTCACGCACCTTCCAATTAACTTGTTTGCAGATCTAAGGTATATGTTCTTCTTGATATCTCAATCTTATATATCTCTGTATGTAATATAATTCAATCTCTATATATTGGAATTTCTCATGCTTTACAGTGATGCGTATGTGTTTATGAATATGATTGTCGAACCAAAGAACATGATTTTTGTGGAAATGTTTGGTTAGGGTGCTAAATGTTCTTATACTATTGTTTTTTAAAAGCAATGACAGCAACTATTTCATTTTTATATTTGTGAAAATAATGCTAGTAAAATCAAATATTAATTACAATAATTTTGAAAATTATTGTCTTTTAGTTCTCGTGCAGGTAGAGTAGTTTGGAGGATTCTGAAATATATTTTTCTCTGGAGTAATCAAGAAACCATAAGAATTGACAACAATGAACACGGAAGGTATGAACAATGTAGTTATATTTATTGTTTAAAATTTTGCTTGCAATTATGAAATGAATTTTGATATTTGGATAAAATATTCGTTAATTTGATTACAAATTCTATAATATTCATAGGTGGAAGTGAAGGGGGAAATAACAACTTTACAACTATCCATGATGAACCTCTCACAACTAATAGCAATGAGGTATATTTCTTACATTAATTTATATACATTTCAAATATTTCATTATTTTTTTATTATTATTTTAAAATTAATATGAAGGAAATACGTAAAATACGACGTTCTAAAGCATAATAATCTAACCTATCTATTATAGATTAATTATTTTCTATTTTGTTTTCGTTATTCTCCCCATGCTAAGTTATGTTTTCAAAAACATTTGTTTGTACATAAGTGACTTTTAAGAGAAAACATTAATCTTAGAAGGGGCACTATTTTTTCCCACAAGAGGTAGCCTATCCAAGATAATTGTTTTAGTGACTCCTTCAAGGTGATTTGACAATGTACTTACACTAGTATCAATAAACAACACCATATAATGTACTTACCCCTCAAATTATCCACCTTCTAAAATATAGATTTTAAGAAGTTCATATTCAAATATAGATTTTTTTATCCACCTTCTAAAATCCAAGCCCAAAACACCATTCGATTAAGATCCCAAATTATCCATAAAATTGTTCAAAGTTAAGAAAAAATTTTGGAACTTAAATTTATTTTTAAGATGTGGTTTTTCCAGCCTAGATCCTTATTAATTTATGTCATACAGTTATTTAGTCTTTTTAAATAGTCTATTAATGAACTAGTTTGAAGTAGTTGATTGTCGAATCTAAGAGAATATGTATTCTTCCACATAATTGAGATTAACCAAATCCACAAGTCCTACTTAAAAACATAGAAAGAATATAAGTTTCATAGCTCGCCAAAAATATGTTAGGCCAAAACCAATACCATTTGTGATATATTCAAAACTAGTATGTGTCAAGCCATCTTGACCAATTAAATCATAAACAAAATGATGTATTCAATATGGTGAACCTTTTCTCAACAATATTTATTACATAGTATCTTTTCTTTTTACGTGTGCATCTTAAATTAATTCTCTTTTTCATACTATTAAATTGTCGTTTTCTTTTTTACTTTTTATTCTTATCTTTTGTTCTTACACTTATTCCACCAAAAAATCATTTTTGTAAACTCTTCTTTAAAAGAAATTTATCATTTTTACTTATTTTTTATTTGAATTTTCTTAGTTTAGAAATGAGTAGTTGTTGTTCAATATGCATAACCATTCCCATAAATATTTATTGTCATAATAAATTTTATACTTTTAATTGAAAATAATTATATACTAATAATGATTTGCAGCCGCGGTGGCTACAATACCTAACCAATCGTTTGAGATGGAGAGAAGCAATTTATAACAACGTTGGTCATGAAATTTTTGAGAATCCTGCAAATAAACAATCATGTTGCATTTGTCTGGTAAGGATTGACTATTATGTATATATTTATATGTTTGTGTTATATTTTATTTCTAATAAATTTTATCTAATTTTAGGGTAAATATAAAATTGGAGAAGATATTGGAAAGTTGAACTGCGGACATAGATTTCACTGGTATTGCATTCTAAAGTGGCTTATAGTAAGAAATGTATGCCCCCTATGCAATCGAAGAGGATTGTATTTTGAATAATAAAGAAGACAATTATGAAAACTGTGTCAAAAGATTATAGTTTTGAGTGATGGCTGATTTGCCTTTGATCTTTTGCATCCTTTTTTTTTACATAAATTGTTAAAAATAAATATATTTAATTGTTCGCGAGACGATATTATTGAAAGTCTTTTGTTTAGAATATATTTTATTATCGTTATGATTTATAAATATATTTAATTATGTCAAAAGGTAATAGATTTTAGGTGATGGCTAATTTGTCTTTGATCTTTTGCAGTTTTTCTTACTTAAATTGTTAAAAACAAATATATTTAATTGTTCATGAGACAATATTAGTTGAAGTCTTTTGTTTAGAATACCTTATAAATCTTTAGACATCAATTACTAGTTTAGAAAATTGAGTTGTATTGAGAAATAAGTGTGAGTTGTATTGGGAAATAAGTGTGAGTTCTAAGTCCCACATTGCTTAGAAAAGTGGAGGTTGAGAACTTTATAAGTGGAAGACTCATACACCTATCACCTTAAGGTTTTTGGTGAATATGTGGTGTCTCGCTCACTTGTTTGTGTCGCGGTGAGAATCGGAGACAAAGCTATTAGGTTAACTTGACTCGCAAAACAAAATGTCACCACCGAACTTTAGTTTATCTAAGGGAAGAGGAAAATATCAAATAACCCATAAATATGCAATGCAAAACAGTGCAATAAAGAGATTGAAGGTCGGATGGTTTGTTATGAAAATGGAAGGTACTAGCACCCTAATCATCTATAGTATCCTATAGGAACCTCTTGAGAAGTGTGTTTTATTGCTTTTTTTATTTGAAAATACATAAAGTCTTGTGCCTACGTATCAATGAAGGATCAAAATCCCATAGTTCGGGGTACAAATGACAAAAGAGTTTGTTTAGTTGATTTTAGAAGAAGGGGCAAGTTTTCATCTTAAGGAGAATACTCATTTAAACTACCACAAATATGAGAAGATGGAACTTTGCATCATTATAAAGGAAGGGTTCCAACTTGGATATAGAATCTACAAGTATGTCACTAAATCCTTCATATGGAAAATAATCAACATCATTTTCAATCATTATTATGGGGTAGGAGATTTATATCTTAACTATAAAGATGACTCATGTAGAGTCTCTTTTGAGAAAGGGTTTAAAGTGAAAAAGCCAAGTGACAAAAGTTTTGAATGGGATTTGTGTTTTTAGTCTTGTAGAAAGAGTTTGATATGCTTAAAGTTTTTTTGAAGCATTTATGAAGAAAAAAATTTTTAAAAGCCAACGACCTAAAGTCAAGGTTTTTTTATTAAATAAGTTCAAGTTTGAAAAATCGTAAGATTGGACTAGGGTTTAGAAGGGGCTAAAGGGCACAAGGTGGGTAAATGAAGCTATAAACACACACAATGAATATGCACAAGACAATAAGTCAACTATAATCCCTTTTTTCTTGGATTGAAACATAAGCACAAGTATCATGCAAGAAATATCATGGATTAACAATATGCACTAAGCAAGCATATGAACAAAATCACTACCATGTATCAAGCTTAAACATCTTAAGACACCAATCAAGGTCATCGATAAAGAATAGATCAAAAGGCATGGCATATAGAATACTTCATAACACATGGACCATACAAGCATACAAGCAAAAATTCCTCAAAAATAATTTGCAAAGTTCATCATGTCAAAACATCAAACAAGATATATCATGATATCAATCATAAGACATGTAAAATAATGGCCAAGGAATTATAAAAGTGGACCTATAAGGAGCATACAAGCATGTTAAACCTTAAACAACTACGTAAAGCATCAAGACTAAAACAATGTTTAGGACCAAGTTCAAAGCACATCAAAATATAATTTTATGACAAAAGTTCACCTCATACAAGGGTTCAAGTCATTAGGGTTCATGCCTTTAAGGTTCATACATTAGGGTTCCAAAGCAAGTCATCAACCATAAACATCCATGTACTTCAAGCACAAATCAAATAAACAAGGTATCATCAAGTCTAAGTACAAGTATAATCAGGGTGTTCAAACATACGGATCAAAATGGTAGCAAATTAATCATGGTAAAAATTGAATCAAAGCATACTTAAATGGAAAAATAAAAAGGAATAAATAATAAAGTTTTTTGGGGGGATTTTTTAATATAAAATTAAAAATTAAAAAACAAAATAAATGAGCTTTTTATGAGGTATTTCATGTTCAAAACAAACACAATGGTAACAAGAACGAGTGAAAATGATGCTTTTATGGGGAAGTTCAAAATGAGCTTTTTTTTACCTAACAGAGTGTGTTGGTTGCACCTTCAAAAGCACTTCCAAATGAGAAATAATGATCCATCTAGCTTCATTGAGTGAAAATATGGAAAGAGTGCAATAATGATTCAATGTTCTTTCTTTCTTGATGATGGATGTTTTTTGTGTGTTGGAGCATTGCAATGAGATCTCCTTTTATAGTGAATGAATTCAAATTTGGTACAGTGGTTATTGGTATTGTTTGATGGACTTTTGATCAAATCTAAAAAAATGATGAAAAGTATAAAAGTACTTTTGATTTTTGTGTTTAGATAGAGTAAGATTAAAGAAAGATCTATTTGCAAAGGTCCAAGCAAAAGTGGTTGAGAAAATGGATCTTTATGGAAATAACAATGAAGCTTTATGGCAAAATGATCCATGAATGGTATGTTGTTCGGGTAATGGTTCAAGCCCTTATATAATACATCAATGGTTTGTGTAAAACACTCATTATGCTGAGATTTAGAAGCACCATAGGATGCAAAGAAATATCTTGAGGTTTGGCTTTGGTTTAAACATGAAGATGGACTTTCAATTTGGCCTAACATGGTGACTTTCCTTCTTCGAAAATCCTAAATCAAGTGTGATAAATTCATGCCAATGGGCTCTTTGGGAAGATTTTCCCATCCTCTGAAACTTTCATGTTGGACATTTGAAGAGATTTAGCATGGATTATGGAGATAATTGGCCATCAACTTTGACAATCTTAATTATTAAACACTTGGAAAATTTTCCAAGTGTTGAACAATTTTCCAAGTTTGAGATCTCATCTTCACCACTTCATATCTTTCGATCCTTATGAGATATTTGGTTCATTCTTTCTACAAATTTTAATTATGGAACATCATCTACAAGTATATCCTTTGAGCATGAAAATGATGGCTTGAGGAAGAAGTTACAAACTTGTAAAGTGGGCTTCATGAACATGCAATTTCATAACTTAGAGAAATCTTGAAAACCCTAAATTTGACATTCTTGAAATTTTTCTTGATTTTATTGATAAATACATTCATCAACCATATTTTCATGATTCTTGACTTGAGAAACCCATGGTTGACCAAAAAATCTCAAAAGTCAAATTTTGACCTTGAGTAGTTGACTTTTCATCAAATGAATTATAAAGCTTCAATGATAAATTAATCACACTTCTTTAGCCAATTGAAGCACATGAATGGATCATAATTAAGCACTTGAGGACCTTGAATCATATTTAAAACCATTAGATCATGTCTTTTCCAAAAAGTCAACATCAGAGCAATCTTGATCTAAACCCTAATTTAGGCATCAGATGAATTTGGAACTTGTTGATCTTGAATGGATGCAATCTTGAACTTGATTATGATGAATGGAAATCACTTGACTATTGTGAATGAATGAGAAGCTTTAATTATTGAGGAATGCCCATAATCTTGACCAGTCAATCACTTGGGCTCTTTAAACCAACACACCTACCTAGTGAAAGAATCAAACAAGATAAAACATATTTGTGTATTTTCATAAGGTTGATAATGCATAAAAGAAACACACAAGACGTTTGATGCTATGCAAATGATGAAAATGAGATGGGATTTTAGGGGTAAAAAACAGGGTATGACAAATGCCCCTATTTAAGTTTCTTCCATCCAAAGATATGAAGATTGACATTTTCGTCTCGACAAGATGGGAGAGACTTAAATAAAAATATTCACAATTTTTGCCCCTAAGATGCCACAAAATGATATGATATGATATGAATGCAGACAAAAATTCTATGCTGAATAACACCACATAGGAATAACAACAAACTAATCTATTGGGAAATGATTAATATTACTGGGAAAGGGTTGCAACTTCGTTGTAAAAAAATATGATTCTGACAATCGGAAAGATAGGAACTTCATTGGGGAAGAGATTGTCAACTACCAATCGTAAGGTAGCTTCACAAGTGAGATAAATATTAGTCACTACCAAACATATGGTAGCCTAAGCAAAGGCAATAAAATCGGGAAAAATATCGGATCGCAATAGATTTCTCAAACAAAGAGATGACCGCCTATTCAAATAACAAATCCAGTTGAATAATAACAAACCTCCATTAACAGAATATGATTTAGTTTCTTCTTTAACTAAATAATACACCTAGAAAAAGTAAATAAACCTCCCCAACACTCCGGGTTGTAAGCCACAAACGGGTCTCAGTTTCTTCTTTAATCAGGTTTTCCACTTGAAAAAGATAAAACAAACCTTCCCAACGCTTCGGGTCAACAACCACGAATGGGTCACAGTTTCATACTTAATCAATTCTTCCACTTGAAAAGGGTAATGAACCTCCCCAAGATTATGGTTATAAACCACGAACGGGTCTCAGTTTCTTCTTTAATCAGTCTTCCACTTGAAAAGGATAAGCAAACAAGCTCCTAAAAGGGTAACCATTTTCTGAATTGATAACTTCATTAGGGATCTTTAAAGAGATGTGGGTCAGTTAATTTTCTAAACGAATTTCTCAAATAAAGAGAAAATCATTTGTATGGATTTTCATCAAACTTCTCACCGGTATTTACTAGGGAGATAACCATAATTTGATAACAGACTTACTGGGGAAGTTGTCATTAGATGTAGTTTACATTGCATGAAGCAGATAAAACACTTGTAATAATCTTCGACAAACTTCTCTGACGGAATTTTCCAAAGAGATAACCATTTGATGAGAAATAACTTCATCATACTTCTCTTTGAGAGTTTCGGAGAGATTACCATTTGATGAAAGGAAAATTGATATGTTGATCTTCAAACTTCTCTGACGGAAACTTCCCGGAGAGATAGCCATTTAATGAAGGGTAATTTAAGGTATTGATATCTTTATTGGGGACAGACGAACTTCTTAGGAAGAGATTACCATTTATCATTCATAAGAAAATCCAGGAACAAAACAAGCTTCTCAAATAAAGAGATCACCACTCTTTGTTGGGTATAAACTTCAAGGGAGTGTTGTAACAATACTATTGGGGGAATAAAATTTGTCTTCAATTGGGAACCAACAATATATTCTTCCTGAGGGGACAAACAATTCAAAGGTACAAAATAAATGCACTCTCAATCCAGGTTTCACAGTCTAGAGAGACTCAATCATTAAAATCTCCAGAGATTGAGTTCAATCCAGAAATAAACTGGAAAGGAACTGTCAAAAAAGACACCACCCAATGAGGAACGAAACCCAACATGGGATTTGTCTGATCCATGGACGAAAATGAAAGAAAAAGCAAAATCTCCCACGAGGGATAACTCAGTGGGGAAATAGAAAGGATACACACTTTCTTCTTAAGGTTGATAACTCTATTGGAGAGAAGAAAAGTATCACTTGGGGATAAACACAACCAAGGTGAAGTAATCACATCAAGAAAATGCGAAATGAATATGACTATGAATTTAGCTACGTATGATCTATGTATGCATGTATGCGTGTTATGTTTATGCTGACAAAACAGACGCAACACTTAAACTGGTGATGAAATAGACATCACAATATAACCAGATATCCTGCTAGCCATCATTGGAGATAAACAAAACCGAGGATAAATCCAAAAAATCTTTGTATAATCAAAAAGGACAACCACACGAACTCCTTTTCAGCTAGGGGTTCCAGGCTCCGAATTCAACTAGGATGAAGTAAATTTTGTATTATGTTGGGGAAGAAACCCACACTCAGTTTGAGGAACCTGCATTAAAGCTTGGTTGGGGAATTAGGTTTAATACTTCACTGGGTAAAGTTAAGTCCCAAAGACATCAATTGGGGGATACTAAGTCATACACCTTAACATGTCACAGAAAACTTGAAGTAAAGATCCATCGTTCGAGGATACTTGCAAGGAAGATCACAAAAACACATAGTCCTACATTTTGAGGTTTAAACGTTCTTGGATAAACTGTTGATATTCCTTCTTATATTCACAAATCAAAGGAAAAAACACACATTTCTATCAAAAACAAAAGCTTTTGTTTCAAGACTTTCTATCAAAAGTAAAAATGACATCTTGCAAGATAGAACAAAATAAGAATTGCAAATAAATAGATAAAGTCTCAAATTTTATGGAAGGAATGGTAATCATCAAATGACGTGATTCCATGGATCATTTACAAAAATTTAGGAAATGGTAATTAAAGGGAAAAGGCTACATTAAAATACGATGACCATTATTCTCCCTAACAACTTTTGAATTCCAAACATTCTTGAGCTTCTAACTGAGAGCAATTTGATTTAGAACTCTTGATGGATGAGGTCTCCTTACATGATCCAATCTGGTCTGATGTAGTAACTTTCCATTATCCTTAACTTTTGCCTACATTTCCCTTTCAGGCTTTCAATCTACCGGGATGATTATTTTTGTTTATGTCTCTAATTTTTGCTTGGACCATCCTTTTGGGTTTTTGACCCACCGAGATGCTCATTTTTTTCCTAAGTCGTCCTTTCGGGTTTTCAACTTAGAGATTTGTTCTTTTATTTTTGTTAGGTGAAGTATTTCTTAACCGCATCAACATTTATAGGATGAGGGAGCTCCTCACCATCCATAGTCGTAAGAACTAACACACCACTAGAAAAGGCTTTCTTGACAACATATGGGCCATCATAATTAGGAGTACACTTGCTCCTAGAATTAGAAATGAAAGATTGGATCTTCTTAATCATAATTTCCCCTTCTCTGAATACGCGGGGTCGAACCTTTTTGTCAAAAGCTTTCTTCATTCTTTGCTAATATAATTGACCATGGCATAAAGTTGTCATCCTCTTTTCTTCAATCAGATTCAATTGATCATACCTGCTTTGACACCATTCATCCTTAGACAAATCAGCTTCCATCAAGACTCTCATTGATGGGATCTCAACTTCTATCGCGAGCAATGCTTCTCTTAAGACCCCAATTTTGACCCTAAGATCCCTCATGCCATCTCATCATATGCATTGGCTTAGGGATCACACCTTGGGTTTACATTGGGAGAGATCACCAAGCATATTTTATTGTATCATACTTTGTTTTTAATTATTTACTAATCAAAATACCAAAAATATGTCTATGTATAGCTTTGTTTCTTTTGTAGGTAGTGTGTATGCTCACCTATGCTTCATCAAGCTTATAGCTAGGGTTTGAGACCCTCAATGCAAGGAGGCTAATCAAGATATGATTCATATTGCTCTATACATCATATATGGATCCCCATGGTCTTCACATATCATTTTTATCAAGAAATCATCAAGAGTTTGAAACTTGTTTGCCTTGGAAGCCCTAATTCATCTAGGTATCTTGTGTGACTTCCTCACCAAGTTTCTTTATCATTTGATAAAATATTTCAAGGGATACTTCATATAATATCATCTTACACATATATGATCCTCCATGAGTCCCAAAAATCAATATAATGTCAAGCTAGCAATATGTTTCATGGTGGTTGACCAGAGAAAGTCAACTGGTCAAAACTGGGGTTCCCTAGACCATATCTCCTATATTATTTGTAATATGAAAATGACTCCAAGATAAAAGTCACTCCTCATGCCATTCCAAACAACTTTCATGTTAAAGTCAAGATCTATTTTTGCTTGGAAAGGCATTTTTTATGGTGAAAGATTATGGGTCATTTTGTCTAAACCCTAGTTAGGAGGTCAACTTCCCAAGACCATAACTTGCTAACTTTTTATGAGATGAAATCCATTCAAGTTTCATGATCAAATTCAGTATGTCATCTTCAACTTTGATGTTTGGGGGAAGGTCAAATTCAACTTGAAAATGCATGTGCCAAGAGCAAACATTATAGGTCATTTCGGGCCATTACCATTGAACAAGTGATTTTCCTCAACTTCTAAAATGCATAACTCCTTCATGCCAAATCCAAATGAGGTAAAATTTATGACCAAATTTAATATGTTTGAAAGGGATACAACTTTTATGAAGGAACTTTTTCCATTTGAAGTCCATAACAAAAGTTATTCAAGGTGGAAGAAGTGAACTTTTGACTTGGTACTTAGAGAATTTTCATTTATGTTTGATTTTCCAAACTTCCATCTCAAAATTCTCCATGATCCAATATTGAAATGGAAAAGTGTTCAACATGAAAGTTGTTCCCCTTGATCGCACCTTTTTGAAAATTCTAAGATCATCTCATTTGGATCAATATTGAAGGACTTGCACATGGGTGTAATGCATGGTACCATTTGGAAGTTTCTCATGTTCAATTTCATTTCAATATTGCATGGCTTAATGCATTGCTTGCAGCATCACATGTTCACGATTTTGGACATTTTCCAATCATTCTTTGGGCTTTGTACACGCCCATGCAAGCTCATGATGCAAATTGCTATTTTTGGATTTCAAATGAAAGTGTGTAGAAAGAATTTGAGTTGGCTATAAATAGAAGTGCAATGAGCTCAGAACTTCATAAATACCTTGCCCAAGCTTTGCCAAGACAATTCAAACCCTTCACTCCATAGTAATTCTTGAAGATTTCATTGAAATCGAGTTCTAATTTCACCTTCTGTTTTGAAATTCAAACTCTAAGAATTCATTTCCATTTCCATCTCAATTGATCACTGCAAACAAGAGGAAGAGGAATCAAGAAAATCCAGATCAAGATCAAGCAAATTTGAAGCAACTCGAAGGTGAAAATTCAGAAAATTCATCTCTTCGATTCTCACTTATTTCTTCACTATTCTTTGTGATTTTTTGTTTGCTGAAGTCCTACCAATGCAGGAAACAAGATTGAGTTGCTTTGAGGTCAAATCGAAGCAACTCAGATCATGAACCTCAAACTTCAAATCCATGTATCTTTCAATATACTTGGAATTGGAAGAAATGGAGGTCAGATTCCTGCTCCTGAGCATTTTCTCTTTAATTTAGTGTATTCATTTTTCATTTTTCATTTTACATGAAGTTTTGATTGGACTAGTCTGATGGTCCTCACAGGAGAAGATGACCGGAGGTAGGGCTCTGGTGGTGTGTTGGCAGCTTTCCAACCATTTGATCTTGATTCCGCGTTTTAATCTTGGCCTTTGTTTTGTTTGACTCATGTTGCAGTGCGCTTTACTCATATGTTTGGTACATCTTAGCGCGTGGCCATCAGATCTGCCACCTCAATTAATGAGGGAGATCTGATGGCCCTTGTTTTTTTGAATTTCTTTTTATTTTCTGATTTTTCATTTATTCCCTTTATTTTGTTTAATTCATATTTATTTAATTTTTAATCCAAAAAATATGAGACTTTCACCAAAAAATTTCAAATATTTTTCTCTTTCATTTTATGAATTAAAATTATTTTTTGGATTTATTTGGATATTTTTCATGAATTAAATGTTTTTGTGCATATTTTTAATTGTTTAAAAATACTTATGACCTTTTAAAAATCATGAAATTTTTTGTCTAAGGTCCTTTGACCTTGTTTGACCTAGGATAAATCTCTTGGCCATTTATTTGGTGTTTTGAAGAGGTTTTAGGTTTTGACCAAACTAATTTGTATTTTTATGCATTTTTAATTTTTTTTAATTGATTAATTGTGTAAAAATTACGTTGAGCCATTTTTATGGTCTTGTGATGTTTGACTATTTATTTGGGCCTTGGTCAAGGTTGATTTGACTTTTTTAGGATTAAAATCATTGGATTTAGGGGATTGATGAAATATACATTTCATCTCCTAAAATGAATGAGTGATTTTAATTTGGTAAAATTCCTCACATGACCAATTTGTGTTTCTATCATTCCCCTTCCCACTTCATCTTCATTCCCATTATTTCCCATCCCTTTCATTGACCAATGAAATCTCAATATCCTAAGGCTAATTGGTTCATCAATGGCCTTATGTTAGATGAACCAATACAAGTATGAATGAGATAGGTCCATCCCTCTTGATCTTTTCTTTTAGTGTGTGGTATGTTTTAGGAGTTTGGTTCATCATACCATATCTCTAACATGCATTAATATCTAAATTTGTATTGCCCGACCTCAGATAATTGTGACTTCTACATAAGTCCAATTACGACTGCGTAACATAAAGCTAAATTTGACCCTAAAGGCATAGCATTCTAGTATGTGAGATTATAAGTCTCCCATCTTTCATGGTATTGTATGGAAACTTGGCCTTTTTTCCTTCATATGGAAGATGTCTTGGTTCAAGGGTCCATGCTTGTGAATAGATGGTTGAGTGTTCTCCAAAGAATGACTTAATCAATTGAAAAGAAAAACACCACTAACATTCAATTAACCTCGACTAACATTTGACTAACTCTTATTAATATTGCTTTATTTTCAAGTCATATACTTTATGCAATTTAATTTCTAGTCATTTACCATTCATTGTCATTTACATATCATTTAACTTGTTTATATTTATGCCATTTTCACTTTGCTCATTTGAGCCATATATTATGATTGTATATATTTGTTTGTCTACTTTGTTTGTGCTTGTGGTCTTAGAACCTTAAAATTCCTAATAAACAACAAAACCCTATAAAATATTTGGTGGAATGTTGATCTTGATCTGAACTTTTGAACTTAGGCTTAGGCAACATTCCATATGCAAAAGGAATTGGCCAATGGCAACATTTTTGAGACCAAGTAATTGTGATTTGAGCTTTCATCTGATTCAAGTATTGGGATCCACTTGAACTTATCTTCTACATGGTCTTGATGCAAGTGTTATTTTAATCTTGTGTCTAATGTTTTATTCTGAGTTACTCAAGGAGTATTTCATCTGATACATGAGAAGACAAAGAAGACTGCTAGCTATGGGATTTGCTTGCTTGGATGTGGCCATCTTTATTTGATGCCTTGATCTTCATTATGTATGATATTGCCAGTTGCTTGTTGATAATTGCTTGATTCAAAGTCCAAAGGGAAAATGGGTTTGCTATATGACATTCTTGTCTGTTGGATTTCTTCCCATTGGTCAGATCTTTTCAACTCTTAACTTTTAAATTTATGCTTAGGATTAGTCTCTTCATCTCTTCTCATTTCTTAAATTTCAAAATCTCTCCCCCTTTTCCAAAAAAATTCTTTTCTTGTGATTTCAAACTTAGACATTATTTCCAATAGAAACTTTGGCCTTATGTCATTGAATTTTCAAACTCTTTTCTTAAATGAAACTTATAAATAAATCTAATCATATTGACTTAAAATTTCAGAAGACAAAAAGAATCAACACCCATTCAAACTTTTAGGCCCTTTGTGCCTCTTTTAACTAAAATTTTGATTAAAAACAATCCACTCATTTTAAAATTGATACCAAGAACTACGAGGTTTTGATCCCTCATTTTATGTTGGTACGTAGGCACAAGTTTGAAGGTCTTGTCAAACACAAAAATATAATAAATGAATTCTTTTCTCACCCTCCACACTCTATTTTTCCTCAAACATCGTTTATCTCAAAAACACATACACACATAAAAAATGGCTCCCTAGGGGTACCTAGAACACTTTAGGTGCTAACACCTTCCCTCTGTGTAACCAACCCCCTTACCTATAATCTTTGGCATAGTTTTGATTTGAAAACTTCTTATCTTTGGGTTTTGTTCATACTTTTCCCTTTTCCTTTGGAAACAATAAAAGCGCGATGGCGACTCTGGTTTTATTGACGTTAAGCTTATCGATAGCTTAATGGTCATGAATTTACCGCTACATAAATTAAGTGGCGACTCTGCTGGGGAGTAGTCCTAAGTGTGTTTAGCCTATTTTTTATGTGTATATATATTTGTATATTTGATGTTTGTATATTTTCTTGTGTTATATAATATGTCTGTTGTGCTTGGTGATCTCTTGGTGGTAAGATAAGTTCTAACCTGAACTTTAGTGCAATTAATATAGGAGGACGATATAATCATGTTCAACTTGTGTGGAGTAGTCGTTAACAAGTTGGCTTGAGACCCATCAACTCAGTGGAGACCCTTTTGGAGTTACTAATGTCACACAAGTTATTTGTGGTTAGGCATCACTTTCTCTGATATGGGGTCGAGAAGCTGAGGACCATAGAACATTTAACCCATCTTGGCCTATTTAGGATGTAGTGTAGACCTGATAATAGTTGTTACGCGATACTACACTTAGACGAGTTTCTCTTGAGAATATTACGGGTTGATGAGTCAGTCATGCTAACCTATAATATTTGATAGATGGGATTAAGTTTCTGGGAACTTTTTAGAACATGATATATAGGTTTTTATCCTTAGTACACTCCTTTGTGTGGTTCTTAACCTGACTCCATGCTCGTGACTCACAATAAACCCTTTGATTCTTGGTTGATCCAATCAAGTCTTATTAATATCAATGGAACTTGGGTGTTGATAAGGTGAAAACCATAATCCACCAAAATGGATGATTGATCTTGATGATGACTTGATCCATCCCTTGACCTTTGTTTGTGTTTTCCTTGTTGTGATCCCTTGTTTGTGATTGTTGCATTCATGCACATCATAATATTCATCACAAAAATAAATTTCAAGGAACTAAGGTCTTATTTGCAAAAATTTCCAGACCATGGATTATGGACGAAGGAACACTAAGAAGTACAGTTTCAAATGTCCTGATTTGAAACAGCTAAGGAAGTTATCATCCTTTGTATTAGATCCCTTGGACTTCAAGCAACCCCATGGGAAGCTTTTATCTATATTATCTGCTGATGTGGTTGAAGGACTCTTGAGTGTGTTGGTTCAGTTTTATGACCCTCTCTACCGTTGCTTCACTTTTCCCGATTATCAGCTTATGCCTATGTTAGAGGAGTATGCCCATTTATTGGAAATACCTGTTTCTTACAAGGTGCCTTTTAGTGGATTGAAGGAGATTCCCAGATCTCAAATCATAGTTGAAGCTCTTCATTTGAAGAAGTTTGAGATTGAGACTCATTGGGTGAAGAAAGGAGGAATGTTTGGGTTGACTTCTGAGTTCCTCATTGGAAAAGCTATTGTCTTTGCTCAAGCCGGTAGTGTGGATGATTTTGAAGCCATCTTTGTATTGCTTATGTATGGTTTGGCTTTGTTCCCTAACATTGACGGTTTTGTTGATGTTAACGCCACTAGAATCTTCTTGATTGGGAATCCTGTTCCTACTCTGTTGGGTGACATGTATTTCTATTTGCATTTGAGGAATTGTAAAGGTGGTGGGACTATTGTGTGTTGTGTTCCTCTTCTGTACAAGTGGTTTATTTCGCACTTGCCTCAAACGCCTGCTTTTATGGAGAACAAACAATGTCTAAGGTGGTCCCAGAGACTTATGTATCTCGCTAATGATGATATTTTTTGGTATGATTCTGCATTGAGTAGTGTGGATATTATTGATAGTTGTGGTGAATTCTCTAATTTGCCCCTCATTGGTGCACAAGGAGGAATCAACTACAACCCTACTTTAGCTCGTCGTCAACTTGGGTTCCCCTTGAGAGACAAACCTAATAACACTCAGTTAGAAGGTCTTTTCTATCAAGAGGGTAAAAATCCCCAAAATTTGAGGCAGAAGATGATACATGCTTGGCATAAGGTGTATAGGAAAGGAAGATTCGAGCTTGGTCCACGCAACTGTGTAGCTTTGGAAGCTTACACTACTTGGGTGAAGAAGAGAGCTTTGGAGTTGAAGATGTTGTATGCTTGTGAAAGACCTATGTCCTTGGTTATGGATGAGCCATCAACTCTCCCTAACCAAGATATAGAGGAGTTGGAAGACGCACTCACCAATTTGAAGCAAGTGAGAGATACGTGGGAAGATCAGTTCTATGCTTTGAGCCGAAAGCATGAAAAGTTGCAGCTTGAGTCAAAAGACAAGGACGCGCTTATTGAACTTCTTGAAGACCGAGCGGTGAAGAGACAAAGAGAGCCAGAGGGTCCATCTTCCTCTAGTATGCCTCAGTCTTCCGGTGCTTGGAAGAAGATTATTGATCAGCTTGTCCTTGATAAGACTCAGATGAAGACATCCTCTGAGTATGAGATTCGACACATCCAAAGGAAGTACGCACCCGTAGCCAGATCATCTGACACTATTGCCAGGGGATCCTTGGATTAGTTTCCTTTTCTTTCGTATTTGTAATTTGGTTTATGAAACTGTACTAAGTGTAATCCTTCCGAATTATATGCATAAAAAGAGATTTTATGGTCAATCAAATTGTTACTACTATTATTATTTAAATATATTTGCAAATAGAACTTCATGTGTTCCTTGAAATTAAAAAAAAAAATATTGCATTACATGTATCATATGCATAGCAGGTTTTTCTTCCGCCAAATTTTCTTATCGGTTATTCTTTTATGCTTCAGCCAAGCTGACTCACCGATACAACACTCGTGCTAATCAACCAAGGATCATGGAACATTTAGAGCAAGAGAATAGAGACTATTATTTCTTGAGTTGCGAAAGGAGTTGAAGATGTTGAGAGGAAAATACTTGTTTGGGAAGAGTGATACTAAGCTCTGCCTGGTACCGAATGTGAAGATCCCGATAAAGTTCAAAGTCCCTGACTTTGAAAAGTATAAAGGAAATACTTGCCCACTAAGCCACCTTGTTATGTACGCCAGAAAGATGTCAACTCAAACTGATAATGATCAGTGATTGATTCACTACTTCCAAGACAGCCTGACAGGTGCTGCTTTGAGATGGTATATGAGGTTGGACAGTGTAAGTGTCCATACTTTCAACGATTTGGGTGAAGCTTTTGTTAAGCAATATAAATACAATGTTGATATGGAGCCTGATAGAGACCAACTGAGGTCTATGTCTCAGAAGGATAAGGAGACATTTAAAGAGTATGCTCAGAGGTGGAGGGAACTTCCTTCCCAGATTAATCCTCCATTGGAAGAGAAAGAGATGAAGAAGATTTTCCTAAAGATCCTGAGTTCCTTTTATTATGAATGTATGCTTGCCAGTGCCCTAAGTGATTTTACCGAAATGGTAAACATGGGGATGAGGTTAGAAGAGGGAGTTCGTGAAGGGTGTCTGTCTAAGGAAGAATCATCGTCCAGTAAGAAGTATGGGAATGGTTTCTCCAAGAGATAGGAGGGGGAAACTAATTCAATATCTATGGGGAGCCAGAGGAGGCCTCATGTCAAAAGGAGTTCTCAACCGCGTCGGCATCAACATCAAGTTTCTTCAGTGATTCCTGTATTTTCCAACAATTCCAAAAATCAATCTGTTCCAATTCAACAACAACTGCAACAAAGAACCAACTACAACAACAACAATAATTAACAACAAAATTTTGAGAGGAAGAAGGTCTCCTTTGACCCTATTCCTATGTCCTACGCATAATTATATCCATCTTTGGTTCTCAAGAACCTACTTCAACCCAGAAATCCACCTCAAATTCCCGAGCCACTTCCATGGTGGTTCAAACCTGAACTCCGTTGTGCCTTTCACCTGGGATCCCCTGACCATGACATTGAGAATTTCTACCCATTGAAGTACTAAATACAAAAGCTTGTGAAGTGGGATGGTGTCCTTTGAGGCACAACTAAGTTCAGGTTTAGTTCTCAAGAACTTTCAACCCAAAAATCCACCTCAAATTCCCGAGCCACTTCCATGGTGGTTCAAACCTGAACTCCGTTGTGCCTTTCACCAGGGAGCCCCTGACTATGACATTGAGAATTTCTACCCATTGAAGTACAAAGTAAAAAAGCTTGTGAAGAGTGGGATGATGTCCTTTGAGGACCTTGCGCCTAATGTGAAATCTAGTTTGTTGCCCGCCCATGGTAATGCTTCTGTCAATATGGTAAATGGTTGTCCTGGAGAGTATAAGGTTTATGATGTCCGCCATATCAGATAATCTTTGGTTTCAATTCGTAGAGATATGTGTTAGATCAGTGATTGTGAGCATAACCATGATGGTTGTGTGATATGCAGCGTAAACCCTCGAGGATGTGTTATTGTCAAGAGGGATATTTATAGGTTGATGGATGAATGGCTTATCCCAATTTGTCAGTCGAGAGATATAAATGATGTGAATGTGATTGTTCCAGTGTTTAAGACCCTTGAGCAGGTAGTCATTCAATTTGACAGCAACAACAACAATAATGTTAATAGATCAGTATCACCATTAGTAATGCGGTTAGCAGGCCCTATCCTGTATGCACCCAATAAAGTTGTGCCTTATCAATATAATGTCACAATGGTGGAGAACGGTCAAGAGATTCCTTTACTAGTAGCAGATTTTGTGGTGAATATAGGTGATATTGCAAAGGTGACCCGTAGTGGTCGTGTCTTCGGTCAGGTATTTCTGAAAGAGGTAGAGGATGGTGCAGCCAGTAAGAGGGTGGAGGTACCAGTGGCGAATCCAGTTAGTGCTCCAGTGTGTCAGTCTGGTGAATCCAGCAAGCTGAAGACTAATGATGATGATGAAGTTTTGAGGTTAAAAGAGGAGTGAGTTCAATGTGGTGGATAAGTTTCTTCAAACCCCGTCAAAGATCTCCGTGTTGTTATTATTGATGAGCTATGAGGCACATAGGGAGGCATTGCAGAAAGTGCTCGAGCAGGATTACATTGAGCATGACGTTACTGTGGATCAGTTTGACCACATTGTTGCCAACATCACTTCTTGCAATAATTTGAGTTTTTGTAATGAAGAGCTTCCTAAGGAAGGCAGAAATCATAATTTGGCACTACATATTTCTATGGACTACAAGGAGGATGCTATGTCCAATGTGTTGGTTGACACTGGGTCATCTTTGAATGTGCTTCCAAAATCAACTTTGTCCAAACTTTCTTATCAAGGCACCCCAATGAGATACATTGGCATATTTGTTAAAGCGTTTGATGGTTCTCGTAAGACCGTCATTAGCGAAGTGGACCTTCTAGTAAAGATAGGTCCGAGTGATTTCCAAATTACTTTCCAAGTAATAGATATCCACCCGGCTTATAGTTGTTTATTGGGAAGGCCATGGATCCATGAAGCAGGAGTTGTGACATCTACTATACACCATAAGCTTAAATTTGTGAAGAACGACAAGCTTGTCGTTGTTGGTGGAAAGAAGGCAATTTTTATGAGCCATCTGTCATCCTTTTCTTATGTTAAAGCTGAGAAGGAGGTTGGAACTCCACTCCAATCCTTGTCTATTGCTGAAGTGAAGAAAACCGGGGCACCCATGTCTTCTTTGAAGGATGCTCAAAAAGCTATTGAGATTGGCAATATTAATCAGTGGGGCCATGTGATAGAGATTGCTGAAAAAAAGAATAAGGTCGGATTGGGATTTCAACTAGGGCCGTACAACGTCAAAACTGAAGATGTGCAATTGAGTTTCTACAGTGGAGGGTCCATTCATGGTAATGATCAACACTCAGCTGTTGTGAGCAAGGGTGAGGACGATGAAGACGAAGCTTACGCCAACTTTGTGACGCATGGCCAGACTTGCAACAATTGGAGTGTTGTTGATGTTCATACTATTATTCGTCGCTCTAAGTAATTTTTTTCATTTATAAGAAAAGTCCTTCTCCTATGCCTAAGGGAGAAGTGAACATTATTGGGAATTTCAATTATCATCAATAAAATGAAATTTTATTCATCCACATCTATGATGTTTTATTTTTACTTTTTGGTTTTCTAAAAATGGTAATCACAAAAAACATAAATAAATAATAATTGTCCATTTGCATAATACTTGGTCACAATTCACCTCTTTAAAATCAAAATATCAAATTGTTATACAGGTTGGTTCCCAAATCCATTAAATACAATGATCCTACTCCTTCTCCAAACTTTGATTTCCCTGTGTTTGAGGATGAGAAAGAAATTGACGATGAAGAAGTATCTAATGAATTATCTCGTTTACTTGAGCATGAGGAAAAAGCCATTCAGTCGTTTAAAGAGCAGATTGAACTAGTAAACTTAGGTTCCAAAGAGGATGTGAAGGAAATCAAGCTTGGGTCTCAACTGTGTCTAGTGGTTAAGAAGGGGTTGATTGATCTTCTTCGAGAATATTATGATGTGTTTGCTTGATCCTATCAAGACATGCCTGGTTTGTATTCTGAGATTGTGGAGCATAGATTATCGTTGAAGCCAGAATGCCCGCCAGTCAAGCAGAAGTTGAGGAGGACTCATCCTGATATGCCAGTAAAGATCAAGGAGGAAGTACAAAAGCATATTGGTGATGGTTTTCTCGTAACCTCCAAATATCCGTAGTGGATGGTCAATATTGTGCCTGTTCCCAAGAAAGATGGAAAAGTCCTCATGTGTGTTGATTATAGAGATTTGAACAAAGCTAGTCCGAAAGAGGACTTTCCTCTGCCACACATAGATATGCTGGTAGACAATACAGCTAAATTAAATTCTTTTTCATTTATGGACGGATTTTCCCTTTATAATCAAATCAAAACGACACCTGAAGATATGGAGAAGACCACATTCGTTAGACCCTAAGGAACATTCTGTTATAGAGTGATGCCTTTCGGTTTAAAGAATGTTGGTGCAACGTACCAGAGAGCTATGACCACTCTTTTTCATGATATGATGCATAAAGAGATTGAAGTTTATGTTGATGATATGATTGCCAAATCAAGTGATGAAGAAGAACATGTTAAGCATTTGTTGAAGTTATTCCAGCATTTGAGGAAGTACAAACTTCGCTTGAATCCCAATAAGTGTACTTTTGATGTTCGTTCTGGTAAGTTGTTGGGCTTTATTGTTAGTGAGAAGGGTATTGAAGTTGATCCTGCCAAGGTCAAAGCAATACAAGAAATGCCTGCGCCCAAAACTAAGAAGCAAGTCAGAGGTTTCCTTGGCTGCTTGAACTATATCTCGAGATTTATATCGCATATGAATGCCACATGTGCGCCTATATTCAAGCTTCTTCAGAAAGATCAATCTTGTGATTGGACAGAAGATTTCCAGAAAGCTTTTGACAGTATCAAAGAGTATTTGCTCGAGCCTTCGATTCTGTCTCCGCCTGTTGAAGGAAGACCCTTGGTCATGTATTTGACCGTGCTTGATGAAAGTATGGGCTGTGTTTTGGGTCCGCAAGACGAAACTGGAAAGAAAGAATGTGCAATTTACTACCTCAGTAAGAAATTCATCGATTGTGAGACTCAGTATTCTATGCCATTATATTTTAAATCATACTACTTGGTTGATATCCAAAATGGATTCAATCAAGTATATTTTTGAGAAGCCTTCTTTAAATGGTTGGATTGCCCGTTGGCAAATGTTGTTATTAGAGTATGATATTGAATACCGATCTCAAAAAGCTATTAAGGGTAGTGTATTGGTTGACCATTTGGCTCACCAACCGATTGAAGATTATCGGTCAGTACAATATGATTTTCCTGATGAAGAGATCTTGTACTTAAAAATGAAAGATTATGATGAACCATTGCTTGAAGAAGGGCCAAAACCTGGTTCCTGTTGAGGCATGGTATTTGATGGAGCTGTTAATTCGTATGGTAATGGCATTGGGGAAGTGATTATTACTCCTTAAGGTACTCATTTTTCGTTTACAACTAGATTAAATTTCAAATGTACGAACAATATGGCTGAGTATGAAGCTTGCATTATGGGGCTTGAAGAGGCCATTGATCTCAGAATCAAATATCTTGACGTCTATGGAGATTCAACTTTGGTTGTGAATCAGATCAACCCGCATTTATACCATATAGATATTATGCAAGGAGGATTTCAACTTTCTTTACAAAGGTTGAGTTTCGTCATATCCCTCTAGATGAAAACCGGATGGAAGATGCTCTTGCAATATTGGCTTCAATGATCATGGTAAAATTCTAGAATGAAGTCCCTGATCTGACTGTTATGCGTCTTGATAGGCCAGCTCATGTGTTTGCTGTTGAAGAGGTCAAATATGAGAAGCCATGGTATTTTGACATCAAATGTTTCCTCCAAAGCCATGGTATCTTTGAAAGATAAGAAGACTTTGAGAAGATTAGATGGCAACTTCTACTTGAATGGTGATGTGCTTTATAAGATAAATTTCGATGTAGTTTTGCTCAAATGCGTGGATAGACACGAGCAGACTTATTGGTGACTGAAGTCCATGAAGGTTCCTTTGGTACTCCTTCCAATGAACATGCTATGGCAAAGAAGATGTTGAGAGCAGGTTACTATTGGCTGACAATAGAATCTGACTGTTGCAAGTTTGTGAAGAAATGCCACAAGTGTCAAATTTATGCAGATAAGATTCACGTTCCTCCGACACTATTGAATGTCATTTCCTCTCCATGGCCCTTCTCCATGTGGGGAATTGATATGATTGGCATGATTGAGCTCAAAGCTTCAAACAGACATCGTTTCATTCTGGTGGTTATTGATTACTTCACAAAGTGGGTTGAAGTGGCATCATATGCAAATGTAACCAAGCACGTTATTGCAAGGTTTATCAAGAATCAGATTATATGTTGTTATAGTGTGCCAAGTAAGATCATTACTGATAATGGATCGAACTTGAATAATAATTTTGGTGGAAGCTCTTTGATTCCTTTATTCTGATTCCTTGTGCAGATTTCGTGTGTCTGTCCTTCTTCAATTGTAGAGTGTCATCCCCTTAGGCAGAAAGAATTAAACCTTTCTCATTCCCCACTGAGTTATTTCCTCGTGGATGATTATTATTTCAGTTTCATCCCCAGTTAATTATCTGGATGGAACCACTCCCCCTGAGTTATATCCTCATTGGGTTGAGTCTTTGTTTGACCGTTTCTTTCTAGCTCTTACCTAGATAGATACTTTTGGATCCCCTGAGAGTCTATTGCCCAATAACTGGTAATATTCCTCTCGATTTTTGAGTACTTTACTTTTGCCCAATACCCGGTAAAAGTAATCTACTTCCTTTATTTTCTCCAGCGGATTCATTTTCACGTTTCCCCAAGCAGTCTATCCTTGATATGTTTATCCTAACCGATGAAGGATATTCTCCCCTTGTGGTTTCCTACCCAGTAAAAAGTTAGTTGTAATCCTTATTTCATTCCCCAAAGAGTTAATCCTTGACATGTTCATCCTAACTGATGACAATTTTTCTCCTCTTTGCGGTCTTCTACCTAGTAACCGGTAGTTGTAAATCCTACTTTCCCCTCTGGGTCTGTCCTTGGTATGTTCACCTTGACCGGTGATGGATATTCTATCTTTGGTATTCTATCCAATAATCGATAGATATAATTCCTACTTTTTCCAGGCAGTTTATCCTTGATATGTTCATCCTAACCGATGACGGATATTCTTCCTCTGAGAGTTAATCCTTGATATGTTCATCTTAACCGATGACAGATTTTCTCCTCTTTGTGGTCTTTTGCCCAATAACTGGTAGTTGTAGACCCTATTTGATATTTTTCCCCCAGTAGGTTATTCTTACCCAGTAACTGGTAACGAATACACCTCCTTTTTTCCTCAGCAGATCATCCTTGAAATGTTTACCCTAATCGGTAACGGATGCCTCTTTGTCAAAGAATATTATCTTCCTACCCAATAACCGGTAATAGATAATGTACTTCTGGTACTCCTGTGTTAAAGTTCATTCTTCCCCAGTTGAGTTTGAGTGCGTATTTCCTCAGTGGATTCGCCATTTCCTTCTTGGTTCGAGTATTTTGGTTTGTTCTGATTTACCCGTTTCCCCTACAGATTTTCCCTTTTCTCCAGACCGAGTCCTTCCATTGATTTATTTTCATGGAATCCCCATCTCGTCTCCAGCAGTTTTCAAGTCGTAGCCTGGGCTATGTGTAAGACCCCAATCTTGGCCCTAAGATCCCTCATGGCCCATATCATATCATATCATGGCCTCAAGGATCTTTGTGCACCTTTGCTTCCCTCCTAGTGGGTGGGTATCTTGTGAGTGTGGTTATTGATCACCAAGCATGTATTGCATTTGTATATCATTGCTTTTCATATGTTTTGTTGAGACAGTTTTTAAGTGTCGGGTTTTGTTATCGTATCCACAGAGATTGTAAGATATCGCTGCCGTTCAATGGTTGAATTAATCTTAACTTAATGTAACACTAGGGTTTTGGTTTTAATCAAGTTATCTTGCATACAAAGTAATTAATTGCGGTAAAAGTTATGTTTTGATTAATATGAGAAATATTGTCAAAGTTAGGTTTCAATGATTACATTTGCTTTGCATGTTTTTGCACGGTCAACAATATTATAAACTCCTTTAGATGATAAATAATTTCACAAAGTCCTCTCAATGCGTTTCTCTCGAACACCCATTGTGAGTTTTGTCATTTTGATCCATTGTTTCTCTCGAACACAATCTATCAAAAAGACAACGTTTTGGTTCAACCTTATGGTGAACAAAATCATTCGTTACTATCTCTAGCTAACAAACAAGTTTGGATGAAAACCTAGGTCGAGAATCGGTAAACATCTCTCGATCAAATACCAACACAAAGAGTTTTAAATAGAAACAAAGTTTTCATCATATATTTACCGTTAAAGAGTTTACATATGAGGATCCTTACATTTACACACAAAGCTTGGAAATCACCTACATCTAACCTTGACAAATGGAAGACTTAGCTACTCATTTTCATGGTAGCTTGGTCGGCAAGTAAGAAAAGAGGGTTGATCAACATCCAAGTCGAATGATCGAAGTTGGATGGGAATCCACCTTCTTTTTGTGGAAGATGGTTGCTAGATGAAGAGAAATGAAATTAGGGCATCAAAAATCCCTCCTAACAATGCTGTAAAATATCTAAGAGAAAGTACAAAAAATGGAAAAGTTGGTAAAAAGTGGTATGGGCACAAAAAGTGGCACCTGCTACTTATAGACAAGTGCAGAACTGTCACGTTCGCTAGGCGAGCAGAATGGCTCGCCTAGCGAAGGCCAAAAATGGGCACAAAATGCCCCTGCGCCCAGAGAAAACTGGGCCTGTGGAACTGTCATGTTCGCCTAGCGAACAGACCTTCGCCTAGCGAAGAACTCGCTTCAACCTTCGCCCCAGCGAGGTTGAGAGGTTTTGCTACTGGAATGCTCGCTGGGGACTCGCTTAGAGCCTCGCCTAGCGAGCTAGTGCTGGCTGCTCATTTCACCAAAACAGACTGAATTCGCTGCCACTTCGCCTTCAGTTCGCCTAGCGAATTAATTAACCAATTTACTGGAGCCTTTCGCCAGGAGCTCGCCTAGCGAAGGTTTTGCTTCGCCACATCCTCGCCTAGCGAGCTGGCAGATGAAATGCTCCTTTGCTTTGGTTCCTTTGCCAATTCTCTTGTGTCTTTATTATTAATTAATTCATGCCTTTCCTGCACAATAACAAACACATCAAAGGCACCAAGCTTGTTTATCAATGTACGCATTCCATGTAAAATAAATGTGATTTTGGCAATTTTAGCAAGGCAAAAGAGTGAAAGATGCCCACATATGGTAGCTCAAATAAGCACTTTTGGGCATCTAACAACTCTCCCCAACTAGATTCTTGCTTGTCCTCAAGCAAAGTATGCCTCTTGAAAGACAAGAGGATTTGCATAAAGAAACAGTTTCTCCGAAGTTGGATAAACGGCTCAAACACAAGCGAAATTCGCATATACAAGTTCCCAACGGTTTGAATAAAATAATACCTAGGAACTAAAACTTAAAGAGTAATGCAAAATATTTATCTATCTACAACAATGCTATTCTGAATGAATCATCCTATCTCTCCTCTTCGAATAAGGAATGAAGATTTTGCGCGTTTGCAACCGCGGGACTAATCTCACTCACTAACAAATAATGAAGATATCAAATAGATTCATACAATGTCTAATCAATTAAAAATGGTATTGTGGAAGCATAAAGATCACTAAGGGCTTTTCGGTTGAAGCTTGGTCAGGTTAACAAACAAGGGTCATTTCTAAGGCCATTGAAACGAAAGTGCCGATGCAAAAGAGACATTCACAGTATTATTCACACTACTCGACTTGTTTCATCTGTTTCTTATTTGTTACCCTCACAACACATATTCCACAACTCAACTCTTATTTTTCACTATTTTTCTTCCAAGCAAGCATTCATTTTCATTCTTTATATTTTTGTTCTTTTCTTTCACATCAAATGTACAAAAAAGATGTTTATTTTCTACATTTTCTATACATATATTTTTCTATGCTTGCTCGGTTTTTCTTTTCTTTTTCAAGAGTTGTGGAATTTACCGATTCTTTTTCGTTCTCCCCAACTTATTTCTTCCACAACCTAAGTGAATGCTCTTAACTTCTTACGGCAAAAGAACAATAATCAATATTTTCCGGGTTGTAAAAAAAGATTTTTGAGATCTCGCTTTATTTCCAACCGAGATTCAACTGTTTAGGCTCAAAGGGGTTAACAAATACTCTCTCTGCTCACAGGTAAGATATTTTTGGATGTAGTTGTGCTCGAAAGAAAACAAGTGCCTTGATCATTTCTAATTGCTTCCACAATTTCACAATAATAACAGACAAATAATGAATCACATGAATCAACAAAACTTATTAGAATCCAGCATTTTAAGTGAACAATGGAGGTTTCCTCACACTTTGTGGTTTTAGGTTCTAGATGAAACATTCATTCAATTATGTTGCACAAAGACAATATTCAATTTACCAAAAAGAGTAAAGTTCCTAATGCATTCTAAAATTCTAGCCGACGGTAACCATGTACCTTAGCTTCATTCACTTGTTATTCTTATCATTGCCATCCAAGCTCGGATGCACCTTCATTGGGTACTTCTTGAGGAGCAACCAATCTAGAAGGGTTTGCCACTCATTCAACCAAAAATTTATTAAACACACAAAATTAACAACAAACATAAATAACATTAACTGAAAAATAAAATTTTGTTCGTGGGGGACACAACACCCCAATAGTACAACCCATGGTCAAAATACAAAATTCAAAAGTACAAATAAAAATGCCATAATAAAAACTGAAATACAAAAAAAAAACAAAAACTTAACCCACAAAGGGCTCAAGACTCCTCCTCACTGAAATACAAAAAAAAAACAAAAACTTAACCCACAAAGGGCTCAAGACTCCTCCTCACTACCGGCCTCAGAACCGGTCGCCTCATCATCATCCTCATCATCATCATCAGCTCCCACCCCCTCAGAATAGACTGGCACGTCCACGGGCCAATTTGCATTAGTCAGAAACTGCTCCCGTGTCATCAAAGCATGTGCACCACTACCCTGCAGCTGCAAACGCTGCATCGAGTCGTGCATGTCAATCATAGCCCTCTGCGATGCTGCCATCCACTCGAAATTGAATTCACACGCAGCCCGCAGGTATGGATCGACCCTGGGAGTAGAAGCACTAGGACCATCAGAAACCCTAGTGCTACCTGAGGCTGCACTGCTGCCGGTGGCCTTAGCTTTGCAGTATTTTGCCACATACCGGTCATCAATAGGAGCCGGGATCCTAACCTGACCCCGAGACGGAAGTCGCACTCGTGCCTTAATGCACAGACTCATAATCAAACAAGGGAATGCAAGGGGGCAATTCACCCGAGCCCCCGACTTCAGTCCGCTCTCTATTACCGTCTTCAACTCATTGGCAATGATCCTCGCCACATCAATCTCAACATTGGCGAGGATGGAATGTACTAAATGTGCCACTGGGATCGGCACAGTAGATGTGTGGGATTTGGGTTGTATGTTGGTCAAAACCAGAAGAAGAATCAGCTGAGCCATGGGAGTCATGTCCTCCCGATGATATCTCATAGGAACCCCAGATGGGTTCGGCTCTACTGATTTCCCTGGTAAAAGCAGGGCGGCCGTAATTGCTGGGACATCCTTGTGCAGCCGGAGGTCAATATGGTACTGGTCTCTCTCATCAGCACCCAGCTGAAGCGGCTCCCCGAGGATTTGGTTGATCGTATCCCTGTCAAAAGGAACTGGCCGACCGGCCACTCTAGAGACCCAAGTGAAGGGCTCATCATCATCTGGCAATGCGTTAGCGTAGAACTCCCGCACTGTAGCGATGTCATAGTGCTCCAAGGGATTTATCAACCTATCCCATTTCTTTGAATCGATCAACCCGGCAAAACTCCGATACGTGCCCTGTGGGTTGATCAGAAAACGCTTCTCAGGCAAAATGTTTCGCTTCTCCAAAGCGATGTACCGTGCCGCTTGTTTCGGGCCCACAAACTTGTCGTGGTCGAATTGGATCGGCACGGTTCGTGAAGTAGTTGCCGCTCCCTTTCTTTTCTTGCCAGCACTAGATCTTGACTCCATTCTGCAAAACAAGAGATAAAGCAACAAACACGAAACAAACAGATTAGAACCAAAACAGTTTTTATAAGGGACTGGTTTGCTCGCTGCTGCTTCGCCTAGCGAAGTGGCAGCGAATGCTCGCCCCAGGTTCGCCTAGCGAGTGCTAGCGAACCTTACGGGTTTTGGGGTTTTCTGCATTTTCAAAATTGTTTCCCCCAAAACCTGTACATACAAGGTTTCCACAGCAAAACCCAATGATTTCTCATGACTATGAATTGTTCTATGCTATTGGGGATACCTAATTTCATGGAAAACCTAAGTAAGAGTAAATCCCCAATTTAAAAACCTAAATGCACAACATTGCAAACTCCCAAAATTGCATGCAACCTCAAGGTTCCGATCACACCTATCCTATTTACCATTCAAATTTGGAAATAAATAATGCAACAAAAGAAACATGCAATAGGGCAAACCTTGAGGTAAACGGATTTGGAAAGGAGAAGTGGGAAGTGTTTGCAATTGACCGACACACAAATGTTGTTGATATGGATGCACGGTAGAGAATTTGAGAAGGGAAATCGCACACTTCAGCAGAGCAGTTTAGAAGAATTTTTAGGGTAAGGGCAAAACTGCCCTGCTGAACTGTTTAAATATAACAGTTCTGGTGCGCTCGCTACTGCCTCGCCTAGCGAGCAGCTAGCGAGCGCGCTCGCTGCAGCCTCGCCTAGCGAGCTGCAAGCGAGCATGACAGCAAGTGCTTTTGCAAATGCAGCACTTGCATGTCATCCAGCCTGAAAAAGCACACATTACTCATACAACATCAAACATAAAACAGGAAATACTTACAATGTTGGGGTGCCTCCCAACTAGCGCTTGTTTAACGTCGGCTAAGCTCGACGGTGCGATGCTCACAGAGGAGCATCGAGCGGCTGAGCACAACTCTCGCGATCCACATGACCGCCGAGATACACTTTCAATCGTTGGCCGTTCACTGTCCAACTGTCTTTCTCGTCCATATCTTCAATGATAACGGCCCCGTACTCTTTGACTTCTTTCACCCGAAATGGCCCGGACCATTTCGATTTCAACTTCCCGGGAAACAACTTCAACCGGGAGTTGAACAATAAGACCAATTGTCCGGGCACGAATTCTTTGGTTCGGATCTTCTTGTCATGATATTTCTTTGCTTTTTCCTTGTACAACCAACTTGAGTGGTATGCGGCATTGCGCATCTCCTCCAACTCAAGTAGTTGTACTTTCCTTTTGTTACCGGCCAACTCATGTTCAAAATTTAGAAATTTTAGGGCCCACAAGGCCTTGTGCTCCAATTCAACCGGCAAATGGCAAGTTTTACCAAATACCAATTGAAACGGAGTTAGGCCAATTGGAGCTTTAAAGGCCGTACGGTAGGCCCATAATGCTTCGTCCAATTTTTGGGACCACTCTTTTTTAGAATTCGACACGGTTTTTTCTAGGATTCTCTTAATCTCTCGATTAGAGACCTCCGCTTGCCCGTTAGCCTGAGGGTGGTACGGAGTTGTCACCCTATGCGACACACCATAATGTTTTAGAATTGTTTCCAAAGGTGCATTGCAAAAGTGTGACCCTCCGTCACTTATCAACACTCGGGGTGTTCCAAAACGAGAAAAGATGTTTTTCTTTAAAAATTTTATCACCGTTTTGGCATCCGCCCGAGGTGAGGCAATCGCCTCAACCCACTTAGAGACATAATCAACAGCTACAAGCATGTACTCATTCCCGTACGAGGGTGGGAAAGGTCCAACAAAATCTATGCCCCAACAATCGAACACTTCCACTTCTTGGATATTTTGGAGAGGCATCTCATCTCTCTTACCTATCCCACCACTTCTTTGGCAACTGTCACAACTTTGCGCATGGGTATGTGCGTCTTTAAAAATAGTTGGCCAATAAAATCCCGATTGAAGAATTTTAGTGGCCGTTCTAACCCCATTATAATGACCGCCATAAGGCGAGTTGTGACAATGCCAAAGGATGCTCTGGGCTTCATCACCAGTTACGCATCTCCTTAACAGGTTATCGCTACCCAACTTAAACAAGTATGGGTCATCCCAAACATAATACTTCGCATCCGAAAGGAACTTCCTCTTTTGGTTCGAAGTTAGATCGGCCGGCACACAACCACTAGCCTTGTGGTTTGCAAAGTCTGCAAACCACAGCCTAACTTGAACCTTAAACAATTTTTCATCAGGAAATTCTTCCCGGATTTCCTTTTCAGATGCGGTAACCTCGACATTCACCAAGCGGGATAAATGATCCGCTACCAAGTTTTCCGACCCCTTCTTGTCTTTAATTTCGACATCGAATTCTTGTAACAAGAGGATCCAACGGATGAGCCTTTGCTTCGAATCCGGCTTGGTCAGCAGATATTTAATCGCCACGTGGTCGGTGTACACCACGACTTTAGACCCTATAAGATAGGACCTAAACTTTTCTAGCGCATACACTATTGCGAGTAGTTCTTTTTCCGTTGTGGCATAATTTATTTGAGCCTCGTTAAGAACCTTACTCGCATAATGTATAGCATGAAAAGTTTTGTCCTTTCTTTGGCCAAGTACCGCTCCAACGGCATAGTCACTCGCGTCACACATTAGTTCAAAATTTTCATTCCAATCGGGAGCGACTATTATTGGAGCGGTAACCAATTTTTCTTTTAAAACCTCGAAAGCTTGCAAACAATCGTCGGTGAAGAGAAATACCTGATCTTTGGCGAGTAAATTGCTCAAAGGTTTAGCCACCTTTGAGAAGTCCTTGATGAAGCGCCGGTAGAACCCCGCGTGCCCCAAAAAACTACGGATGCCCTTCACATTGACCGGAGGGGGTAATTTTTCAATTACATCAACTTTAGCTCTATCCACTTCAAGCCCCCTTTTAGAGACTTTGTGGCCTAGCACAATCCCCTCGGTCACCATAAAGTGACACTTTTCCCAATTCAACACCAAATTAGTCTTCACACACCTTTCCAACACCGTCTTCAAATTTGCCAAGCATAGACTAAACGTCCCACCAAACACCGAGAAGTCATCCATGAAGACTTCCATTGTTTTCTCTATTAGATCGGCAAAAATAGCTTGGACACATCGTTGGAATGTCGCCGGCGCATTGCAAAGCCCAAAAGGCATTTTTCTGTATGCGAACACTCCAAACGGACACGTGAAAGCCGTCTTCTCATGATCAACCGGGTCAACCGCAATTTGGTTGTACCCGGAGTAGCCGTCTAAAAAACAGTAGTATTGTTGGCCCGATAGTCTTTCAAGCATTTGATCCATAAATGGGAGTGGAAAATGGTCCTTACGAGTCGCGGTATTCAACCGTCTATAATCTATACACATTCTCCATCCCGTGGCAACTTTAGTCGGGATCAATTCGTCTTTGTCATTACGGATTACGGTCATTCCACCCTTCTTCGGAACCACGTGCACGGGACTAACCCACGGACTATCCGAGATCGGGTAAATCATTCCCGCATCCAAAAGCTTCACCACTTCCTTTCTTACAACCTCTTTCATTGTAGGATTTAAGCGGCGTTGTGGTTGAGCCACCGGCTTGAAATCCTCCTCCATCAAAATCTTGTGCATACAATAGGATGGACTAATTCCTTTAAGATCGGAAAGAGTCCAACCCATAGCTTCTTGATTGGTTTTGAGCACAATGATTAGACGGGCTTCTTCTTCTTTTGTCAAGAGGTTGCTTATGATGACCGGCTTTGCCTCGGTCTCATCTAAAAACACATATTTCAAAGTCGAAGGTAACTCTTTTAATTCAATTGGCGCTTTCTCATCAATTACCTCCTTCTTCAAATTTTCTTCCTCTATTTCCCACGGTTGTAGGTCTTCCAAGCTATCAAGTTCCTTCAAGCATTCCTCAAGAGCTAGCTCCTCTTCAACAGTGAAAACCTCCAATGAGTCGTCGAGAGCTAACTCCATAGGAGATATCTCGTGAATATGCTTTGAAACTTCCATAATAGCGTCTTCGATCACATCGATTCGAAAGCTATCATGTCTATCTTTGGAATGCTTCATCGCCTCGAATAGATCAAAGGTGACCTCCTCATTTTGAACACGCACCTTCATTAAACCGTCATCAACATCAATCATCATTCTTGCGGTCTTCATGAATGGTCGGCCCAATATGAGCGGAGCATCATCATCTTCCTCCATATCAATTACAATAAAATCCACCGGGAAAAAGAATTTGTCGACCTTCACCAACACATCTTGGGCTACGCCATGAGGATGGGTCGTCGACTTATCCGCCAATTGTAATGTCATTCGGATGGACTTAATCTCGATGTTGCCAAGCCTCTTGATAATTGACAAAGGTATAAGATTTATGCTCGACCCTAAGTCAATAAGTCCCTTTCCGACATACACATCACCAATTTTAACCGGCAATGTAACTCTTCCCGGATCAACCTCTTTCTTAGGAAGCGTCCTTTGAATGATGGCACTACAGCTCGCATCAAGGACGATGGTCTCCGGTTCCGTATACCTCCGCTTTTTGGTTAGTATGTCCTTCATGAACTTGGCATACTTTGGCATTTGTTCCAAAGCTTCAGCAAACGGAATGTTTATTTGTAATTGCTTAAAAATATCCATGAACCGGGCGTAATGCCGTTCATTCTCCCTTTTTGACGGGGCGTGAGGGTAAGGAAGGTTTTGGACAGGAGTAGCGCTCACTACCTCCTTCCCTTTCGCTATTCTAGCGCTTTTCCATCTCGGCTTCTTCACTACCTCCCTTATTACCTCATCATTTTTATTCTCCTCAATCTCCACATTTTTTTCATTTTCAACTTCACCATTATTTTTATTCTTTTCAACTACTTCCTCATCACTCCACACTCCTACTTCACCATCAACATATTCTTCCACTATTTCCTCCTCAATCTCCTTCTCTTTCTCTCTTTTTTCACTCGCCATTCTTTTTTCGTTTTCACTACCCAACTCCCTTCCACTTCTCGTCACAATCGCCTTACAATGCTCCTTTGGATTTGTTTGCGTATTGGCCGAGAAAGAAGGACCGGTTTGTTGTTCAGCTAGTTGCTTGGCAAGTTGCCCAACTTGAGTTTCAAGATTTTTTATGGCCGCGTCATTACTCTTTTGATTGGCCATTGACATTTGCATGAATTGCGTCAATGTCTCTTCCAATTTAGAATTGACTACCGGCGGTTGTTGAGATTGATACGGATTTTGGGGAGGATTTTGACGGCTAGAAGAACCACCTCCATAACCTTGGTTATGATAATAGTTGCTTCTAGGTTGGAACCCTTGGTTCCCTTGGAATTGTTGTTGTTGTTGTTGTTGTTGAGGGTGCGGTTGATAAGGTTGTTGTTGTCTTGGTTGATAGTCCCGTTGATTGGCCATGTAATTTACTTCGTCAAAACCGGGAGGTGGACAAAATCCGGTGTCATGTTCACCTTTACAAAGTTCACAACAAGCTATTTGTTTAGCTTTTCACGGTTCTCTTAACTCTTTGATTTGTTGCGTTAAAAGTTCCACTTGTTGTGAGATGAGCTTGTTTTGGGCAAGTATGGCATCATTCGTCCCTAACTCAAGCACTCCCGCCTTCTTCAAAGAATTTCCACGACTTTGACTTTGAAGATCATTCAAAGCCATACGGTTGATAATGTTGGTGGCTTCTTCGGCACTCTTTGACATCAACGAGCCACCCGAGGTGGCATCCAACAACGTCTTACAGTTTGGTTGAAGTCCATTTCGGAAGATATGGATTTGAGTTAATTCATCAAATCCATGCCCTTTACATTTCCTTAGCATGGACTTGAATCTCTCCCACGCTTCATTCAACGATTCACTGGTTCCTTGAGAAAACACCGAGATGGCCGTCTTTGATTCCATGAATCGGTTATGAGAGAAAAATCTTTCAATGAATTTCTCCTCTAACACATTCCAATCTGTCATTACGGCAGGTGTTTGATCGAGATACCAATCCTTTGCTTTACCGAGCAAAGCGTGAGGAAATAAACGTCTGAACAACGGAAGCTCCTGAGCCTGATCCACTCCGGCAGCCAATGCTATCTCATAGAATTTTGTGAGAAAAGCAAATGGGTCTTCATGGTCCATTCCGGTGAATGGACTCCCATACAATAAATTCAGAGTTCCCGTCTTCATCTCAGCTTGCCTTCCTGTGTGGTTAGCAAACTGAGCGGTGTTCCTTGGACTGTTGATACATGGAGTAGAAATCGGTGGTGGTGGTTGTGGCTCCATGTTTGGTACGAATGTGTGTGGATTGGTGGTTGAAGAACTTTCTCCTTGCTCTTGGCGTTGCCTAGCCTGTTGCCTCCTACGTCTTGTTTTGCTATTGAGCCTCCTTGCGGTTCTCTCGATCTCCCATTGTGAGTTTTGTCATTTTGATCCATTGTTTCTCTCGAACACAATCTATCAAAAAGACAACGTTTTGGTTCAACCTTATGGTGAACAAAATCATTCGTTACTATCTCTAGCTAACAAACAAGTTTGGATGAAAACCTAGGTCGAGAATCGGTAAACATCTCTCGATCAAATACCAACACAAAGAGTTTTAAATAGAAACAAAGTTTTCATCATATATTTACCGTTAAAGAGTTTACATATGAGGATCCTTACATTTACACACAAAGCTTGGAAATCACCTACATCTAACCTTGACAAATGGAAGACTTAGCTACTCATTTTCATGGTAGCTTGGTCGGCAAGTAAGAAAAGAGGGTTGATCAACATCCAAGTCGAATGATCGAAGTTGGATGGGAATCCACCTTCTTTTTGTGGAAGATGGTTGCTAGATGAAGAGAAATGAAATTAGGGCATCAAAAATCCCTCCTAACAATGCTGTAAAATATCTAAGAGAAAGTACAAAAAATGGAAAAGTTGGTAAAAAGTGGTATGGGCACAAAAAGTGGCACCTGCTACTTATAGACAAGTGCAGAACTGTCACGTTCGCTAGGCGAGCAGAATGGCTCGCCTAGCGAAGGCCAAAAATGGGCACAAAATGCCCCTGCGCCCAGAGAAAACTGGGCCTGTGGAACTGTCATGTTCGCCTAGCGAACAGACCTTCGCCTAGCGAAGAACTCGCTTCAACCTTCGCCCCAGCGAGGTTGAGAGGTTTTGCTACTGGAATGCTCGCTGGGGACTCGCTTAGAGCCTCGCCTAGCGAGCTAGTGCTGGCTGCTCATTTCACCAAAACAGACTGAATTCGCTGCCACTTCGCCTTCAGTTCGCCTAGCGAATTAATTAACCAATTTACTGGAGCCTTTCGCCAGGAGCTCGCCTAGCGAAGGTTTTGCTTCGCCACATCCTCGCCTAGCGAGCTGGCAGATGAAATGCTCCTTTGCTTTGGTTCCTTTGCCAATTCTCTTGTGTCTTTATTATTAATTAATTCATGCCTTTCCTGCACAATAACAAACACATCAAAGGCACCAAGCTTGTTTATCAATGTACGCATTCCATGTAAAATAAATGTGATTTTGGCAATTTTAGCAAGGCAAAAGAGTGAAAGATGCCCACATATGGTAGCTCAAATAAGCACTTTTGGGCATCTAACATGTTTGCTAACCAAAAGTACAAAAATATTGTCATCTAACCATGTTACTTGCAGATGAAGCAAGCTAGGTCAAAACAGTCAGATCATTCATTGTGCAATGGATGGTGGCCATTCTTGAAGAATTTGGGCACCATGATCATTCATCAAGAGTTCATATGAGTTGTGACATCATTTTGAATCAAGATCTCAAGTGATTAGGGTTTGGAATTCATCAGAACATGGTTCAGTCAACCAAAACCCTAGCAAAGTCAACTGTGGTCAACTGTGCATTTAATCAGTGATTTGATGATGGGAATTGGTTTGAGAGGTCTCATTCATGTCCATATAAGCCTCATATAACATGTCAAACATCATCATTGAAGAATTTGAAGTCAGACAAGAAATTTCCAAAAATAGTAAGTTGACCTGTAATTGGAATTTGCCAAAAATGGAAAGTTCTTCTCCTCAAATTTACATCATCATACAAGATTCAAATGAATTTTTGTCCAACATGAAAGTTGAAGATCTTGTTCTGCCATTTCCAAAAAGTCCAAGAACACTTATTTCTCATTTATGGTTGGCAAGTTATGATCAAATCATTCTCAAGAATTTTTGAACTTCAAAGTGAGATAACTTCCAAACCATTTGGCCAAATTGAGTGAGGTTTTTTGCTACAAGTCACATTTGATATGCTCTATCCAAATCCTTCATCACAATTCACCAAAAATCATCCAATCAAAATGGCCTTTTTCAAGTGGTTTGAATTAAAAAGTGGTGAGGTGAAAAATGAACTTTCAAATTAAGCCTTGCCAATACATTTTACCAATTGTAAATGTTCAGAAAGTACATTTTGGATATGCCTAAGCCCATTTTCGCACTGTAGCATGCCATGCACATGCAATTTGAGTGGATTTCACTAATTGGCAAAAACACTTCATTAAGCAAAACGCAATTACCATTCCACTAACCAAGCTTATGCTTTGATAATCAGAGTATATATGACTCATTTCTGATTGAAAAACCCTAGCCACTATTCACAAACCAGATATGAAATTCATTTCCTCTCAAAATTCTCATTCTTCATTTTGGAACTTTTCTGAAAAATCTCAAAAGGACTCGTGTTCTTGAGCATTGTGCCACCATCTAACAACATTTTTGGAGCTTTAGCAAGTATCATTTCATCACTGTAAAGCCATTTGCAGCACTGTTGCATTGAAGCTCCTTCCATGGCAGGTCAAATTTGGAGCTTTACCAAGCAAGCTTGAGCCACGATCCTACTTTTATTCATCAATACAAACCTCCAGGCGCATCTGTTTCAGCTCAACACGGCCAAATAACCACTGTTTCATCACTGCATCTTCAAAGAGGTTGGTTTTCGATCCTCTTCATTCTTAAAATCGTGCTATGCTTATTAAAGATCTTGCCATGCTGAGTTCACTGAATGTTGTAGTTTTGAAAATGGTTAAGTATTAAGAGAGAAATATGGATTCAAAGTTTGGTTGTTAAACTTTATTTTGCTCGATGCTTCCATGATAGTTTGAATTAGGGCTAAGCATTGTTGGATTGTTAATGTACTCTGTGAGATGAACACATTGGTATATTGCTTTTTGATTTTGGTTACCATTTGTTCTTGCTGGAAATTTCGTTGAAGAACACATTGAAGATGCATAAACCCTAAAATTTCTGAACCCAGATCGTGTTTAATCCTGTGGAATTTCGTCTGCATGCGTTTTTACGTTTTTCCGCCATGCACCAATGAGCACATGACACTCCCTTAAGTGAAACGCAACGTTTCACTTAAGGGACCGGTTTATTACAAATATGCCACTGCCGGTTTTAATATTTAATTAAATCATTTTCATTTTCATTATTTATTTCATTTGGCATGGCAATCTTCAAAAATTCATAAGTTCTTCAATATTTGTCCAAATTTGATGGGATTTTTTGTGAAATGCTCCTCTTGATCTCTAGTTTATTATGGTGAGTTTTCCAGATTTTTTGCATGTGTGGATTTTAAAATGTGCTAGGGTTTGTTCATGTTGTCCATTTTGTGTATGCCATGCCATTTTGCTTGTGAAATGATGATGCTTGCTCCAATGCCTCTCAAATTTTTTGTGCTTAAACTAGACATGTCATGGTGATTTTGGTGTAGAGTTTGTAATTTTATCATTGCTGGTTGGTGAGTTATGATTTTTTGTATAGGGGTGTGACAATTTGTGTCACACCATGCATGTCGAACTTCATGATTTTAATTACCATGCTTATTGAACTCAAATTGGTCTGGATTTTTGCATGAAGATACTTGTGGATGTCTAGTTTACATGTGAATTTTTATGGAATTATTGATGGCATTTCCTATTTGTTTGGAATTTTCTCCCCTGTTTGGTCATTTGTTGACTCCTTTGTGACACATGATGTTATATGATTTGTGAAATCCTCATGCTTAATTGGATGGACTTGAAATTTGACATGTGATTTGTAGACATCTTAAAGTTTGTCATGGTTTTGGTCTCATTCATTTATCATGTGTTGTCACTGTTTTATGTTTAATTGAAGTTGGTGCATGTTTTGTTGCTTTGTATGAGTTTTCTTGAACTTGCTCTGACTTTCTGATTTTCATTGACCTACTTCGTTTGATCCAAATGAGCTGAAATTTGGTATGCTTATCATGTTATAGATGATGCTTGATCATGAATTATTTGAAAATTTATTGAAATGTTTGTGATTGGTTTTGAGTGGAATCATTCTGTTGACTTCTTTGAGGTTCTATATGACATGCTTTGACCTAATTGGCTTATGAAATGATAATGATGATTGATATGAACATGAAACCACTTGGGTTTGTTTCTTAATTGTTTGAACTTGATTTTGGATAGATTTCACTTGCTGTTTTGGATTTCTTATCTCTTTTTGACCCTAGGCTTGTCCTAGTGGTCTTGTTGCTCATGTTTAAGTTTGTTTTTTCAGGTTAAGAAGCAAATGCCTTAAGGAGACTTATGCAAGTTGATTAATTTTGTTTGATTATCATGAATTAACTTGTTTGTTTTGTAGGATGCTTAGCTCACATGCTTTGAGCTTTGTGCATTGCACAATTGAATGATTGTGTTGACTATTGATCCTTATCTTATATTGGTTTTGAATTTGAATTGTATACTGATTTTGTTTGACTGGTTTCAGGTACCATTAGTTGCTCAGTTCTTTTAAGAACTTGCTTTGCTTTGCTTGATAGCATTTGCATTGAGGTAGAATCTCTTGTCTTCATGTAGTCTGGAAGACCTGGCCTGTTACTTGGCCAAGCAACTGTCTGAAGTCCTCCTTAAGAGGCAATGTTTATGTTTGTTTACTTTTGTCCCAAGCAGGAAAAGTCCTTTTAATAAGGCAATTGGTAGAACCCAAGAGATATGTAACCTATCTCCTACTATTCTGTGTGTCACTCACCTTGCTCACACCACATGTGTTGATGCATAGTGAGTAAAAACCCAAGATCTATCGAGTCAATAATCTGTGGAGAGAGTTCCTACTTTCTGAACTCTCACACCTTCTGATATTCAAATGCTCTCCCTGACCAGGGATAAGAGCAATGAGGCACACCCCTCATATCCTCTCATCTGCTTCACCTTGGCTCTCAATGTCAAGGTTAAGAGCACCATTAACCCTATTCCAGTTGGCTTCAATGCCTAACCCTTTGTATGAGCCTAATTGCTTGGTTATAGAGTGTGCTGAATGACTTCATTTGGTTGATTACTTACTTCATATGCACATGTTTGCTTGTATGCTTTGTGCATTTATCATCATTAATTGCTCATTAGTGCATGATCATTTCATTTGTCTTTGTGACATGTCTTTGTTATTTGCCCATTGAGGACAATTGTAAGACCATTCATTGGCCATTGTTCCTATGATATGGAAGTGAGTATAAGACCATTTCATTGGCCACTCATCTTCTCTTTGCTTGATGCATTTGTTTTTTGTATGTGAGGATGCAATTGTAAGTCCGTGTAATTTGGCATTTGTTTTCCTATGATCATATGTTGGAGTTTAGAGTAAGCCCAGATAAATTGGCATCTGACATCCAAATGTTTGCTTTGTTGATTGGAGATTGGTATAAGCCCAGATAGATTGGCATCCGGTATCCACTTTTTATTTCTTTGTTGAGGAGATTGGTATAAGTCCATAGAGTGGCCTCTGATATCCAGTTTTGTTTTAGGAGATTGATATAAGTCCAGTGATTGGCATCCGGTATCCGCTTTTGTTGACTTTCTTCTTTTGTTTGCTTTTGTGTTATTATTCATTGCCTATTCCAAAGGACACACTTGAGTCATCTTCTATATGATTTCAAGAGGTGAACCTTCTAGGAAGTTTTACAATCCATCTTCATCCATTCATCCCTTTTTGTCCTAAACCTTTTCACACATTACTTTCAAAACTTGAGATAAATATCGTGCAAACATCTTCATGTTTTCAAATTAAAAACCTGGACCACAAGTCCTTGACTTTTCAAACTCCATTTCATAATACTTCTTTTGAACCAATCCTAATCATACTTTGACACTACTTTCATGAATACTCATAATCAATTAACTTCACCCATTCAATGGTTTTGTGGCTTTGTCCATTCTTGCTAAGTTTTCATACATTAGCCATATGTTTGATTTATCCTAGTTGGTTGATGTTAATCTCACCTATTTGTCCTTAGTTGATTGAATTGTAAGTCTTCCTTGCTTATTATAGGGTTAACCCCTCACTAGCAAGTTGAAGCTTTTCTCACGTGGTGGACTTGTTGTTTGTATAAGGTTGAGTTTTCTCCCGTGGATAACGTAAGACCTTAGGGCTTGTGTTTAAAATTGAATCCACTAACTTTTGGAAATCTTTTAGCCGAACTACGGCCGTTTTGATCCTTACCTTTGATGGAAGGTACGTAGGCAACGGGTTCATCCGTTCGAACACAAAAATAATTAACTTGTATATTCTTTTCTCATCATCCCAATCATGTTTGCACAATAAATATTTCATAACAAATAACAATTTTGTACAACAAGTGTGAAAAGGGCTACCTAGGAGTACCTAGGACGTAGTGGGTGCCTAACACCTTCCCATTGCGTAATTTACCCCTTACCCAGACTCTCTGATCTTTTTTATTAGTTTTCTACGCGTAAAACTTCTTAGGCTTTTGTTCGCTTTTTAGCCAGTCCTTTGGATAAATAAAAGTGCGGTGGCGACTCGATTCATTGTATGTTTTGCTTATGATTTAATCAATAGATCATATAGCGACGAATACACCGCTACAGAAAAGTGGCGACTCCACTGGGGAAAACATTAGACCTTCCTTGGTGGTATTGCCTACTTTTCACCCTTGTTGTGATATATTGTTATTTGTTATATGACATATTTTTGTACAATTTGGGATAACTGTATTGATTGTAATGTTTGAATTGCTTGATATACAATTGCTGTTTGCTTTGGTGATCTCTGTGAGATGAGTTCTATACCCGAACTCGAGTGCACCTTAGGATAGGAGAATGGCATAGTCTTGTTGACTGGTGTGGAGTATTCCTTAGCCAGTTGACTTGCGAGTCCATTCACTTGGTGGAGGTCATGTTGGATTAATAATGTCACACAAGTTATTTGTGGTTAGGCATTATTCTTTCAATCATGTGCCGCAGAAGCCAATGACCTTAGTTTACCAAGCCCATCTTGGCCTATTTTTAAGACGTAGTGCGGAGGTCGTTCAGATGTAAGTTCTGATGCGATTGTTACGCGATACTACACTCATAAGAGTTTCTCTTGAGAATATTTTTGGAATACGAGTATTCGTTCCTCCGATAATATTCGAAAGATGGAACGATGATTATGGGAACCTCTGGTAGAACATGTCTGGCAGGTTTAAACCCTAGTACACTCCCTTTGGGTGGTTCTTAACCGAGACTCCATGCTCGTGACTCTCAACAAACCCGTGATTCGTGGTTGAGTCGTTCAGACAACCTTAATATCAATGGAACCTGGGTGTTGATCAGGTGTAAAACCTAAATCCCCTAAACGGATGGTTGATATTAAGGATGCTTGAGCCGGTTCATGTACCGTTAATATCAATGGAACTTGGGTGTCGATAAGGTGAAAACCTAAATCCACCAAAATGGATGATTGATATTAGGGATACAATGAGCTTTCCCATGACCTTTGTTTGGTGTGACTTGCTTGATCCTTGAGTGTGATTGTTGCATTCATGCATTCACGCATTCATCTGCATTCATGTCATCAGAAAAAGAAAAATTTCAAGGAACTTAAAGGGTTTATTTGCAAAATTTTCAGACATGGAAAGACCAAAAAGGCATACAAAGAAGTACAACTTTAGACAGCCCGATGTGAAAGAGTTAAGGAATCTGACATCTTATGTATTAGATCCCTTGGGTTTCAAAGCTCGATATGGGAAGCTTTTACCTCTGCTGACTACCCAGGTGGATGAAGGGTTGATGAGTACTCTAGCCCAGTTTTATGATCCGCTGTATCACTGCTTCTTATTTCTGGACTTCCAGTTGCTGCCAACTTTGGAGGAGTATTCTCACCTTATTGGGATCCCGATTCTGGATCAAGTGCCGTTTAGTGGCCTAGAGAGTGTTCCGACCGCTCGAGAGATTGCGAGTTTGTTGCACATAGATGAAGATCTGATTAGAGCTAATCTGACTACCAAAGGCGGAATTCAGGGTTTTCCTTCCGAGTTCCTCATTGCCCAAGCTACCTTTTATGGGAAGGCCATGAGTGAGGATGCCTTTGAGGCTCTGTTTGTGTTGCTCATCTATGGATTAGTGCTATTTCCCAACTTCGACAAGTTCGTGGACATGAACGCCATTAGGATCTTCTCAGTTCTTAATCCCGTTCCGACTTTGTTGGGCGATGCCTATGTCTCTTTGCATCTGAGGAATGCAAAAGGTGGAGGAGTTATTGTCTGCTGTCTACCCCTGCTGTACAAGTGGTTTATTTCGCACTTGCCGCAGACAGTTGCTTTCAAGGAGAACAAGGGATGTCTACGGTGGTCTCAGAGACTTATGTCTCTCACTAATGATGACATCACTTGGTATGATCGCGTGTATGATACCGTCCAGATCATTGACTATTGTGGTGAATTCCCTAATGTGCCTCTTCTTGGCACATGTGGTGGGATCAGCTACAATCCGATTCTCGCACGACGTCAGCTTGGGTTCCCCCTAAAGGATAAACCCCATAACATTCTGTTAGAAGGTGTGTTCTTTCAGGAGGGTAAAGATCCCCAAGGCCTGAAAGCCAGATTTGTCCGTGCTTGGCGCAGTATTCACAAGAAGAGTAGGAACGAGTTGGGTCCAAAGAACTGCATTGCTTTGGAGCCATACACCTCTTGGGTCAGACAAAGAGCTGCCGTGTACTTGATGCCGTACGACTATCCGAGACCTACACCGTTGGATGTGGCTGGGCCTTCAACCCTCCCTACCCAACGTGTAGAGGAGTTGAGAGAGGAGGACCTTTCACGTGCTTGGATCCGTGAAAGAGAAGAACTGCTTCAGCAGCTTAAGGAGAAGGACGCTATGATTGAGTTCCTCGAGCATCGAGTGATTGACGATCCGAACGACACTTGGACTTCTCTGCTTCCTCAGTCTTCCAAATTCTGGAAGAGGAAGTATGATCGACTTGCAAAGGAGAAAGCAGACATGGAAGCGGCCTATGAGAGAGAGATCAAGAAGTTGTGTACTTCTCGTCTTCCAGCATCCCGAGCTTCTAGGGATCCATAGGATGTTTATTTCCCTTTTCTCTTTGTAATGTTAAAAATGCTGTACTTCTTTGTCTCAATATATTGAATGAAATATTTCCCATGAGAAATTAAAATGCTTCAACTATTCAAAATATTGCAAATAATACCCTAAGGGTTCCTTGAAAATAAACAAAGCATCTGCACAAGCATTTCATGTATCATTTTTGCATAAGCAGGTACCCTTTGTTTCTGGTCTTCTTGTCCTAACTCTGTGTTCTTCATTTATTTTGAAGACAAGCTGACTCACCGGTATTATACGCGAGTCAATTCTGCAAGAGTGATGGAGCAGCTAGAACAAGAGAACAGAGAATTGAAAGAAGAGGTCGCCAAACTTGGCGCTTTGATGGAGCAACTCCTCGCTGCTCAAAATCAACCTTCTCCACCTCCTGCAACTCCTCCCCAGATGACAGTTATTTCAGAGGTCTCCACTTCGACTGTGCCAGTCAGTGCTCATGTGCCCAACGCTATGCCACCCGGTTTCCCTTGGGGAATGCCTCCAGGTTTTATGCCGGATATCCCTGCGCCAACCTTTGCTCACATGCCGGCATCTAGCCCGGTCCCTGTCGCCGCTCCTCCTGTCGTGCATACCATGCCAAGGGTAGACGACACCATCTATCACTCTGAGCCGTCTGAGGGCACGGACGTTCATGAAAAGATGGACGCCATGAACGACCAATTCCTTGAGCTGAGGACCCTTCGAGGTAAAGATTTGTTCGGCAAGTCTGCTGCCGAGTTGTGCCTTGTTCCCGGTGTGAAGATACCGATTAAATTCAAAGTACCTGACTTTGAAAAGTATAAAGGGAACACCTGTCCACTCGCTCACCTGGTCATGTACGCCAGGAAGATGTCCACTCAGACAGATAATGAGCAGCTTCTGATTCATTATTTTCAAGATAGCTTGTCCGGTGCAGCGCTCAGATGGTACATGAGCTTGGACAGTGCCAATATCAGATCCTTCAATGACCTTGGCGAAGCTTTCGTGAAGCAATATAAGTACAACGTCGATATGGCGCCTGACCGAGATCAACTCAGGTCCATGTCGCAGAAGGACAAGGAAACTTTCAAGGAGTACGCCCAGAGGTGGCGAGAGCTGGCAGCTCAGATCACTCCACCGCTCGAGGAGAAAGAAATGACCAAGATTTTCTTGAAGACTCTTGGCTCATTCTATTATGAGCGGATGGTAGCAAGCGCTCCCTCTGATTTCACCGAGATGGTGAACATGGGGATGCGACTTGAGGAAGGCGTCCGTGAAGGACGGTTGGCGAAAGATGAGAGCTCTTCTTCTAAACGATATGGGGCGTTTAAGAGGAAGGAAGGGGAAGCACATGCTGTGCAATCCCATCCCAAGCATAGAAGACCCTTTATTCAGAGGAAGCCTGCACGTCGTGCCGGTCATCAGCACCAGGTGGCTCATATAGCACCTGTCTTTAAAGACAATGCTCAGCAACATCAACAATATCAACATCAGCAACAATATCAACAACCGCAGTATCAGCAACAACACCGTCCACAGCAACAGGCTTACCAGCCTCGTGGAAGTACAACCAATCAAGCTAACTTGAATTATGATAGGAAGAAGATCAGCTTCGATCCAATTCCTATGACATATGCAGAGCTTTATCCTTCCTTGTTGGAAAGGAAATTGGTTTCTCCCAGGGATCCTCCTGCCATTCCTGCAAATCCACAATGGTGGTATAAACCAGACCAACATTGTGTTTACCATTCCGGTGCTCTGGGTCATAACATAGAAAATTGCTACCCACTCAAGACTAAGGTTCAAGACCTTATGAGAAGTGGAATCTTGAGCTTTGAAGATTCAGGCCCGAATGTCACCAAGAACCCATTGCCTGCGCATGGGAAATCAGTCAATATGATTCAGGAATGCCTTGGGAAGTACAAGGTCAGATATGTAAGCCACATCAGGCAGTCGTTGGTTGAATTACATCGTTTGCTGTGTCAGTACAGCTACTTAGAGCATAACCACGACAAGTGCCGCGTCTGCTCGGTTAACCGCTTGGGTTGCAATCAGGTCCGCAGAGAACTCCAAAAGTTGTTGGATGAGGGTACCATTGAGATTCTGCAGAATCGCAATGTTGATAAAGCCGAGCCTGAGGTGAATGTGATTTCACCAGTGTTCAAGTTACCCGAGCCTGTTGTTATTCGTTACAATAGCAACAAGCCGAAGGCTTCCCCTTCTTTGGTCATTAAGCCTGCCGGCCCTGTGCCTTATTCCTCTGACCGAGCTGTGCCATTCCGATACAACCCTGTTGCTGTGCAAGATGGGGTAGAAATGCCTTTACCTTCAACTTCCGTGACCACTGTAGCTGATGTAAGTGGGTTGACCCGAAGTGGTCGTGTATTTTCTGCGCCTCCTAAGGCTGTTGCTTCTGAATCTGCTGAACGTCCGGTTGGGACCGCTGTAAATGTGCAGAATCCGGCACTTGATGTTGCCAAATCATCCTCCTCTGTACAAAAAACTCCTATTTCTTCGGTTGGCCCGAGTGGCATTGTAGATGAAGAATCTGATGAGATGCTGAGGCTCATCAGAAAGAGTGAGTACAACATTGTAGACCAGCTTCTACAAACGCCATCCAAGATTTCCATTCTTTCTCTGCTGCTGAATTCAGAACCCCATAGGGAGGCTCTGCAGAAAGTCTTGGATCTGGCATATGTCGATCACGACGTCACTATTGAGCAATTTGATAGTATTGTTGCAAACATTACCGCTTGCAACACCTTGAGCTTTTGTGACGCTGATCTCCCTGAGGAGGGAAGAGACCACAACATGGCTTTACATATCTCCATGAATTGCAAATCTGATGCAATGTCCAATGTGCTGGTGGGCACTGGATCTTCTCTAAATGTATTGCCAAAATCCACACTCTCTCGATTGTCATATCAAGGTCCTCCTATGAGGCAGAGTGGGGTTGTTGTGAAAGCATTTGATGGGTTGCGCAAGACCGTGATTGGGGAAGTTGATCTCCCAATCAAAATAGGACCAAGTGATTTCCAAGTTACCTTCCAGGTAATGGATATCCACCCATCTTATAGCTGTCTCTTGGGCAGACCATGGATTCACGAGGCTGGCGCCGTGACATCCACCCTACACCAGAAGTTGAAATTTGTCAAAAATAAGAAACTGGTTGTGGTAGGGGGAGAAAAGGCTCTCCTGGTTAGCCATTTGTCTTCTTTCTCATACATTGACGCTGAGGATGAAGTTGGAACTCCGTTCCAAGCTTTATCTATTCATGAACCAATCGAGAAGAAGTCTCCATCATTTGCTTCCTACCGTGATGCAAAGCTGGCCATTGAGTGTGGTGCAGTTGCTGGTTTAGGGAAGGTGATTGAACTTGAAGACAACAGATCCCGGGCTGGCATTGGCTATTGTTCTGGGGCATGCAATGAGCAAGGTTTGTTCACGAGTGGAGGATTCATCCATACTGATCAACCTGAGGAGGAAGATGCTGCCATCTTGGAAGAGGATGCAGAGGACGTGAACAATTTTGTTATTCCTGGTGGTGTCTGCCACAATTGGGTCGCTGTAGATGTTCCTACAGTCATCCATAGATCAGAGTAATTTTTCACTTTGTTTAAAACCCTTCTCCCATGCCAAAAGGAGAAGTGATGACATTGTTGGCAAAGCATATATACAATGATGTTTTCATTCAATTAATGCATTGTTAAACATTTGTTTTTCCTTTGTTTTCACTTTTTGCTTTTTGCATGAAATCAGTGATCACAAAAAACCCATAAAAACAAGAATAAAAGCAATCTTTTTTCATCTGCATAATGGTTTGTTTGTTTAAATTCTAAAGTTTTTCCTTAACTAAAATCATTATGCAGGTTGATCCTAAAACCCATTGAACAATGATCCAACGCCGTCTCCCAATTTTGAATTCCCTGTATTTGAGGCAGAGGAAGATGACGTCGAGGGGATTCCTGACGAGATTACCCGTCTCCTTGAGCACGAAGAGAAGATCATTCAGCCGCATCTCGAAGACTTGGAAACAGTCAACTTGGGGTCTGAGGATTGTGTTCGTCTGGTGAAGATTGGGGCACTTCTTGAAGGGTCTGTCAAGGAAGATTTGATCAGTTTGCTACGAGAATATTCAGATATCTTTGCTTGGTCCTATGAAGATATGCCGGGTTTAGATATAGATATTGTGCAACATTTCCTGCCTTTGAAGCCTGAGTGCATGCCTGTGAAGCAGAAGCTCAGAAGAACTCATCCAGATATGGCAGTGAAGATCAAAGAGGAAGTTCAGAAGCAAATTGATGCGGGGTTTTTGGTGACTTCTTCGTATCCTCAATGGGTGGCCAATATTGTGCCTGTTCCTAAGAAGGACGGAAAAGTCCGTATGTGCGTTGATTATAGAGATTTGAATAAAGCTAGTCCAAAAGATGATTTTCCCCTACCACACATTGACATGTTGGTAGACAATACAGCTAAATTCAAAGTCTTTTCCTTTATGGACGGATTTTCCGGATATAATCAAATTAAGATGGCACCAGAGGATATGGAGAAGACAACATTCATCACACCTTGGGGAACATTCTGTTATCGAGTGATGCCCTTCGGTTTGAAGAACGCCGGAGCCACGTATCAACGAGCTATGACTACCTTGTTTCATGACATGATGCACAAGGAGATAGAGGTCTATGTTGATGATATGATTGCTAAGTCCCGAACGGAAGTTGAACATGTTGAGCATTTGTTGAAGCTTTTTCAGCGTCTGAGGAAGTTTAAACTTCGCCTGAATCCGAACAAATGTACATTTGGAGTCCGTTCCGGCAAATTGTTGGGTTTTGTGGTAAGTGAAAGAGGTATTGAAGTTGATCCTACAAAGGTCAAAGCAATACAAGAGATGCCTGCACCCAAAACTGAGAAGCAAGTCCGAGGTTTTCTTGGCCGCTTGAACTACATTTCCAGATTTATATCCCACATGACTGCCACATGTGCGCCGATATTCAAGCTCCTCCGGAAAGATCAGTCTCATGATTGGACCGAAGATTGCCAGAAAGCTTTCGACAGTATCAAAGAGTATCTGTCTGAACCTCCGATCTTGTCTCCGCCTGTAGAAGGAAGACCTCTGATTATGTACTTGACAGTTCTTGAGGACTCGATGGGTTGTGTACTCGGTCAACAAGATGAATCAGGGAAGAAGGAGTTTGCTATATACTACCTCAGTAAGAAGTTTACTGATTGTGAGTCTCGGTACTCTATGCTTGAGAAGACGTGTTGTGCTTTAGCTTGGGCTGCTAAGCGTTTGCGCCAGTACATGATAAATCATACAACTTGGTTGATATCCAGAATGGATCCGATTAAGTATATCTTCGAGAAGCCTGCTTTAACTGGGAGGATTGCCCGTTGGCAGATGTTGTTGTCTGAGTATGATATTGAGTATCGAGCTCAGAAAGCTATCAAAGGTAGTATCTGTCGCATCCGCGAAAAAAACAACCGGCGGGCTGAAACAAAAACAACACAGAGCCGCCACTGCGCGTTATTTATCCCAAACTAGGGAAAGGAAACGCTCAGAGAAACCTGGAAAAAGCATGGTCTCGCGACCAAAGAGAAAGGGTAAGGGAGTCGGTTACGCAAGGGGAAGGTATTAGCACCCCTCATGTCCGTCGTACTCGACGGGATCCACGCTCTAAGAAAAGAAAAGGTTGCTAAAACATCACACACACACACACCGAAGACAACACAGATGGGGTTAAGAGGAAGAGAGCTCGATAGGACATCGCGTCCTATGCCTACGTATCTCGTCTGGAACGAGAATCAGAGCTGCCGTAGTTCGGCTCACGCACGCCAAACAAGCAAACACAAACACAGGCAAACATGGAGCCTGAATGCCAATCACTTGACTTACATCAGCATCCGAACCAAAACGCACAAGAAGGCAAATGCGGAGCCCGAAAGCCAATCACTGGACTTACATCGGCATCCGAACCAAACACACACACACTGGAACCTGAGTGCCACTCGATGGACTTACATCAGCTTCCAAGCACACAACAACCAACAAGTTAATAGGGAGTCGGGAACTCGAGCCTATAACTGTCAAGCACACACACAAAAAAGAAAAAAAGTGCCCGGAGAGACCTCGCACGGTCTCCTGCCTACATACCTCGTCTGGAACGAGGATCATGGCGATGTAGTTCCCCTGAAAGGGAAAGAAAATCTAGCCAGAAACCAAGGGGAGACACACTACCAGGGAGCTGGACTCGAGCCTAGTGTTATCATGCATCATTACCCTATGTTGTGGTTTCTACCTACTTGCGCAACAACAAGCTAATCCTAACCAGGAAAAACAAGCATGCAAGCATCAACCAAAATAAAACAAACATTTCACATAGCACACACTATATCCAGTCAAGTGAGGCTCAAACAAGGGTGGACTGCCGAGGCAAGTCATCTGTACAAGGTAGAGTTAGCTCTTAACCTTGCCATTGAGAGGCTAAGGTGAAGCTGATGAAAGGTGAGTGAAGATCAGACTTCACAGCTCTTATCCCTGTCCAGGGAGAGCTTCAGACAAAGGAGCGTGGGTCCAGAATGGAGGGACCCTTCTACGCTCAAGACTCTGACACAACTGTACAAAGTACAAGATCTTGGGTTTGTGTCCCAATGCATCTACACAGTGGTGTGAGCAGAGGGACGACTCAACAGAATAACGGGGGATAGATTGCATATCCCTTGGGTTCCGCCAATTGCCTCATAGAGGTCTTTACCTGCTTGGCACAAAAGTAAACAATCACAAACATCGCCTCTTAAGGAGGGCTTCAGACAGTTGCCTGGCTAAATAACAAGCCAGGTCTTCCAGACTACATGAAGTATAGAGATTCTACCTCAACTGGTTAAAAAACCAAGCAGCAACAAGCAAGTTCTTAAAGAACTGTAAGCGACTAAATGTACTTGAAATCAATCAAGTATCATCAGTACTCAGACAAACCAACAATAAACAGCAAAAGTCAATCTATACAGACAACACAGGTTAATGCACATAAGTGCAAGCCATGAGCTCAAACTCAAGCTTCTAACCCTACAAAACAAAATCATGTTAGTGGACAACATCAAACAAATTCAATTTGCAACTTGCATTTATCTCCTTGAGCCTTTTGCATTTCATCCTGAAAATCCACACCAAATGTGAGAAACTAGACCACTAGGCCAAGCCTAGGGTCCAAAGGGGATAAAAAAATCAAAACAGCAAGTGCAAACCAACCAAAATCACATTCAAACAAATTAAAAGCAAATGCAATTGGTCCCATGCTCATATCAATCACCATTATCATTTCATGCACAATTTAACATCAATCATGCAATTTGCAACTTCAAAAGTCCAAACAGAACTATCTCAATCAAAAGCATACCAAAACAATTCAATTAATTCCACAAAAATTCACACCTAAACAGGACACATTCAAGGTATAACATGTCAATTTTCAGCTCAATTGGACAAAATAAAGTAGGTCAATAAAAATCAAGAAGTCCAGACACATTTATACAAGCCAATTCAAGGCATTCAAACAAGCATCAAATTCCATAAATCATAAAACAGTGACAACAATTAAGAAATGAATGGGATCAAAACCATGATGTCCTATAATGTGTCTAGAATGCCCATGTCAAATTTCATCTTCATCCAATACCATATGAGAATTTCACAAGCAAAATGCCAACATGTGTCACACAAATTCACAAAATGAGCACACAGAGAAGAAAATTATCAATCAATTAGAAAATGCCATCAACAATTCCAGAAACATTCTCATGTAATCTTGACATATCAATGATCATCCACACAAAATTTCAGCTCAAATCAACATCCCTAAGCATTTTAAATAAAATCAGAAAGTTGACCTAGCTTGGTGTGACACAAATTGTCACACCTCTATTCAAAAAATCATATCTCCATCACCAAGTATCCAAAAATCACAAACTCTACATGAAAATCACCATCAACATGTCCAGAACAAGCATAAAAATTTTCATTCATTTCTTTAAAGGTATGAGTATTTCATGAAGGTTTTGGCAAAACATACATAAATGTGACACATTCAACAAACCCTAGGTCAATTATTTTTCTACACATGCAAAAAATCCACAAAAATCACCATAAAATTCTACACATCATCATGAGCATTATGCAAAAAGTCTCACTCAATTTGGATAAAAAATGAGTGAGATATGAATTTTATAAGATCATGGCATCAAATGAAAATAAAAATGAAAAAAGAAAATGAAATAAATATTAATTTATGCGCCAGTGGCATTTTTGTAATATTAATGCCACTGGCCAAAACGACGTCGTCCTGAACACATGCAGTGGCACGCGCTCATTGGACCTGGGAAGCGGGAAACGCGAATTCAAAATGCCAAGCGCACATGACGGATCAAAGTGAAATATTTTCCAGAATTTGGAGTTCTTCATCGTATTCATATGTTCGTCAAGCTGCAGATTCCGTCACGAGCTTTTCTCAACGAAAACGCATAATCCGCACACCATTCTCTCCGTCTCTCAACCTAGATCACAAATATGCTAATGATTTCTCCTAACTCTCACTGTAGCGACGGGATCGAGCATTTTAAGTTAAGCACATCAAACTTTAGATTCAAATATCTCATTCAATATTCAACTAAATCACAAACCACAAGTTGCATCGTGTTCTACATCACAAGATCTACAAAAGCCATGTAATGATTGAAGCAATTAGTGAAATCGAGTTCTGACCTTAAAATGACGACAGTGATGAATCCGCGAGCTTCACCATCCAAATCGTGAAAACAGATGAAGATTAATGTCCAGGAAGATGATTGGAATGATTAGGTTAGCTCGGAGATGCTTCAATTGCAAGATTCATCCATTTGCCATTGTTGAGCTTGCTTCCAACAGTTGAGATTCTTGAAGGTTCTTGCACTAATTCACCAAAACAGTTGTAGATCTTGGTTCATGGAGCACGAATCAAAAAGAACTTTGTAATTTGGTTGAGATTTGATGGAGTTTTGATGAAAAATGCTTGATGAAGTTCTTGAGAAATTGAGAGAAAATGGAGGGAAAAGTGGTTACAGCTCTTGAGAATTGTGATTATGATCAACATTCTGTTACAATTAATCATTTATACCAATGCCTTAATCACTTCTTAATCTCAAATTAACAAAAATGAGTTGGATTAATGTTAATGCACTTTAAGTGAAAGGTCAGAAATAGCCTTGCCAAATATTGCACCATGACAGCTCATGACAGTTGGAACAAGTCACATTTTGCATTTGGAGAGTGTTGCAAAAAGTCCCATTCCAAAATTCCATGTATTTCTCAAATTGGACCATTTTGCCCTTGGATTTTAATTGTTGCACTTGAAAATTGACCTTTTGCATTGACCATTTTTGATGAATTTTGATTATGCACCATGAAAGTACATGTGAAATGGAGTTTGCTCATAAAAAGATCACTCATTTTGGACATTCCGTGTGAAGTTATGCCACTTTGATTATAGGCATTTTTGGAAAATGAATGGACTATAACTTGTCAACCATACATGGGAATTTCAAGTTCTTGGACTTTTTGGAAAGGTGAGAGCAAGATCTACAACTTTCATGTTGGACAAATTTCCATTTGAAGCTTTTTTGGACACGTAATTTTGTGATGAAAAACTTTCCATTTTTGGAAACTTCCATTACAAGTCACTTTCTATTTTTGGCAGCTTTTGTCCTGACTTTATTTTCTTCATTCTTGAGCTTTGACATGTCAAATGAAACTTATTTCAACACGAATGAAGTGTATCCAACTCTCTCCCACCTCCAAATCCATAAAATCAAGCACAGTTGACCACAGTTGACTTTTCTGATTGATAGATGAATTTGGCAATGCACTGATCAAGTTGAGCCCCAATTCTCTGATGAAATGGCTCAATGACGAAACCCTAGCCTCAATAAGCTCAATACAATCATGTAATGATCCCCATATTCATTGCAGACCCCATCTCCTTGCCATGCCCTGATTGGCCCAATGCAACTGATTAGGGTTGACCAGTGGTCAAAACCCTAATCCCAAGGTAGTTGATCAAACCCTTCTGGAACTTCTTGGATGATATCAAGACCCTGACAATGATGATGTATCACCTCAACCAAGACCAAGCTCCATCTCCTTGAGAATCAAAAACCCTAATTTGGACTTCCATCCTTAGATGGCTAATGATCAGTCAATAAAACCCTAGGCCCGCATCTCCACCTCTTCATCTTCTGACCAAGACTTAGAAGGATGACTTGCACAATGTAACCACATGATATGCAATATGCAATGCCTAATGACCTAAAAAATGATATGCAATATGTTAAGCTAGTCCCAAGAGAGGAGGGCAAATTTTGAGGTGTTACAGTATCTTGACTGACCATTTAGCGCACCAGCCGATCGAAGATCATCAGTCTGTTCAGTATGACTTCCCTGATGAGGAAATTCTGTAGTGGTGTTCGCGGTGCGGTTTGGTCGGTTTTGACGATAAAAATCATCCGAACCGCAAGAGAAAAAAGCATGCGGTTCGGTTTGGTTCGATTGATTTTTAGAAATAAAACCAAACCAAACCAAACCAAACCAATGCGGTTTGGATTGGTTCGGTTGGTTCGGTTTTTTACAATATTTTTATTGAGTCATACATACACATATAGAGAACAACGGAGCTTTGTATTTAGTCATTCATACATTACTAAATAACATAAAAACTTATCATATTTAGACAAAAACTTCGCATTCAATATACACAAAATTAGATTAGACAAAAATGGAATAAAAAACATATATATAATAGTAGAATAAAATAATATCAAAGACATTATAATAAAACATAAAAAACATATGAGATGAGAGATTAGAGAAGATGAAAAAAAGAACATATGAGATGCGGGATTGAGAAGAAATGTGCGATAAAAACGTAATTGAAAGAGAAAATAGTAACATAAAAGATAAAAAAGAAAGAACATAAGAGATGAAATATTAGAGTAGAAAAAGCGAAACGTACATGGTAAAGAAGATGAGAAGAATGTGCGATACTACTGGGAGAGATTTAAGAAGGTTGAAATTGATATCCTAAGTGTGAGTAAGAGAAAATCATTTTTAATTGTAAGGTTAAGGCATACTAAGTTTGAGTTTTGGATTGGATGTGGGATAATTGAAGTTTGAGTTGTAACATAATGCGGTTTGGTTTGGTTTAGTTCGGTTTGAAAAATACAAACCGCAAACCAAACCAAACCGTGCGGTTTTGTTAGAGAATGACCCAAACGGATCCGAACCAAATGCGGTTTTTTGCGGTTTTGGTTTGGTTTGGTTTGGTTTGCGGTTTTCTATTGGGTTGGTTTGGTTTTGAACACCCCTAAAATTCTGTATTTGAAGATGAAAGATTGCGATGAGCCTACACTTGATGAAGGTCCGAAACCTGGTTCTAGATGGACGATGGTGTTTGATGGCGCTGTTAATCAATATGGGAATGGAATTGGGGCAGTGATCATTTCTCCTCAAGGTTCACACATTCCGTTTACAGCAAGGCTAACTTTCAAATGCACGAATAATATGGCGGAGTATGAAGCCTGTATTATGGGACTTGAAGAATGCATTGATTTGAGGATCAAGTATCTTGATGTGTATGGTGATTCGGCCCTGGTTGTTAATCAGATCAAGGGTGAATGGGAGACGAATCAGCCAGGTCTCATACCATACAGAGATTACGCAAGGAGAATTTCGACATTCTTCACAGAAGTTGAATTTTATCATATTCCTCGAGAGGATAATCGGATGGCAGATGCGCTTGCTACGCTTGCTTCCATGATTGTGGTCAGATGGTGGAATGATGTCCCCAATATTACTGTGATGCGCTTGGACAGACCCGCTCACATATTTGCAATTGAAGAAGTGAAAGATGACAAGCCTTGGTATTTTGATATCAAGAATTTCCTCCAGAACCAGGTCTACCCGCCTGGGGCATCTGTGAAAGATAGGAAAACTTTGAGAAGGTTGTCAGGCAGTTTCTACCTCAGTGGTGAAGTGCTGTACAAGAGGAATTTTGATATGGTTTTGCTCAGATGCGTGGATAGACACGAAGCAAACCTGTTGATGACTGAGGTCCATGAGGGCAGGCTACTATTGGCTGACAATGGAGTCTGACTGTTGCAAGTATGTGAAGAAATGTCACAAGTGTCAAATTTATGCGGATAAGATTCATATTCCTCCGACACTTCTGAATGTGATTTCATCACCATGGCCTTTCTCTATGTGGGGAATCGACATGATCGGCATGATTGAGCCGAAAGCGTCCAACGGACACCGATTTATTCTCGTAGCAATTGATTACTTCACCAAATGGGTTGAAGCCGCTTCGTACGCGAATGTAACCAGACAGGTGGTTGTGAAGTTTATCAAGAACCAGCTGATTTGCCGTTATGGTGTGCCAGAGAGGATCATTACTGATAATGGATCTAATCTGAATAATAAGATGATGGATGAGTTGTGCGCTGAATTCAAGATTGCACACCATAATTCCTCTCCCTACAGACCTAAGATGAATGGGGCTGTTGAAGCTGCTAATAAGAATATCAAGAGGATCATCTAGAAGATGACTGTCTCGTACAAGGATTGGCATGAGATGCTGCCATTTGCTTTGCATGGATATCGTACATCTGTACAAACTTCAACAGGGGCAACCCCTTTCTCTCTTGTTTATGGAATGGAGGCCGTTCTCCCAGTAGAGGTGGAGATCCCATCAATGCGAGTCTTGATGGAAGCCAAGTTGACTGATGCTGAATGGATTCAGAGTCGTTATGACCAGTTGAATTTGATTGAAGAGAAGCGATTAACTGCCATGTGTCATGGTCAGTTATATCAGCAGAGAATGAAGAAAGCATTCAATAAGAAGGTCAAACCTCGTGTGTTTCGAGAAGGTGACCTCGTGCTCAAGAAAGTTTTGTCTTTCGCGCCCGATTCCAGGGGCAAGTGGACTCCAAACTACGAGGGTCCATATGTTGTTAAGAGAGCCTTTTCAGGCGGAGCTTTGATGCTTACAACAATGGATGGGGAGGATTTCACTCGTCCTGTGAATTCAGATGCAGTCAAGAAATACTTTGCCTAAAAAAAAAAGGGTATATGCAAAAGAAAAACAGAATAGCTCGCTAAGCTGAAAACCCGAAAGGGCGGCTTAGGCAAAAATGAGCGTCTCGGTGGAGAACCCGCAAGGGTAATCCAGGCAAAAATTAGAGACTTGAAAAAAGAGAATATTTGCATCCCGCTAGATTGAGTACCTGGCAATCTAGGCAAAAATTAGGGATTTGGCAAGTAACTGCATCCTGACAAGACTTTCTGTTTCACCAGCTGTCTTTTCGTCAGAGGATTCTCGATTCGTCGTCAACTGAAGCTTCGAATACATCGAGATTCAAATTGGTAGAGAAAGGATCATTATGTTCAATGTAGCCCTCTTCCAATATATATCACTGATTTCGAATTTGTACAGATCTATGGAGTCTTGCCATTTGCATGCTACCATTCCATCAAATCAATTTGAGCTTTTTATCCAATTATTTGCACTCTTATTTGTTTCAATTCAACAAATGTTTTGCATGTTTTAAATTGATAAAATGTCATTGTTTTAAACAAATAAATTTTTCAAAAAATGTTATTTTAAACAAAGTGAACATTCACAAGGTTGAAAGGATACTCAAGAATATCTCAGTGCTCTCCCGAGGGTGGCATGATCTCCAACAGGTAAGACATTTGTTCATATTCCTGGTTTGGTTGTATCTTCTTTCTTCAGACCTTTGTTGGGGTTGTTCCTCAAGCAGAGTTGTTGGTGGGGTTGTTCCCAGTATAGTCGCAAGCAGAGTGTTGTTGAAGACTTCGTTTTCTCCAGCAGCAATCTTCCCCAGCATGGATGCTTTCCTTATGGAAGATTCGGCGGTTGATGGTTTGTCATCGTGGTGCCCCGTCACTTTCTCCAGTGGGTCGACATCCCCAGAGTTTATTTGTCTCCTCAGCACAGTCGCTAGCAGAGTTGTTGTCACTCTCTCCAACGCAGTTGCCAGTAGAGTTGTTGCTTTCTCTCTGTCAGAATGCTTATTCTCTTCAGCAGAGCAGGATTTATTTTCCTACTCAATGGTTGATTGGGTTGATATCCCAGTATCTTCATCCATTCTTTCCCAGCTTAGTCTGCAGAGCGGTTGTTGTGGCAGCTTCGCCTATTGAAATCTCTCTCGATCCCCAGTAGAGTGGCTTATGTGGAAGAATCTACTTGTGTGATCAGTTGGCTGTGTGTTCTCCTCAAGTAAAGTGGTTTGTTGCCAAAGCTACTTGTGTGATCATTCTCCCTCAGTGGGTTGTTCTCCAACGGAGTTTGTTTGGAGTTGCAAAGCTCTTTAATTCTCAGTTAATGCTGAGATCCTCTGCAGATACCTTGGGATTTCTCTTGTTCCCCGACAGATTCGTCTTGGTGGCTGTTTTGCCCGTTGTGACTTTTTGTACCCTGATTGGGTTGTTTGCTGATCCAGCACTCAGAAATTTGATGTTTCCTGATATTTCCGATCCCCTGCTTCCTTGCAGTACTCGCAGATCTTTGGTTTATAGCATAGAGATCTCCAACAGATTGGCTTTCCAGTTGGTTTTCCCCTGGAAGTATAATACCGGGCGTTTGTTTCCTGGACCTGTTATGTTAGATATGTCTGTTTTGTCAGCATTCATCAAACATAAATCACGCATATTCATGCATATTCATAAACATTCAGATATTCATGTTGCATTGTTTGCCATATATCTTTTGATTGTTGTGTCTCCTGCAACGGGTGATATAGGTCTCTTTATAGATCTTCTCTTAGCGGATGTTGGGTGTTAAAATCTCTCCATATAGAGTCAACCCCATAAGCAGAAAATGACTGTTGTCTTTCCTTCTGCAGTTCCCCACTGAGATATATCCTCGTGGATGACGGTTTCTTCCGTTTCCTCCCAACATATATATTGGGATGGATTTTCCTATTTGAGTTACATCCTCATTAGGACGTGTCTTGATTCAGTCTGTCTTTTCGGATTATTCCCGAATTGGCTATTTGTCAGATGTCTTGTGCTTCCCAGTGGGTTGTTCCCCAGCGGAATTTTTCGGGCCTCTACCCTCATACCGGTAGTTGTAAGTCCTATTTTCCTTGCCCTTTTGATGGAATTGGTGGTTATATACCTTTATTCCGCGGCAAGAGTTTTGGTTTTCTACCTAGTAGTCGGTAGTTGTAAACCCTATTTTCCTGCTCTCCAGCAGTTTGTGGTTTGTTATGAGCCCTATTTTGGTTTCCCGTGCGGATTTGTGATTTGTTCTATCCCCACGCAGAGTTGTTGGTCTTCTACCCCGTATTCGGTAGATGTAAACCCTAATTCATGGTTTTCCCCACCAGAGTATGGCTATTACCCCGTATTCGGTAGTTGTAAGTCCTATCTCTTTTCCCCTAACAGAAGTAACTTTTGTGGTTCGTCCTGATTGTAAGTGGATTTCTGTTGTTGTGGTTCTATCCCTAACAGAGTTGGTGTCTCACTGTGGTGATTTCTATCCCCAGTTGAGTTTGTGGTCTTCTACCCCGTATTCGGTAGTTGTAAATCCCAAATGTTATTTCTTTCTCCCCAACGGGAGTTTGTGCCTTGTGGTGCAGTTGGATAATTGCCGGATGCTTGCAATTTATCCCCAGCGGGTCTTCTTTCATTTACCCTTGTGTTGGTAATGTTGTTGTTCCCTTTGATTGGTCATCATTATATACCTAGTTTGGTATCCCGATGCCTTTCCTTTCGGTTGATTTATCCTTTATTAACCCTTATACCGGTTGTGGATAATCTTCCATGCGAGTATGTTATTCTCGGTCTGCCGGTAATGAATAATATATCTCATGCACTCTTCAGTCGAAGCCTTTCGTGTTTCCCTGGTCGAGTAAGATTCGTTATTTCCCTTGGCGGAATCGAATATTTCTTTGTTGTCGGATAATTGCCGGATGCTTGCAATTTATCCCTTTGAGTTGTCTTTCGTTTACCCGGATGCTTGGTATCGATTGTCTCTCTTTTTGGTTAGTCACCTATTATATACTTCGGTATCTCTGGTGTCTTTTCCTTTCGAGTATATTATTCACGGTCTGCCGGTAATGAATAATATGTCTCATGCGCTCTTTGGTTGGGGTCCTTTGTTGATTTTCCCCAGTAGAGTAAGATTCGTATTCTTTGTAGAATCGAATATTCATCCTTTAACCAGTTTGTGTTTCGGATGTGTGTTTTGGCATATATACCAATTCACGTTTTCGGTAGGTCACCTATTATATACCTCGGTATCTCTGGTGTTTCTTACCATGCGAGTTTATTATCTACGTTCTGAAGGTAATAGATAATATATCTCATGCGAGTATTCTTATCCACGGTCTGCCGGTAATGGATATTATATCTCATGCACTCTTTGGGTTTGTGTCCCCAGTTGAGTAAGGTTCGTTTTCCCGTTGTGAATTCGAATGTCCATCCTGTAAGTCGATTTGCTTTTTTCAAGCCCTCCTTTTGGATGATGAGTGTTTTGGCATATATACCAATTCACGCTTTGGCCGGTCACCTATTATATACCTCGGTATCCTTGGTGTTCCTTCCTTTCTGCTCCCTATTATGACCTCGGTCCCTTGTGGAGTCAGATTTTCCTGAGTTTATGTACCTTTTTCGGGTCTTTCTCAGATGTTTGGTTGATTGATATCTCTCACCCTTATACCGGTCTTAGATATTCATTCTTCCTGAGTTTGTTGCCCTTATACCGGTAACACCTCATTTCTTTGGTGCTTCCTTAGTGGAGTTTCCTGTTGCTTCTTCCCAGGAGTCAGCTTGTGTCTCTCCAATGGATGTTTTTCCTTTGGAATTTTCATTTTCCCCAGTGTGATTCCTTCACTCCCCTAGTGAGGTCTCCAGTCTGATTTCTGTTTCCCTAATCAGAGTCGTGTCTTGTTCACGCTGTGTCAGTTTTGTCTTTTCCCCAACTTGAAGTCGTGTCCTGCTCACGCATTCTTTTTCTTTTACTATCCCCAACGAGAGTCTTGTTAGAGTCTTTGTTCCTGGTGAGTGTATTACTCCGACGGATCGTCTTTTCTTCTGTGTGAATCATATATCCCCACAGAGTTTGTCTTTTGCATGCATACATTTGCATCATGAGGTCTCTTAGGGACCAAAATTTGTCTCATTACTGTTATTTAAGCCCATTCTACCGCGTCGAGATGAAGATTTCTAAACTTCACTTCTCCGGCTAGAATGACCTTAAATAGGGGCATCTGTAAGACCCCAATCTTGGCCCTAAGATCCCTCATGGCCCATATCATATCATATCATGGCCTCAAGGATCTTTGTGTACCTTTGCTTCCCTCCTAGTGGGTGGGTATCTTGTGAGTGTGGTTCTTGATCACCAAGCATGTATTGCATTTGTATATCATTGCTTTTCATATGTTTGCTAACCAAAAGTACAAAAATATTGTCATCTAACCATGTTACTTGCAGATGAAGCAAGCTAGGTCAAAACAGTCAAATCATTCATTGTGCAATGGATGGTGGCCATTCTTGAAGAATTTGGGCACCATGATCATTCATCAAGAGTTCATATGAGTTGTGACATCATTTTGAATCAAGATCTCAAGTGATTAGGGTTTGGAATTCATCAGAACATGGTTCAGTCAACCAAAACCCTAGCAAAGTCAACTGTGGTCAACTGTGCATTTAATCAGTGATTTGATGATGGGAATTGGTTTGAGAGGTCTCATTCATGTCCATATAAGCCTAATATAACATGTCAAACATCATCATTGAAGAATTTGAAGTCAGACAAGAAATTTCCAAAAATAGTAAGTTGACCTGTAATTGGAATTTGCCAAAAATGGAAAGTTCTTCTCCTCAAATTTACATCATCATACAAGCTTCAAATGAATTTTTGTCCAACATAAGAGTTGAAGATCTTGTTCTCCCATTTCCAAAAAGTGTAAGAACACTCATTTCTCATTTATGGTTGGCAAGTTATGATCAAATCATTCTCAAGAAGTTTTGAACTTCAAAGTGAGATAACTTCCAAACCATTTGGCCAAATTGAGTGAGGTTTTTTGCTACAAGTCACATTTGATATGCTCTATCCAAATACTTCATCACAATTCACTAAAAATCATCCAATCAAAATGGCCTTCTTCAAGTGGTTTGAATTAAAAAGTGGTGAGGTGAAAAATGAACTTTCAAATTAAGCCTTGCCAATACATTTTACCAATTGTAAATGTTCAGAAAGTACATTTTGGATATGCCTAAGCCCATTTTCGCACTGTAGCATGCCATGCACATGCAATTTGAGTGGATTTCACTAATTGGCAAAAACACTTCATTAAGCAAAATGCAATTACCATTCCACTAACCAAGCTTATGCTTTGATAATCAGAGTATATATGACTCATTTCTGATTGAAAAACCCTAGCCACTATTCACAAACCAGATCTGAAATTCATTTCCTCTCAAAATTCTCATTCTTCATTTTGGAACTTTTCTGAAAAATCTCAAAAGGACTCGTGTTCTTGAGCATTGTGCCACCATCTAACAACATTTTTGGAGCTTTAGCAAGTATCATTTCATCACTGTAAAGCCATTTGCAGCACTGTTGCATTGAAGCTCCTTCCATGGCAGGTCAAATTTGGAGCTTTACCAAGCAAGCTTGAGCCACGATCCTACTTCTATTCATCAATACAAACCTCCAGGCGCATCTGTTTCAGCTCAACACGGCCAAATAACCACTGTTTCATCACTGCATCTTCAAAGAGGTTGGTTTTCGATCCTCTTCATTCTTAGAATCGTGCTATGCTTATTAAAGATCTTGCCATGCTGAGTTCACTGAATGTTGTAGTTTTGAAAATGGTTAAGTATTAAGAGAGAAATATGGATTCAAAGTTTGGTTGTTAAACTTTATTTTGCTCGATGCTTCCATGATAGTTTGAATTAGGGCTAAGCATTGTTGGATTGTTGATGTACTCTGTGAGATGAACACATTGGTATATTGCTTTTTGATTTTGGTTACCATTAGTTCTTGCTGGAAATTTCGTTGAAGAACACATTGAAGATGCATAAACCCTAAAATTTCTGAACCCAGATCGTGTTTAATCCTGTGGAATTTCATCTGCATGCGTTTTTACGTTTTTCCGCCATGCACCAATGAGCACATGACACTCCCTTAAGTGAAACGCAGCGTTTCACTTAAGGGACCGGTTTATTACAAATATGCCACTGCCGGTTTTAATATTTAATTAAATCATTTTCATTTTCATTATTTATTTCATTTGGCATGGCAATCTTCAAAAATTCATAAGTTCTTCAATATTTGTCCAAATTTGATGGGATTTTTTGTGAAATGCTCCTCTTGATCACTAGTTTATTATGGTGATTTTTCCAGATTTTTTGCAAGTGTGGATTTTAAAATGTGCTAGGGTTTGTTCATGTTGTCCATTTTGTGTATGCCATGCCATTTTGCTTGTGAAATGATGATGCTTGCTCCAATGCCTCTCAAATTGTTTGTGCTTAAACTATACATGTTCATGGTGATTTTGGTGTAGAGTTTGTAATTTTATCATTGCTGGTTGGTGAGTTATGATTTTTTGTATAGGGGTGTGACAATTTGTGTCACACCATGCATGTCCAACTTCATGATTTTAGTTACCATGCTTATTGAACTCAAATTGGTCTGGATTTTTGCATGAAGATACTTGTGGATGTCTAGTTTACATGTGCATTTTTCTGGAATTATTGATGGCATTTCCTATTTGTTTGGAATTTTCTCCCCTGTTTGGTCATTTGTTGACTTTTTTGTGACACATGATGTTATATGATTTGTGAAATCCTCATGCTTAATTGGATGGACTTGAAATTTGACATGTGATTTGTAGACATCTTAAAGTTTGTCATGGTTTTGGTCTCATTCATTTATCATGTGTTGTCACTGTTTTATGTTTAATTGAAGTTGGTGCATGTTTTGTTGCTTTGTATGAGTTTGCTTGAACTTGCTCTGACTTTCTGATTTTCATTGACCTACTTCCTTTGATCTAAATGAGCTGAAATTTGGTATGCTTATCATGTTATGGATGATGCTTGATCATGATTTATTTGAGAATTTATTGAAATTTTTGTGATTGGTTTTGAGTGGAATCATTCTGTTGACTTCTTTGAGGTTCTATATGACATGCTTTGACCTAATTGGCTTATGAAATGATAATGATGATTGATATGAACATGAAACCACTTGGGTTTGTTTCTTAATTGTTTGAACTTGATTTTGGATAGATTTCACTTGCTGTTTTGGATTTCTTATCTCTTTTTGACCCTAGGCTTGTCCTAGTGGTCTTGTTGCTCATGTTTAAGTTTGTTTTTTCAGGTTAAGAAGCAAATGCCTTAAGGAGACATATGCAAGTTGATTAATTTTGTTTGATTATCATGAACTAACTTGTTTGTTTTGTAGGATGCTTAGCTCACATGCTTTGAGCTTTGTGCATTGCACAATTGAATGATTGTGTTGACTGTTGATCCTTATCTTATATTGGTTTTGAATTTGAATTGTATACTGATTTTGTTTGACTGGTTTCAGGTACCATTAGTTGCTCAGTTCTTTTAAGAACTTGCTTTGCTTTGCTTGATAGCATTTGAATTGAGGTAGAATCTCTTGTCTTCATGTAGTCTGGAAGACCTGGCCTGTTACTTGGCCAGGCAACTGTCTGAAGTCCTCCTTAAGAGGCAATGTTTGTGTTTGTTTACTTTTGTCCCAAGCAGGAAAAGTCCTTTTAATAAGGCAATTGGTAGAACCCAAGAGATATGTAACCTATCTCCTACTATTCTGTGTGTCACTCACCTTGCTCACACCACATGTGTTGATGCATAGTGAGTAAAAACCCAAGATCTATCGAGTCAATAATCTGTGGAGAGAGTTCCTACTTTCTGAACTCCCACACCTTCTGATATTCAAATGCTCTCCCTGACCAGGGATAAGAGCAATGATGCACACCCCTCATATCCTCTCATCTGCTTCACCTTGGCTCTCAATGTCAAGGTTAAGAGCACCATTAACCCTATTCCAGTTGGCTTCAATGCCTAACCCTTTGTATGAGCCTAATTGCTTGGTTATAGAGTGTGTTGAATGACTTCATTTGGTTGATTACTTACTTCATATGCACATGTTTGCTTGTATGCTTTGTGCATTTATCATCATTAATTGCTCATTAGTGCATGATCATTTCATTTGTCTTTGTGACATGTCTTTGTTATTTGCCCATTGAGGACAATTGTAAGACCATTCATTGGCCATTGTTCCTATGATATGGAAGTGAGTATAAGACCATTTCATTGGCCACTCATCTTCTCTTTGCTTGATGCATTTGTTTGTTGTATGTGAGGATGCAATTGTAAGTCCGTGTAATTTGGCATTTGTTTTCCTATGATCATATGTTGGAGTTTAGAGTAAGCCCAGATAAATTGGCATCTGACATCCAAATGTTTGCTTTGTTGATTGGAGATTGGTATAAGCCCAGATAGATTGGCATCCGGTATCCACTTTTTATTTCTTTGTTGAGGAGATTGGTATAAGTCCATAGAGTGGCCTCTGATATCCAGTTTTGTTTTAGGAGATTGGTATAAGTCCAGTGATTGGCATCCGGTATCCGCTTTTGTTGACTTTCTTCTTTTGTTTGCTTTTGTGTTATTATTCATTGCCTATTCCAAAGGACACACTTGAGTCATCTTCTATATGATTTCAAGAGGTGAACCTTCTAGGAAGTTTTACAATCCATCTTCATCCATTCATCCCTTTTTGTCCTAAACCTTCTCACACATTACTTTCAAAACTTGAGATAAATATTGTGCAAACATCTTCATGTTTTCAAATTAAAAACCTGGACCCCAAGTCCTTGACTTTTCAAACTCCATTTCATAATACTTCTTTTGAACCAATCCTAATCATACTTTGACACTACTTTCATGAATACTCATAATCAATTAACTTCACCCATTCAATGGTTTTGTGGCTTTGTCCATTCTTGCTAAGTTTTCATACATTAGCCATAGGTTTGATTTATCCTAGTTGGTTGATGTTAATCTCACCTATTTGTCCTTAGTTGATTGAATTGTAAGTCTTCCTTGCTTATTATAGGGTTAACCCCTCACTAGCAAGTTGAAGCTTTTCTCACGTGGTGGACTTGTTGTTTGTATAAGGTTGAGTTTTCTCCCGTGGATAACGTAAGACCTTAGGGCTTGTGTTTAAAATTGAATCCACTAACTTTTGGAAATCTTTTAGCCGAACTACGGCGTTTTGATCCTTACCTTTGATGGAAGGTACGTAGGCAACGGGTTCATCCGTTCGAACACAAAAATAATTAACTTGTATATTCTTTTCTCATCATCCCAATCATGTTTGCACAATAAATATTTCATAACAAATAACAATTTTGTACAACAAGTGTGAAAAGGGCTCCCTAGGAGTACCTAAGACGTAGTGGGTGCCTAACACCTTCCCATTGCGTAATTTACCCCTTACCCAGACTCTCTGATCTTTTTTATTAGTTTTCTACGCGTAAAACTTCTTAGGCTTTTGTTCGCTTTTTAGCCAGTCCTTTGGATAAATAAAAGTGCGGTGGCGACTCGATTCATTGTATGCTTTGCTTATGATTTAATCAATAGATCATATAGCGACGAATACACCGCTACACTATGCATAACCTCTTATCCCCAGAGTCTTTGTTTCCCCAGTGAGTTGTTCGTTATGGAAGGCATTATGTTCCTTTGGGCTTTCAGTCTCTCCGGATTCTTTTCCTTTGTGGAAATTTATTCCCCATAAAGGTTGTTTTAACATTCATATCATATGCATCATAAGTTCTCTTAGGAACCAAAATTTGTTTCTATATGTTGGTATTTAAGTTCATTCTACTGAATTGATACAAAGATTTTAACCTTCACATCCTCAGTTAGAATGTCCTTAAATAGGGGCAGTTGTAAGACCCTAATTTTGACCCTAAGATCCCTCATGCCATCTCATTATATGAATTAGCTTAGGAATCACACCATGGAATCCTCCTTACCCCTCATTCATTGGGTTTGCATTGGGAGAGATCACTAGGCACATTTGATTGTATCATACTTTGTTTTTCATTATTTACTAATCAAAATATACCAAAAATATGTCTATGTATAGCTTTGTTTCTTTTGTAGGTAGTGTGTATGCTCACCTATGCTTCATCAAGCTTATAGCTAGGGTTTGAGACCCTCAATGCAAGGAGACTAATCAAGAGATGGTTCACATTGACTCTATACATCATATATGGATCCCCATGGTCTTCACATATAATTTTGATCAAGAAATCATCAAGAGTTTGAAGCTTGTTTGCCTTGGAAGCCCTAATTCCATTGTGTATCTTGTGTGACTTCCTCAACAAGTTTCTTCATCATTTGATCAAATATTTCAAGGGATACTTCATATAACATCATATTACACATATATGATCCTCCATGAGTCCCAAAAATCAATAGAATGTCAAGCTAGCAAGATGGTTCATGGTGGTTGACCAGAGAAAGTCAACTGGTCAAAACTGGGGTTCCCTAGACACTATATCCTACAATATTTGTCATATGAAATCTATTCCAAGATAAACGTTACTCCTTATGCCATTCCAAACGACTTTCATGTTTAAGTCAAGAGCTAGTTTTTCTTGGAAAGTCATTTTTTATGGTGAAAGATTATAGGTCATCTTGTCTAAACCCTAGTTAGGAGGTCAACTTCCCAAGACCATAACTTGCTAAATTTTTATGAGATTAAATACATTCAAGTTTCATGATCAAATTCAATATGTCCTATTCACCTTTGATGTTTGGGTTAAGTTCAAATTCAACCTGCAAATGCATGTGCCAAGAGGAAATATTATAGGTCATTTTGGGCCATTACCATTGAACAAGTGATTTTCCTTAACTTCTAAAATGCATAACTCCTTCATGCCAAATCCAAATGAGGTCAAATTTATGACCAAATTGAATAGGTTTGAAATAGATACAACTTTTATGAAGTAACATTTTCCATTTGAAGTCAATAACAAAAGTTATTCAAGGTGGAAGAAGTGAACATTTGACGTGGTACTTAGAAAAATTTCATTTATGTTTGATTTTCCAAACTTCCACCTTATAATGCATCATGATCCAAGCTTCAAATGGAAAAGTGATCAACATGAAAGTTGTTCCCCTTGATCTCACCTTTTGAAAAAGTCTAAGATCATCTCATTTGGATCAATATTGAAGAACTTGCACATGGGTGTAATGCATGGTACCATTTGGAAGTTTCTCATGTTCAATTTCATTTCAATATTGCATGGCTTAATACATTGGTTTCAGCATCACATGTGCTCGATTTTGGATGTTTTCCAATCATTCTTTGGGCTTTGTACACGCCCATGCAAGTTCATGATGCAAATTGCTATTTTTGGATTTCAAATGAAAGTGTGTAGAAAGCATTTGAATTGGCTATAAATAGAAGTGAGATGAGCTCGGAACTTCCTCACTACCTTGCCCAAGCTTTGCCAAGACGATTGAAACCCTTCACTCCATAGAAATTCTTGAAGATTTCATTGAAATCGAGTTTGGATTTCACCTTCTATTTTGAAATTCAAACTCGAAGACTTCATTTCCATTTCCATCTCAATTGATCACTACAAGAAAGAGGAAGAGGAATCAAGCAAATCCAGATCAAGATCAAGCAAATTTGAAGCAACTCGAAGGTACAAATTCAGAAACTTCATCTCTTCGATTCTCTCTTATTTATTCACTATTCTTTGTGATTTTAGGTTTGCTGAAGTCCTACCAATGTAGGCAACAAGATTGAGTTGCTTTGAGGTCAAATCGAAGCAACTCAGATCATGAACCTCAAATTTCAAATCCATGTATCTTTCAATATACTTGGAATTGGAAGAAATGAAGGCCAAATTCGTGCTCCTGAGCATTTTCTCTTTAATTTAGTGTATTAATTTTTCATTTTTCATGAATTTTTGGTTGTACCAGTCCGATGGTCCTCACCGGAGAAGATGACCGGAGCTAGGGCTCCGGTGGTGTGTTGGCAGCTTCCCAACCATCTGATCTTGATTCCACATTTTAGTCCTGACCTTTGTTTTGTTTGACTCATGTTGCAGCGCGCTTGACACATGTGTTTGGTACATCTTAGCGCGTGACCATCAGATATGCCCACTCAATTAATGAGGAAGATCTGATGGCCCTTATTTTTTTATTTTTTTTTATTTTCTGATTTTTCATTTAATCCCTTTATTTTGTTTAATTCATATTAATTTCATTTTTAATCCAAACAATATGGGACTTTCACCAAAAATCTTAAAATATTTTTCTCTCTCATTTTTTAAATTAAAATTATTTTTTGGATTAATTTGGATATTTTTCATAAATTAAATGTTTTTATGCATATTTTTAATTGTTTAAAAATACTTCTGACCTTTAAAAATCATGAATTTTTTTGGCTAGGGTCCTTTGACCTAGGATAAATCTCTTGGCCATTTATTTGGTGTTTTGAAGAGGTTTTAGGTTTTGACCAAACTAATTTGTATTTTTATGCATTTTTAATTGATTAATTGTGTAAAAATCACGTTGAGCCATTTTTATGGTCTTGTGATGTTTGACTATCTGTTCGGGCCTTGGTCAAGGTTGATTTAACTTTTATTGGATTCAAATCATTGGATTTAGAGGATTGATGAAATATACATTTCATTTCCCAAAATGAATGAATGATTTTAATTTGGTAAAATTCCTTCCATGACCAATTTGTGTTTCTATCGTTCCCCTCGCCACTTCATCTTCATTCCCATTATTTCCCATCCCTTTCATTGACCAATGAAATCTTAATATCTTAAGGTTAATTGGTTCATCAATGACCTTGTGTCAGATGAACCAATTCAAGTACGGATGAGATAGGTCAATCCCTCTTAATCTTTTCTTTTAGTGTGTGGTATGTTTTAGGAGTTTGGTTCATCATACCAAATCTCTAACATGCATTAACACCTAAATTTTTATTGTCTGGCCTCAAATAATTGTGACTTCTACATAAGTCCAATTACGATTGCTTAACATAGAGCTAAATTTGACACTAAAGGCATAACATTATAGCAAGTGAGATTGTGAGTCTCTCGTCTTTCATGGTATTGTGTGAAAACTTGGCTTTTTCCCTTTCCTATGGAAGATGTCTTGGTTCAAGGGTCCATGCTTGTGAATAGATGGTTGAGTGTTCTTCAAATAATGACTTAATCAATTGAAAAGCAAAACACCACTAACATTCAATTAACCTTGACTAACTCTTATTAATATTGCTTTAATTTCAAGCCATTTACTTTATGCAATTTTATTTCTAGTCATTTACCACTCATTGTCATTTACATATTATTTAACTTGTTTATATTTATGCCATTTTCACTTAGCTCATTTGAGCCATATATTGTGATTGTATATATTTGTTTGTGTATTTTGTTTGTGCTTGTGGTCTTAGGACCTTAAAATACCTAATAAACAACAAAAACCCTAAAAAATATTTGGTGGACTGTTGATCTTGATCTGAACTTTTGGACTTAGGATTAGGCAACATTCCACATGCAAAAGGACTTGGTCAATGCCAACATTTTTGAGACCAAATTATTGTGATTTGAGCTTTCATCTGATGCAAGTATTTGGATTCACTTGAACTTATCTGCTACACGGTCTTGATGCAACTGTTATTTTGATCTTGTATATAATGCTTTATTCTGAGTTAGTCAAGGAGTATTTCATTTGATACATAAGAAGACAAAGAAGACTGCTAGCTATGGGATTTTCTTGCATGGAGGTGGTCATCTTTATTTGATGCCTTGATCTTCATGATGTCTGATATTTCCAATTGCTTGTTGATAATTTCTTGATTCAAAGTCCAAAGGGAAAATGGGTTTTCTATATGACATTCTTGTCTGTTGGATTGCATCCCATTGGTCAGATCTTTTCAACTCTTAACTTTTAAATTTATGCTTAGTATTAGTCTCTTAATTTCTTCCCATTTCTTAAATTTCAAAATCTCTCCCCCTTTTCAAAAACTTTCTTTGCTTGTGATTTCAAACTTAGACATTATTTCAAATAGAAATTTTGGCCTTATGTCATTGAATTTTCAAACTCTTCTCTTAAATTAAACATGTAAATAAATCTAATCATATTGACTTCAAATTTCAAAAGACAAAAGAGAATCAACACTCGTTCAAAGTTTTGGGTCCTTTGTGCCTATTTTAACTTAAATTTTGATTAAAAACAATCCACTTATTTTTAAATTGATACCACAAACTATGAGTTTTTGATCCCTCATTTTTTGTGTCTACGTAGGCAGAAGTCTGAAGGTCTTGTCAAACATAAAAATATAATCAATGAATTATTTTCTCACTGGTCGGGAAAATAATAAGTGTACTATTTTGCCTTTTATAGTAATAATTGGGAAATTCCCCGAATGTCGATCTCAAGGACTGCAAGTCAATATTGAGTTTAAATTATCATTTAATTAAACAAAAAGTATTAATTTGGTTTTTAGGTGTGTTGGTTCTAAGTGTTGGCAGCAATTTTGGTAAAACAAAGAGTGTTCACAAGATGTTGTGTGCGATGTCTTAACATAAGATATCCTATGTACCTACTGGAGTTCAAGAACATAATTATGCAGGATTGTTTCAGAATGTCATACGCAATGTCATGGCATCTGATAATGTGTACCTACTGGAGTTTAAATGGAAAACATAATTATGCAAGATTATTTCAGGATGTCATACACAATATCATGACATCTGATATTATGTACCAGCTGGAAATTATAAAAGGAATTATGGAATTGTGCAGGATTGTTCCAGGATGTCTGACCCGATGTCATGACATCCTGTACACAGAACATTCAGTATGAATGTCTGGTGTTATGTGATTGCGCATTTAATGGCAATCTATGTATGATTGAAGATCTGATTTGCAGGCGCATTCAATCATTGATTACAACCTGATTTACTTATTTTCCAAGGAGATCTAACCAGCTATTATGAGAAGATTTAATTAGAAAATAGATTTAGGGTTTTCAAGATGTCAAAGCCCAGCTGAATGCTTCTATAAAAAGGAACTTGGAAAACCTGATTTGACACACAACCAATACTGAGCGAAATATTGAGAGAATATAAGGGTTTGTGTCTTGTTTAGTCGCGAGACTTGTAAGCTAGTCAGTTTATCCATAGATGATTGAATTGATCTGATTTGTGGTTGTAATTTGTCACTCTAAGCTTGTAAGCAAGAGTGTGTGTCTACTTGATCAAAGCTGTGAAGCAAGACCAAATATGTGTCTACTTGATCAAAGTTGTTAAGCAAGATCAAGTGTGTGTCTACTTGATTGAAACTGTGAAGTAAAATCAAGTGTGTGTTATTGAAAAGTGTCTTCTTTTCACAAGGAATCGTTGTTTAAAATCACAGGTATGATTGAGGGGGAGTGAGTGGGTTCTCATATCTAAGAGTGCTTAGGTAGAAATTGCACGGATAGAGATTAAGTGAGAAAGACTATAACTTGTTGAAGTGTACGAAGAGTCTTTGAACTGATTCTATTTAGTGGATTTCCTTCCTAGCTTGGTAGCCCCTAGAAGTAGGTGAGTTGCACCGAACTGGGTTAATAATTGCTTGTGTCTTTTGCATTACCATTCTTTATCCTTATACTATTTATGTTACTCAGATATTAATGTCGTGACATTACCTTTGACATCTCATATCTGATACTAGAATTTCAATTGGTATCAGAGCAGGCATCCTGCTATGGTTCTGGGTGATATCTAAGGACAATACTTTCTGGTACTATAGAGAGAGATGGAGGATCTGTTCACAGGCCACCAATTTTGGATGGATCTAACTATGACTATTGGAAACCTCGAATGGTAGCTTTCTTAAAATCTCTGGATAATAAGGCTTGGTAGGTTGTGTTAACAGGCTGGGTATATCCAGTAATTACTAAGGAAGGAGAAGCCACAATTGACAAGAAACCTGAAGAATAATGGTCCAAGGAAGAGGATGATCTAGCCCTTGGAAATTCTAAAGCATTGAATGCCATATTCAATGGAGTAGACAAGAATATTTTCAGGTTGGTAAACAACTGTGAGGTGGCTAAGATGCTTGGGACATTCTCAATACCACTCATGAAGGCACCTCTAGAGTTAAAATGTCTAGACTACAGCTGCTCACCTCCAAGTTTAAAAATTTAAGGATGAAAGAAGATGAAAATATTCATGAATTTCATATGAGTATTCTTGAAATTGCCAATGCCTCAGGAGCCCTGGGAGAGAAGATGTCAGATGAAAAATTGGTAAGAAAAATACTCAGGTCACTCCCTAAGAGATTTACTATGAAAGTGACAGCCATTGAAGAGTCTCAAGACATCTCCAACATGAGAGTTGATGAGCTAATTGGTTCCCTCCAAACATTTGAGATGGGAATGAATGGTAGATCTGAAAGGAAAACCAAAAGCATAGCCTTCATGTCAAACACAGAGGAGGAAGATAGTCAGGATGTTGATGAGGATCTGGCAAATGATGTAGCAATGTTAGGAAGACAGTTCAACAGACTGTTAAAAAAGATGGATGTAAGATCTAAGGCTAATGTCAAGAACATCTCACATGACATCAGTAAATCCAACAATGCTGGAAGAAGAACAAGGTCTGATGATAAGCCCAAAGAAGGAAAAGAAGTACAGTGCTATGAGTGTGATGGGTATGGACACATTAAAACTGAATATGGAACCTACCTCAAGAGGCAGAAAATGAGTCTTGCTGCCACCTGGTCTGATGAGAGTGAAACAGAGGAAGCTGCAAATCTTGTGACTGCATTGACAGGAAGATGGGGTTCTGATGAAGAATCAAGTGATGATGAAGTAACCTTTGAAGAGCTAGCCACTACTTACAGAAAGCTATGTCACAAAAGTGCAGAGGTGTGTAAACAGGCTGAAAGCCAGAAGAAGGTAATAACTCACTTGAGAATGAGAAGGAAGAAAACTTGGAAACCATCTCAAAATTAAAAACAGAAGCAGTGGTCTGAATGCCAAGCTAGAGGAAAGTCAACAAGTTGAGAGCCAGAAGAAAATGATAGTACAGTTGGAGAATGAGAAGGCAAAACATGTGAAAACCATCTCCAAATTAAGAACTGGAGCTATGTTCTTGAATTCTAAACTATAAGCGATGACCAAGTATGTTAGAATGTTAAACAATGGATCTGACTCCTTAGACATGATTCTCCAAACTAGACAAATAATAGGAGACAAATCTGGCATTGGATATAATGAATCTAGGGATGAGTGCAGTTACACTGGTTGCAAACCTAAATCCAAACCTAAGTGAAACCATATTAAAAGCAAACCTAAGATGTCACATCATATGTCACAACATCAAAAGGGAAGACAGCAGAAAGGGAAACACCAAAGATGGAGATGCCATTACTGTGGAAAATTTGGCCACCTGAAGTCCTTCTGCTATAAGCTGTTTGGTTATCCTAGCCCTATTCATCATCAGACTCACTACCAACCAAGACTCAAACATCACATGCCTATCAACAAGAAGCAATGGGTTCCTAAGACTAATGTTACAAGTCTAATAGCTCACACTCCCTTCAGATTTTCAGCCAAAGAAGATTGGTACTTTGACAGTGGGTGCTCCAGACACATGATTGGAAATAAAGACCTGCTAACTGGGCTTCATCCTCATGCCATAAGCTATGTGACTTTTGGTGATGGAGCAAAGGGGGAAATCAAGGGGATAGGTAAGCTTGATTTCCCTGGAGTTCCTAAACTTGACAAGGTCCTACTTGTTAAGAGCTTGACTGCAAATCTAATAAGCATCAGTCAACTATGTGACCAAGGTCTAAATGTTAACTCCACTAAAATTGAATGTCTGACTACCAACAAAGAAAATGAAGTGATCATGAAAGGAGTCAGGACCAAACACAACTGTTATATATGGAGCTCTCAAATTGGTTACTCCTTAAAGTGTACCTTAGAGAAAGGGATGAAGATGATTAGATCTGCTAGAGGAACTCCCAAATTGAAAGTCTGTGGGAAATGTCAGACAAGGATGTCACACCAAAAACTCAGACTTGACATCACATCCAAAGGAGAAAAGGTCATGGTGGGTCATATAGATAGGAGGTTAGATCAGATGGTTGAACATGTTGCTAGTCATATGCAGTCTGAAGTTGGAAAGAACCTTGTTAGACTTGAGCTACAAGTTAAACAGATGGAAGGGACTATGTGTCTATCTCAAAGCAAATTTACCAAAACCAATGTGAAGAAGATTAGGATGGAGAGTGAAAGGACACCTGTTCCTTTGAAAGATGAAAATGGTGTTTGTGATATATATCAAGCTGAATATATAGCAGTTGGAAGTAGCTTCTCTCAACAGGGTTGGTTGAATCTAATGTTGACTGAACACAATGTCACACACGATGTCATGACATTGTACCATGACAACCTGAGTGCTACAACTATGTCCAAAAATCCTATTCAGCACAACTGGACTAAGCACTTTGATTCTGGTAATCACTTCATTAGAGAATTTGTGGAAGACAAAATCACAACACTAAAGCATGAAAAGAAATTAGCTGACAAATTTGCAAGGGTTTTGATAGATAATCAGTTTTTAAGAGGGAAATTAGGGATTTGGATTCTTGTGAAGTTATAGCAATTAAAGTGGAGTGGAAAAGGTAATAAAAATATTGTTTGCCCACTTAAAAGAAAGTGCCACATTTATGATGAATCATTACCTAGTATTGGAACTAGAATCTATGTCATTTTGACACGCTACCTAAACACAACTATTTCCATCTTCATCCAACTTCTCATAAAACCTCTGCTAGGGAAAGGAAATTCTTTCCAAAAGTCCAACAAAATGTCACAACATCCCTCATCATCAGGATCAAAACCCACTCACAAAGGAAGAACTCCCTCCACGGAGTTTCTAGATGAAGATGTTCTGGAGGTTATTCCCCTCTCTGTTATTCCAGGCGACGTCCCTGGACCTTCTTCCACAGCTGGAAGTAACCAAGGTAACATTCCTGAAAAATCTCCTCATAAAGATGACATGCACTTCACTGATCCTACCATTAGAAACCTAGTTACTAGGATTCTGAATGAAGGGCATGTAGTCAAGGGTGTTTCTACCCCTCTGTCTAGAAGGGACCCCTCTCCTTAGGTGGAACCCCAAGCTGAGAAAGATGACGATTCATCTAGATCAGAGAAGGAAGTGGCTGCTGAGGGATTATGTTCTCTAGGTAAAACCTTGCCTAGTAAGAAACCAACTGATGTGTCTCAGGAAACTGCTAAGAATGTTATTGATTTGGAGGAAGAAAGTTCCGAGGAAGGAGATGACACCTTGGTCCATCTTGTGAAACCAAGTGTAGCTAAGAAACTGAGGACTAGAAAAGTGAAGACTGTGGCTGAAATGAGGATAGCAAGAAGAGGGAAAAAGGTTGCTGGTGTAGGACCCTTAAAATCATGGAGTAAAGTTGAGGTTAGGAAGAGGAAGGTAAGAGAGAGTTATGACTCTGAAGAGGATGTCGAAGCCGATGTCCCAGACATCTCCCCTGTTAAAAGGCAATCTGTTAAAAAGTCCCCAGCCAAAGTGGGAGTTGTGCACTTAGACAATATCTCTTTTCATCTAGAAGATGGTGTTGCCAAATGGAAGTTTGTCATTCAGAGGATGGTAGTTGTTGAAAGGGAGCTGGGAAAGGAGGTTGTTGAGGTGAAGGAAGTCATGGAATTAATTAAGTCTGTTGGTCTTATGAAAACTGTTGTTGGTTTACCCCACTGTTATGAGGGGTTAGTAAAAGAATTTGTTGTGAATATCCTTGAGGATATTTCTGAAAAGAGCAGTAGGGATTTCTGCAAGGTTTTTGTAAGAGGGAGATGTGTGAGATTCTCCCCAACCATAATCAACAAGTTCATAGTGAGAGGAACTGATGAAGGAGTGGATTTAGAGGCTACAGACAATGAAGTCTGTAGGACTATTACTGCTGGCCAAGTTAAGGAAGGGCCTAGTAGGAATCACCTATAAGCTAACAAGCTAACTGTCAAATATGCCATCTTGCATAAGATTGGTTCAGCCAACTGGGTGCCTACTAATCATATCTCAACCATCTCCATTGGTCTTGGAAGACTCATTTATGCTATAGGAACCAGGATAAACTTTGACTTTGGAAGGTTTATGTTTGATCAAATTGTCAGACATGCCTCCACAAATGTAGTGAAGTTGCCCATTGCCTTTCCATCCATCATTTATGGAATTATCTTGAGCCAGCAACTGGGCATTCTCAATACAAGTGATATTCCTAGCAGAAGAAAGCCTCCACTATCCATTCACTACAAGCTGTTTGAAGGAAGCCATGTCAATGATGTTGTCATGACATCTGGAAGAAAGGAGCCTGCCTCTCAAGGTAGCTTGATTGATCAACTAAAGGAAACTTGTAAAGAACTGGATAATGGTATTAGGGTTTCCAAGGCAAGAAAAGAGGCTTTGGAGGTTCTCATTAGTAGCCTAGAGAAGGAAGAGATGGAGAAGGCTGGTGAGACCAAAGATTCAGATGCCAATACCTCTAGTGAGAGGTCCAATGCTCAATCTAGTGGCAGCTCTGATTCTGAAGGTGAAGATGATACTTCTTCCTCAGATTAAATGGTAATGGTTCCCCCTGTTATGAAGGCTCTGTGTGATGTGATGAAGACTGGATTGGTTTGGCTATTGTGTATGCTATTATGAAGACTGGTTCCCCTGCTGTTTTGACTACTTTGGATGCTGAAGAGTTTGTTTTTTTTTCTTCAGTTTTAATGTGTGTAATTTGTGGCAGCCCTTACTGATGCCTTTTTGTAATATTTTGGGCTCTTAATGAGTTCCATGGATTTGTCATTATCTCAGCTGTCACAGCTGTGTATAATGTTGGTTTGTATCTCCTAACAATTATGTTTTAACATGTTATATGTTATGACATCTGTGGTGACATTCTCTGCTAGGCTAATTGACATTTATTTTGTCTAATTGGACACCTTTGGTCAAAATTTTGACTAAAAAGGGGGAAAAGTGATGTTGGAGATGTGGAGCTATGAGGAGATGTATGTGTTGGTGTAGCTGAATAGATAAAGAGCTATTATTGAAGGAGATGTGTTTGTTGTAAGACAAAATGTTGTTCTGTTTACAGATGTCAAAGGGGATGTCTGATGTGGTGCATAGGTGATGTTATGTAGTGCACAGGTGATGTTGAAGCAGATTGATATTCTGACTGTTACAGGTGTTATGGTTACAGGTGCTGTTATTATCAAAGGAGATGGTTGTGTTGCACAGATTTAAGGGGAGAAGGAGTACCCTTGTGCATTTGTGTGTCTTACTAGTTGCTTATATAACTAGTAATTTTGTTTGTGTGTTTTACTAGTTGCTTCTATAACTAGTAATTTTGTGTGCTTCTACTGCTATTTAAACTGTTGTTTAACTGCTGATAGTTTTCTTGTGAACAAAAAAGACAGATATATGTTTTAGCCAGAATTTTCCAAAGGGGGAGTTTGTTGGTTCTAAGTGTTGGCAGCAATTTTGGTAAAACAAAGAGTGTTCACAAGATGTTATGTGTGATGTCTTAACATAAGATATCTTATGTACCTGCTAGAGTTCAAGAACATAATTATGTAGGATTCTTTCAGAATGTCATACACAATGTCATGGCATCTGATAATGTGTACCTGCTGAAGTTTAAATGGAAAACATAGTTATGCAGGATTGTTTCAGGATGTCATACACGATATCATGACATTTGATATTATGTACCTGCTGGAAATTATAAAAGGAATTATGGAATTGTGCAGGATTGTTCCAGGATGTCTGACCCAATGTCATGACATCCTGTACACAGAACATTCAGTATGAATGTCTGGTGTTATGTGATTGCACATTTAATGGCACTCTATGTATGATTGAAGATCTGATTTGCAGGCGCATTCAATCATTGATTACAACCTGATTTACTTATTTTCTAAGGAGATCTAACCAGCTGTTATGAGAAGATTTAATTGGAAAATAGTTTTAGGGTTTTCAAGATGTCCAAGCCCAGCTGAATGCTTCTATAAAAAGGGACTTGGAAAACCTGATTTGACACACAACCAATACTGAGCGAAATATTGAGAGAATATAAGGGTTTGTGTCTTGTTTAGTCGTGAGACTTGTAAGCCATTCAATTCATCCATAGATGATTGAATTGGTCTGATTTGTGGTTGTAATTTGTCACTCTAAGCTTGTAAGCAAGAGTGTGTGTCTACTTGATCAAAGCTGTGAAGCAAGATCAAGTGTGTGTCTACTTGATCAAAGTTGTTAACCAAGATCAAGTGTGTGTCTACTTGATTGAAACTGTGAAGTAAAATCAAGTGTGTGTTATTGAAAAGTGTCTTCTTTTCACAAGGAATTGTTGTTAAAATCACAGGTGTGATTGAGGGGGAGTGAGTGGGTTCTCATATCTAAGAGTGCTTAGGTAGAAATTGCACGGGTAGAGATTAGGTGAGAAAGACTGTAACTTGTTGAAGTGTACGGAGAGTCTTTGAACTGATTCTATTTAGTGGATTTCCTTCTTGGCATGGTAGCCCCTAGACGTAGGTGAGTTGCACCGAATAGGGTTAACAATTGCTTGTGTCTTTTGCATTACCATTCTTTATCCTTATCCTGTTTGTGTTACTCAGATATTAGTGTCGTGACATTACCTTCGACATCTCATATCTGATACCAGAATTTCAAGGTTTAAAAATATAAGAATAAAGGTAAAAGAAAATAAGGATGAAAATAAAGGTTTACAGGGAAAAAGGAGCAATGCCAGAGAAGGTGTATGATTTATCCTTGTAACAACTCTGAGTCACTATTGCATCAACATATATCAATTACTACCAGTTCTTAAGGGTGTGTTCTCCCAAATCCTTGGTGAGAAAACCTTTAATCAATCTACCCTAATTTTTATGTCCATAGCCAATTAAGGTGAAGTTAAGCTTTATAATATCAAGAATACTCTGGTTCATACAGGGTATCCCTAGTCCTAGGTGATATCTACTGCAGAGTAACCTTATGAAAACCTTATCAATGGTGGTCCAGCCTAATTGATAACCACAAGTCAATCTCGATTGGTCTGAAAGAGAAAGCAATAAACACATCAAAAAGTTATCGTAAAAATAATATTATAAATGCAAATGTAAACTCAAATTCGTTACAATTCTAAATCAGGGACACCACCCTAGCATTGGGGGGTTTAGCTACTCATATTGTTTAAAACAAATTCAAGATAACAATTACACATTACAAGTAATTGGATGACTTTGATCTTCAATCGCTCCCGCTCATGAAAACCTTCAGATCTCCGAATGCCGTGCTCTTTGTAATACTTGATTGATTCACAATACTGTATTTTTTCGTATTCCAAGATGATTTTTCCTTAGGCAGAAGATCCTCTTTTATAGTGAAAAACTCCAAGCAGCAGTTGGACATGTCCAAAAATATCTCTGAAAAAGCCCGATGAACAAAAGCCCGAGAAAACTGAAATTTTGGGCTTGGGCTGACACGACCCGTGTCAGCTGACACGGGCGGCCATGTCAGCCTACTGTCCTGGCTGACACGCCCCTGGCATAGGTGACACGACTGGGTATAGTTCCTGACACGACCCGTGTCAGCTGACACGGATGGCCGTGCCAGGCCACTGTCTTCTACAACATGCCCTCCTTTTCCTGACACGGCCCGTTTCAGGTGACACGGGTGGCCGTGTCAGGCATCCTATACCGGGGTTTTCTGCTCCCTTGCTTGCCGGAATCTCACATTGTCTCGTTCTGAGTTCCCTGGTTCTTCTACTTGGACCTGTCGGACAAAAACAAATCTATCCCACTCATAAAATCACGAAAATAGAATTAAAATATAACAATGTCTGCAAATGCTTAAATATAATACCGGAAGTAAAATTGACTCGAAAAGTATCAAAAATGCTTGCACAGTGTTTCAAAAGCCTCGATTTCTTGTCGAATCAGTAACGAAAACTTAATGCAAATGGTGACTGATCACAACCCCAAACTTAGCTCATTGCTTGTCCATATGTAATGTTTTAGACAACACTGTCACTCCCCCAAATTCATATGTTTCCTAACACTGTTGAGATCATTCGCTAACGTCTTCCCTCTTCCTTCCATAAGTCCTGCTTTTTCCTTGTAAGTTTTCAATCGCACTTCCACTTCAAAGTACCGTTTCACCTGTCAGCTTAAATCACATTCTCACCAATTCTCTCAAGGTTAAGTGTTTGCACTCATAATTCAGAATATGCAATGTCAACTTGTAAGTTTGAATAGTCTCTCTTTTCATATCACATACACATAACACACACACTTTTAAGGTCTTTCGGGTTGTAACTTGGCTTGGGTTAGGATGTGTATATTCAAACAAAAACGGGAAAAAAGTGGGTTTTTGGTTTAGAGTCGATGTTACATACTGTGTTTGTTTCTTTTATTTGCTCGGTTTTCTTTTTATTTTCTATTTTTCCACCGAGTGCCCTTTTTCGTGCTTCTTTTTGAATCTTCAAGTTATAAAGTTTTTCACTTTTTTCTTTCTCTCGATGATTTCCTATTTCATTCATTTTTTTCTTTTTCTTTTTGCACTTTCTTGGGCTTTGGGAGTTTTTGGGGTTTTTACCCCAAACTTAGCTTTTCAACACAATTTAAATGCATTAACATGACTCTGAACAGGGTAAGGAAGTGTTTTGGCCAAGGGGTATGTTTATGGGGTTTAAACAAACAAATGGATACAGGCTCAAATGGGGTTAACAAGGGATATAATTATTTAGGATGGCTAGAAAGGCTCGGGGTTAATTTTAAACAACGTGCCTCAGTGTGTGTATCCTACAGTGACAATCCCAGAGAATCTACGCAAATTTAGAATGATAAAGACAAACCTGAATATCGCTCATGATGATCACATGTGTTTGGCTTTTTATGACTCACCCTGTTTGGTTAAGCTTTGACAGTATCCACAGTACTCTTTAGCGTGGTGCGACTTCTTCCTTACTTCGGAATGTACATGACACTTATGTTGGTTAAGTTGTATACGTTGTGTCCGATCTTACTTTCAATAGTGTTAACTTCCCGGGGAGATCCTTCACAACACGCAATGGTAAATGGCGTTATCCTTTTATCCACTCCTAATCGTGATCATTACTATTTCCAACCTATCAACACAGACTTGAAATACTCGTAGCATAATGTACCTTCAAACAGAAAAACCAAATCTAGAATGCCCAAAAGTAAAATAACACAATACTGAAATAAAACAATAAAAGACATAAAATATCCCCCACACAGGCATCAAATAAAGATAGCCACATCCAATCTTTAGCCATTGCATGATCTTTTTCAAGACTAGCCCATGTAGTAGATGAATTCCACAAGTCACAGGTTCAAAATAGCATTTTCACAATGATCATGTTACAGATGAACTCAGAGGGATCTTGAATGATGTATCAAATAAAGTTTCAAATTGCAAGCACTTGGTTTCTCAATAAGTTGGCATTGGCCAAGTCCTTTAGCATAGGAATATTGCCTAAGTTCTAAGTCCATTTGTCCAAGATCAAACCAACAGTCCACACAAAAGTTTTTTAGGTTTTTTTGTTGTTATTATGTGCATTAATGGCCAAAGACCACACAAACAAACAAAGTGTACACAAACAAGATATATCACACAATATGGTCCAAGTGGACAAAGTGAAAAATTCATTAACATAAACAATTAGAATGATATGAACAATGGAAAATGAATAAATGCAAGAATTAAATGACATTAATATAAATGGCTTGAAATTAGAAGTTAGTTGTTAATGAGTTAGAAGTTAGTATTGTTTTGCTTTTGCTTTTCATTTTAAGACATTCTTTGGAGAACACTCAACCCACTTATCACAAGCATGGATCCTTGAGCCAAGACATCTTCCAAAGGAAGGAAAAAAGGCCAAGTTTCCACACAATACCATGAAAGAGGGGAGACTTACAACCTCACTAACTAGAATGCTATGCCTTTTGTGTCATAAATTTAGCACTATGTTAAGCAATCGTAATTGGACTTATGTAGAAGTCACAACTATCTGAGGTCGGGCAATAGAATTTTGGTGTTAATGCATTTTAGAGACATAATATAATGGATTATGCTCATGAAACATACCACACGCAAAAAGAATATGCAAAAGAGGTGGTCTAATCTCATCCATACTCATGTTAATTTTTCAATCCACTAGCTTGAGGACTTTGAGATATCATAGGCCAAATGAGATGAATGCATAAAGAAGGGGAATGAGATGAAGAGGGAGAGGAATGGATCAAAACTCAAATTGATCAAAGGATAACTTTTACCAAATTAATATCATCCATTCATTTTGGGAGATGAAATGTACATTCCATCAATCCCCTAAATCCAATGATATTAACTTGACAAAGTCAAATCAACCTTGACCAAGGCCCAACAACAAGAGTCAAACTCAAACAAGTCACCACAATTGGTCAACAAAATTATTTGGCATTTATTCAAATTAAAAATATTAAAATAAGGCATTTAAGTTATATATGGTTTGTCAAGTTCCTAAAACCTCATCAAAACACCAAAGAAATGGCCATGAGATTTATCATAGGTCAAACAAGGTCAAATGACCTTGGAGAAAAATTTCAAAATTTTTAAAGACTTAAAAGTATTTTTAAACAATTAAAAACAAATGCAAAATCAATTAAATCATGAAAAATATTAATAATGATCCAAAAAATGATTTTAATTCAGAATATGAAAGAGGAAATTATTTGAAATTTTTTGGTGAAACTCTCATATTTTTTGGATCAAACTTAAAATTAATATGAATTAATGAAAATAAAAGGAATAAAAGAAAATCAGAAAATAACAAAAAAACGTGGACCACTTGATCTCCCTCATTAATTGAAGTGGCAGATCAAGTGGTCCTCAGCGCGCTTTCCACCTTGGACTTAGGTTAATGCGCCACATGAATGGTAATCAGAACCACCGCGTGAAATTAAAACAATTTGAACCAGATCAATGGCTCTGAACACTTCCAACGCATCATCGACGTCTAAAGGTCGATCATCTTCTCTGGTGACCCTGGTCAGACTGGTTCACTCATCACCATCCAGAAAATGAAAAAGGCGGACATGATCTGAAACAAAAAATGGTGTAGAGCATGAATCTGACCTCAATTTTAACTAACTCCACATATATAGAAAGATATAAGGAGTTGAATTTTGAGGTGTGTCAACTGAGTTGCTTCGATTTGACCTCTAAGCAACTCAGTCTTCTTGCCTACATTGGTAGGACTTCAGACAACCAAAGATCCAAGAGAATTGAGTGGAATTGAGAGAGAATCGAAGAGATGAAATTTTATGGAAAATACCTTCAATGCAGGTCTGGAAGTAGATTAGAATGCACAAAAGGTCTTGGATCCCTGGAGTTTTGAATCTCAAAACAGTGAGATTCCAACTCAATTTCCAAAGGAAATTCTCAGGATTATCCTCTCAAATGGAAGGGTTTGGTGTTTGGGATCAAAGCTGGCACGAAGAGGTCTCCAATTCTGAGAATAGGGAGCTCTATTTATAGCTGAATCATGTGATATTTGCACCTTCCAAATGAGTTTCCAAAATTGGCAATGAGTGATGCATGTGTGCATGGGCGTGTACAGGCCCATGAGATCATTCCATTTGATCCATAATTGAGTGTGAACAAGTCTAAAATCAAATTGGAGTGCTAGGCAATTGTACATGGAAGCTTGAAGTTTAATTCTTGCCAAATGATGATGCAATGTTCAATCCATGCGCAGCCCATTCAAACCTTGTCCAAAATGAAAGAATTTAGACTTTTTGGGAAAGGCTAGATCAAGAGGAACAACTTTCATGTTCAACACTTTTCCATTTGAAGCTTTTATCATGATGAATTTTGAGGTGGAAGTTTGGAAATGTCAACATATCAAAAAAAAATCTAAGTGTCAAGCCATATATCTCAATATTCCACCTTGCTTAACTTTTTTATGTGAGCTTCAAATGAGAAAAGTGTCTTCATCAAACTTGTATCTCTTTCAAATACCTTTAAAATGGTCACCAATTTCATGTCATTTAAATTTGGGATGATAGAGTTATGCATTTTTGAAGTTTGGAAAAATCACTTGTTCAATGGTATAGGTCAAAAGTGACCTCTAATGTACCTTCATATCACATGCTCATAAAAGTTGAATTAGCTCTCACTCAAAACATCAAAGTTGAATTAGAAATCTTGAATTTAATTGTGCAACTTGGAAATATTTCATCTCATAAAAATTGAGCAAGTTATGGCCTTGGGAAGTTGACTTTCAAATTAGGGTTTAAACAAAATGACCTATAATGTTTCAACATAGAAAATGATTTTCCAAGCAAAAATAGCTCTAGGTCTCAACATGAGAGTTGTTTGTAATGTCATTTAGAGTAACGTTTCTCTTGGAATTATTTTCATATGGTGAAAATTGTATAAGATAGGGTCTAGGGAGACCCAATTTTGATCAGATGAATTCATCTGGCCAACCATCATCAACCAACATAATAACCTTCAATTCTTTGGACTTTCTTGGCTCATGGTATATCATATATGCATAATATTATGAATTTTGAAGTGTCCCTTGAGAATTTACTCAAGATACCTAGTCAAATTAGGGTTTCCAAGGCAAATCACCTCCACACTCTTGAAGAAAACTTGATCAATATAACATGTAGGAAGCAATGAAACTCATATATGATTCTTATAACCATTCTTGAATCAATTCATGGTTGTGCTCTTTGTCATGAGGGTCCTAAACCCTAGATATGAACTTGATAGATCAATGGTGATCATGCCCTACCTACAAAAGAGTTAGGCAAATGCAAATACATATTTTTGTATCTTGGTTAGTAAAAAGGTGATATACAAGTATGATACAATCACAAAGTGCTTGGTGATCTCTCCCAAAACAAACCCAATGAAAGAGGGGTAAGGAGGATGCCAATGTATGATCCCAATGCTAATGCTTATGATGAAATTACATGAGGGATCTTAGGGTCAAAATTGGGGTCTTACAACTGCTCCTAAGGTGCTTGAGGTTCTTCTTCTTCTGCCTCTGTGCCGTCCACCTGGTCATCTATAAACTGATCACTTGCAGTAAAATGGTCAGTGTCGTGGCCTTACTCTGCGTCGGGGTAAGCGCTCATATAAAACCAGTTGGCACAGTCGGTAATAGAAACTCTGTTCGGATCCGGAAGAGCTATAATAAACCTCTTATGGATAAGCACAAAATAGTAAGTAGGGCCAAAGGCAATCATACCTTGTGAAATTAGAGCAGACATGTCAATTTTGGTTTTACTTGTAATTGGCGTGTCTTCGAGTAAAACAACTTGATACACGAAATGCTCAGTGATTTGGGTGAACATGCCACCCACGGAGATGCCTCCGGAGTCGGCTCAGCCAACTCTCCCCAGATAGTCCACTGCAAAGGCAGCTACATTAATGGCTTTGTTTTATGCCATCGAGTACATAAAAATTAGCTTTCTCTGAGTAGCTACCCCGATGCTATCGCCTCTTCCAAACAGGGTGTAGGCCAAACCCTTCTGAGCATACCGGAAACATGGATTCTGGATGTCGAAGGACTTAGCACCTTTGGAGGTGTAATCCGTCCTCCCAGTGATGGCAATCCATAAATCCTTAGGTGAGAACCCATCTGGGACCTCTCCTGGTCCGCACAGAGGGAGTCAGAGTATCCCTGCTAATTCCTCAATAGACATTTCATTATAATTATTAAACAACCGGAAACGCAAAGTGCTAAAATAATATATGGTCGTGTCTATCCACCGTTTTTTGAGCTGGAACTCCAATGTGCTGAGAAATTCGAGCGTGATGCGCTCGTATATCGGTGCTTCCAGGCTCTTGAACTCTAGCATTCCTAAAACGTGAAACATCTGGTATACTTCCATTTTAAGCCTCGGTGCATTCAGAGTATGCTCACACATGTACCTCGTCGGCGTGAGTTTTCGCTTCCGGTCAATTTGATACCTCTTTTCTTGTTCCGGATTGTCAAACACGACGTTGTGTGGATTTTGATTCCGGCTTGGGCGCTTCCGTGACTTCGCCATCTCCGTGAGTTGTTGCTTTCCAGTGAGAATTCTCCTCGGGGGCATTTTGGACCTGCAAAAATAGAATTTTTTGAACTATGGGTTTACAAAATTCTGAAACCGTGGTTAGAACAGGGACGACGAGTGGAGTAATATTTGTGAAGGGTGTTTTTACAATAGGAGCGTGGAAGTTTTGGTTACAGAAGGTTTTAGGTAGTGGGGTTTGTGAGATTTAATGGAGTTTGGAAGGTTTAGAGAGAAAGAGAGTAAGAATGATGAGACAGAATGATGAAATGGTAATAAAAATATGATAATGATAAGGTGAATGGGGAAAAATTATGGTTAATGGGGGATTAAATGTGTGGGTCCCACTTAAAAATTCGGATTTTCAAAACAAAATCAAAATTTCCGCCTGCTTGACACGACCGTGTCAGCTGACACGGGTGACCGTCTCAGGGTATTGTCCCTCACCACGGTTTGGGTATTTCCTTTCACTTTCAGTGTTCCTGACACGGCCCGTGTCAGCTGACACGGGTGGCCGTGTCAGGCCACTATTTTTCCAATTTTTGCCTGATTTTGTACCCTCCTAACACGGCTCGTGTCAGGCTTCCTTTTTGGCCGTTTTTTTGGCTTTTTCTCTTGTTCAACCTCCGGTACCTCTGGCCACATTGATTATCCTTTTTCATGACTTCGATATTTGTTGACGTGATGTTCCCTCCTTGTAGAGCTCCTGTGTAAACCTACAAACACACATAACTGATTAAATTTAAAATGCGTGGGTTGCCTCCCACGAAGCGCTTCGTTTAACGTCGCATGGCTCGACGGTTCTCCGTCTGTTTAGGTGAGACAGATTTTGTATATTAGACCACCCTCCTGGTCTTGTAGGTACGGTTTGACTCTCTGCCCATTCACCTTGAAAGTGTCTCCGTTTGCGGGATTTCTTAGTTCAACGACTCTATGCGGAAATACTTTTTGTATCACAAAGGGTCCCGAACATCTTGACCTTAGTTTCCTTGGGAATAGCTTCAACCTTGAATTAAATAATAAGACTAGTTGTCCTTCCTGAAGTTCTTTCTTCTGAATGAGCCTGTCATGCCATGTTTTGGTTTGCTCTTTGTATATCTTGGCATTCTCATATGCTCGATTTCTGAATTCCTCCAGCTCTTGTAATTGGAGGATCCAAGATTTCCCCGCTTTGAAAAGATCATAGTTGATGAATTTGGTAGCCCAAAATTCCATGTGCTCAAGTTCGAGCGGTAGATAACAAGCTTTACCATAGACCAGTTGATATGGGGACATACCTATTGGTGTTTTAAGCGTTGTTCGGTATGCCCAGAGTGCATCATCTAGCTTGATTGACCAATCTTTTCGTGAGGCACTAACGATTTTTTCTAGGATTTGCTTGATCTTCCGATTTGATACCTCAACTAGTCCACTAGTCTGGGGGTGGTACGGTGTGGCGATTCTATGCTTGACATTGTATTTCCTCAACAGGTTCTCCATCAACTCATTGAGGAAGTGGGTACCTTAGTCACTAATCAGTGCTCTTGGTACCCCAAACTGTGCAAAGATACGATTCTTAAGGAAATTTATTACCACTTTCGCGTCATTCGTGGGCAGTGCTATTGCTTCCACCCATTTCGACACATAGTCAACCGTGACTAGAATGTATTGCTTTCCAAAGGACGATGTGAATGGTCCAATAAAATCTATTCCCCACACATCGAACAGTTCTACCTCTAACATGGCATTCTGAGGCATCTAATTTCTCTTGGATATGTTTCCTGTCCTCTGACATCTATCGCACTCTTTTACCACTACTTGTGCGTCTTTGAACAGTGTAGGCCAGTACAATCCAGACTAGAGGACTTTTGTTGCGGTTCTATCTCCGCTAAAATGTCCTCCATGTTTTGAGTTGTGACAAGCTTTTAGGATGTCCTTTTGCTCTTCCTCTGGAACGTATCTCCTGACCAGGCCATCTAATCCCTTGTTGTAAAGGAATGGATCGTCCCACACATAAAACCTGGAATCATGTTAGAGTCAAAGTCATCAGGTATTAGTCCACCTACCACAAAGTTCGCGTAATCGACGAACCATGGGATACGCGTAACGACTAGGATACGTTCTTTGGTGAACTCATCTCTGATGGGGTGTGTTTCTTCTGTTTCTTGAATCGGAGTCATCCGAGATAAGTGATGAGCAATAGTGTTTTCACTACCCTTTTTGTCTCTGATTTCCAGGTTGAATTCTTGTAGTAGTAGGATCCATCACAACAACCTTGGCTTTGATTCCTGTTTGGCAAAAAGATATTTTAAAGCAACATGGTCAGTATACATAATTACCTTTGATCCCAACAGATAGGATCTGAACTTATCAAACACGTACACAACTGCCAGGAGTTCTTTTTCAGTGGTTGCATAATTCATTTGAGCAGGGTTCAATATGTGGCTTGCATAATAGATCGCATGCAATAGCTTCTCCTTGCGTTTCCCTAGTATTTCCCCTACTGCGTTATCACTAGCATCACACATTATCTCAAAAGGAAGAGACCAATCGGGGGCAATAACTATGGGGGCTGACACAAGTTCCTTCTTCAAGGTCTCGAAGGCTTGCCTGCATTCCTTGTCAAATAAGAACGGTGTATCCTTCACCAGTAGACTCGTTAGTGGTTTTGCGATCTTGGAGAAATCCCTTATGAACCTGCGGTAGAACCCCGCATGTCCTAAGAAGCTTCTGATGCCTTTTTCATTTACCGGAGGTGGTAAGTTTTCTATTACGTCCAATTTTTCTATGTCCACTTCGATACCTTGGTTGGAGATCTTGTGTCCCAAGACTATTCCTTCACGTACCATGAAGTGACACTTTTCCCAATTCAGGATCAAATTTGTTTGTTGGCATCTTTCTAACATAAGTGACAAGTTAGTCAAACAATTATCAGATGAAGAACCGAATACTGAAAAGTCATCCATAAATACTTCCATATGCTTTTCGAGCATGTCAGCAAAGATTGATGTCATACACCTTTGAAAAGTGGTCGGTGCGTTGCACAACCCAAATGGCATTCTTCTATAAGCAAAAATACCATAGGGGCATGTGAATGCATTCTTCTCTTGATCTTCAGGGGCAACAGAAATGTGGTTGTACCCCGAGTAACCATCTAGGAAACAATAGTAATCGTGTTCGGATAACCTTTCCAACATTTGACCAGTGAATGGTAACAGGAAGTGATCCTTCAGTGTTGCCACGTTTAGTCTTTTGTAATCTATGCACACTCTCCAACCTGTAATAGTTCTGGTTGGAATCAACTCATTCTTCTCATTTTTTATCACCGTAGTGCCCCCTTTTTTTGGTACCACATGGACTAGACTTACTTAAGAACTATCAGAAATAGGATAAATTAGGCCCGCATCCAAGAGTTTTACAACTTCCCTGCGTACCACTTCTTTCATGGCTGGGTTAAGTCTTCGTTGTGGTTGCACCACCAGTTTGTGATCATCTTCCATTAAGATCTTGTGCATGCAAAAGGTTGGGCTTATACCTTTAAAGTCCTCAATTTCCCATCCGATTGCACCTTTGTATTTTTTTAGCACTTGAATGAGTTCTGCTTCTTGGACACTTTGTAGACTGACATTGATAATAGCTGGACATTTTTTCTCAGTGTCCAGAAATACATACTTCAGATTTGTTGGTAACAGCTTCAGATTTACCCCTATTTTTGGTTCTTCAGTGACATATGATGGTGGTGGTCTTAAATCTTCCCACTGGTGTGGTCTAGATCTAATCCATTCAGGTTGTTTTTCAATCACAGCGAGCACCTCAGACTCTCCTTCATCTTCATCACTTTCAAAAATTGATAGACTTAAGACCCGTTCTAGTGGTGACTGGGGTTTATGCCTTTAACTTTCTTAAGAAATTACTTGATCTATCATCTCTATAGTCTTGCTTGTGCCAATATCATCTTTGTATTGCATTGTGTTCCTCACATCTATTTTTAACTCTTCATCATAGACTTTGAGGGTCATAGTTCCTTCCTCGATGTCTATCATACGCCGTCCTGTTTCTAAGAAAGGTCTGCCCAATATGAGAGGAATCTCCTCATCTTCAGGCATTTCCATAATGACCAAGTCAATTGGGAAGACAAACTTGTCAATTTTTACAAGGACATCTTCCACAATCCTATAGGGTCGCCTCACAGAGTGATTCGTAAACTAAAGTGTCATTCGAGTATCTTGAATAGTGTCAATGCCTAATTTTTTATAGATGGATAGTGGCATCAAGCTTACACTCGCTCCTAAGTCAATCAGAGCCTTCTTGAATTTTCTATCACCAATAGTGCATGGAATAGTAATCGATCCCTTGTGTTTCTTTTTCACTGGGATTTTCATGCCTTGGAGAATGGAACTGCATGTTTTAGTTAGGATGATCAGATCTCTATCAGTGGAACGCTTCTTGGAGATGATGTCTTTCATGAACTTGGCATATATTGGCATTTGTTCTAATGCCTCAGAAAAGGGATGTTTATTTCCAGTTTTTTGAACATTTCCAGGAACCTCTCAAAAATTTTCTCATGTTGATCTTTCTTTTTCTATCTTGGAGGGTAAGGGAGTTTGATGATTGGTTTTGGAACCTTCTCTTTCTCCTTGACAGGTGGTATTATCACTTATTCATCTTGGTCCTTGGTTTCCTTGATTTCTAAGTCCACTTCTAACAATTCATCTTTTTCAGCACTGTTTTCCTCCGTTGACTTTCTAATTCGGGTTACTGAAATTCTGGTGTAGTCAGAGTTCAAATGTTCTACTCCAAGTAATGACATTTGATCCAACACTGTTACTAATACAGCAAGACGGTTATACAAATTAAAACCCAATACTGATATGCACACATTCACAGATGTCACGACATCTGCTACTGTATCACCATAGAATGGAAGAACACCCAGTTCTGTCCATCTAGTACAAAGACATAGCAGAGATCAAACATAGCACTTACTTCTGTTGAGCCTGCACAATTATCAGCATCATGTCTCAACATTGATTTGAACATCACCTGTTACAGCATTATAGGTTGACCTTATTTTATAGCAGACAGAATTATAACATGCAGAAGATAAAAACACAAGTAATTGTTAACCCAGTTCGGTGCAACATCACCTACTCTAGGGGCATACCAAGCCAGGAAGCAGATCCACTATCAGCAGTAATAATTCAGAGTTAAACTCCCCTATTTACAACTCTTCACTTAATCCCTACCCAATGCAATCTATACATAGGAACTCCTAGATAGAAACCTCCAGTTTCCATTCCTATCACTACAATTACAATGTAATGCTAAACAACTTAAACTTGCTTCACAGCTTCGTTCAAGACCATACCAAACTCTTACCTACAGGCTTTGAGTTACAAATAATCTCATGCCTTCGAGCACTGAGAAACACATGGTAACCTTCCCACAGGTTGGGAGGTTTACCACACACACACCCCTAATTTTTACATTGTTTGAGGCTTACAAAATCTAGGTTACAATCTGCTATTTATAACCTAAACACCCCTGGATTTGGGCCTTGTTGTTGTATTTCCTAAAATTAAGGTTAAGCAAGTTAACCTAATTTCCACATATTAAGGTGCTAACAAATAGGCTATTTGTTAGGTTCATTAATTGTAGCTCAGTTGTTAGTTTCCTGGATTTTAGCTCAGCTGTTGGATTCCTGAAAAATAGCCTGAGAGAAATACTGAAACAGAAAAACTAAGCATCCTACACTTTAGCATATGCTATCAGGAATGAATGTCACAACATTCCGTTTGACGTCCAGAACATAGGCCATATGCTAAGTCTGTTATTTTCCTTTATAAACAGACTGAAATACATACTGAAATGTAGCAGAAAAACCACCCTGCCTATTATTCAGTATATGATGTCAATGATGAATGTCATAACATTCAGTTTGACATTCAGACCGTAGGCTATGTGCCAAGTTTGTTATTCTCTTGAAAACAGACTGAACTAAATACTGAACTGTAGCAGAAAAACCAACCTGCCTATAATTCAGTATCTGCTGTCAAGGATGAATGTCATAACATTCAGTTTGACATTCAGTAAATCCTGTATTGAATGACTGTAATAACATAACAGAAAATCAGCCTGCTGTTAGTTTTCTGAAAATCAGCCTGTGATAAATAACAGAAAAACTAACTGGCCTGTCAGGAATGAATGTCATAACATTCAGTTTGACATTTAGAGACTGCTGTTATGAATGATTGTCATAACAGAACAGAAAATCAGCCTGAACTAAATACTGAACTATAATAGAAAAACTGATTAGTCTATAATTCAATATCTGCTGTCAGTGATGAATGTCATAAGATCCAGTTTGACATTCAGTAAATCATGTATTATCTAATCCTACAGCATACTACTTAAGCATGTCATGACATCAGTCAAGACATCTAAGTACAGTAACTGTTTTAACACGAAATGCAGCCAATAAAAAACATCTACAAACTCCCCCTTTGGCAAATTTTTGCCTAAAACAACTTGGCATCACAACAGAGTTCACAGTAGCGGAAAGCACACATCCAAGCAGAGTATCAAGTTAGCTAATACACTAATCACACACAGAAGATAAACTTCACACAGCAGCAGCACATAGAAGATAGCAAACAGCAGCATAACCTCTTGTTTTAGAGGACCTTCATCTTCACAGAAATCTGAAATCTGTTGTCCTGGGGTACATTTGTTACTCCCCCTTTTTGTCAAAAATGTTGCCAAAGCAACACTTAATATTACAGACCAACAAAAATAAAATTACAAGCAAATTTCAAGAATACACACTCTTAATCTTGCTTTACAACTTTGATCAAGACTACACCCACTTGATCTTGCTTCACAACTTTGATCAAGTAGACACACACTCTTGCTTCACAGCAGGTACACCCTCAGGACAATGTTTCTAATCTCCCCCTTTTTAGCTAAACATTTATAAATGAAACCTTCACAAAACCAGATCCAGCGCGCAGTATGCCCAAATCTTAACAAACCCCATGGTTTAGAGGGAATGAAATGTCGCTCTTGTGAGAAGAGGAGTGCTGGTACATCCTTTAAATAGGCCAGACCGTGCTTAGGAATTAACGATAGGAGTAAATACTTGGTCAAGATCCATAAATATTTGTTGAGAATCTGCCAGAGAATCACCAACAATATGCCAGACTATCTTTGAATAGCTCTTGACTGTTTCTTTTCAGAAACAACACTTCTAATGCATGTAGACTATTCCATATATGTTGTCAGACACGTTGCAAGCGATGTCTTAACATTCAACCCGGATTTTGTCTGCATTCTTCATGTATTCTCCCTATCACCATTTCCTAAAACCACTTTCTTACCTCCAGTGGTAGCTTGACATCTAGCACCACTGCAACCAAAATCACAAACAACAGTAGATGGTTACTCCCCCTGTACCACACAACTGTAACACACAGGCTCATTCTAATATATCATAATGAGACACACCACATCCATATTTCCTTATGACTGTAAGTTTCAGAAGGAAATAACAATATTCTCCAAGGCAATGTCATGACATCCGGTCAGACATTCTTCTACTCACTCTGCCTTGACGCACACCATATCATCCCAATAACTAACAAGGTGCCATACCTAGTTATTTGAGAACACATAGACCACAAGCTTGATGATTACTTGCAGCACAAAGACAGAACTCCCCCTGTCATGAACAACCAACTCTCCTCTTGAAACTTGGAGATCACACATGAACATATCCAACACCCCAAAGTTGGACCTTCACATACTTTCTGATTCAAAGAGAACCTAGACCACTTAATGAATGGAAAACATAAGACGCATCTTCATGTCTTCAAGGGCACACCCTCGGTTCAACCCTCTTGGCTGAACACATCCACACTCTGTGTCAATCTCTCTTCTAACCAGAACAGAAAACCACTTCACAAAATGTTCTAACATTAGTTAGGACATCCTTCACAACATAACAAAGAACACCATCTGATAATCTTCAGATATCACTAAGTCACCAGCTTGATCCAAAAGAACCCAGACATAAATTGGGAGATATACATTCTCATCCCATTACAAGAGATAATCTTCCATAGATAGCTCAGAACTCCTACCACAAGCTCCATGAGATGAATAGAAAACACCTCCTTTTGTCTTCAACTTACTACTTTTCTGCTCAAAAGTAATTTGTCTCAGACTTTCCTCAAGAATAATCAACTGCCATATGTTGATTATCTTGATTCTTCGATCTCACTTCTGAGATGGACCAAATGCCACTAGTTGATTACCTCCTTCATGAATCCTCATATGAAAAAGTCAAATGCCACTTATTGACCTCTCCACGTTTATCAGACTTCTCCCAAAGATATTCTGACCTTCCAAGTGAGACTTGAACTTCAAGCTACATGTTAAACAAAACTTAGATTCTCTAAGACATGACCATGTAACATCTTCTCCATCCAGCAACTCCAAAGAACTGCAATGAGAATGATCTTTTTGAAGTACCCAATCTACAACTCTGTAGACCCTTCTATCTTAAGTTGATGTGCCACTTCACCAACTAAGATTCTGATGTTGAACCAAATGTCACAACATTGTGTTTTAACATCTAGCTGTTGAATTCAGCTCCTTCTTCTGCCACTTGAAAGAACTTCCTCCCTTCATAGAACAAGAGTTCAACGCTCTCATAGACTTGATTGTGGAACCAAGTTTGAGTAAACAACCTCCATCCTGCAGGTTTGCAGTTAAGTCATCCAAGCTCACACCTTGATGAATCCTTGTTTCTTCTCCAAAGACATCAGACACTCTGATGCATGAGTCTTCAGAAGGACCAGTTAGAGACTAACCCTTCAGCTATACCAAGGATTCCACTTCCTAAAGCAAGTCTGTTTCCATGATGTCAAGAATGCTGCCACTTGTTCTTAACTCCACAGGGTGCATTAGCCAATGCACTTCCTTACCTAGATCAGAAATGAACTGATCAAAGTAACCACTATCAAGACTATGATGTCTTCTTCATCTTGTACACACCAAGGCTGAACATGTTCCTTGCCAGGAAACCTTTTCAGAGATCATACGCTTTTGCTACCACCAAAGTGATAGATCATAAACCAATGTACTATCCTTCTAGTGATTCTGCACAGGGTCTTGAAGAAGAGATGTTCCAACATCTTTAAGAACATTAGTTATCTTGAGCTCCAAGGATAATCGATTAAATACTTGTACTTGGCACAAGTAGACATTGATCTTAAATCCTTTCCCAATTATCCTTTCAGATACTTCCACCATAAGAATACTTTGAAAATACTCTTCTTGTGTCAACATCTTCTGTTTGCAAGCACCTCAACCGTTTTGAGAATCTTTCCAGATTAGATTCACCCTTAGGAATGAGAGAGATGAATCCTTCCTTGCAAATGTGTCACACACCAACAAGAACCCATGTGACACAGGTCAACAACCAACCATACCCTAGGCTGACCAAACGCGAGGAGGTTAACCAAAACTCCCCCTCAAATTAACAATCACGGAAACTCCACACCAATATCCATGCATTGTACACAAATGTCTCAACATGACATACATCATCCCTACCAGTGGCAACTAACTCTATGAGTTATACCTATACATACTCCAATCACACCAATCAGACTCCAGCTGACCATAAGTACAAAAAAAAACACTAGTCAATAGTAGATATGCATTGCCAAAACATACTACCTCAACCAACCTTTGAATCTTCATATTCTCACTCCTTGAAAGAATTGCCACTTCTGAGCGTGGTGTTTGAATAACAAGATTCATGGTCCCAATCCTCTTAAATGAAATAGCAATCAGGTTACTCCATTATTGACTTCTAACATCCAGGGGACTTGTCTTCCAACACAACATAGTACTTCAGGGAACAACTATCCAACCCTGATCAATCTACAGGAATAAGACAAACAGCAGGAAATTGCACAATGTCACATCTCAACCAGCTCCACTTCTAGAGATCAGACTTCTAAAAGTGACCTTCTTGAGCACACACACAGTTGACCCTACCCTTGTCAACTTAGCACACACAAATGTCTCCTCTTCCAGGTCAGGAGTAGGTTCCAAACAAAAGTATCCCTTTGTTTCACACCCAAAAACATCTGCTCTTCAACCAGTAACTGCATACTTATTGAACAACATGTTCTAACATCACATAGAACATTAGTTCCACCTCCTTGGAACAAACCCTCCTTGAAAGTCTTCAAGGTATTCATATACACTACCCAAGAGAGTAAAAGAATCAGTGATCAGGTGATTCTTACCATCCTGAAGTGAGAACGTCATGATGAGTGGACTTGAGGAGACTCAAGTATCTTTGACATCTTCAGTATATTATGATGAAATCTTTGAATACAGTAGCCTTTCATCCACAAGAGGGGAAACTACATCAGAGTTTGAGTTTTGCCAGGTATTATGCAGCGGAAATCATAATACAACTCAACCTATGAACACACATTTCACCAGATCAGCCTCCAAGAACATACCAAGTTTGAATATGATTCAATACTAGCACAGTTGTCCCACACAAAGGCCAATTGCCAACCTCCAGAGACAGGTACACACAGTTCCTGTCATGAATAGTCCATCCACCTACTTCAAGGAAGCATTCAGGGAAATCACAGAACCTTCCACAGGTTCCAACATTAGTACTAACATAACTCCTTGCAAGATACCAGAAAGTATCACCCATGGATCTCATCCAGAAACAGAATAGGATGCATGCTCTGATACCAATTGAAATTCTGGTGTAGTCAGAGTTCAGATGTTCTACTCCAAGTAATGACATCTGATCCAACACTGTTACTAATACAGCAAGACAATTATACAAATTAAAACCCAATACTGATATGCACACATTCACAGATGTCACGACATCTGCTACTATATCACCATAGAATGGAAGAACACCCAGTTCTGTCCATCTGGTACAAAGACATAGCAGAGATCAAACATAACACTTACTTCTGTTGAGCCTGCACAATTATCAGCATGATGTCTCAACATTGATTTGAATATCACCTGTTACAGCATTCTAGGTTGACCTTATTTTATAGCAGACAGAATTATAACGTGCAGAAGATAAAAACACAAGTAATTGTTAACCCAGTTCGGTGCAACATCACCTACTCTGAGGGGCATACCAAGCCAGGAAGCAGATCCACTATCAGCAGTATTAATTCAGAGTTAAACTCCCCCGTTTACAGCTCTTCACTTAATCCCTATCCAATGCAATCTATACCTAGGAACTCCTAGATAGAAACCTCCAGTTTCCATTCCTATCACTACAAATACAATGTAATGCTAAACAACTTAAACTTGCTTCACAGCTTCGTTCAAGACCATAACAAACTCTTACCTACAGGCTTTGAGTTACAAATAATCTCATGCTTTCGAGCACTGAGAAACACATGGTAACCTTCCCACAGGTTGGGAGGTTTACCGCACACACACTCCTAATTTTTACATTGTTTGAGGCTTACAAAACCTAGGTTACAATCTGCTATTTATAACCTAAACACCCCTGGATTTGGGCCTTGTACTTGTATTTCCTAAAATTAAGGTTAAGCAAGTTAACCTAATTTCCACATATTAGGGTGCTAACAAATAGGCTATTTGTTAGGTTCATTAATTGTAGCTCAGTTCTTAATTTCCTGGATTTTAGCTCAGCTGTTGGATTCCTGAAAAATAGCCTGAGAGAAATACTGAAACAGAAAAACTAACCATCCTACACTTTAGCATATGCTGTCAGGAATGAATGTCACAACATTCCGTTTCACGTCCAAAACATAGGCCATATGCTAAGTCTGTTATTTTCCTTGATAAACAGACAGAAATACATACTGAACTGTAGCAGAAAAACCACCCTGCCTATTATTCAGTATATGATATCAATGATGAATGTCATAACATTCAGTTTGACATTCAGACAGTAGACTATGTGTCAGGTCTGTTATTCTCCTGAAAACAGACTGGACTAAATACTGAACTGTAGCAGAAAAACCAACCTGCCTATAATTAAGTATCTGCTGTCAAGGATGAATGTCATAACATTCAGTTTGACATTCAGTAAATCCTGTATTGAATGACTGTCATAACAGAACAGAAAATCAGCCTGCTGTTAGTTTCCTGAAAATCAGACTATGATAAATAACAGAAAAACTAACTGGCCTGTCAGGAATGAATGTCATAACATTCAGTTTGACATTCAGAGACTGCTGTTATGAATGACTGTCATAACAGAACATAAAATCAGCCTGAACTAAATACTGAACTATAACAGAAAAACTGATTAGTCTATAATTCAGTATCTGCTGTCAGGGATGAATGTCCTAAGATCCAGTTTGACATTCAATAAATCTTGTATTATCTAATCCTGCAGCATACTACTTAAGCATGTCATGACTTCAGTCAAGACATCTAAGTATAGTAACTGTTTTAACATAAAATGCAGCCAATCAAAAACATCTACAGTTATGATAGCATTAACAATGTTATATTCCCGCGGATTTGTTACCGTACCACTAGGTAGTGTGCCCAGCGATTAAGAATTTGAAGCTAACTGTTTTGCTATCTGAACCCTTTGGACTTCGAGATTTTTAATGGAGGTCGTGGTGTTTTTCTGATTAGTCATGGTTTCTTCTTGAAACTGTATGTTGTTGGCTACTAATTTTTCAATAGCGATTTCCTATTCAGCCTTTTTAGGTGCCTGTTGTTGCTGTTGTTGCTGATATTGAGTCTGATATTGCCCTGTACCTTGTTGAGGAACATTCCCTCTCTGATCTTTCCAGGAGAAATTTGGATGATTCTTCCAACCTAGGTTATAAGTGTTAGAGTAGGGATTATTCTGCTTCAAGAATTTGATCTCTTCAATTTGTTATGGAGTATCAAAGAAATAGACTGTGTGATGAGGTTCATTATAGATTTCACAAGTGCTAGCCTGAGCTGGCTGGACCTGCGCTATCTGTCGAGTACCTATATTCATAGCCTTCAACTTCTTGTCTACTTCGGAGGCAACTGTGTCTTCCAGACAAATTTTATTTGTCTCTAATTTTAGATCAATCACCCCCTCTGGCTGACTAGTACACCTGTCGTATAATTCGAGATTCTCATTGGCGGCTATCGCTTCAATAATCCTCTTAATACCAATGGTTGTTAAGGAACTTGTTGAGCCACCGGCTGCTGTATCAATCAACTGTTTTGTTTTTATTTTTAGCCCATTAACGAACATCTGTATTTGTTCTGTCTGATCCATATTGTGAGTTGGACACGCTACTAAGACCCTTTTGAATCTTTTGTAGGCGTCTCCCAATGATTCACCATCCTTCTGTTTGAAATTAAGAATTTCATACCTTTTTCTCAGGAATACTGATGCTGGAAAGTACTCATTTAAGAATGTAGTTTCCATATCTTACCATGATGTGATACTGCTGGCAGGAAGAGAATAGAACCATTGTTCCGCATCTTCAGCTAAAGTGAACGGGAACATTCTTAATGTTTTTGCTTCATCAGTATGACCATCAATTTTCAGCGTGGTGCTCATGGTCAGAAATATTTGCAGGTGTTTGTTGGCATCTTCGTTAACCTTTCCGGTGAAAGGTTTTCTTTCCAATTGATTGATTGTGCTAGGATGTAATTGAAAATTTGTCACATTCACCGGTTGGTTGACAATGGTTAATCGACCACCCGGTGCGTTTTCACCTCCATAGTCACCCAGGAGTCTTTCCGGAGGTGGAGGAGGTGGAATTGGAGGAGCTTCAACCATTGGTTCTTTGACTTCTGAGTGATCAGAGGTACTTTCTTATTTGGAATCCACTCTTTGATTTTTGCGTCTTCGATGAAGGGTTCTCTCGATCTTTGCGTCAAAAAGAAATTCAGTTGAGGGTTCTCCTCGCATACAAATTAGTAAATTATAAATGACAGAAAAAATAATTTTATTGCAAAACAACAAAAGTTTAATTGAAATTAAAATTAAACTCTATATTTTGACAGTCCCTAAAAATGGCGCCAAAAACTTGATCGGGAAAATAACAAGTGTACTATTTTGCATTTTATAGTAATAATGGGGAAATTCCCCGAATGCCGATCTCAAGGACTGCAAGTCAATATTGAGTTTAAATTATCATTCAATTAAACAAAAATAATTAATTTGGTTTATAGGTGTAAAAATATAAGAATAAAGGTAAAAGAAAATAAGGATGAAAATAAAGGTTTACAGGGAAAAAAGAACAATGCCAGAGAAGGTGTATGATTTATCCCTGTAACAACTCTGAGTCACTATTGCATCAACAAATATCAATTACTACCATTTCTTAAGGGTGTTTTCTCCCAAGTCCTTGGTGAGAAAACCTTTAATCAATCTACCCTAATTTCTATGTCCATAGCCAATTAAGGTGAAGTTAAGTTTTATAATATCAAGAATACTCTGGTTCATACAGGGTATCCCTAGTCATAGGTGATGTCTACAGTAGAGTAACCTTATGAAAACCTTATCAATGGCGGTCCAGCCTAATTGATAACCACAAATCAATCTCGATTGGTTTGAAAGAGAAAGCAATAAACACATCAAAAGGTTACCGTAAAAATAATATTATAAATGCAAATGTAAACTCAAATTCGTTACAATTCTAAATCAGTGACACCCCCTAACATTGGAGGGTTTAGCTACTCATATTGTTTAAAAACAAATGCAAGACAAAAATTACACATTACAAGTAATTGGATGACTTTGATCTTCAATCGCTCCCGCTCATGAAAACCTTCAGCTCTTCGAATGCCTTGCTTTCTGTAATGCTTGATTGCTTCACAATACTGTATTTTTCCGTATTCCAAGATGATTTTTCCTTAGGCAGAAGGTCCTCTTTTAGAGTGAAAATTCCAAGCAGCAGTTGGACATGTCCAAAAATATCTCTGAAAAAGCCCGATGAACAAAAGCCCAAGAAAACTGAAATTTTGGGCTTGGGCTGACACGGGTGGCCTTGTCAGCCTATTGTCCTGGCTGACACGCCCCTGTCATGTGTGACACGACTGGGTATGGTGCTTGACACGTCCCGTGTCAGCTGACACGGGTGGCCGTGTCAGGCCACCGTCTTCTACAACACGCCTTCCTTTGCCTGACACAGCCCGTGTTAGGTGACACGGGTGGCCGTGTCAGGCCTCATGTACCAGGGTTTTCTACTCCCTTGCTTGCCGGAATCTCGCATTATCTCGTTCTTAGTTCCTTTGTTCTTCTACCTGGACCTGTCGGACAAAAACACAACTATCCCACGCATAAAATCACGAAAATAGAATTAAAATATAACAATGACTGGAAACGCTTAAATATTATACCGGAAGTAAAATTGACTCTAAAAGTATAAAAAATGCTTGCACGATGTTTCAAAAGCCTCAGTTTCTTGTCGGATCAGTAATGAAAACCTAATGCAAATGGTGACTGATCACTCACCCCAACACTCTATTTTTCCTCAAACATCTTTTATCTCAAAAACACATATACACATAAAAAGGGCTCCCTAGGAGTACCTAGGACACTTTGGGTGCTAGCACCTTCCCTCTGTGTAACCCACCCCCTTACCTGTAATCTCTGGAATTTTATTAGTTTTGATTTAAAAACTTCTTATCTTTGGGTTTTGTTCGTACTTTTCCCTTTTCCTTTGGAAACAATAAAAGTGCGGTGACGACTCTGGTTTTATTAACGTTAAGCTTATCCATAGCTTGATGGTCATGAAAGTACCGCTACACTTCTATGTCATATACCAAAGAGAAAGGAGTTGCCCCTGTTGAATTGTGGATGGATGTGTGATACCCATGCAAAGAAAAAGGGAGCATCTCATGCATGTATTTATAAGTCACAACCATCTTTTGAATAATCTTCTTTATGTTCTTGTTTGCAGCTTTCACAACATTTATCATCTTGGGTCTTTAAGGAGAAGAGTTATGGTATTTAATTTGGAACTATGTACATGCCTCTTTCATCATTTTGTTGTTCATGTTCGATCCATTATAAGTGATGTTGCTTGGAACACTATAATGGCAGATTAGTTGATTTTTGATAAATCGGACAACCACTTTCCTGGTGACATTGGCATATGATGCTGCTTTAACCCATTTGGTAAAATAGTCAATGGCCACCAGTATGAAATGATGTCCGTTCGAAGCTTTGGGCTCAATCATTCCAATCATATTAATTCCCCACATGTAGAAAGGCCAAAGAGAAGAAAGAACATTGAGAAGAGTTGGAGGTACATGAATATTGTCGGCATAGATCTGGCATTTGTGACATGTCTTCACATATTTGCAACAATCGGACTCCATTGTCAACCAAGAATATCCTTCCCTTGACATTTTCTTTGCCATTACGTGTCCATTGGCGTGAGTACCAAAGGATCCTTCATGAGTATCTTTCATTAACAGGTCTGATTCATGTCTATCCACGCATTTGAGCAAGACCATGTCGAAATTTATTTTATACAGCACGTCATCATTCAAAAAAAAGTTACCAGCCAATATTCTCAAAGCATTCTTGTCTTTGTTCGATGCCCCAAGTGGGTACTCTTTCTTCTGAATCAAGCATTTGATATCATGATATCGCGACTTATCATATTTGACCTCGTCTGCTGAAAACATATGAGTGGGTTTGTCAAGGCGCATAACATCAACTTTGAGCACATCATTCCACTGATTCACAATAATCATAGAGGACAAAGTGGCTAATGCATCTTCCATTTGATTTTCTTCACGGGGAATATGATGAAACTCAATTTCATTGAAGAAGGTTGACAACCTCCTTGCATAATCTTTGTAGGGTATTAAACCGGGTTGAAGAGTTTCCCATCCAGAATCTTGATTCTCAAGTCAATAGCTTCTTCAAGACCCATAATGCAAGCCTCATACTCCACCATGTTGTTTGTACAATTGAATGTCAACCTTGTGGTAAAAGGAATGTGGGAACCATGAGGAGTAAGATTTAATGGCCCCAATTCCATTACCATAAGCATTAATAACTCCATCAAATATCAATCCCCAAGGAGACCTCGACTCTGGCCCTTCATCTGACAATGGTTCATCACAGTCTTTTGCCTTTAAATACATCACATCTTCATCTGGAAAGTCAAACATGATAGATTGGTAACCATCAATGGGATGGTGAGTCAAATGGTCAGCCAATATACTCCCTTTGATGGCTTTCTAGGTATGATACTTAATTTCATATTTTGACAAAAGCATCTGCCAACGAGCAATTCTTCCAGTCAAAGCATGCTTTTCAAAGATGTACTTTATTGGATCCATTTTGAATATCAACCAAGTGGTATGATTCAATAGATATTGATAGAGATGACGAGAAGCCCAAGCTAAGACACAACAAGTCTTCTCAAGCGTAGAATACCGAGACTCACAATCTGGGAATTTCTTACTCATATAATAAATGGCGTGCTCTTTTCTACTTGTTTCATCTTGTTGGCCAAGCACACAACTCATGGAATCTTCTAATATAGTCAAATACATAATTAAAGGCCTTCCTTCTACTAGAGGAATCAGAATAGGAGGCTCAAGCAAGTATTATTTGATATTACCAAAGTCTTTTTGGGAGTCTTCCATCCAAACATAACCCTGATCTTTTCTAAGAAGCTTGAATATAGGGCCACAGGTAGTAGTCGTATGAGAAATGAATCTGGAGATGTAATTCAAACGTCTAAGAAATCCTTTCACTTGCTTTTCAATTTTAAGCGTAGGCATTTCTTGAATGGCTTTTACTTTGTCGAGATCAACTTCAATTCCTCTTTGGCTAACAATGAAACCTAAGAGCTTTCCTGACTGAACACCATAAGTGAACTTGTTGGGATTCAGGAGGAGTTTATATTTTCTCAAGCGCTGAAATAACTCCAACAAATATACCACATCTTGTTCTTCAGTTTTGGACTTAGCAATCATGTCATCAACATATACTTCAATTTATTTGTGCATAATGTCATGGAAGAGAGTTGTCATGGCTCTTTGATATGTTGCACCAACATTCCTTAAACCAAAAGGAATTACTTTATATCAGAATGTCCCCCATGGTGTGATGAATTTTGTTTTCTCCTTATCTTTGGGTGCCATTCTAATATGATTGTATCCGGAGAATCCATCCATGAAAGAGAAGACCTTGAATTTAGCAGTGTTGTAAACCAACATGTCAATATGTGGTAATGGGAAATCATCCTTTGGATTGGCCTTGTTTAGATCTCTATAGGCGACACACATTCAAACTTTGTCTTCTTTATTGGGAACATGCACTATGTTATCCAGCCATTGAGGGTATTAAGACGTGATAAGGAATCCTGCATCAATCTATTTTTGGACTTCCTCTTTGATCTTTATGGCCATATCTGGGCGAGTTCTTGTCAATTTCTGTTTAACCGAAGGACATTCTGGCTTCAAAGGCAAATGATGCTCTAAAATATCTATATCCAACCCTGGCATGTCTTGGTAGGACCAAGCAAACATGTCCACATAGTCTCTGAGAAGCTCTATCATTACTCTCGTTGACAGCTGGAACAAGCAAAGCTCCAATCTTCACCTCTTTTCTATCTTCTTCTGAACCCAAGTTGATTACCTTCATTGGCTACTTGTATGGCTGAATTCTTTCTTCCTCCTACTCGAGTAACCTGGAGATCTCATCTGGAATCTCTTTAACACTTTCCTCTTCAGCTTCAAATACCAGGAATTCAAAGTTGGGATATGACATATGGTCATGGTTTTTAATGGATGTTTCATGAATTAATTTGCACATGTGATTATGCTTGAATTTAGAAATAGATAAAGGTGGAAGTCTGTGCAAAGGTTGCAAGTGATTGTTATATTTTTTGTTTTAGAATTACCATTTTCCGGAGAAAAAAAAATATTTAAAAAAATAACATGGAAAGAAAAAGGTGACACTTTTATTAATGATTGTCAAATCTTGAAATAAAAGCCCAACACCAACTCTTTTTCCTTGGGCAGAGAAAAAGGAAACATTTTTTTAAAGAAATCCCTACAAAATACTCTTTTGCCTTGGGCAGAGCAAAAGGACAAGACAATAAAAAATTACTTAGAAATGAGAATAATGAATGGGATATCAATAGCAGTCCAGTTTTGAGAAACCATACCATGCACAACGAGGTCTGATGAATCCTTTTCAGGATCATCTTCTATAATAACATTGAGTTCAACCGGAGTGAGATGAATGAAACCTCACTGCGGAAAACTTCTTGAGTAGGGCGTATGACCGCATTCTTTTTGACAACCTTTGTAGACGAGGAATAAAAACCAAGACCTTCTCGGGACTTATTCTATGTAAAAATCACTAACTCTCCCCAACCATCAGTTGTACCACTCTTGGCCACCTTCTGCGCATCTTTGAGAGAAAAAATGGATGGTCAACTTCTCTTAATATCTTGATTAGCAATAGACAAGGCTTGGAAATGGGTTCCAATAGAATCTTCAGGTTCAACATAAGAGAATGATTAAAGGTGGCTCACAATAAAATCATGTTCTCCATATACCGTCACCAATTTCCCATTCTTTACAAATTTGAGCTTCTGATGAAGAGTAGAGGTGACTGCCCCTGCCTCATGGATCCATTAGTGACCAAATAAACAATTGTATGTTACTTCAATGTCCATAACCTGGAACATGATTTGAAAAATGTGAGGACCAATAGTCATAAGAAAGTCTACCTCTCCAATAGCAGTTTTGTGGGAACTATCGAAAGCCTTCACAATAATCCCACTACCCCTCATTAGAGTGCCTTGAAAAGATAATCTAGAAAGTGTTGATTTAGGCATCACATTCAGTGACGATCCAGTATCTACCAGCACACTGGAAAGAGTGTCACACGCACAGTTCATTAAAATATGTAGCGCCATATTGTGATTTCTACCCTTTTCAGGGAGCTATTCATTACAAAAACTCGAATTGTTGCAGGTAGTTATGTTAGCTACAATATCGTCAAATGGACCCACTGTCACGTCATGATTGACATACGCTTGTTCTAAAACCTTTTGTGAAGCTTCTCAATGAGCCTCATAGCTCATTAACAAGGACATCACAAATATATTTGATGGTGTGTGCAACAATTGTTCCACCATGTTATACTCTCTTTTCTTTATCAATTTATGAACTTTATTTATATCCACCTTCTTATTTGTACCAATAGATTGACAAAATTGCTCAGTTGGAGTGTCAACCTGAGTTTTCCCTATAGCGACATCTTCAGTTCTTCTGGGAGGTGTAAAGGCAAAAACATGCCCACTTCTTGTGACTCTGCTGACATCAACAATATTATCAAAGGAAGGCAAAGGAACCTCCACTTCATCTTCAATCATGATGGTGTTATACTTGTATGGTATAGCCTTATCAGATTGATAAGGAACTGGACCGGGAAAAATGATAACCAAAGGAGAAGAAGAAGTCTTTCGGTTGTCGTAAATGATATCCACATGCTTGGGAACATTGAACTAAGGTACTATAACATTAACTTCATCATCATGGTTCCTATCATAGGTGATCATGATAGTCCTTTGATCCAACAACTTCTGAATATCTTTGCGTACAAAAGGACATGCACGCGGATTTACAGAGCAAATTCTACATGAAGTGTAATTGTGTTCATGACCAACAAAGGCAAGCCTTGTCAAACTAGCATGCATCCTAACCTCGGAGACTGCAAATTTTCCTAGACAACCATGCACCATGTTTACTGAAGGTCCCCCATACTGAGGTAAGGGATTAGCCTGCACATTTGAATTAACATCTTTGAAGGACAAAATGCCACCTTTAATCAGCCTTTAAACATCAGATTTTAAGCCATAACAATTCTCTATACTTTGACCAGGCGAACCTTGATGGTACGCATAAAATTGATCAGCTTTATACCAATAGGGGATTTCTTTTGGGACAACGGGTGAAAATCGAGTCTGGATATGATTTTTGGCTAACAGAGTCGGGAACAACTCTACATATGACATCAGAATATGATTAAAATGGGGTGTTCTTTTGACACGATTGTTGTTGTTGAACTGTGGGCGAGCCTATTGTTGAGGTTGATGAGGTTGTTGAGTAGATTGTTGAGTAGGTGGTTGATGAAACTATGGTTGATAGGTTGGAGTTACCACTGGTGGATTGATGATTGTAGAAACGGCTGCGACATGTTGTGGTTGATACCTTCTTCTTTGTCCGCCATGCAAAACGACACTAACTTCCTGTTCCTTTTTCTTAATGAACCCACTTCCAAACTTCTTAAAATTACTGGAAGAACCCACTTCTTTAGTTAAACGTCCCTCATGGACTTCCTCTTCCAGCCGCATCCCCATGTTCACCATTTCAGCGAAGTCACTTGGTGCGCTCAGGATCATACGATCATAGTAAAATGAACTCAAAGTCTTTAGGAAAATCTTTGTCATCTATTTTTCCTCAAGCGGAGGACAGATCTGGGCGGCTACCTCACGCCATCTTTGAGCATACTCCTTAAAACTCTCCTTGTCCTTCTGAGACATGGCTCGGAGTTGGTCCATGTCCGGTTCCATGTCTATATTATATTTATATTGTCTGATAAAAGCTTCTCCAAGGTCATTGAAAGTACGAATTTGTGCAGTGTCCAAACTCATGTACCACTTGAGGGCGGCACCAGTTAAGTTATCCTAATAGGAATGGATTAATAGTTGTTCATTATTTATATGGGTCGACATCTTGTGAGCATACATTACCAGATGACTTTGAGGGCAAGAGTTGCCTTTGTACTTCTCAAAGTCTGGCACCTTGAACTTGTGCAGAATCTTAACATTGGGAACTAAGAAAAGATCAGAAGCATTCTTGCCAAACAAGTTATTTCCATAGAGGGATTTGATTTCCTTTCGTATTTCCGAGAATTAATATTGAAACTCATCTATATTCTCATCCATTCCAACACCTTCACGGGTTGTGGCACAAACATCATGGTGGTAATAACTAGAGCTTCGGAAGCATGTGGACAATCCTCTTATGGCATATAATTAGGAGGCATGCCCCAAGGAAAGCCGGAGGGCATGTGGTACTGAGGAGCATTGAGGCGTGCCATAGAAACAGGTGTAGATACGGTATGAGAGATCACAGTTCTTTGAATAGTCTCTTGAGAATTAGGTGATGGCTGATTCTGAGCAGCCACCAACGCTTATATCATGTTGGAGAGTCTTTCCAAGCTTACTTTCAGAGTGTTTACTGCTTCTCGGAACTCCTTGTTTTCTTGCTCGATTTTATCTATCATTCTTTGTCGACTCGCCTGAGTGTTGTACAGATGATACAATTTCCATAACGGAGATAAAAAACACGAATGAGCTTCCTGGAATGCAGAGTTCTTCCATGATGCATGATGTGCTAGTGCAAATGAATTTTTTTCAATGAAATTTTAATAATTATTTCAAACATTGTAAAGGATTGTAGCGGTAAATTCATGACCATCAAGCTATGGATAAGCTAGACGTCAATAAAACCAGAGTCGCCACCACGCTTTTATTGTTTCCCAGGGAAAAGGGAAAAGTACGAACAAAACTAAAAAATAAGAAGTTTTCAAATCAAAACTAATAAAATGCCAGAGATTACAGGTAAGGGGGTTGGTTACACAGAGGGAAGGTGTTAGCACCCAAAGTGTCCCAGGTACTCCTAGGGGCCCTTTTTTGTGTGAATATGTGTTTTTGTACAAAATGATGTTTGCAATAAAAAGAATGGGGAGATGAGAAAAGCATTCATTAATTATATTTTTGTGTTTGACAAGACATTCAGACTTATGCCTACGTACCAACATAAAATGAGGGATCAAAACCTCGTAGTTCGTGGTATCAATTTCAAAGTGAGTGGATTTCTTTTAACAAAATTTTAAATTTAACAAAGGCACAAAGGGGATAAAATTGGTTTGGATGGGTGTTAGTTCTTTTTGGCTTTTGAAATTTTAAATCAAGTATAATTAAGTTCATTTACAAGTTTGTTTAAGAAAATGAGTTTAAAAATGCAATGGCATAAGGCCAAAGTTTCTAATTTGCAAAGAGTCTAAGTTTAGAAATCACAAACAAAGAAGATTTAAAAGGAGGTAGAGATTTTTGAAATTAAATAAATGGGTAGGAGATGAAGACACTAATCCTAAGCACAAATTTAAAAGTTGCGAGTGGAAAAGATCTGACCAATGACCTGCAATCTAATAGACAAGAATGTCATATAGAAACCCAAATTTCCTTTGGACTTTAGAATCAAGCAATATCAATGCACAAATATCAAGATGAAGAGCAAGGCATCAAATAAAGATGGCCACATCCAAGCTCAGCAACTCCATAAAGATGCCCATGTATAAGACGACTTCAAAGGTGGGCATTAGGTACAGGTTTAAAATAACAGCTTCAATATGATCATGTTGTAGATGAACTCAAATGGATCTAAATACTTACATCAGATGAAAGTCTTCTTCACAAGCACTTGGTTTCATAAAAGTTGACATTGTCCAAGTCCTTTTCATAGGGAGTGTTTCCTAAGTCTAAGTCCAATGTCTCAGATCAATCCAACAGTCCACACAAAATGTTTTTTTAGGGTTTTTGTTCTTATTACGTTCATTAAGGTCAAAAGACCACAAATACAAACAAGTATATGCAAACACAATATATTCACAAAGTATGGATCAAGTGAGAAAAGTGAAAATGACATTAAAGTAAACAAATTGAATGGTATGAATAATGGCAAAGGAATAAAGGCTTGAAATTAAAGTGCATAAAAGTAAATGGCTTGAAATTAAATGTTAGTTGTTGGTGGATAATAAGTTAGTGTTGCTTTTGCTTTGGTTTTGTTTAAGTCATTCTTTGGAGAACACTCAACCCACTTATCACAAACATGGATCCTTGAACCAAGACATCTTCCAAAGGAATGAAAAAATGCCAAGTTTCCACACAATACCATGAAAGAGGGGAGACTTACAATCTCACTTACTAGAATGCTATGCATTTTGTGTCACAAATTTAGTGCTATGTTAAGTTATCGTAATCGGACTTATGTAGAAGTCACAACTATTTGAGGCCAAGCAATAGAAATTTTGGTGTTAATGCATGTTAGAGACATAGTATAATGGACTATACTCTTAAAACATACCACACAAAAAAAATATGAAAAAGTGTGGACCTAATCTCATCCATACTCATGTTGATTTTGCAATCGACTAGCTTTAGGATCTAGAGATATCATTGGTCCATGACATCAATGAATAAAGAAGGGGAATGATATGAAGGGGGGGGGGGGGAATAAAATCAACACAAATTGGTCAAAGGAGTACTTTTACCAAATTAAGACCATTCATTCATTTTGGGAGATGAAATGTATATTTTATCAATCCCCTAAATCCAATTATCTTAACTCAACAAAGTCAAATCAACCGTGACCAAGGCCCAACAACACAAGTCAAACTCAACAAGTCAAAATTAGAAGCTCAACAATATTTATTTGGAATTTAAATAATTAAAATATGCATTAAATTAAATTATGGTTTGTCAAATTCCTAAAACCTCATTGAAAGACCAAAGAAATGGTCATGAGATTTATCATAGGTCAATCAAGGTCAAAGGACCTTGGAGAAAAAATTCATCATTTTTGGAAACTTAAAACTATTTTTAAACAATTGAAAATATTCACAAAATCAATTAAATCATGAAAAATATTAATAATGACCCAAAAAATAATTTTAATTCAGAAAACGAAAGGGGAAATTTTTTGAATTTTTTTTGGTGAAACTCTCATATTTTTTGGATCAGTATTAAAATTAATATGAATTAATAAAAATAAAACATATCAAATGAAAATCAAATAATCAAAAAAAATGTGGACCACTTGATCTCCCTCATTAATTAAGGTGGCAAATCAAGTGGTCACAAGCATGCAATCCATAATTAGCTCTAGTCAGCGCGTTGCAAACTTGGTAATTCAGACCAACGCTTATGATTAAATTATTTCAAATGGATCATGTGGCTCTGAACACGCCAACTCACCACCGGAGCCACAACTCCGGTCTCCTTCTCAAGCGAGCTTCACCGGACTGGTTCAGTCATAACCATCACCAAAATTAAAAAGAAGGACATGATTTCAAAGTAAAAATAGCACTGAGCTCGAATCTGGCCTCAATTCATCCTAACTACAAGTATATTGAGAGATAAAAGGAGTTGAAATTTGAGGTGCACGATCTGAGTTGCTTCGATTTGACCTCAAAGCAACTCAATCTTGTTGCCTACGTTGGTAGGACTTCAGACAACCAATGATCCAAAAGGATTATGGAGAATTGAGTGAGAATTGAAGGGATGAAATTTTCTGGAAAAATACCTCTAACGCAGGTCTGAATTCGATGGTTCTTGCTTTGGCTTGTCTCTGATCATGCTCAGAATGCTTTCAGAAGTAGATTAGAATGATCAAAAAGTCTTGGATCCCTGAAGATTTGAATCTCAAAACAGTGAGATTCAAACTCAATCTCCAATGGAAATTCTCAGGTTTATCCTCTCAAATAGAAGGGGTCCTCATTTCTTATGCATAGGGTCTCTATTTATAGCTAATTCAAATGATATTTGCACCCTTGAAGTGAACTTCCAAATTTGGAAATGAGTGATGCGTGGGTGCATGGGCGTGTACGGGCCTATGAAATCATTCCATTTGGTCCATAATTGAGTGTACATAAGTCTGAGATCATGTTGGAATTCTAGGCAAATGTGCATGGAAGTTTGAAGTTCAATCTTGCCAAATGATGATGCAATGTTCAAGCCATGTGAAGCCCATTCAAATCTTGTCCAAAATGGATGAAATTAACCTTTTTGGAAAGGTTAGATCAAGAGGAACAACTTTAATGTTGAACACTTTTCCATTTGAAGCTTTTGTCATGATGAATTTTGAAGTGGAAGTTTGGAAATTTAAACATATCAAAAAAAATTCAAAGTCTCAAGCCATATGTTCACTTATTCCACCTTGGCTAACTTTTTATGTGAGCTTCAAATGAGAAAAGTTGCTTCATAAAAGTTGTATCTCTCTCAGATTCCTTCAAAATGGACACATATTTTACCTTATTTGTATTTAATATGAAGGAGTTATGCATTTTTGAAGTTGAGGAAAATCACTTGTTCAATGGTATTGGTCCAAAATGACCTATAATGTATCCTCATATCACATGCTCATAAAAGTTAAATTAGCTCTTCCTCCAAACATAAAAGTTGAAGTAGACATCTTGAATTTGATTGTGAAACTTGGAAATCTTTTATATCATAAAAATTGAGCAAGTTATGGTCTTGGGAAGTTGACCTCCAAATTAGGGTTTAGACAAAATGACCTATAATCTTTCACCATACGAAATGATTTTCCAAGAAAAACTAACTCTAGACCTCAACATGAAAGTTGTTTGGAATGTCATTTAGAGTAACTTTTCTATTGTAATAATTTTCATATAATAAAAATTGTAGGAGATAGGGTCTAGGGGACCCAGTTTTGATCAGATGAATTCCTTTGGTCAACCACCATCAACCAACTTGCTAACTTGCAATTCTCTTGACTTTTGGGACTCATGGGAGATCATATATGAATAAGATGATGAAATTTGAAGTATCCCTTGAAATATTTGATCAATTGGGGAAGAAGCTTGGGGAAGAAGTTACACAAGATACCAAGGTGAATTAGGGTTTCCAAGGCAAACCAACTCCAAACTATTGATGATTTATTGATCCAAATAACATGTGAAGCTCATGGGGATTCATATATGATGCCTAAAGTCATTGTAACTAATTCTTGATTGAGCTCTTAGAATTGAAGGTCTTAAACCCTAAATATGAGCTTGATAGATCAAAGGTGAGCATGTGCCCTACCTACAAAAGAGTTATACAAAATGCAAAGACATATTTTTGGGATTTTAGTTAGTAAAGATGATAAAATACAAAAAATGATACAATCAAATGGTGCTTGGTGATCTCTCCCAATGCAAACCCAATGAAGGAAGAGTAAGGAGGATGCCAAGGTGTGATCCCAATGCTAATGTATATAATGAGATAGCATGAGGGATCTTAGGGTCAAAATTGGGGTCTTACAAGGATAACATTTTTGAAATATCCAAAAGAACTTCATTTCATTAATAAGTGGAAATAATACAAATCATAATTTTTAAATTTCAAAAGTTCTAAACAAAATAGAAAATAATAAAAGCTAGAATCTAATAGAACTAGGGTATCCCATGAGAAGAAGATCTAATCCCTCCTTTCAGCTTCCTGTTGAGCTCCTTGATCTGGTCTTCCATCTGAGTCTTCTCAATCATGAGCTTGTCAACAATCAACTTCCAAGCAACTGAGGCGGAAGGATTATCTGGCTGAATGCTATAGGAAAATAAATCCTCTTGCACCTTTGTCTTCTTGCTGGCAAGCTCCTCTTCATTTTTCTTCTTCAAATGCTTTTAGAATTCTTCATTCTCATTGTTTACTATAAGACCCCAATTTGACCCTAAGATCGCTCATAATATCTCATCATATGCATTAGCATTAGGATCACACCTTGGCATCCTGCTTATCCCTAATTCATTGGGTTTGCATTGAGAGAGGTCACCAAGTATTTTTGATTGTATCATACTTCATTTTACTCTATTCACTAACCAAAATACCAAAAAAATATGTCATTATATAGTTTGTTGCTTTTGTAGGTAATGCACATGCTCACCTATGCTCTATCAAGCTCATATATAGGGTTTGAGACCCTCAATCCAAGGAGCTCAATCAAAATTTGGTTCACATTGGCTCTAAGTATCATATATGAATCCATATGATCTTCACATGTTATTTTGATCAAGAAATCATCAAGAGTTTGGAGTTGGTTTGCCTTGGAAACCCTAATTCATCTGGGTATCTTATGTGACTTCTCCAACAAGTTTCTTCAATAATTGATCAAATATTTCAAGGGATACTTCACATTCCATCATCTTATGCATATATGATCCTCCATGAGTCCCAAAAGTCAAGATAATGTCAAGCTAGCAAGTTGGTTCATGGTGGTTGACCAGAGAAAGTCAACTGGTGTAAGTTAAGGACTTGCGCATGGGTGTAAGTTAAGGTATCATTTGGATAATTTCAACTTCCACTTTTCATATACATTTGCATAAGCTTCTAACATGATTTCAGCATGAAGTACATTGGATTATGGATCAGAATACATCATTTCATGGGCCTAATGCACGCCCATGCATCCATGCAAGGGAGAATTTGAAAATTTTCCAAATTAGGAAATGTGCAAATATCATTCACATTGGTTATAAATAGAACCCTTGGTGATCAGGAATGGGATCCCTCTTGCCCAAGCCTCGACCATCTCCTCCCTAAACCCCATTGAAAGGATAATCTTGAAGGTTTCTTGAGAAATCGAGTTTCAATTCTCCTTCTGTTTTAGGATTGAAACTCCAAGAGTCCAAGCATTTTAACCATTTAAATCATCTCCTACAAGCTTCTAGAGTCAAGCCAACCCAAAATTGGAGCCAAATCAAGCAATTCTGATGCTCCTCGAAGGTGAGATTTTAGCAACTTTTCTCTTCGATTCTCTCTCAATTCTCCACTATTCTTGTTGACTTTTGGTTTGCTGATGTCCTACCAATGTAGGAACAAGATTGAGTTACTTTGAGGTAAAATCGAAGCAACTCAGTTCATGATCCTCAAAATTCAACTCCCTGTATCTTTTCATATACTTGGAATTGGACAAAATTGAAGCCAGATTCGAGCTCCTGGGCATTTTTTCTTTAAATCCATGTCTTCCTTTTTCATTTTAGTGATGGTTGAAGATGGACCAGTCCGGTGAGGTCCACCAAAGAAGAAGACCGGAGCTCTGACTCTGATGATGTGTTGGCAAGCATCTCAACCATATGATCCTTTCAATTTGTTTTAATCTCGTGCGTTGGTTCTGATTACCACGCGTGCATCTCAGTTGACCAATGCACAAGTGGAACGTGCGCTGTTCACCATCTGATCTTCCACCTCAATTAATGAGAGAGATCAGATGGTCCACGTTTTTTTGAATTTCTGAATATTCCATTTAATTGCTTGTTTTTAATTAATTCATATTAATTTCATTTATTATCCAAAAAATATGGGACTTTCATCAAAAAAATTCAAATATTTTTATCTTTCATTTTCTGAATTAAAATTAGTTTTTGGATCAATATTGATATTTTTCATGATTTAATTATTTTTGTGCATAATTTTAATTGTTTAAAAATACTTCTGACCTTTCAAAAATAATGAAATTTTTTCTCCAAGGTCCTTTGACCTTGTTTAACCTACGATAAATCTCTTAGCCATTTATTTGGTGTTTTAAAGAGGTTTTAGGTTTTTGATCAAACATAATTTAATTTAATGCATTTAAATTTTATTTTTTAATTGTTTAATTGTGTAAAAGTTATGTTGAGCCATTTTTATTGACTTGTGAAGTTTGACTATATGTTTGGGCCTTGGTCAAGGTTAATTTGATTTTTGTTGGATTAAAATCATGGATTTAGGGGATTGATGAAATGTACATTTCATCTCCCAAAATTAATGAATAATTTTAATTTGATAAAATTCCTCCCATGACCAATTTGTGTTTGTCTCATTTCCCCTCCCTCTTCATCTTCAATCCCTTTCTATCTCATCGCTTCCATTTGCCAATGACATCTCAATATCCTAAGGCTAATTGGTTCATCAATAACTTTGTGTTAGATGAGCCAATACAAGTATGGATGAGATTAGGTCCATCCTTTGATCATTTTCTTTCTTGTGTATGGTATGTTTTAGGAGTATGGTTCATTATACCATATCTCTAACATGCATTAACACCAAAATTTCTATTGTCGACCTCATATAGTTGTGACTTCCACATAAGTCCAATTACGATTGCTTAACATATCGCTGAATTTTGACCCAAAGGATAACATTCTAGTAAGTGAGATTGTAAGCCTCCCCCCTTTCATGGTATTGTGTGGAAACTTGGTCTTTTTTCCTTCCTTTGGAAGATGTCTTGGTTCAAGGATTCATGCTTGTGAATAGAGGGTTGAGTGTTCTCCAAAGAATGACTTAAACAATTGAAAAGCAAAACTCCACTAACATCTAATCAACTAACATTTGACTCACTCTTATTATTAATTGCTTTTAATTTCAAGTCATTTACTTTAGGCCATTTAAATTCAAGCCATTTATCATTTGCCATTATACATATCATTTAACTTATTTATTTTAATGTCATTTTCCCTTTTCTCACTTGAGCTATATATTGTGATTGTATATATTTGTTTGTATTATTTTGTTTGTGGTTGTGGTCTTAGGACCTTAAAATACTTAATAAACAACCAAAAATCCCTAAAAAATGTTTGTGTGGAATGTTGGGTTTGATCTGAGCTTTGGACTTAGAATTAGGCAACATTCCCTATGCAAAAGGACTTGGCCAATGCCAACATTTCTGAAACCAAGTTCTTGTGATTTGAATTTTCATCTGATGCAAGTATTAAGATCCACTTGAGCTTATCTTCTACATAGTCTTGATGCAAATGTTACTTTGAACCTGTGTCTAATGCCTTACTCTTAGCCATTCAAGGAGTATGTCATATGATACATGAACAAGACTATGAATTTACTAGCTTGGATATGGCTATATTTATTTGATGCTTTGCTCCTCATTGTGCTACTTGATTATTAATATTGCTTGATTTAAAGTCCAAAGGAAAAGTGGGTTTCTAAATGACATTCTTGTATATTGGATTTCATCCCATTGGTCAGATCTTTTCAACTCTTAGCTCTTAAATTTTTGCTTAGGATTAGTCTCTTCATCTCCTCCCACTTCTTAAATTTCAAATCTCTCCCCATTTTCAAAACCTTCTTTGCTTGTGATTTCAAACATAGACTCTATTGCAAACTAGAAACTTTGGCCTAAGCCATTGCATTTTTGAACTCTTTTTCTTAATCAAACTTGTAAATGAACTTAATCATCCTGACTTAAAATTTCAAAATACAAAAAGAACTAACACTCATTCAAACTCTTCTAGGCCCTTTGTGCCTCTTTGAAATTTAAATTTTTGTTAAAATAAATCAACTCACTTTGAAATTGATACCACGAACTATGAGGTTTTGATCCCTCATTTTTATGTTGGTACGTAGGCACAAGTCCGAAGGTCTTGTCAAACACAAAAATATAATTAATGAATTCTTTTCTCATCGCCACACTATATATATTGCAAACATCATTTTATACCAAAACACATGGACACATAAAAAAGGGCTCCCTAGGAGTACCTAGGACACTTTGGGTGCTAACACCTTCCCTCTATGTAACTAACCCCCTTACCCGTAATCTCTGGCATTTTATTAGTTTTGATTTGAAAACCTCTTATCTTTGGGTTTTGTTCGTACTTTTCCCTTTTCCTTTGGAAATAATAAAAGCGCGTTGGCGAATTTGGTTTTATTGATGTTAAGCTTATCCATAGCTTGATGGTCATGAATTTACCGCTACAGAAATTAGGTGGCGACTCTGCTTGGGAGTAGTCCTCAGTGGGTTTGGCCTACTTTTTTATGTGTATATAATTGTATTTTTGATGTTTTGTTTTGTATGATATAATATGCTTGTTGTGCTTGGTGATCTCTAAGTGGTAAGATAAGTTCTAACCCGAACTTGAGTGCAATTAAGATAGGTGGATGGTAGAGTCATGTTCGACTTGTGTGGAGTAGTCCAAAACAAATTGGCTTGAGACCGATCTACTCAGTGGAGACCCTTTTGGAGCTACTGATGTCACACAAGTATTTGTGGTTAGGCATTACTATCTCTGATTTGGGGTCCGAGAAGCTGAGGATCGTAGAACATTTAACCCCTCTTTGCCTATTTAGGATGTAGTGCGGAGACTGTTCAGGTGTAGACTTGATAACAGTTGTTACACGATATTACACTGAGACGAGTTTCTCTTGAGAATATTATGGGTTGATGAGTCAGTCATCCTAACCTGTAATATCTGATAGATGGAATCAAGAGTCTAGGAACTTTTTAGAACATGATCTACAGGTTTTTATCCTTAGCTCACTCCTTTGGGATGGTTCTTACCCAGACTCCATGCTCGTGACTTGCAACAATCCCTTGATTCTTGGTTGGTCCAATCAAGTTCTGTCAATATCAATGGAACTTGGGTGTTGATAAGGTGAAAATCATAATCCACCAAAATGGAGGATTGATCTTGACAATGAACTGATTCATCCCTTGACCTTTGTTTGCCTTGTGTGTGATCCCTTATTTGTGATTGTTGCATTCATGCATTCATGCGCATCATAACATTCATCACACGAAAAATAACTTCAAGGAGCTGAGGTTTTATTGGCAAGTATTTTCAGACCATGGATTATGGACGAAGGAACACTAAGAAGTACAGTTTCAGATGTCCCGACTTGAAAGAGCTAAGAAACCTATCATCTATTTATTAGATCCCTTGGAGTTCAAGCAACGTTATGGGAAGCTTTTATCTGTATTATCTACTGATGTGGTGGAAGGACACTTGAGTATGTTGGTTCAGTTCTATGACCCTCTCTACAGTTGCTTCAGTTTTCCCAATTATCAGTTTATGCCTACGTTGGAGGAGTATGCCCATCTCTTGGGTATACCTGTTTCTGACAAAGGGCCTTATAGTGGATTGGAAGAGATTCCCAGATCTCATATTATAGTTGAAGCTCTTCACTTGAAGAAGTCTGAGATTGAGGCTCATTGGGTGAAGAAAGGAGGAATGTTTGGGTTGACTTCTGAGTTCCTTATTGCGAAAGCTACTGATTTTGCTCAAGTCGGTAGTGTGGATTCTTTTGAATCTATATTTGTGTTGCTCATCTATGGGTTGGCTTTATTCCCTAACATTGACGGTTTTATTGATGTTAACGCCATTAGAATCTTCCTGATTGGGAATCATGTGCCTACTCTGTTGGGTGATATGTACTTCTCTTTTCATCTAAGGAATTATAAAGGTGGTGGGACTATTGTGTGATGTGTTCCTCTTCTGTACAAGTGGTTTATTTCGCACTTTCCTCAGACGCCTGCTTTCATGGAAAACAAACAATGTCTACGGTGGTCTCAGAGACTCATTTCTCTCACTAATGATGATATAGTTTTGTATGATTCTGAATTGGGTAGCTTGGATATTATTGATAGTTGTGGTGAATTCTCTAACTTGCCTCTCATTGGTACACAAGGAGTAATCAACTACAACCCTACTTTGGCTCGTCGTCAACTTGGGTTCCCCTTGAGAGATAAACCTAATAACACTCAATTAGAAGGTCTTTTCTATCAAGAGGATAAAGATACCCAACATTTGGAGTAGAAGATAGTGCATGCTTGGCATAATGTGCATAGGAAAGGAAGATCCGAGCTTTGTCCTTGCAACTCTGTAGCTTTGGAAGCTTACACTACTTGGGTGAAGAAAATAGCTTTGGAGTTGAAGATGCCTTACGCTTGTGAAAGACCTATGTCTATGGTTGTGGTTGAGCCATTAACTCTCTGTAACTAAGATGTATAGGAGTTGGAAGACACACTCTCCAAGATGAAGCAAGAGAAAGATATGTGGGAAGAGCGGTTCCATGCTTTGAGCCAAAAGCATGAGGAGTTACAACTTGAGTCTAAGGACAAGGATGCACTTATTGAACTTCTTGAAGATTGAGGAGTAAAGAGACAGAGAGAGCCATAGGGTCTATCTTCCTCTAGTATGCCTCAGCCTTCCGGTGCTTGGAAGAAGATCGTTGATCAGCTTATCCTCGAGAAGGCTCAGATGAAGACTTCTTTTAAGTTAGAGATTTGACGCATCCGAAGGAAGTACACGCCTACATCCCGATTATCTGACACTATTGTTAGGGGATCCTTAGGATGATTAGTTTCCTTTCCTCTTGTATTTGTATTTTGGTTTCTGAAATTATACTCAGTGTAATCCTTCCAAAATTATTTGAATAAAAGAGATTTTGTATGGTCAATCAAATTTGTTATCATTGTTATTATTTGCGAATAAAATAGTATGTTCCTTGAAAATAAAAACAAACAAAAACATTGCATTTAATGCATCATTTGCATAATAGGTTTTCTTCTGCCAGATGCCTTATTGATTATTCTTTTGTGCTTCAGCCAAGCTGACTCATCGATATAACACTCGCGCCAATCACATGAGAATCATGGAACATTTGGAACAAGAGAACCGAGAACTGAAACATGAGATCTCTCATTTGATTGCCATGATGGAGTCTGTTCTAGCTGCTCAGAATCATCCTTCTCCGACGCCCGCAACTCCTCCTCCTCAGAGGAATCTCATTTTAGAGGTTGCTACCTCAACTGTGCCTGCCACTCAGTTTGCTACAACGATGCCTGCCAGATTCTCGTAGGGAATGCCACCGAACTTTGTGCCTGAAAGGTTTGCGCCTACTTTTGCTTCCATGCCGGCATCTAGCTCGGTCATGTCTGTTCTGCCTCCAGTTGTTCACACTTTGCCGCGTGTCGAGGACACCATTTACCATTCCAATCTGTCTGAGGGTTTGGATGTTTATGGGAAGATGGATGAGATGAAAGATCAATTCCTTGAGCTGCAAAAGGAATTGAAGACTCTGAGAGGTAAGGAATTATTCGGTAAGAGTGTCGTTGAACTCTATTTAGTTCCCAATGTCAAAATCTTGATGAAGTTCAAAGTCCCTGACTTTGAAAAGTATAAGGGAAATACCTGTCCACTTAGCCATCTCGTCATGTATGCTAGGAAAATGTCAATGCAAACTGATAATGATCAGTTATTGATTCACTACTTCCAAGACAATCTGACTGGTGACACTCTGAGGTGGTACATGGGACTAGATAGTGCAAGTGTTCGCACATTCAATGATTTGGGTGAAGCCTTTGTGAAATAGTACAAATACAATATGGACATGGCGCCTGATAGAGACCAGCTGAGGTCGATGTCTCAGAAGGACAAAGAGACACTCAAAGAGTATGCCTAGAGGTGGAGAGAGCTTGCTTCTTAGATCAATCCTCTGTTGGAAGAAAAAGAGATGACCAAGATTTTCCTTAAGACCCTGAGTTCATTGTATTACGAACGCATGATTTCTAGTGCCCCCAGTGATTTTACCGAAATGGTAAACATGGGGATGAGATTATAGGAAGGTATCTGTGAGGCACGTTTTTCTATGGAAGAGGTATCATTAAGCAAGAAGTATGGGAGTAGTTTCGCCAGAAATAAGGAAGGTGAAACCAATGTAGTATCTATGGGAAGGTAGAGGAGGCCTCATGTCAAAAGAAATTCGCAACCGCGTCAGCATCATCATCAAGTTTCATCCATTATTCCAGTATTTTCAAACCATCAATCAACACCAGTTCAACAACAATGTCAATAATCTCCATAACAAAGAACAAACAACAACAACAACACCAGTAATAATCAACAACAACAAAATTTTGAGAGGAAGAAGGTCTCTTTTGACCCTATTCCTATGTCATACGCTGAACTTTACCCGTCATTGGTTCTCAAGAACCTGCTTCAACCAAGAAATCTGCCTCTAATTCCAGAACCACTTCCATGGTGATATAAGCCTAAGCTCCGTTGTGCCTTTCATGAAGGAGCTCCCAACCATGATATTGAGAACTGCTACCCTTTGAAGTATGAGGTCCAAAAGCTAGTGAAGAGTGGGATGGTGTCCTTTAAGGATCGTGCGCTGAATGTGAAAGCTAACCCATTGCATGCTCATGGTAATTCCTCTGTTAATATGGTAGATGGTTGTCTAGGAAGTTTCCGAGTGTTTGATGTGTGACATATTCGTCGGTCCTTGGTAGAAATGCATAAGACCCTGTGTACCATCAGTGATTATGAGCACAACCATGTTGGTTGTGCAATTTGCAGTGTAAACCCCCGTGGGTGCTCAATCGTCAAAAGAGATATCCAAAAGTTGATGCATGATAATGTAATCCAGATTTAGTAGTTGAGGGATATAGATGAAGTCAATGTCATTGTTCCAGTGTTTAAGACCCCTGAGCGGGTAGTGATTCAGTTTGATAGTAGCAGCAGTAATAGTGTCAATAGATTGGTATCACCGTTAGTGATACGGTTAGCGGGCCCCGTCCCGTATGCATCCGATAGAGCTGTTTCGTACCAATATAATGCTACTATGTTGGAGAAAGGTCAAGAGGTTCTGTTGCCTACGACCAATTCCATTATGAACATTCCCGATATAGCAAAGGTGACCCGTAGCAGTCGTGTATTTGGACTTGTCTTTCCAAAAGAGGTGATAGAAGATGTGTCTGTTAGTAAGAAGGTTGATGTGCCCGTAACAAATCTGGTTAGTGCTACAAAGTGTCAGTATGGTGAATTCAGTAGTTTGAAGCCTAGTGATGATGATGAGGTACTGAGATTGATCAAGAAAAGTGAATTCAATGTAGTGGAGAAGCTGCTCCAAACTCCTTCGAATATTTTAGTGTTGTCTCTACTAATGAATTTTGAAGCGCACAGAGAAGTATTGCAAAGAGTGTTGGAGCAAGCCTATGTGGAGCATGATGTGACTGTGGATCAATTCGACCACATTGTGGCTAACATCACTTCCTGCAACAATTTGAGTTTTTGTGATGAAAAGCTTTCCGAAGAGGGTAAAAATCACAATCTAGCACTGCAATATCAATGAATTTCAAGGAAGATACGCTGTCAAATGTGTTGGTTGATACCGGTTCCTCGTTGAATTTACTCCCCAAATCAACTCTGTCAAAGTTATCGTATCAAGGCGCCCCTATGAGGTACAGTGGCGTGATCTTCAAAGCATTTGATGGTTCTCGCAAGACTGTTATTGGTGAAGTGGACCTTCCAGTGAAGATAGGTCCGAGTGATTTCCATATTACTTTCCAAGTAATGGACATCTACCCGGCCTATAACTGCTTGTTGGGAAGGCCATGGATACATGAGGCTGGAGCTGTGACATCCACTTTGCACCAAAAGTTAAAATTTGTGAAGAATGGCAAGCTTGTCATTGTTGGTGGAGATAAAGCATTGTTGGTAAGTCACTTATCGTCTTTTTCATATATGGAAGCTAAGGATGAGGTTGGAACTCCGTTCCAAGCTCTACCTATTGTTGAAGTGAAGAAAACTGGGGCACCCATGACCTCTTTCAAAGTCTCTCAGAAAATTGTTGAAGATGTCGATTCAGGTCAGTGGGGCCGTATGGTAGAGATCACCGAGAACAAGAGTAGAGCCGGTTTCAGATTCCAACGAGGGTCGTTTTATGTCAAAGCTGAAGATCTGTAACCTAGTTTCCGTAGCGGGGGGTTTATCCATAGTAATGAACAACACTCAGTTGTCGTAATCTAGGGTGATGAAGATGAAGACTGCGCCAATTTCGTGACGCATGGAAAGGCTTGCAACAATTGGATCGCTATTGATGTTCCTGTTATCGTCCATCGCTCTAAGTAATTTGTTTTTATCATTTTTTAGAAAAATCATTCTCCTATGCCTAAGGGAGGAGTGAACATTGTTGGGCATATTTCAAATTAATCATCAATAAAATGCAATTCTATTCATCAACATCTATGATGTTTTTATTTTTACTTTTTGCTTTTCTGAAAATGGTAATCACAAAAAACATAAATAAGTAAATAATAATTGTCCATCAACGTAATATTTGGTCACAATTCACTTCTCTAAAATCAAAATATCAAATCATTATGCAGGTTGGTTTCTAAACCCATTGAATATAATGATCCTACTCATTCTCCAAACTTGGAATTCCCTGTGTTTGGATATGAGGAAGAAAGTGATGAAGAAGTGTCTGATGAATTATCTCATCTACTTGAGCATGAGGAAAAATCCATTCAGCCGTTTGAAAAGAAGATTGAGTTAGTCAACTTGGGTTCCGAAGATGATGTGAAGGAAGTCGAGATTGGGTCTCAACTGTGTCCAGAGGTTAAGAAGGGGTTGATTGATCTTCTCCGAGAGTATTTAGATGTGTTTGCTTGGTCCTATCAAGACATGCCTGGTATTTATTTTGAGATTGTGGAGCATAGATTTTCGTTGAAGCCAAAATGCCCGCTAGTCAAGTAGAAGTTGAGAAGAACTCATCTTGATATGGCAGTGAAAATCAAAGAAGAAGTGCAGAAGTAGATCGATGTTGATTTCCTTGTTACTGCTGAGTATCCACAATGGGTGGCCAACATTGTGCTTGTTCTGAAGAAGGATGGAAAAGTACGTATGTGTGTCGATTATAGAGATTTGAACAAAGATAGTCCAAAAGACGATTTCCCTCAGCCACACATTGATATGTTGGTAGACAATACATCTAAATTCAAAGTCTTTTTGTTTATGGATGGACTTTCCAGATATAATCAGATCAAGATGGCACCCGAAGATATGGAGAAGACCACATTCATTACACCTTGGGGAACATTCTGTTATAGAGTGATGCCTTTCAGTTTAAAGAATGCTGGTGCAACATACCAGAGAGTAATGACCACTCTTTTTCATGATATGATGTATAAGGAGATTGAAGTCTATGTTGATGACATGATTGCCAAATCCAGTGATGAAGAAAAACATGTTGAGCATTTGTTGAAGTTATTCCAACATTTGAGGAAGTACAAACTCCGCTTGAATCCCAATAAGTGTACATTTGGTGTTCATTCTGGTAAGTTGTTGGGTTTTATTGTCAGCTAGAAGGGTATTTAAGTTGATCCTGCCAAGGTCAAAGCAATACAAGAGATGCATGCGCCAAAAACTGAGAAGTAAGTCAGAGGTTTTCTCGGCCGCTTGAACTATATATCAAGATTTATATCGCATATGACTGCCACATGTGGGCCTATATTCAAGCTTCTTCGGAAAGATCAGTCTTGTGATTGGAAAAAGGATTGCCAGAAAGCTTTTGACAGTATCAAAGAATATCTGCTTGTGCCTCGAATTCTGTCTCCACCTATTGAAGGAAGACCGTTGATCATGTATTTAACTGTGCTCGAAGAGAGTATGGGTTTTGTTCTAGGTCAGTAAGACGAAACTAGAAAGAAAGAATATGATATTTACTACCTCAATAAGAAGTTCATCGGCTGTGAGACTCGGTATTCTATGGTAGAAAAGACTTGTTGTGCATTGGCTTAGGCTGCTAAGCGTCTGCGTCAGTATATGTTGAATCAAAATACTTGGTTGATATCCAAAATGGATCCAATCAAGTACATTTTTGAAAAGCCTACTTTAACTGGGAGGATTGCCCGTTGGCAGATGTTGTTATCCGAGTATGATATTGAATACTGATCTCAGAAAGCAATCAAAGGTAGTGTCTTGGATGACCATTTGGCTCACCAACTGATTGAAGATTATCAGTCAGTGCAGTATGATTTTCCTGATGAAGAAATTTTGTACCTAAAGATGAAAGATTGTGATGAACCATTGCTTGAACAAGGGCCAGAACCTGGTTCCCGTTGGGGCATGGTGTTTGAAGGAGTTGTTAATCAATATGGTAATAGAATTGGGGCAGTGATTATTACTCCTCAAGGCACTCATTTTCCGTTTGTAGCTAGATTGACTTTCAAGTGTACAAATAATGTGGCTGAGTATGAAGCTTGCATTATGGGGCTTGAAGAGGCCATTGATCTCAGAATCAAGTATCTTAACGTCTATGGAGATTCAACTTTGGTTGTGAATCAGATCAAAGGGGAAAGGGAGACAAATCAACCCGATTTGATACCATATAGAGATTATGCGAGGAGGATTTCAACTTTCTTTACAAAGGTTAAATTTCATCATATCCTCGAGATGAAAACCGGATGGAAGATGATCTTGCGACATTGGCTTCAATGATTATTGTGAAGTTTTGGAATGAAGTTCCTAATTTAATTGTGATGTGTCTTGATAGGCCAGCTCATGTATTTGTTGTTGAAGAGATCAAAGATGAAAAGCCGTGGCATTTTGATATTAAGTGCTTTCTCCAAAGTCAGATTTATCCGCCTGGGGCATCTTTGAAAGATAAGAAGACTTTGAGGAGATTAGTCAATAATTTCTACCTGAATGGTGATGTGCTTTACAAGAGAAACTTCGAAATGGTTTTGCTCAGATGCGTGGATAGATACGAAGCAGGCTTGTTGATGACTGAAGTCCATGAAGGTTCCTTTGGCACTCATTCTAATGGACATGCTATGGCTAAGAAGATGTTGATAGAGGGTTAGTATTGGCTGACAACGGAATCTGACTGTTGCAAGTTTGTGAAGAAATGCCACAAGTGTCAAATTTATGCAGATAAAATTCATGTTCCTCTGACACTGTTGAATGTCATTTCCTCCCCATGGCCCTACTCCATGTGGGGAATTGATATGATTGACATGATTGAGCCTAAAGCTTCGAACGGAAATCGTTTCATCCTAGTGGCTATTGACTACTTCACAAAGTTGGTTGAAGCGGCATCATATGCGAATGTAACCAAGTAATTTATTGTGAGGTTTATCAAGAATCAAATTATATATCGGTATGGTGTGCCAAGTAAGATCATTACTGATAAAGGATCAAACTTGAATAATAACATGGTGGAAGCTCTTTGCAAAGACTTCAAGATTTCACATCATAATTTTTCTCCCTACAGACCTAAGCTGAATGGGGTTGTTGAAGTTGCAAATAAGAACATCAAAAAGATCATTCAAAAGATGGTTGTAATGTACAAGGATTGGCATGAGATACTCCTATTTTATTTTCACAGGTATCGTACATCCATCCGCACTTCAACAGGGGCAATCCCTTTCTCACTTGTTTATGGCATGGAAGTTGTGCTCCCAACAGAGGTTTAGATCCCATTATTGTGCGTCTTGATGGAAGCCAAGTTGACTGAGGCTGAATGGTGTTAGACCAGATATGATCAGCTGAATTTGATTGAAGAGAAGAGATTAACTGCCATGTGTCATGGTCAGTTATATCAGCAGAGAATGAAGAAAGTATTTGATAAGAAGGTCAAACCTCGTGTGTTTAGAGAAGGTAGCCTTGTGCTCAAGAACATTATATCCTTTAAACTAGATGCTAGGGGCAAACGGACTCCTAATTATGAAGGCCCATATGTTGTTAAGAGAGCCTTTTCAGGTGGTGCCTTGATTCTTACAACTATGGATGGTGAAAAGTTCACTCGTCCTGTGAACGCCGATGCAGTCAAGAAATACTTCGCCTAAAAAAAGAAAAGAAAAGCTTGCTAAGTTGAAAACCCGAAAGGGCGACTTAGGTAAAAATGAGCGTCTTGGTGGATTGAAAACCCGAAAGGGCGATCCAAGCAAAAGTTGGAGACATAACACAGAAAAATCATCCTGATAAACTGAGTACCCCACCTTGGGGCAATTTATGCAAAAATTTGGGATTATGGCAAGTAATTGCATTCGGACGATCTTCAGTCTTAAAGACATTCTTGAGCATGTCAGTTGGTTCTGATTCGTCACTCTCAACCGAAGCCAAGAGCGCAGTGGATATTGAAGTCAGTAGAAGGATTAATGATTATTGTATTATATGTAGCCCTTTTCCATATAAATTACCAATTTTAACTTTTGTAAAAGATCTATGGAGTCTTGTCATTCACAGACTATCATTCAACTAAATAAAGTTGAACTTTTTATCCAATTGTTTCTACTCTTATTTATCTTTCAGCCAAATAGAATTAAAATTTTATGATGATCATTTTGAAATTGAATTTTTAATCAAAATCATGTTTTCTTAAAATAATAAAAGCAGTTACTTTTAAGAGAAATCGATTTAATTTAACGAATATCAACAGTGGTCTGAGAACAGGTGAGCCCTAAAATGTGAAGCATCGTTGGATTTCCCCGAGCAGTTGGTGTGATTTCCGTTTCCTCACCAACAACATTTCAGCATCTCCAACCGAATCTCGTTGATTTCCCCAACCGAGTTTGCATTTGCCTCCTTTGAGTTGTAGGCGCGTTTTCTCAGCAGTTTGCATAAGGCCAGCACAAGATTCTGTTTCCCCTCAAATCTCCAGTGGATTTCATTCAGCACCGATTCTTGAGCAATATGTCTGATCCTCTGTAAGGTTGTCTCCCATTTGATATTGTGTTAACCTAAAATTCCCCGCAGAGTTGATGGTGCAGATCCTCGGCAGGTCTTTCCCTTTTCCCCATCCAGGGTTGAGCCTTTGAGATGGATAATTTGCATTCATCCTTTACCTCTCTTTCTCTAGTTAATTCCCTCCTGATGAGATTGGTTAAGTTGTTTTATTGATGATTCAGATCAGCGACGTTTGTATCCTTTGTGATCTTTTTGTCATCATAATCATCATACATACATATACATACACATCCATTATTTCATTTTGTGATTCATTACTTCTCTGATCCTCTGTTATGATGGTATCCTTCCCCCCGTGTAGTTTCAGTGTGTCTGTCCTCTTTCGATTGTAGAGTGTTAACCCCTTAAGTAGAAAGAATTTAACCTTTCTCATTTCCCACTGAGTTATTTCCTCGTGGATGATTATTATTTCAGCTTCCTCCCTAGTTGATTATCTGGATGGAACCACTCCCCCTGAGTTATATCCTCATCGGGGTGAGTCTTTGATTGACCTTATCTTTCTAGATCTTGCCTAGATAGATGCTTTTGGGTCCCCTGGGAGTCCGTTAGCTATTAACCAGTAATATTCTTCTCGATTTGTAAGTACTTTACTTTTTCCCAATACCCAGTAAAAGTAATCTATTTCATTTTTCTCCCCAACGGATTTGTTTTCACATTTTCCGAGGAAGTCTATCCTTGATATGTTCATCTTAACCAATGACAGATATTTTCTTCCCCTGCTTTGAGTCTATCCTTGATATGTTCATATTAACCGGTGACGGATATTCTCGTTTTTGTATTCTTCCCAATAAAAGGTAGTTGTAATCCTTATCTTCCCCAGAGAGATAATCCTTGATATGTTCATCCTAACTGATGACGGGTTTCCTCCTCTTTTTGGTCTTCTGCCCGATAGTCGGTAGTTGTAAATCATATTTCCCCTTTTGTGGAGTCTATCCTTGATATGTTCATCATAATCGGTGACAAATATTCTCTTTTTTGGTATTATATCTAGTAACCGATAGATATAATTCATATTTCTCCCCTTTGAGTCTATCCTTGATATGCTCATCTTAATCGATGACGGATATTCTCTTTTCGGTATTCTATCCAGTATCTGATAGATATAATTCCTACTTTTTCCGGTAGTCTATCCTTGATATCTTCATCTTAAACGATGACGGATATTCTTCCCTTTGAGTCTATCCTTGACATGTTCACTTTAATCAGTGACGAATATTCTCTCCCTTTGGTCTTCTGCCCAGTACCGAGTAGTTGTAAATCCTATTTTGGCTTTTCCCCAGATGGTTATTCTTACCCAGTAACTAGTAATGAATACACCTACCGGTCTCCCCCAACGAGTCATCCTTGATATGTTTACCCTAATCGGTAACGGATGTTCTCTCTGACAGATTATGTTATCTCCTTACCCAGTAACCGGTAGTACATAATATTCTTATGATACTCCTGTATTGGAGTTCTTTTCTTCCCCAATTCACTTTGAGTGCGTATTTCCTTAGTGAAATCGCCGTCCCCTGTTTGGATCAAGTATTTCAGTTTTGTTCTGATTTACCTGTTCCCCCTGCAAATTTTCCCTTTTTATCTCCGGCTCAGTCCCTCCACTAATTTATTTTCATGGAATCTCTCGTGTCCCCCAGCATTTTTAAGTCGTAGCGTGGCCTACGCATAACTTTTCATCCCCTAGAGTCTCTGTCTCCCTAGTGAGTTCTCCTTAGGGAATGCGTTATACTCTTGTGGACTTTCAGTCTCTCTAGATTTCTTTTCCTTTGTGGCAACATTTTCCCCACAAAGATTATTTTGGCATTCACATCATTTGTATCGTGAGGTCTCTTAGGGACCAAAATTTATTTTAATATAATGTTATTTAAGTCCATTCGACTGAGTCGATACGAAGATTTTAACCTTCGTCTCCTCAGCTAGAACGTCCTTCAATAGGGGCAGCTGTAAGACCTCAATTTTGAACCTAAGATCCCTCATGTTATCTCATCATATGCATTAGCATTAGGATCACACCTTGGCATCCTCCATACCCCTCATTCATTGGGTTTGCATTGGGGGAGGTCACCAAGCATTTTTTATTGTATCATACTTCATTTTTCTTTATTCACTAACCAAAATACCAAAAAAAAATATGTCATTATATAGTTTGTTGCTTTTGTAGGTAGTGCATATGCTCACCTATGCTCTATCAAGCTCATATCTAGGGTTTGAGACCCTCAATGCAAGGATCTCAATCAATATTTGGTTCACATTGTCTCTAAGTATCATATATTAATCCCCATGATCTTCACATGTTATTTTGATCAAGAAATCATCAAGAGTTTGGAGTTGGTTTGCCTTGGAAACCCTAATTCATCTAGGTATCTTGTGTGACTTCTTCAAAAGGTTTATTCAACAATTGATCAAATATTTAAAGAGATACTTTACATTCCATCATCTTATGCATATATGGTCCTCCATGAGTCCCAAAAGTCAAGAGAATGTCAAGCTAGCAAGTTGGTTCATGGTGGTTAAGCAGAGAAAGTCAACTGGTCAAAATTGGGGTTCCCTAGACCCTATCTCCTACAATTTTTGTCATATGAAAATGATTACAAGAGAAAGGTTACTCAAAATGACATTAAAAACAATTTTCATGTTGAGGTCTAGATCTATTTTTTCTTGGAAAGTCATTTTTATGGTGAAAGATTATAGGTCATTTTATTTAAACCCTAGTTTGGAGGTCAACTTCCCAAGCCATAACTTGCTCAATCTTTATGAGATGAAATCCATTCAAATTTCATGATCAATTTCAATATGTCTATTTTAAATTTTATGTTTGGAGGAAGTGCAAATTAGACTTTCAAATGCATGTGCCAAGAGGAAACATTATTTGTCATTTTGGGCCAATACCATTGAATAAGTGATTTTTCTCAACTTCTAAAATGCATAACTCCTCCATGACAAATCAAAATGAGGTCAAATTTGTGACCAAATTGAATACCTTCGAATGATCTACAACTTTGATGAAGGAACGTTTCTCATTTGAAGTCCATAGAAAAATTTATTCAAGGTGGAAGAAGTGAACATTTGACTTGGGACTTAGAAAATTTTCAAATATGTTTGATTTCCAAAACTTCCACCTCAAAATTAATCATGATCCAAGCTTAAAATGAAAAAGTGTTCAACATTAAAGTTGATCCCCTTGATATAAGCTTTCCAAAACATCCAAGATCATCTTATTTGGATAAAATTTAGTGACTTGCGCATGGGTGTAAGTTAAGGTATCATTTGGATAATTTCAAGTTCCACTTTTCAAATACATTTGCATGAGCTTCTAACATGATTTCAGCATGAAGTACATTGGATTATGGATCAGAATACATCATTTCATTGGTCTAATGCATGCCCATACATCCATGGAAGGAAGAATTTGAAAATTTTCCAAATTTGGAAGTGTGCAAATATCATTCACATTAGCTATAAATAGAACCCTTGGTGATCATAAATGGGATCCTTTTGCCCAAGCTTCGAACCTCTCCTCCCCAAACCCCATTGAAAGGATAATCTTGAATGTTTTTTGAGAGACCGAGTTTCAATTCTCCTTCTGTTTTAGGATTGAAACTCCAAGACTCCAAGCATTTTAACCATTCAAATCATCTCCTACAAGCTTCTAGAGTCAAGCCAAGCCAAATTGGAAGTCAGATCAAGCAATTTTGAAGCTCCTCGAAGGTGAGATTTCAACAACTTCTTCTTTTCGATTCTCTTTCAATTCTCCATTATTCTTGTTGATTTTTGGTTTGCTGAAGTCCTACCAATGTAGGCAACAAGATTGAGTTGCTTTGAGGTAAAATCGAAGCAACTCAGTTCATGATCCTCAAAATTCAACTTCTTGTATCTTTTCATATACTTGGAATTGGATAAATTGAAGCCAGATTCGAGCTCCTGAGCATTTTTTCTTTAAATCCATGTCTTGCTTTTTCATTTTGGTGATGTTTGAAGGTGGACCAGTCCGGTGAGGTCCACCAGAGAAGAAGGCTGGAGCTCTGGCTCCGGCGATGTGTTGACAAGCATCTCAACCATATGATCCTTTCAATTTGTTTTAATCTCGTGCGTTGGTTCTGATTACCATGTGTGCATCTCAGTTGACCAAGGAACATGTGGAGCGCGTGCTAATCACCATCTGATATGCCACCTGAATTAATGAGGGAGATCATATGGTCCACGTTTTTTTGAATTTATGAATATTCCATTTAATTGCTTGTTTTTAATTAATTCATATTAATTTCATTATTGATACAAAAAATATGGGACTTTCACTAAAGAATTTCAAATATTTTTATCTTTTCATTTTCTGAATTAAAATTATTTTTTGGATCAATATAGATATTTTTCGTGATTTAATTATTTTTGTGCATAATTTTAATTGTTTAAAAATACTTCTGACCTTTCAAAAATAATGACATTTTTTCTCCAAGGTCCTTTGACCTTGTTTAACCTATGATAAATCTCTTGTCCATTTATTTGGTCTTTTGAAGAAGTTTTAAGATTTCGATCAAACATAATTTAATTTAAGGCATTTTAATTTGATTTTTTAATTGTTTAATTGTGTAAAAATTATGTTGAGCCATTTTTATTTACTTGTCAAGTTTGACTCTGTGTTTGGGCCTTGGTCAAGGTTGATTTGACTTTTGTTGGATTAAAATCATTGGATTTTGGGGATTGATGAAATATACATTTCATCTCCCAAAAGAATGAATGATTTTAATTTGATAAAATTCCTCCAATGACCAATTTGTGTTTTTCTCATTTCCCCTCCCTCTTCATCTTCAATCCCTTTCTATCCCATCCCTTCCATTCGCCAATGACATCTCAATATCCTAAGGCTAATTGGTTCATCAATAACTTTGTGTTAGATGAGCCAATACAAGTATGGATGAGATTAGGTCCATCCTTTGATCATTTTCTTTCTTGTGTGTGGTATGTTTTAGGAGTATGGTTCATTATACCATATCTCTTACATGCATTAACACCAAAATTTCTATTGCCCGACCTCATATAGTTGTGACTTCTACATAAGTCCAATTACGATTGCTTAACATAGCCCAAAATTTTGACCCAAAGGCATAGCATTCTAGTAAGTGAGATCGTAAGCCTCTCCCCATTCATGGTATTGTGTCGAAACTTGGCCTTTTTCCTTCCTTTGTAAGATGTCTTGGTTCTAGGATCCATGCTTGTGAGTAGAGGGTTGAGTGTTCTCTAAAGAATGATTTAAACAATTGAAAAGCAAAACTCCACTAACATCTAATCAACTAACATTTGACTAACTCCTATTATTAATTGCTTTTAATTTCAAGTCATTTACTTTAGGCCATTTAAATTCAAGTCATTTATCATTTGTCATTATACATATCATTTAACTTGTTTATTTTAATGTCATTTTCCCTTTTCTCACTTGAGCCATATATTGTGATTGTATATATTTGTTTGTATTTTTTTATTTGTGCTTGTGGTCTTAGGACCTTAAAATACTTAATAAACAACAAAAAATACCTTAAAAATCTTTGTGTTGAATGTTGGATTAGATCTGAGCTTTGGACTTAGAATTAGGCAACATTCCCTATTCAAAAGGACTCGGCCAATGCCAACATTTCTGAAAACAAGTTCTTGTGATTTGAATTTTTATCTGATGCAAGTATTGAGATCCAGTTGAGCTCATCTTCTATATGGTATTGATGTAAATGTTACTTTGAACATGTGTCTAATGCCTTATTCTGAGCCATTCAAGGAGTATGTCATCTGATACATGAAGAAGACTATGAAGTTGCTAGCTTGGATGTGGCTTTCTTTATTTGATGCCTTACTCCTCATTGTGCTACTTGTTTATTGATATTGCTTGATTTAAAGTCCAAAGGAAAATTGGGTTTCTAAAGGATATTCTTGTCTATTGGATTGCATCCCATTGGTTAGATCTTTTCAACTCTTAACTCTTAAATTTTTGCTTAGGATTAGTCTCTTCATCTCCTCCCACTTCTTAAATTTCAAATCTCTCCCCATTTTCCAAACCTTCTTTGCTTGTGATTTCAAACTTAGACTCTATTGCAAACTGTAGCAACCTGAAAAAATAAAGTGCGCGAAAAAACAATCGACGAAAGAAAATGACAGAAGAGTCGCCACCGTGAGTTATTCATCCCAAAGGAGGGAAAGGAAACGCTCGAAGTAAACCTGAAAAAGGAAAGGACAAGACGGGGTCTCGCAACCAAATCTTGGGTTCGGGAGTCGGTTATGCGAAGGGAAGGTATTAGCACCCCTACGCATCCGTAGTACTCTACGGGATCCACTTTTGTAGTTCTTGTCTAAAGGGTGTGAGCTTATCTTGTGCTGTTTACCAAAAAAAAGGGTTAAATGAAAATGACTCGCGCGGATGTCGCATCCACTGCATACGTATCTCATCTGAATATGAGAATCAGAGTCTTCGTAGCTCGGCTGACCTATGGGTTGGGGGATGTGTGCTCGCTAAGACATCACGTCTTATGCCTATGTATCTCATCTGGAATGAGAATCAGAGCAAGTCGTAGTTCGGCTAACTACGGGGTTATGGATTGGGTTTTGGACGAACGACGTTACTACGCAATCTACCGGATGCTCGACCTTTGGAGACTTACTCATCTGTAGTAGAAGGAGTTAACGTGTTGCTTTGGGTTTTAGGATTTGGGATGCTCAAGGGCAAAAAGGCAGTCCTTGACGAAGGAACCGCGCTACCTGTGGGGATACGAACACAAAACACAAAGCATGTATCTTAAGGTAAACACAAAACATTGCCTCCTATAGAGGTCTTCCAGCTAGGAAAGCAATAAAAATGCGGAAAAAGGTAAAAAAGGGGATGAAGATATCTATCCCACGGATAAAGATCCGGAGTAACAGCAATTAAAGGAGTAAGAAACCCAGGGATCTCCCAAGCTAATGCCATCAAAGAAAGTGGGTCAGTATAGGTAATCGGAATGAACCTCCAGGGGGTATCCCACAAATAAATTGGGAAACCACGCAAGTTATCCCTGCAAACGTCATGTGAGCCCTCACAAAAACACAACAAACAGGGTTAGTGAAACACGATAAGCATTTTTTTCATGGATAACAGTATGGTTTCAAAAACCTCAAACCCTGTGGCATACACTTCAAAAATTAAATGATTAAGCATTCAAGACATTATTTATACATTCATATATAATTATAAACCCGTGGGCAAAAACCTAATGAAATTCATCCATCATACCTCAAACATTCAGAGTATTCAACTTCAAAGCAAAAAGGTAATGGGAATAAGGGCAAACCTGATTGGAGAGCTTGATTGAAATTGAGTTGCACCCGTGAGGTTTACAAAACAATCTTAAGGGTTTATGTGAGGCAGAGGTGATTTTGTGTAGTTGAGTTCCCTTCAGGGTTTGGAGGCTGCTCTGAGTTCTTTGTCAGGTTTCTCTCCAGGTTTTGTCCAGGGTTTTGTTCCAAGGAAACCTCATAGTATTTTGCTTCTCTTCCTTCTTCTCTCTCTATCTTTTTCCTCCAGCCAGGGAAATAGGAATAGAATATGAATTGAATAGGAATGGAATGAAATTTTGCTTCACTGACACTCTGAATTTATAACCTGATTTTCATGGCTTTGTGGGCTCAAATAAGAGAGGTCCAAGTCCAAGTTTTTTCTATTATATATATATATATATATATATATATATATATATTCGTTTTTTTTCTTGGATCTAATTCTGATTGACATGATGAAATGCTAAATGAATGCATGAATGAGGAGGGCAAATTTTGGGGTGTTACACAAACTAGAAACTTTGGCCTAAGCCATTGCATTTTTGAACTCTTTTTCTTAATCAAACTTGTAAATGAACTTAATCATCCTGACTTAAAATTTCAAAATACAAAAAGAACTAACACTCATTCAAACTCTTTTAGGACCTTTGTGCCTCTTTGAAATTTAAATTTTTGTTAAAAGAAATCAACTCACTTTGAAATTGATACCACGAACTACGAGGTTTTGATCCCTCATGTTTATGTTGGTACGTAGGCACAAGTCTGAAGGTCTTGTCAAACATAAAAATATAATTAGTGAATTCTTTTCTCATCGCCACACTCTATTTATTGCAAACATCATTTTATACCAAAACGCATGCACGCATAAAAAAGGGTTCCCTAGGAGTACCTAGGACACTTTGGGTGCTAACACCTTCCCTCTGTGTAACCAACTCCTTACCTGTAATCTCTGGCATTTAAGTAGTTTTGATTTGAAAACTTTTTATCTTTGGGTTTTGTTCGTACTTTTCCCTTTTCCTTTGGAAACAATAAAAGCATGGTGGCGACTCTGGTTTTATTGACGTTAAGCTTATCCATAGCTTTATGCTCATGAATTTACCACTACATTGACAAATTGGTATTTTTCCTTCCAAGAGTCCCTTTCTTGTTGCACCTAGGTCAAAGCAATCTGAAGTTTCTCTGCATCAATCATGAAAATCAGAGTAGGCTCTCTAGCGACTATAGGAAAAGGCTCATGGTGAGGATAAGGCATATTCAACTTGAAATCCCTAATTTGTACCCATTTGAAGATAAGGCTCCAAAGAAACACAATTTGGCTTCTCTAGAACTTCTCTCCCCTTTTTATAGACATGACGCCTGGCATGCACAATCTTATCCTTAAGTGCTTTATTATCTCCACCTTCTTTAAAGAAGAGGCCTTCCAAGAGGATATTGCTTGGTTTATCTTTCATATGATATCCAAGCTGACGACGAGCCAAAATCGGGTTGTAGCTGATACCTCATTTTGTAACAAGAAGAGGCACATTAGGAAACTCTTCACAACTGTCAATGATCTTCACTTCATCGTAAGCATGACTATACCATTCAATATCATAATGTGTGAGAGACATAGTCTTCTGTGACCATAAAAGACCATTCTTAAGATCCCAAACAGCAGTAGACTGAGGCAAGTGAGAAATAAGCCACTTGTAAAGCAAAGGCATACATCATATAATCATCCCCAACTATAAGAGTTTATGAGATTAATGGAATGTTAGGTATCTGCAAGTAGAGTAGGAACTACATTTCCAATCAAGAATATCTTAATAGCATTAACGTCAACAAAATTGTCAACATTAGGAAAGAGGAACAATCCATAAATGAGCAAGGTAACAATAGCCTAGAAAACATCCATACTCTTCATACTAGCAAAGTATTAAGCTTTATCCATCATAAACTTAGATGGAAACCCAATAATTCCTCTCTTGGAGGTCATATGAGCTTTAATCCCAAACATATTCAAACGAGTAGCTTCAGAAATAACTTTATTCTGAGGAATCTGCTCCAATCCAGAAAATGGGATCTGATCAGAAATAGGTAATTCAAACAAATATGAATACTCCTGTAGTGTGGGCATAAGCTGGTAATCTGGAAAGGTGAAACAATGATACAATGGACCATAAAATTGGACTGGTGTGGCAAGAATTCCATGTGTCATGTTGGTATTCAATAGTGATAGAAGGCTCCCATATCTATCCTTAAAACCTATTGGATCAACAACCAAATCCCCTAGTTCTCTTAGATCTTCTAGCTTAGGACTCTTGAAAGTTTACTTTTGAGTTCTTCTTCTTTTAAAATCCATGGTAGAAAAGTTCCTTTGATGTTTGAAACAAGTGTTTCTAAGTTCCTTGAAAACTTGGTTAAAAATGATGAATGAAGGCATCAATTTATGGATGCACAAACAAGAAAACAAACATATGGGTTCCAAAGGTTCGACGTCACGAGCATGGAGTCATGGGTTTAACCATCCCAAAATTTATGTACTAAGGTGTTTTGTACCTGTAGAACAAGGTTCTAAGAAGGTTCCCAAAGTCATCGGTCCATCTTTTGGAAATTACTAGCACACCAATTACTCGAGAATCAATAGTATTCTCAAGAGACCTCGTCTGAATGTAGCATCGCTGTCATACCCCAAATTTCCCCCCGATTAATTCATTTGAATTCATCTGTTTGGCATTATTTATCTATATTCATTCACGGGTACAAGGTTCATTTGCATTTAATAATTTTTTTCTCTTTATTTTTTCTATTTTTGCGAATATCTCATTCATCTACATCCCTTTGTTCAAATTTAATCTCTCATAACCATTTCATATGATCATGAAAGATTTCATTGTCATGAATGATCAAGTCTACTAACCAAGAACCAGACGAGTTTGACCATGTTATCCTTCCTGAAGTTCATACACTCTTACCATACATCTTTAAAAGCTATAAGATTATTAGTTCCTGATCTTTCTGATTGAGAAGAAGTTGGATCATTAAATCTTGTGATTTTCATTTTATGCGTCTTGCACCTTATGACATTCCATTGATTAAATTGTGTAAGTAAAGTTTAGTCTTGGTTTATGTCCAGTTCTTTATTATATTCCGTGAAAAGAGAACAACAAGTTCATATTTTAATTATTTTTTTATGGTTTACAAATTTGAATTGAAGTTGCAAACAAATTTTTGAAATAACTACCCATGAGTTTTGTCTTTTAAAAATTACATCTCCATGTTACGTCAAAATATTTTTCTTTTTCATAATTATTAATTTATTTTTTATTATTACACATATGTTACAGTAACCAAAAATCAAAAAAATATATTTTTCATAATTATTAACTTATTTTTAATTATTACATATATGTTACAGTAACCAAAAATAAAAAACCTTTCTCTTTTACAACCATTTGTCACAAAGGAAAAGTTTATTTGTAAGTGGTCTTTAGGCATTTGATTGATTTGTCCACTTCAATTTTCGTTTTTCTGTTACCTGTCCAAATAGCAAAGTATAGCAGAGTTATTAGCATGGTTTTGGAAATAAGTACACACACCAAGACTAATGCAAGAAATGGCAGAATAAAGAATCATGATTTGAGAAGAGCCTCAGTGTGGCAGGACTCTTACACCAAAATGCCAAAGCAATTTGTGTCCCTTTGGAAAGTAGAACACTCCTGCTACCATTTACAACCATTCCTGCAGGAGTTTCTGAGGTAAACAGAGAAAAAGAACAGAGAAAGGGTATCAATTGTGCATCTGAGAAATTAATAAAAAGAAACACCTTGCACAAGAAATCATAGTATAAAAAGGGAGAATTATTTTTCTAAGGGAGGTTGGCTTTTTCGGACAGAAGAACACGAAATATTTCCCATAGCCAGAAAATCACTAGAAGCCTAAGTCTTCATTCAACATACTCAAATCCAAAAAACCTAACAGTTACCATACTTTCAATACAACAACAGTAAGTGAGGATTTTGAAAGAAATTTATTGAAAACAACACAAACAGATCCCAATTTTTTTTTAAGATTCGAATCGAGGAAGTGACATATTTGGAGCACCAAGGTTGTTCTACGAGGGTAACTTCTCTATTTCCTTTACTTTTGTTTTTTCTTTTTTCTTCTTACCCATGATTTGTGGCCGTTTTCGGATGAGCGACATCCTGTTAAAATTATCATGTTCGCGGTTGATGAGAGGGAGTGATTGAGAGGTGGGGTGGATGTTTGTCTCGCGGGTGAAGATGGAAGTATTTTGACACGGCCGTGGTGTAGAGAGCATTTGAGAATGGAGAAGCATGTCGTCTTTTGTTTGGCCTTTTGGGTATGAGTTTATCACGTTTGGGTGTAAGGAACATTGGAAAGTGAAACAGATAATACAATAAGGGAGAGAAGGGTTACTTCTAGATCGGCTGTTTGGGGAGAAAAGGAGAACCTTTTTTAAAAAACAAAACCCTAGTTCCACTTCCTTAGTGCTGGTCTGGGTCGCTCAACCGACCCGCTTTCTAGGACAAATTTTTATTTATTTAATCTTTGATTCATTTTCTTTGTGTACCAGCGGAAGTATTCTTTCTCCAAGTAGTCACTTTTGGCCTGGTGGTGGAGATTTCCTTTGTTTCCCACTAAGGCCTTAGTTCTATCCTTGGCTTTGGCACTTTTTTTTATTTAATTTTATTTTCTTAGAAATTTCATTCTTTATTTTATTTTCCATTCGTAAATATTTGATTTAGATTAATCATTTTTGTATCCCCTATTTAATTTAAATTATTTTAAAACATTGTTATTTTTATTCTATTTTCATTTTTTTTAATTTTTTAAATGCGTAAAAAAAAAGTTATTTATTTATTCATATATCTTTTAACTTATTTATAATCAACTTACTTTGGGGGGTCCTTGTATATCAAGTTTTTGTGAGTGGATCCATTCAACTCCCTTTGTTTTCCAATCTTCGTACTTCGATCATTTGAATCTCAAACCTTCATGTTATCCAATATTCAAATCATTTTCTCAATAAAATCTGAAGAAAAAGATTACCCTAGATGGAATATTCAGTTGTAATCCCGAATATTAGGTCCAAGTTGTAAGAGCTCGTAAGCCCTATGTATTCGTCTTCTCTTCAAAAACACTCTAATATTCAAATCTTTTTCTCAATAAAATTAGAAGAAAAAAGATTACCCTAGATGGAATATCCAGTCGTCATCCCGAATATTAGGCCCAAGTTGTAAGAACTTGTAAGCTCTATGTATTCGTCTTCTCCTCTAAAACGTTTGTAAATATTCAAACCACTTTCATAATTAAAATTGGAAGAAAAAGATTGCCTGGGTGAAAGGTCCAGACGTAGTCCCGAGTATTAGACCCAAATTGTAAGAGCTTTCAAGTCATAAATACTTGTCTTTCAAGCCCAAAAATACATTCAACCAATCAAACTCTTTTTTTGCTGTCGTGCGATTGATCAGGAAAACCTTTACATAAACGAAAGAAATCTTGTCTTAAGGTGATGGAAAGCAATGCTTCGTCCATAATTGTTGAGTTGAGATAAGTGACGTTTTTCCGAATGTTGATTTGTAAATCCATTCGATGTGTGGTATACGTCTGCTCATCATATATTTTGGGTAAAACAATGTTTTTCGTTGATTAATACAATGTAGATTTCGCTAAAATTGACCAACAAAGAAAAAAAATTCTACCCAGAACTACGTAAGCCTTGAGTTCTCTATTGCTCCCGGAGATACATAGGAGCAGGATTTGTAAATCTTGTCAGGCCCATTAATAAAAAACTTAGGCTTAGTCCCCTTCGTTGTAAAAAATCCAAAAATATTCTTCCTTTTATATTCCTTTATCCCGACTAATAACTTGAGAAGCCTAACATTTCAAGCTAACACTAACATGCACAACTAACCTAACGGTTCCTGTTGAGTACAACAGACGTGAGGGGTGCTAATACTTTCTCCTTGCGTAATCGACTCCCGAACCCTGGTTTGGTTGTGACGGCCATAATCATTGTCGTTCTTTCTTGGATTTTATTGATATTTCCCCTTCCTTTTTAGGAATAAATAAAGTTCGGTGGCGACTCTGTTTAGTCCATCATTGCGAGTGTGCAATTGCGCTTCGCTAGGTCGTGTTCTCATTTTATGAGGTGCGACAGATGGCGACTCTGCTGGGGACGTGCAATCTCCCTAAGTGAGTCAAGCCTAGTTAGGTCATTTGTGTGCCTTTGTTTATTTACTTGTGTGGATTTTTTTTATTGCTCTTTCTATCTTTATTGTCATATTGATATAAATTTGTTGTATTGGTTCCATAATGCTTTCATACTTGGATACTCTGATTGCAAACCTTGTGGGTGTCGCAACCTGAAAAATACAGTGTGCGAAAAAACAACCGGCGAAAGAAAATGACCGAAGAGTTGCCACCGTGCGTTACTTATCCCAAAGGAGGGAAAGGAAACGCTCGAAGTAAACCCGAAAAGACGAAAGGAAAAGACAAGGTCTCGCAACCAAATCTTGGGTTCGGGAGTCGGTTATGCGAAGGGAAGGTATTAGCACCCCTACGCATCCGTAGTACTCTACAGGATCCACTTTTGTAGTTCTTGTCTAAAGGGTGTGAGTTTATCTTGTGCTGTTTACTAAAAAAAAGGGGTTAAATGAAAATGACTCGCGCGGACGTCGCATCCACTGCATACGTATCTCATCTGAATATGAGAATCAGAGTCTTCGTAGCTCGGCTGACCTATGGGTTGGGGGGATGTGTGCACGCTAAGAGCAAGCTGTAGTTCGGCTAACTACGGGGTTAAGGATTATGTTTTGGGGGCGGACGACGTTACTACACAATCTACCGGATGCTCGACCTTTGGAGACCTACTCACCTGTAGTAGAAGGAGTAAACGTGTGTTTAGGAGAAGAAAAATAAATGAAGGGTTAGGGTTTGGGATGCTCATGCAAAATGGCAGTCCTTGACGAAGGAACCACGCTACCTGCGGGGATACGAACACATACAAAACAAACATGTATAAAGTAAATGTGCCAACAAGGCAATCAGAATAAATCTCCCAAATGGTATCCCACAAGCAAAGTGGAATATCCAGCGAGCTATCCCTGCAAAAGTCATGTGAGCCTTCACAAAAACTCAACAAAAGAGTTAGTGAAACAAGATAAGGATTAGGAGAAAACATGCTATGACAAACGTAAGTCAGATTAGAGCAAAATAGTATGGTTTTTCATGGATAACAGTATGGCTTCAGAAACCTCAAACCCTGTGGCATACACTTCAGAAATTAAACGATTAAGCATTCAAGGCATTATTTATACATTCATACATAATTATGAACCCGTGGGCAAAAACCTAATGAAATTCATCCATCATACCTCAAACATTCAGAGTATTCAACTTCAAAGCACAAAGGTAATGGGAATAAGGGCAAACCTGATTGGAGAGCTTGATTGAAATTGAGTTGCACCCGTGAGGTTTACAAAACAATCTCTAGAGTTTATGTGAGGTAGAGGTGATTCTGTGCACTTGAGTTCCCTTCAGGGTTTGGAGGCTGCTCCGAGTTCTCTGTTACCTCTTCTCTCACTATCTTTTTCCTCCAGCCAGGGTAATAGGAATAGAATGAAATTTTCTTTCACTGAAACTCTGAATTTATAACCTGATTTTTGTGGACCTGTGGGCTCAGATGAGAGAGGCCCAAGTCCAAAATTTTTCTTTTATTTATTTATTTATTTAATTAATTATTTATTTATTTATTTATTTTCATTTTTTTTCAAAACACGTGGGCTTCGCCTAGCGAGCATGACAACTCATGAACAAACCTTTGCTCCTTCAAGATTAACGTTTTGACTGACGAACAGACCCCTGTTGGAAGTAGCTCAAGTCTTTCCCTTGTGTTGACTGATCATCTAAATAGAGCCCACAAAGTCTCCTGGATGATGTTCAAGCTTCTTGGATCCGATTCCGATTTCCATGATGAAATGCAAATTCTAAATGACCTAAAAATGAATGCATGCGTAAAGCGTATGCTTCCAGGAAAAATGAAGGGTAAATTTTGGGGTATTACAGCTGCCCCTATTCAATCAACTGGAGACCTGAAAAGAAGATAGCAGCGGCTTTCGCACTTTCGAGGTATCAAGCGATTGAATACAATAAAAGCCCGAAAATTTGCACTGAAGTGAAGTGAAGTAACAATGCCTGTCAGAATCGGCAAAGAGGTGGTCTTGAAAGAAGAATCCGTCTGGTACGGTGAGAGTCAGTCTGAATACCGAAAAAGAATGTTAACCTGGATACCAAAATAAATGGTAACACAGAAATAACCATGGCATGAATGCTGCTCATCAGTCTAAATACTGGAAATGACTTCGATCTGAACATCGGGAGATATGAAATTATTAATATCGGTCTGAACACCGAGAGGCTGGCCTGAATGCCACAAGTTGCGTCGACCTGAACGTCGGAAACTTCTTCGATCTGAACATCGGAAAACTGGCCTGAATGCCACAAGCTGCATCGACCTGAATGTCGGAAACTTCTTCGATCTGAACATCGGAAAACTGGCCTGAATGCCACAAGTTGCATCGACCTGAATGTCGGAAACTTCTTCGGTCTGAACATCGGAAAATTGGCCTGAATGCCACAAGTTGCATCGACCTGAACGTCGGAAACTTCTTCGATTTGAACATCGGAAAACTGGCCTGAATGCCACAAGTTGCATCGACCTGAACGTCGGAAACTTCTTCGATCTGAACATCGGAAAACTGGCCTGAACGCCATAAGTTACATCGACCTGAACGTCGGAAACTTCTTCGATCTGAACATCATAAAACTGGCCTGAACGCCACATCGGTTTGAATACCGGAAACTTCATGCCTGTCAGCATCGACAGAAATAGGGAACGATAATAGAGGCGGCGCATGGGCCAATGACACTTGCTGGGGATAACAAAGGTAAGTCATGAACAATCTTCAGTCTGAGTACTGGAAATAACTTCTAGCTTATCACTTGAGATACCGAGAATGTTTTATGCTTACATGCGTATGTTTGAATTTTTCAATGGCGTAATGCTCCATGAAAATGGAAATGCTACGCAATTTGGGAGGATGCAATGTAATATGATTCTACATGCAGGGATGCGAAATGCTGGGTAGAATGCCAAGATGAGGCAAGGGGATCTGCTGGGGAAATGATCACCATCTTCTGAACCCTGGCAAGGCTGCTGGAGATGCACAACGCAAAGAATTATGTGGGGAAATGACCCGCCACACGGTGTTCTAGCAATGAAGAAATACCGAGATTCTGACTGTGGAGAGAACGGCACTGAAAACCTGCTGTTGGGGAAAGCGATAGTGGTTCTGGCAACCATGATCTGCGAGAGATGACTCAGCAGGGGAAGCAAACACCGATACGGTACCGAGGTTCTGGCATTGGGATTATCGATCTGGCCTCGAACTCTGAGGAGCAGCCGCTTCTGCTGGGAAGATACAGTCTGGCACTGTCAACTTCGTTGGGGGTATATAGTCTGACACTGTCAACTCTAATGGGGAGTGTATAATCTGAAACCACCGCTTGGGGGGAGGTACAGTGGTGAGAACCTGCTGGGGATTGCAGAATCCAACGCTCTGATTAGCTCTGCAGGGATAAGATACCGAATTCGTCTGTTGGCGAAAAAACATTCAGGATCATCTGCAGGGGATTTTAATGAAATGCCCCGAGGGTACCTGTTCTGAATAGACGATCCAAAGCACTTAAAATTTACAGCAATTTTAAATGTTTATTAAGCATGTACCTGTAAAGCTCTTATGTGTCATGATGCAATGTTTATCAAAAAATTCGGATGTCATTTTTGCAAACAAAACAGAAAAATGAAAATGAAAACAGAGATATACTGAATAACATGATTTTATTGATTGAACGGCCTCTGAATAGGCATTTACATCAGGAAGCCATCCCTGGAAAGAGGTAATCGCACAACAGATAAAAACAGACATTAATCTAATGGCAATATGAAATGGATTTCTATTGGGTTCCAATTCTGCTATGACTTGCTCGTCTTCAAGATCCTCCAGATGACCAGCTTTCTGAAAAGAGTGATTGGACTGTTTCCTATCCTTCAAAAGTTTCCAGTCATTTACACGAGATGAGATTCAGAACTACTCAGAACGCAGTCATTCGCTTAATCCCTAACTTTTGCCTGGATCACCCTTTTCGGGTTTTCAATCCACCGGGATAACCATTTTTGCTTAAGTTGCCTTTTCAGGTTTTCAACTTACCGGGTGTACGATCTTTTCATTTTTAATCCCTAATTTTTGCCCGAACCTTTTCATTTTCTTGGTTCGTCGAGATGCCCATTTTTGCCTGGACTATTCTTTTTACTGTCCAGCGGGTCTATTTTATGCGAAGTATTTTTTAACTGCGTCTGAGTTCACAGGGGAAGTGAAGTTTTCACCATCCATAGTTGCAAGCATTAAGGCTCCACCATTAAAAACCTTGGTGACAATATACGGTCCATCATAGTTAGGAGTCCACTTGCCCATGTGATCTGTCTGAGGAGGAAGGATCCTTTTCAACACCAAATCTCTGACCTGGAAGCATCGAGGACGCACTTTCTGATCAAAGGCTCTCTTCATCCGACTTTGATACAACTGCCCGTGACAAATGTCTGCCATTCACTTCTCTTCGATAAGACTCAACTCGTTGAACCTTGTCTGAATCCATTCAGCTTCGTCTAACTTGACATCCAACAGGACTCTTAGAGAAGGAATCTCCACTTCAACAGGTAGGACTGCTTCCGTACCATACACAAGGGAGTAAGGGGTTGCCCCGGTCGATGTACGTACTGAAGTACTGTACCCATGCAAGGCAAATGGTAGCATCTCATGCCAATCTATGTACGTAACGACCATCTTCTGCACAATCTTCTTTATGTTCTTATTTGCCGCTTCAACAGCACCGTTCATCTTAGGGCGGTAAGGGGAAGAATTGTGATGCTGAATGTTGAAGTTTTGGCACAACTCCTTCATCATTTTGTTGTTGAGATTAGAACCATTATCAGTAATGATTCTTTCAGGAATCCTATAACGACAAATGATTTCTTTCTTAATGAATCGGGCAACCACATGTCTGATGACCTTCGCAAATGACGTTGCTTCGACCCACTTGGTGAAATAGTCGATGGCAACAAGGATGAAGCGATGCCCATTGGAAGCATTCGGCTCAATCTTTCCAATCATATCAATGCCCCACATAGCAAACGGCCACGGCGAAGAGATCACATTCAGAGGATTTGGCGGCACATGCACCTTATCAGCGTAAACCTGGCATTTATGACACTTCCGAGCATATTTGAAACAATCAGATTCCATGGTCACCCAGTAATAACCCGCTCTCAAAAATTTCTTAGCCATTGCATGTCCGCCGGCATGAGTACCGAAGGAGCCTTCATGAATTTCCTACATTAACATGTCTGCTTCGTGTCTATCCACGCATCTGAGCAAAACCATGTCGAAGTTCCTCTTATACAGCACATCGTCTTTGTTCAAGAAGAAACATCCTGCCAATCTTCTCAAAGTCTTTCTATCATTGTTGGATGCCCCTACAGGGTACTCTTGATTCTTCAGAAAGCACTTGATGTCGTGGTACTAGGGCTTGTCATCAACTACCAGTTCAGCAGCAAACACATATGCGGCCCTATCAAGGCGCATAACATCGATCTTGGGAGCATAGTTCCACCGAATCACCTTGATCATGGAGGATAGAGTAGCAAGAGCGTCTGCCATCTGGTTCTCATCACGAGGTATATGATACAACCTTACTATTGTGAATAAAGTCAACAGTCTTCTCGTGTAGTCTCTATAGGGGACCAGATTAGGCTGGAGAGTATTCCAATCACCATTCACTTGATTGATCATTAGAGCTGAATCTCCGAAGATGTCCAGAGTCTTGATTCTCAAATCAATGGATTGCTCGATACCCAAGATACATACTTCATACTCAGCTTCATTATTGGTGCACTCAAAAGTCAGACGAGCGGTGAAAGGCATATGGGCACCTTTCAGAGTAGTAATGACAGCACCAATTCCACTTCCTTTGGCATTGACGGCCCCATCAAACATTAAAGTCCACTTTTCATCTGGACCAGGTCCCTCTTCAACAACTGGCTCTTCACAGTCTTTCATCTTGAGGAACATGATGTCTTCATCTGGAAAATCAAACTTCATCGGCTCATAATCTTCAACCGGCTGTTGAGCAAGATAGTCTGACAGAATACTCCCCTTGATGGCTTTTTGGGAAGTATACTGGATGTCGTACTCTGTCAGTACCATTTGCCAACGAGCAACCCTTCCGGTGAGAGCTAGCTTCTCAAATATATACTTGACTGGATCCATTTTGGAGATCAGTAAGTTTGTGTGAGACAACATGTATTGTCTCAATCGCTTAGCAGCCCATGCAAGTGCACAACATGTTTTTTCAAGCATTGAGTATCTCGACTCGCAATCTATGAATTTCTTACTCAGGTAGTAGATGGCATGCTCTTTCCTACCTGTCTCGTCGTGTTGACCGAGAACACAACCCATGGAATTGTCCAGTACTGTCAAATACATAATCAGCGGTCTCCCTGGGACCGGAGGCACAAGGATAGGAGGATTCTGCAAATACTCTTTTATCTTCTCGAACGCCCTTTGACAATCATCATTCCACCAGATAGTCTGATCTTTTCTCAACAATTTGAATATTGGCTCACACGTGGCTGTTAGGTGAGAGATGAACCTTGCAATGTAGTTCAACCTCCCTAAGAAACCACAGACTTGTTTCTTTGTTCTTGGCTCAGGCATTTCCTGTATCGCTTTCACTTTGGCCGGATCCACCTCAATCCCTTTTCCTCTAACAACAAAACCCAATAGTTTTCCAGATCTCACCCCAAAAGTACACTTGTTCGGATTAAGCCTCAGCTTGAATTTCCTTAAACGCTCAAACAGTTTCTGCAAATTCACCAAATGTTCTTCTTCTGTCTGAGATTTGGCAATCATATCATCAACATAAACCTCGATTTCATGATGAATCATATCATGGAACAGAGTCACCGTCGCTCGCTGATATGTTGCTCCGGCATTTTTCAGACCAAACGACATCACCTTGTAGCAGAAGGTGCCCCGTGGGGTTATGAATGTTGTCTTCTCCATGTCTTCTGGTGCCATCTTAATTTGATTATAGCCAGAAAATCCATCGATGAAGGAGAATACCGAGAACTAAGTCGTGTTATCCACCAAAACGTCAAAGTGAGGTAAGGGGAAATCATCTTTAGGACTAGCCCTATTCAGATCCCGGTAGTCAACACACATCCGTACCTTTCCATCCTTCTTAGGTACCGGCACGATATTTGCAACCCATGGCGGATAATTTGTGACTGCTAGAAACCCTGCATTTAACTGTTTTTGCACTTCTTCCTTTATCTTGACAGCCATCTCTGGTCTTGTTCTTCTAAGCTTCTGCTTGGCCGGAGGACAACCTTCTTTGAGCGGCAAGCGATGTACCACGATGTCTGTGTCAAGCCCTAGCATGTCCTGATAAGACCAAGTGAAGATGTCAACATACTCTTGCAGCAATTCAATCAACCCCTTCTTCACATTGTCTTCCAAAGCAACCCCTATCTTGATTTCTCTCTTGGCGTCCTCGGTGCCGAGATTAATCACTTCAACAGACACTTGATGCGGTTGAATGACCCTTTCCTCTTGTTTTAATAACCTGGTAAGTTCTTCAGGGAGTTCATAGTCTTCATCACCCTCTTCTTCAGCTTGAAAGATTGGATTTTCAAAGTCGGAGCGAGCCATAGCAAAACCGTTATCAATAGGATCCGGTGATGTGCATCTGCATGAGTGATGGTATGTGCTTATGAGTGTGAAAAAAAAAGTGGAAACTAAACAAAACATTTCCATTTTTTTTTTTAAAAACTGCAAAAATAGAAAGACAAGGAACGAAATATTTGAATGCAAAAAGACGTCCTTTATTTATGATAAAAAATGCAAGTGTCACATAGATGAGCCCTACAATGAGTCATTACGCCCTAGCGGAACGTAAGACTTGGATATACATGAATAAACAAAGAAAATTACTCCTCCAAACAAGTGGCTTGGACAATCTCCTCAGAAGACCAATTGTTGAGAACTTCACCCGGGATCCTCGGACGCACCCAGTTATCGATGTCGCAATCACTATCCCCATCTTCATTGTTGACCGCAGAGACTAATTTGACTTCTCCTTCAACCATGTTAACGTTGGCTCCACCATGCTAGGGTATGGGATTGTTGACGACATTAGGAGCTGGTGCAAAGTTAACGGCCTTTGAATCAATGAGGTCCTGAACCACGTTCTTAAAAGTTTTACAGTTCTCAATATTGTGGCCAGGTGCCCCAGAGTGGAAGCTACACCTAGCATTGGCGTCATAACCCACCAGAAGCCTACCAACGGGAGGAGCCAGATGGGGCAACTGCATAAGTTGTAGTTGTTGAATACTAGAAAGCAACTGAGCGTACGACATTAGAAGAGTGTTGAAACGCCAGTCCATCGTCCTTGGCCTCGGTTGATAGGCGGGTGTCGCATTACGCGAAAAACCGTCGGGAAAAAGAAACAATAGAGCCGCCACCGTGCGTTATTTATCCCAAAAGAGGGAAAGGAAACGCTCGAAGTAAACCTGGAAAAGACATGGTCTCGCGACCAGAGATTGATGGGATCGGGAGTCGGTTATGCGAAGGGAAGGTATTAGCACCCCTACGCATCCGTCGTACTCGACGAGATCCATGCTCAGAAAGAATAGAAGAAAGGTTGCTAAAGACTGCTCACACACTACACAAGCTGGAAACAAACACAGGAAAAGACGGAAGAAACGGACTCAAAAGGATATCGCATCCTGGGTCTACGTAGTCTGTCAGACACAGACATCAGAGTCGACGTAGTTCGGGACAAGGGAATGTGCTCGCTAGGATGTCGCATCCTATGCATACGTATCTTCTCTAACCAGAGTAAGAATCAGAGCACTCGTAGCTCGGCTAACGCATGCCAAACAAAACGCTAAACGGAGACGCTGAGACGTCAAAGCAAACACACAACTGGAAACGGAATGCCAATCGCTGGTCTTACATCCAACTCCAGACACACAGGCAAACAGGGAAACCGAATGCCAATCGCTGGACTTACATCAGACTCCGAACCAACGAACACACACAGGAAACCGACTGCCAATCGCTGGACTTACGTCAGACTCCAACACAACACAAAGGGGTTGCAAAATAAAAAGGGCGCCCGGAGAGATCTGCTCATCTCCTGCCTACGTACCTCATCTGGTATGAGGATCAGGGCAATGTAGTTCCCCTAAACAGGGAAAGAACTTCTAACCTAACCAGAGACAAAGGGAGATAACAAGCTACTAGGGAGACTACGACTCGAGCCTAGAAGTTGTCATGCATAAGATCCCTATGTTGAGGTCTCTATCCTAACTTGCACAGGAAGCAAGCTAGCCTAAACAACACAATCAAGCAAATACAAGCACAATAAAGCAAGCACGCACACTATATGCAAACAATTGGCTCATACAAGGCTAGGCTGTAGAAATAAGCCAACTGGAATGGGGTGTTTTTAGCTCTTAACCCTAACATTGAGAGTTAGGGTGAAGCAGATGAAATAGGAAATGAGGGTTATGCCTCATAGCTCTTATCCCTGGCCTGAGAGAGCTTGACTCAAATAGAAAGCGCGGGAGTTCAGAATGTAGGAACTCTTCTCCACATGACTGACACAACAAGATCTTGGGTTCTTATTCACAATGCATCAACACATAGTGTGTGAGCAAAGTGAATGACACAACTGATTAGCAGGGGATGGATTGCACATCCCTTTTGTAAGACCCCAATTTTGGCCCTAAGATCCCTCATGGCCCCTATCATATCATATCATGGCCTCAAGGATCATTGCATACCTTTGCTTCCCTCCTAGGGGGTGGGTATCTTGTGAGTGTGGTTCTTGATCACCAAGCATGTATTGCATTTGTATATCATTGCTTTTCATTTGTTTACTAACCAAAAGTACAAAAATATTGTCATCTAACCATGTTACTTGCAACTGAAGCAATCAACAGTCAAACAGTCAAATCATTCATTGAGCAATGGATGGTGGCCATTCCTGAAGAATTTGGGCACCATGATCATTCATCAAGGGTTCATATGAGTTGTGACATCATTTGGAATCAAGATCTCAAGTGATTAGGGTTTGGAATTCATCAGAACATGGTTCAGTCAACCAAAACCCTAGCAAAGTCAACCGTGGTCAACTGTGCATTTAATCAGTGATTGGATGGTGGGAATTGGATTGAGAGGTCTCATTCATGTCCATATAAGCCTCATATAACATGTCAAGCATCCACATTGAAGAATTTGAAGTCAAACAAGAAATTTCCAAAAATAGAAAGTTGACCTGTAATTGGAATTTGCCAAAAATGGAAAGTCTTGCTCCTCAAAATTACATCATCATACAAGCTTCAAATGAATTTTTGCCCAACATGAAAGTTGAAGATCTTGTTCTCCCATTTCCAAAAAGTCCAAGAACACTCATTTCTCATTTATGGTTGGCAAGTTATGATCAAATCATTCTCAAGAATTTGTGAACTTCAAAGTGGCATATCTTCCAAACCATTTGGCCAAATTGAGTGAGATTTTTTGCTACAAGTCATATTTGATGTGCTCTATCCAAATCTTTCATCACAATTCACCAAAAATCTACCAATCAAAATGGCCTTTTTCCAAGTGACTTGAATTAAAATGAGTGAGGTGAAAAAATGAGTTTTCAAATTAAGCCTTTCCAATGCATTCTACCAATTGAAAGAGTTCATAAATCACATTTGGAGATTGGTTTAGGCCCAAATTCGCACTGTAGCTCATGCACATGCAACATTTGAGTGGATTTCACAAATTAGCAAAAACACTCCAATTAGCAAATTGTGATTACACTTCCATTAACCAACTTAAACAAACACTAAACAGGGTATATATTTGACATTTCAGACTGCAAAAACCCTAGCACACTTTCACAAAACAGATCAAATTTCCATTTTCTCTCAAACTCTCTTTTTCCTCATTTGAATTTTCTGCTGAAAAACTTCAAAGAACTCGTGCTTCTATCCTTTGTGCCATCATATACCATCATTGTTGGAGCATTTGGAAGCATCATTTCACGACTGTAAGCAAGAAACACAGCACTGTTTCATCGAGCTTCATCCATGGCAGATCTTGTTTGGAGCTAGAATCAAGGTTGCTGAGCTAAAATCCTTCTTCCATTCACCTTCTGGAACATATTGGTGCATCTGTTTCAACAATACACGACCAAACAACAACTGTTTCATCACTGCCTTCCAAATCAAGTAAAATTTCGAATCTCTCCATTCTCAAAATCATGATGTGCTTTGAATAGACCTTTTCATGCTGATTTTGTTGAACTTTAAATCGTGTAAAATGGTTGCATATTGAGAGAGATACATTGATTTAAAGCTTGTTACTCAAATATGTTTGTGCTTGGTTCTTTCATGATGGCTTGAATTAATGAAAATGGTTGTTGGAATGTTGATGTACATTGTCTGCTGATTCGATTGGTATGCTTGTTGTCCAAATCTGGAACAAAAGTTCATCATGATTGATGAACACGATGAACAGCCATGAACCCTAATTATTTCTCACCCAGAAATCCATTTGATCGTGTTTGGCTTGCTGAAATGTTGTTTGCATGTTTATTTTACTGTTTCATTGCCATGCACCAGTAAGAACTTGCCACATCCTTAAGTGAAACGCAGAGTTTCACTTAAGGGATCCAAATATTACCAAAATGCTATTCCGTGTTTATTATTCAATTAAATAATTTCATTTTCTCAATTTTATATTATTTGGCATGGCTATCTTCAAAAAATCATAAGTCCATCAATATTTATCCAAATTTCATGGGATTTTTTGCAAAATGTTTCTCTTGATCTCTAGTTTTTTATCATGATTTTTCCAGATTTTTTGCATGTGTGGATTTTAAAATGTGCTAGGGTTTGTCATATGTGTCCATTTTATGTATGTTTTGCCAAATTGATTGTGAAATGATGATACATTATCCAATGCTTCCCAAATTTTGTTGTGCTCAAACTAGACATGTTCATGGTGATTTTGGTGTAGAGTTTGTGAATTTATCATTGCTGGTTGTGGAGTTATGATTTTTTGAATAGGGGTGTGACAATTTGTGTCACACCATTGATGTCCAACTTCATGATTTTAATTACCATGCTTCTTGAACTCAAATTGGTTTGAATTTTTGCATGAAGTCACTTATGGATGTCTGGTTTACATGTGAACTTTTTCTGGAATTATTGTTGGCATTTCCTATTTATTTGATAATTTCTCCCCTGTTTGGTCATATGTTGACTTTTTGTGACACATCATCTCATTTGATTTGTGAAATCCTCATACTTAATTGGATGGACTTGAAATTTGACATGTGATTTGTAGACATCTTAAGGCTTATCATGGTTTTAGTCCCATTCATTTCTCATATGTTGTCACTGATTTATGATTTATTGAAGTTGGTGCATGTTTGGTTGACTTCTTTGAGCTTGCTTGAACTTGCTTTGACTTTCTGATTTTCATTGACCAACTTCCCTTTATCCAAATGAGCTGAAATTTGATATGCTTATCATGTTATGGATGATGTTTGATCATGAATTATTTGAGAATTTTTTGAAATGTTTGTGATTGGATTTGAGTTGAATCATTCTGTTGACTTCTTTGAGCTTCTATATGCCATGCTTTGACCTAATTTGCTTATGAAATGATGATGATGATTGATATGAACATGAAACCAATTGAGTTTGTTTCTTGATTGTTTGAACTTGATTTTGGACACTTGTCACTTGCTGTTTTGACTTTCTTATCTCTTTTTGACCCTAGGCTTGTCCTAGTGGTCATGTTGCTCATGTTTAAGTTTGTTGTTTCAGGTTAAGCAACAAATACCCAAAGAGATCAATACAAATTGAATGAGCTTGATTGATTATCATGACTAACTTGTTTGTTTTGTAGGTTGCTTAGCTCACATGCTTTGAGCCTTGTGCATTGCTCATTTAACTGATTGTGTTGACTGTTGATCCCTATCTTATTTTGGTTTGACTTTGAGTTGTGTACTGATTCTGTTTGACTGGTTTCAAGTACCTTTAGTTGCTTAGTTCTTTAAGAACTTGCTTTGCTTTGCTTAATAGCAATTTGCATTGAGGTATAACTTCTTATCTTCATGTAGTCTGGAAGACCTGGCCTGTTACTTGGCCAGGCAACTGTCTGAAGTCCTCCTTAAGAGGCAATGCTTGTGTGTGTTTACATTTGTCCCAAGCAGGAAAAGTCCTTTGAATAAGGCAATTGGTAGAACCCAAGAGATATGCAACCTATCTCCTACTATTCTGTGTGTCACTTACCTTGCGCACACCACATGTGTTGATGCATAGTGAGTAAAAACCCAAGATCTATCGAGTCAATAATCTGTGGAGAGAGTTCCTACTTTCTGAACTCCCACGCCTTCTGATGTTCAAATGCTCTCCCTGGCCAGGGATAAGAGCAATGAGGCACACCCCTCATATCTTTTCATTTGCTTCACCTTAGCCCCTCAATGGCAAGGTTAAGAGCACTATTAACCCTATTCCAGTTGGCTTCAATGCCTAACCCTTTGTGTGAGCCTGATTGCTTGGTTATAGTGTGTGCTGAATGAATTTAATTGATTGATTGCTTACTTCATATGCACATGTTTGCTTGTATGCTCTATGCATTTATCATCATTAATTACTCATTAGTGCGTGATCATTTCATTTTGTCTCTGTGACATATCTTTGTTGTTTGCCCATTGAGGACAATTGTAAGACCATCCATTGGCCATTGTTCCTGTGATATGGAAGTGAGTATAAGACCATCTCATTGGCCACTCATCTTCTATTTGCTTGATGCATTTGCATTTGTTGTATGTGAGGATGTAATTGTAAGTCCCTACAAGTTGGCATTTGCTTTCCTATGATCATATGTTGGATATTGGTATAAGCCCAGACAGATTGGCATCCGGTATCCAAGTTTAGTTTTGTTTTAGGAGATTGGAATAAGTCCATCTATTGGCTTCCGACATCCTTGTTCCTTTGTTTAGGAGATTGGTGTAAATCCATCTATTGGTATCCGATATCCGCTTTTGTTTGTGAGATTGGAGTAAGACCATTGAGTGGCATCCGGTATCATTTGTTTGCTTATTTTGCTATTGTTCATTGCCTATTCCAAAGGACACACTTGAATCATCTTCTATATGATCTCAAAAGGTGAACCTCCTAAGAAGTTTTACACTCCATCCTCATCCATGCATCCCCATTATGTCCTAAACCTTTTCACACATTACTTTCAAACTTGAGATAGATACTGTGCAAACATCTTTCATGCTTTCAAATTAAAAACCTGGACCCCAAGTCCTTGACTTTTTCCAAACTCCATTTCATAATACTTCTTTGAATCAATCTTAATCATACTCTGACCCTACTTTCATGAATACTCATAATCAATTAACTCCACCCATTCAATTGTTTTATGGCTTTGTCCATTCTTGCTAAGTTTTCACACATTAGCCATAGGTTTCAATTATCATTGTGGTTGATATAAACCTCACCTTATCCTTAGTGAGTCGACTATAAGACTTCCGTACTGAAAACAGGGTTAACCCCTCTAGTACGTCGAAGCTATCCTCGCATGGTGGATGTTGGTCTTGGTCGAGTTTTCTCCCATTGATAATGAAAAGCCTCAGTGCTATTGTTTAAAATTGAACTCACAAACCCTTTGGAAATCTTTTAGCCGAACTACGGCGTTTTGATCCTTACCTTTGATGGAAGGTACGTAGGCAACGGGTTCATCCGTTCAAACACAAAAACAATAAAAATTGTATATTCTTTTCTCATCATCCCAATCATGTTTGCACAATACTTATGTCATAACAAATAACAATTTAGTACAACAAGTGTGAAAAGGGCTCCCTAGGAGTACCTAGGACGTGATGGGTGCCTAACACCTTCCCATTGCGTAATTTACCCCTTACCCAGATTCTCTGATCTTTTTATTAGTTTTCTACGCGTAAAACTTCTTAGGCTTTTGTTCGCTTTTTAGCCAGACCTTTGGATAAATAAAAGTGCGGTGGCGACTCGAATTCATTGTATGCTTTGCTTATGATTTAATCAATAGATTATATAGCAACGAATACACCGCTACAGAAAAATGGCGACTCTGCTGGGGACAACATATCCTTGGTGGTATTGCCTACTTTTCACCCTTGTTGTGCTATATTGTTATTTGTTATATGACATATTTTTGTACAATTTGGGATAACTGTATTGATTGTAATGTTTGAATTGCTTGATATACAATTGCTGTTTGCTTTGGTGATCTGTGAGATGAGTTCTATACCCGAACTCGAGTGCACCTTAGGATAGGAGAATGGCATAGTCTTGTTGACTGGTGTGGAGTATTCCTTAGCCCGTTGACTTGCGAGCCCATTCACTTGGTGGAGGTCATGTTGGATTAATAATGTCACACAAGTTATTTGTGGTTAGGCATTATTCTTTCAATCATGCGCCGTAGAAGCCAAGGACCTTAGTTTACCAAACCCATCTTGGCCTATTTTTTTTAGGACCGTAGTGCGGAGGTCGTTCAGATGTCAGTTCTGATGCGATTGTTATGCGATACTACACTCATAAGAGTTTCTCTTGAGAATATTCTTGGAATACGAGTATTCGTTCCTCCGATAATATTCGAAAGATGGAACGATGATTGTGGGAACCTCTGGTAGAACATGTCTGGCAGGTTTAAACCCTAGTACACTCCCTTTGGGTGGTTCTTAACCGAGACTCCATGCTCGTGACTCTCAACAAACCCGTGATTCGTGGTTGAGTCGTTCAGACAACCTTAATATCAATGGAACCTGGGTGTTGATCAGGTGTAAAACCTAAATCCCCAAAACGGATGGTTGATATTAAGGATGTCCGAGCCGGTTCATGTACCGTTAATATCAATGGAACTTGGGTGTCGATAAGGTGAAAACCTAAATCCACCAAAATGGATGATTGATATTAGGGATACAATGAGCTTTCCCATGACCTTTGTTTGGTATGACTTGCTTGATCCTTGAGTGTGATTGTTGCATTCATGCATTCACGCATTCATCCGCATTCATGTCATCAAAAAAGGAAAATTTTCAAGGAACTTAAAGAGTTTATTTGCAAAATTTTCAGACATGGAAAGACCAAAAAGGCATACAAAGAAGTACAGCTTTAGACAGCCCGATGTGAAAGAGTTAAGGAATCTGACATCGTATGTATTAGATCCCTTGGGTTTCAAAGCTCGCTATGGGAAGCTTCTACCTCTGCTGACTACTCAGGTGGACGAAGGGTTGATGAGTACTTTAGCTCAGTTCTATGATCCGCTGTATCACTGCTTCTTATTTCCGGACTTCCAGCTGTTGCCGACTTTGGAGGAGTATTCTCATCTCATTGGGATCCCGATTCTGGATCAAGTGTCGTTCAATGGCCTAGAGAGTATTCTGACCGCTCGAGAGATTGCTAGCTTGTTGCACATAGATGAAGATCTGATTAGGGCTAATCTGACTACCAAAGGCGGAATTCAGGGTTTTCCTTCCGAGTTCCTCATTGCCCAAGCTACCTTTTATGGGAAGGCCATGAGTGAGGATGCCTTTGAGGCTCTATTCGTGCTGCTCATCTATGGATTAGTGCTATTTCCCAACTTCGACAAGTTCGTGGACATGAACGCCATTAGGATCTTCTCAGTTCTTAATCCAGTTCCGACTTTGTTGGGCGATGCTTATGTCTCTTTGCATCTGAGGAATGCAAAAGGTGGAGGAGTTATTGTCTGCTGTCTACCCCTGCTGTACAAGTGGTTTATTTCGCACTTGCCGCAGACAGTTGCTTTCAAGAAGAACAAGGGATGTCTACGGTGGTCTCAGAGACTCATGTCTCTCACCAATGATGATATCACCTGGTATGATCGCGTGTACGATACCGTTCAGATCATCGACTATTGTGGTGAATTCCCGAATGTTCCTCTTCTTGGCACATGCGGTGGGATCAGCTACAATCCTATTCTCGCACGACGTCAGCTTGGGTTCCCCCTAAAGGATAAACCTAATAACATTCTGTTAGAAGGCGTGTTCTTTCAGGAGGGTAAAGATCCCCAAGGCCTGAAAGCCAGATTTGTCCGTGCTTGGCGCAGTATTCACAAGAAGAGTAGGAACAAGTTGGGTCCAAAGAACTGCATTGCTTTGGAGCCATACACCTCTTGGGTCAGACAGAGAGCTGCCGTGTACTTGATGCCGTACGACTATCCGAGACCTACACCGTTGGATGTGGCTGGGCCTTCAACCCTCCCTACCCAACGTGTAGAGGAGTTGAGAGAAGAGGACCTTTCACGTGCTTGGATCCGTGAAAGAGAAGAATTGCTGCAGCAGCTCAAGGAGAAGGACGCTATGATTGAGTTCCTCGAGCACCGAGTGATCGACGATCCGAATGACGCTTGGACTTCTCTGCTTCCTCAATCTTCCAAATTCTGGAAGAGGAAGTACGATCGACTTGCAAAGGAGAAAGCAGACATGGAAGCGGCTTATGAGAGAGAGATCAAGAAGTTGTGTACTTCTCGTCTTCCAGCATCCCGAGCTTCTAGGAATCCATAGGATGTCATTTACCTTTTCTCTTTGTAATAATCAAGAATGTTGTACTTCTTTGTCTCAATATATTGAATGAAATATTTTCTAGGAGAAATTAAAAATGCTTTAACTATTCAAAATATTGCAAATAATACCCTAAGGATTCCTTGAAAATAAAGCATCTGTACAAGCATTTCATGCATCATCTTTGCATAAACAGGTACTCCTTTTCTGGTCTTCTTGTCCTAACCTTGTGTTCTTCATTTATTTTGAAGACAAGCTGACTCACCGGTATTATACGCGAGTCAATTCTGCGAGAGTCATGGAGCAACTAGAACAAGAGAACAGAGAATTGAAGGAAGAGGTCGCAAGACTTGGCGCTTTGATGGAGCAACTCCTTGCTGCTCAGAACCAACCTTCTCCGCCTCCCGCAACTCCTGCTCAGAGGACAGTCATCTCAGAAGTCTCCACTTCGACTGTGCCAGTCAGCGCTCATGCGCCCAATGCTATGCCGCCCGGGTTCCCTTGGGGAATGCCTCCAGGTTTTATGCCCGATCTCCCTGCGCCAACCTTTGCTCACATGCGGGCATCTAGCCCGGTCCCTACTACCGCTCCTCCTGTCGTGCATACCATGCCAAGGGTAGACGACACCATCTATCACTCCGAGCCGTCTGAGGGCACGGATGTTCATGAAAAGATGGACGCCATGAACGACCAATTCCTTGAGCTAAGGAAGGAATTGAGGACTCTTCGAGGTAAAGACCTATTCGGCAAGTCTGCAGCCGAGTTGTGCCTTGTTCCCGGTGTGAAGATACCGATCAAATTCAAAGTACCTGACTTTGAAAAGTACAAAGGGAACACCTGTCCACTTGCTCACCTGGTCATGTACGCCAGGAAGATGTCCACTCAGATAGATAATGATCAGCTTCTGATTCATTATTTTCAAGACAGCTTGTCCGGTGCAGCGCTCAGATGGTACATGAGCTTGGACAGTGCCAATATCAAATCCTTCAACGACCTTGGCGAAGCTTTCGTCAAGCAATATAAGTACAACGTCGATATGGCGCATGACCGAGATCAACTCAGGTCCATGTCACAGAAGGACAAGGAATCTTTCAAGGAGTACGCCCAGAGGTGGCGAGAGCTGGCAGCTCAAATCACTCCACCGCTAGAAGAGAAGGAAATGACCAAGATCTTTCTGAAGACTCTTGGCTCATTTTATTATGAGCGGATGGTAGCAAACGCTCCCTCTGATTTCACCTAGATGGTAAACATGGGGATGCGTCTCGAAGAAGGTGTCCGTGAAGGACGACTGGCGAAAGATAATAGCTCTTCTTCTAAACGATATGGGGCGTTTAAGAGGAAAGAAGGGGAAGCACATGTTGTGCAATCACAGCCCAAGCATAGAAGACCCTCTGTTCAGAGGAAGCCTGCACGTCGTGCCGGTCATCAGCACCAGGTGGCTCATATAGCACCTGTTTTCAAAGATAATGCTCAGCAACATCAGCAATATCCACATCAACAGTATCAGCATCAACAACAATATCAACAACCTCAGTACCAACAACAACAGTCTCGTCCACAGCAACAGGCTTACCAGCCTCGTGGTAGCACAAGTAATCAAGCAAACATGAGTTATGATAGGAAGAAGATCAGTTTTGATCCGATTCCCATGTCTTACGCAGAGTTATATCCCTCTCTAATAGAGCGGAAGCTGATTACTCCAAGAGATCCTCCGGCTATACCGGTCAACCCTCAGTGGTGGTATAAGCCTGACTTGCACTGTGTCTATCATTCTGGCGCTCCGGGCCACGATATAGAGAATTGTTTTCAGCTGAAGACCAAGGTTCAGGACCTTGTGAGATGTGGTATTCTGAGTTTTGAGGACTCAAGCCCGAACGTCACCAAGAACCCATTGCATGCGCATGGGAAATCAGTCAATATGATTCAGGAATGCCTTGAGAAGTACAAGGTCAGATATGTGAGCCACATCAGGCAGTCGTTGGTTGAATTACACCGTTTGCTGTGTCAGTACAGCTACTTGGAGCATAACCACGACAAGTGTCGCGTCTGCTCGGTTAACCGCTTGGGTTGCGACCAAGTACGAAGAGAACTTCAAAAGCTATTGGATGAAGGTACCATTGAGATTATGCAGAATCGCAATGTTGACAAAGCTGAGCCTGAAGTGAATGTCATCTCACCAGTGTTCAAGCTGCCTGAGCCCGTTGTTATTTGTTACAATAGAAACAAGCTGAAGGTTTCCCCTTCCTTGGTCATTAAACCTGCCGGCCCTGTGCCCTATTCCTCTGACCGAGCTGTGCCATTCAGATATAACCCTGTTGCTGTGCAAGATGGGGTAGAAGTGCCTTTACCTTCCACTTCCGTAACCACTGTCGCTGATGTAAGTGGGTTGACCCGAAGTGGTCGCGTGTTTTCTGCGCCTCCTAAGGCTGTTGCTTCTGAATCTGTTGAACGTCCTGTGGGGACCGCTGTTAATGTTCAGAATCCGGCACTTGATGTCGCCAAACCATCCTCCTCCGTACAAAAGACTCTTGTTTCTTCAGTTGGCCCAAGTGGCATTGTTGATGAAGAATTTGATGAGATGCTGAGGCTCATCAGAAAAAGTGAGTACAACATTGTAGACCAGCTTCTACAAACGCCATCCAAGATTTCCATTCTTTCTCTGCTGCTGAATTCAGAACCCCATAGGGAGGCTCTGCAGAAAGTCTTGGATCTGGCGTACGTTGATTATGACGTTACCCTTGAGCAGTTTGATAGTATTGTTGTAAATATTACCGCTTGCAACACTTTGAGCTTTTGTGACGCTGATCTCCCTGAGGAGGGAAGAGACCACAACATGGCTTTACATATCTCTATGAATTGCAAATCTGATGCAATGTCCAATGTGCTGGTGGACACTGGATCTTCTCTTAATGTATTGCCGAAATCCACACTCTCTCGATTGTCATATCAAGGTCCTCCCATGAGGCAGAGTGGGGTTGTTGTGAAAGCATTTGATGGGTCGCGCAAGACCGTGATTGGGGAAGTTGACCTCCCAATCAAAATTGGACCAAGTGATTTCCAGATTACTTTCCAAGTAATGGATATCCACCCATCATATAGCTGTCTCTTAGGCAGACCATGGATTCACGAGGTTGGCGCCGTGACATCCACCCTACACCAGAAGTTGAAATTTGTGAAAAATAAGAAACTGGTTGTGGTAGGGGGAGAAAAGGCTCTCCTGGTTAGCCACTTGTCTTCTTTCTCGTACATTGACGCTGAGGATGAAATTGGAACGCCATTCCAAGCTTTATCTATTGATGAACCAATCGAGAAGAAGTCTCCTTCACTCACTTCCTACCGTGATGCTAAGCTGGCCATTGAATGTGGTGCAGTTGCTGGTTTAGGGAAAGTGATCGAGCTTGAAGACAACAGATCCCGGGCTGGCATTGGCTACTGTTCTGGGGAATGTAATGATCAAGGTTTGTTCACAAGTGGAGGATTCATCCATGCTGATCAGCCTGAAGAAGAGGAAGTTGCTGCTATCTTGGAAGATGACGCAGAGGACGTGAATAATTTTGTTATTCCTGGTGGTGTCTGCCACAATTGGGTCGCTGTAGATGTTCCTATAGTCATCCATAGATCAGAGTAATTGTTCACTTTGTTTAAAACCCTTCTCCCATGCCAAAAGGAGAAGTGATGACATTGTTGGCAAAGCATATATACAATGATGTTTTCATTCAATTTTTGCATTGTTAAACATTTGTTTTTCCTTTGTTTTCGCTTTTTGCTTTTGCATGAAATCAGTGATCACAAAAAACCCATAAGAATAAAAAGCAATCTTTTTTCATCTGCATAATGGTTTGCTTGTTTAAATTCTAAAGTTTTTCCTTAACCAAAATCATTATGCAGGTTGATCTTAAAACCCATTGAACATAATGATCCAGCGCCATCTCCCTATTTTGAATTCCCTGTATTTGAGGCAGAAGAAGATGACGTTGAGGGGATTCCTGATGAGATTACCCGTCTCCTTGAGCACGAAGAGAAGATCATTCAGCCGCATCTCGAACACTTGGAAACAGTCAACTTGGGGTCTGAGGATTGTGTTCGTCTGGTGAAGATTGGGGCACTTCTTGAAGGGTCTGTCAAGGAAGATTTGATCAGTTTGCTACGAGAATATTCAGATATCTTTGCTTGGTCATATGAAGACATGCCGGGTTTGGATACAGATATTGTGCAACATTTCCTGCCTTTGAAGCCTGAGTGCGTGCCTGTGAAGTAGAAGCTCAGAAGAACTCATCCAGATATGGCAGTGAAGATCAAAGAGGAAGTTCAGAAGCAAATTGATGCGGGGTTTCTGGTGACTTCTACATATCCTCAATGGGTGGCCAATATTGTGCCTGTTCCTAAGAAGGACGGAAAAGTCCGTATGTGCGTTGATTATAGAGATTTGAATAAAGCTAGTCCAAAAGATGATTTTCCTCTACCACACATTGATATGTTGGTAGACAACACAGCTAAATTCAAAGTCTTTTCCTTTATGGACGGATTTTCCGGATATAATCAAATCAAGATGGCACCCGAGGATATGGAGAAGACAACATTCATCACGCCTTGGGGAACATTCTATTATCGAGTGATGCCCTTCGGTTTGAAGAACGCCGGAGCCACGTATCAACGAGCTATGACTACCTTGTTTCATGACATGATGCACAAGGAGATAGAGGTCTATGTTGATGATATGATTGCTAAGTCCCGAACGGAAGTGGAACATGTTGAGCATTTGTTGAAGCTTTTTCAGCGTCTGAGGAAGTTCAAACTTCGTTTGAATCCGAACAAATGTAGTTTTGGAGTCCGTTCCGGCAAGTTGTTGGGTTTTGTGGTAAGTGAAAGAGGTATCGAGGTTGATCCTGCAAAGGTCAAAGCAATACAAGAGATGCCTGCACCCAAAACTGAGAAGCAAGTTCGAGGTTTTCTTGGCCGCTTGAACTACATTTCCAGATTATATCCCATATGACTGCCACATGTGCGCCGATATTCAAGCTCCTCCAGAAAGATCAGTCTCATGATTGGACCGAGGATTGCCTGAAAGCATTCGACAGTATCAAAGAGTATCTGTCTGAACCACCAATCTTGTCTCCGCCTGTGGAAGGAAGACCTCTGATTATGTACTTGAGAGTTCTTGAAGACTCGATGGGTTGTGTACTCGGTCAACAAGATGAATCAGGGAAGAAGGAATTTGCTATCTACTACCTCAGTAAGAAGTTTACTGATTGTGAGTCTCGGTACTCTATGCTTGAGAAGACGTGATGTGCTTTGGCTTGGGCTGCTAAGCGTTTGCGCCAGTACATGATAAATCATACAACTTGGTTGATATCCAGAATGGATCCGATTAAGTATATCTTCGAGAAGCCTGCTTTAACTGGGAGGATTGCCCATTGGCAGATGTTGTTGTCTGAGTATGATATCGAGTATCGAGCTCAGAAAGCTATCAAAGGTAGTATCTTGGCTGACCATCTAGCGCACCAGCCGATTGAAGATCATCAGTCTGTTCAGTATGACTTCCCTGACGAGGAAATTCTGTATTTGAAGATGAAAGATTGCGATGAGCCTACACTTGATGAAGGTCCGGAACCTGGTTCCAGATGGACGATGGTGTTTGATGGCGCTGTTAATCAGTACGGAAATGGAATTGGGGCAGTGATTGTTAATCCCCAAGGTGCTCATATTCCTTTTACAACAAGGCTAACTTTCAAATGCACGAATAATATGGCGGAGTATGAAGCCTGTATTATGGGACTTGAAGAATGCATTGATTTGAGAATCAAGTATCTTGATGTCTATGGTGATTCGGCCCTGGTTGTCAATCAGATCAAGGGTGAATGGGAGACGAATCAGCCAGGTCTCATCCCATATAGAGATTACGCAAGACGAATTTCAACGTTCTTTACAAAAGTTGAGTTTTATCACATTCCTCGAGAGGATGATCGGATGGTAGATGCTCTTGCTACGCTTGCTTCCATGATTGTGGTCAGATGGTGGAATGATGTTCCCAACATTACTGTGATGCGTTTGGACAGACCAGCTCACATATTTGCAATTGAAGAAGTGAAATATGACAAGCCTTGGTACTTTGATATCAAGAATTTCCTCCAGAACCAGGTCTACCCGCCTGGGGCATCTGTGAAAGATAGGAAAACTTTGAGAAGGTTGTCAGGCAGTTTCTACCTCAGTGGTGAAGTGCTGTACAAGAGAAATTTTGATATGGTGTTGCTCAGATGCCTGGATAGACACGAAGCAAACCTGTTGATGACTGAGGTCCATGAGGGTTCATTTGGTACTCATTCCAATGGACATGCCATGGCTAAGAAGATGTTGAGAGCAGGCTACTATTGGCTGACAATGGAGTCTGACTGTTGCAAGTATGTGAAGAAATGTTACAAGTGTCAAATTTATGCGGACAAGATTCACACTCCTCCGACACTCCTGAATGTGATTTCATCACCATGGCCTTTCTCTATGTGGGGAATCGACATGATCGGCATGATTGAGCCGAAAGCGTCCAACGGACACCGGTTTATCCTCGTAGCAATTGATTACTTCACTAAATGGGTTGAAGCCGCTTCGTACACGAATGTAACCAGACAGGTGGTTGTGAAGTTTATCAAGAATCAGCTGATTTTCCGTTATGGTGTGCCAGAGAGGATCATTACTGATAATGGATCCAATCTGAATAATAAGATGATGGATGAGTTGTGCGCTGAATTCAAGATTGCACACCATAATTCCTCTCCCTACAGACCTAAGATGAATGGGGTTGTTGAAGCTGCTAATAAGAATATCAAGAGGATTATCCAGAAGATGACTGTCACGTACAAAGATTGGCATGAGATGCTGCCATTTGCTTTGCATGGATATCGTACATCTGTACGCACTTCAACAGGGGCAACCCCTTTCTCTCTTGTTTATGGCATGGAAGATGTTCTCCCAGTAGAGGTGGAGATCCCATCAATGCGAGTCTTGATGGAAGCCAAGTTGACTGATGCTGAATGGATTCAAAGTCGTTATGACCAGTTGAATTTGATTGAAGAGAAGCGTTTAACTGCCATGTGTCATGGTCAGTTATATCAGCAGAGAATGAAGAAAGCATTCGATAAGAAGATCAAGTCGCGTGTGTTCCGAGAAGGTGACCTCGTGCTCAAGAAAGTTTTGTCTTTCGCGCCCGATTCCAGGGGCAAGTGGACTCCAAACTACGAGGGTCCATATGTTGTTAAGAGAGCCTTTTCAGGCGGTGCTTTAATGCTTACAACAATGGATGGGGAGGATTTCACTCGTCCTGTGAATTCAGATGCAGTCAAGAAATACTTTGCCTAGAAAAAAGTATATGCAAATGAAAAAAAAAAACAGAATAGCTCGCTAAGTTGAAAACCCGAAAGGGCGGCTTAGGCAAAAATGAGCGTCTCGGTGGAGAACCCGCAAGGGTAATCCAGGCAAAAATTAGAGACTTGGAAAAAAAAGAAAATATTTGCATCCCGCTAGATTGAGTACCTCACCCTGGGGCAATCTAGGCAAAAATTAGGGATTTGGCAAGTAACTGCATCCTGACAAGACTTTCTGTTCACCAGTCGTCATTTCGTCAGAAGATTCTTGATTCGTCGTCAACTGAAGCTTCGAATACATCGAGATTCAAATTGGTAGAGAAAGGATCATTATGTTCAATATAGCCTTCTTCCAATATATATCACTGATTTCAAATTTGTACAGATCTATGGAGTCTTGCCATTTGCAGGCTACCATTCCATCAAATTAATTTGAGTTTTTTATCCAATTATTTGCACTCTTATTTGTTTCAATTCAACAAATGTTTTGCATGTTTTAAATTGATAAAATGTCATTGTTTTAAACAAATAAATTTTTCAAAAAAAAAAAAAAAAAAAACATTGTTTTAAATGAAGTGAACATTCATAAGGTCGAAAAGATACTTAAGAATATTTCAGTGCTCTCCCGAGGGTGGCATGATCTCCAACAGGTAAGACATTCGTTCATATTCCTGGTTTGGATGTATCTTCTTTCTTCAGATCTTTGGTGGGGTTGTTCCTCAAACAGAATTGTTGGTGGGGTTGTTCCCCAAGCAGAGTGTTGTTGAAGACTTCGTTTTCTCCAGCAGCAGTTTTCCCCAGCATGGGTGTTTCCTTGTGAGTTTCAGCGGTTGATGGTTTGTCATCTTGGTGCCCCGTCACTTTCTCCAGTGGGTCGACATCCCCAGACTTTATTTGTCTCCTCAGCACATTCGCGAGCAGAGTCGTTGTCACTCTCCCCAGTGCAGGTGCCAGCGGAATTGTCTGTTTCCTCAGCACGATCGCTTTCTTTTTGAAAGACTCGGTAAGTCAGCGGTTTGATACCCGGTACTTTACCTTTTCCCCGGCGAAGTCGTCTGCGGAGTTGTTGCTTTCTCTCTATCAGAGTGCTTATTCTCTTCAGCAGAGCAGGATTTATTTTCCTATTCAGTGATTGATTGGGTTGACATCCCAGTATTTCAACCGTCTTTTCCTCAGCGTAGTCTGCAGAACGTTTGTTGTGGCAGTTTTGCCTGTTGAATACTCCTTCAATCCCCAGTATGATCGGATGATGGCTCTAGCATCCAGAGAACGGATTGATTTCCTGATTGTTTGTGATCCCCAGTAGAGTGGCTTATATTGCAGAATCTACTTGTTGCGATCAGTTTGCTATGTGTATTCTCCCCGAGTAGATTGGCTTGTTGCAGAATCTACTTGTGTGGTACATTCTCCCTCAGTGGGTTGTTCCCTAGCGGAGTTATGTGGAGTTGCTTCTACAGCAGTTCGTGCTTGTGCAATGCACTTTTTGTTTCTCAGTTGACACTGGGATCCCCTGCAGATATCTTTGGGACTTCTCTTGTTCCCCAACAGATTCGTCTTGGTGGCTGTTTTGCCCGTTGTGACTTCCTGTACCCCTGATTGGGTTGTTTGCTAATTCATCACTCAGAGATTTGGTTTCCTGATATCTCTGATCCTCTGCTTCTCCAGTAGTACCCGCAGATCTTTGCTTTTACAGCATGTAGATCTCCGCAGATTGGCTCTCCAGTTGGTTTTTCCCTGGAAGTATAATACCGGGCGTTTGATTCCTGGGCTTGGTTGTGTTAGAATTGTCTGTTTTGTCAGCATTCATCAAACATAAATCACGCATATTCATGCATACTCATAAACATTCAGATACTCATGTTGCATTTCTTGCCATATATCCTTTGTTTGTTGTTCCCTGCAACGGGTGATACAGATCTTCTCTATAGATCTTCCCAAAGCAGATGTCGGGTGTTAAAAATCTCTCCATATAGAGTCAGCCCATAAGCAGAAAATGTTGCCTTTCCTTCTGCAGTTCCCCACTGAGATATATCCTCGTGGATGACGGTTTCTTCCGTTTCCTCCCAACACATATATTGGGATGAATTTTCCTATTTGAGTTACATTCTCATTAGGACGTGTCTTGATTCAGTCTGTCTTTTCGGATTATTCCCGAATGGGCTATTTGTCAAATGTCTTGTGCTTCCCAGTGGGTTGTTCCCCAGCGGAGTGTTTTTGGTTTTCTACCTAACAGTCGGTAGTTGTAAATCCTATTTTCCTGCTCTCCAGCAATTTGTGGTTTGTTATAAGCCCTATTTTGGTTTCCCGTGCGGATTTATGATTTGTTCTATCCCCACGCAGAGTTGTTGGTTTTCTACCCCGTATTCGGTAGATGTAAACCCTAATTTTGTGGTTATCCCCAGTGGAACTTTTGGCCTTCTGCCTACAAACCAGCAGTCGTAAGTCCTATCTTTGCGGTTTTTTCTACCTACAAACCGGTAGTTATAAACCCTGTTTTCTCCACTAGCAGAGTTAATTTTATTGTTCATCCCAACCGATGACAATTCCCTCTTTGTGATTATCTTCATCTAATGCTTGATGATGATTTTCCTTTGCTTGGATAAGTTGCTCAGATCAGCACTTATATCCCCAGCAAGTCTTTTGTGGATAATTTCCGTATGATAGCAATTTTATCCCCAGTGGGTCCTTTCACCTTTTGTTAGTGATTGTGTTCCCCGGATCATTGATTTTCATCAATGCATTCCCAGCGAGCCTTCTTTCATTTACCCTCTTGTGGGTAATGTCTGTTGCTCCCTTTGATTGTTCATCATTATATACCTAGTTTGGTATCCCGATGCCTTTCTTTTCGGATTTTATCCTATAAACAACCTACAACCCGGTTAAGGATAATCTTCCTCTGCGAGTATATTATTCACGTTTTGACGGCTATGAATAATGTATCTCATGCGCTCTTTGGTTGGAGTCCTTTGTTGATCTTCCCCAGTAGAGTAAGATTCGTATTCCTTGTGGAATCGAATATCCGTCCTATAAACAAGTCTGCTGTTCTAGCTTTCTTCAGGATGATGAGTGTTTTGGAACACAAACCAATTCACGTCTTCAGATTTTATCCTATAAACAACCTACAACCCGGTTCAGGATAATTTTCCATGCGAGTACATTATCTACGTTTTGACGGCTATAGATAATATATCTCATGCACTCTTTTGTCGAACACTTTGTTTGTTTCCCCAACTGAGTAAGATTTGCATTCTCTACAGAATCAAATATCCATCCTATAAACAAGTTTGCTTTCGCTCTCTTCAGGATGATGAGTGTTTTGGAACACACACCAATTCACGTCTTTGGTCGGTCACCTGTTACATACCTACAACCCGGTATCCTTGGTGTTCCTTCCTTTCTGCTCCCTATTATGACCTCGGTCCCTTGTGGAGTCAGATTTTCTTGAGTTTATGTACCTTTTCCAGGTCTTTCTCAGATGTTTGGTTGATTGATATCTCTCACCCTTATACCGGTCTTAGATATTCATTCTTCCTGAGTTTGTTGCCCTTATACCGGTAACACCTCATTTCTTTGGTGCTTCCTCAGTGGAGTTTCCTGTTGCTTCTCCCCAGGAGTCAGCTTGTGTCTTGCCAATGGCTTTATTTTTGGAATTCCTTTCCCCAGTGTGAGTCTTTCGCTTCCCAGTGAGGCCTCCAGTCTGATTTCCGTTGTTCCCCTAATCAGAGTCATGTCTTGTTCACACTGTATCAGTTTTGTTTAGCCCCAACAAGAGTCTTGTTAGAGTCTCTGTTCCTGGTGAGTGTATACTCCGACGGATCGTCTTTTCTTCTGTGCGAATCATATTCCCCACAGAATTTGTGTCTTTTGCATGCATACATCTGCATCATGAGGTCTCTTAGGGACCAAAATTTGTCTCATTACTGTTATTTAAGCCCATTCTACCGCGTCGAGATGAAGATTTCTAAACTTCACTTCTCCGGCTAGAATGACCTTAAATAGGGGCATCTGTAAGACCCCAATTTTGGCCCTAAGATCCCTCATGGCCCCTATCATATCATATCATGGCCTCAAGGATCATTGCATACCTTTGCTTCCCTCCTAGGGGGTAGGTATCTTGTGAGTGTGGTTCTTGATCACCAAGCATGTCATGCATTTGTATATCATTGCTTTTCATTTGTTTACTAACCAAAAGTACAAAAATATTGTCATCTAACCTTGTTACTTGCAGCTGAAGCAATCAACAGTCAAACAGTCAAATCATTCATTAAGCAATGGATGGTGGCCATTCCTGAAGAATTTGGGCACCATGATCATTCATCAAGGGTTCATATGAGTTTTGACATCATTTGGAATCAAGATCTCAAGTGATTAGGGTTTGGAATTCATCAGAACATGGTTCAGTCAACCAAAACCCTAGCAAAGTCAACTGTGGTCAACTGTGCATTTAATCAGTGATTGGATGGTGGGAATTGGTTTGAGAGGTCTCATTCATGTCCATATAAGCCTCATATAACATGTCAAGCATCCACATTGAAGAATTTGAAGTCAAACAAGAAATTTCCAAAAATAGAAAGTTGACCTGTAATTGGAATTTGCCAAAAATGGAAAGTCTTGCTCCTCAAAATTACATCATCATACAAGCTTCAAATGAATTTTTGCCCAACATGAAAGTTGAAGATCTTGTTCTCCCATTTCCAAAAAGTCCAAGAACACTCATTTCTCATTTATGGTTGGCAAGTTATGATCAAATCATTCTCAATAATTTTTGAACTTCAAAGTGGCATATCTTCCAAACCATTTGGCCAAATTGAGTGAGATTTTTTGCTACAAGTCATATTTGATGTGCTCTATCCAAATCTTTCATCACAATTCACCAAAAATCTACCAATCAAAATGGCCTTTTTCCAAGTGACTTGAATTAAAATGAGTGAGGTGAAAAAATGAGTTTTCAAATTAAGCCTTTCCAATGCATTCTACCAATTGAAAGAGTTCAGAAATCACATTTGGAGATTGGTTTAGGCCCAAATTCGCACTGTAGCTCATGCACATGCAACATTTGAGTGGATTTCACCAATTAGCAAAAACACTCAAATTAGCAAATTGTGATTACACTTCCATTAACCAACTTAAACAAACACTAAACAGGGTATATATTTGACATTTCAGACTGCAAAAACCCTAGCACACTTTCACAAAACAGATCAAATTTCCATTTTCTCTCAAACTCTCTTTTTCCTCATTTGAATTTTCTGCTGAAAAACTTCAAAGAACTCGTGCTTCTATCCTTGGTGCCATCATATACCATCATTGTTGGAGCATTTGGAAGCATCATTTCACGACTGTAAGCAAGAAACACAGCACTGTTTCATCGAGCTTCATCCATGGCAGATCTTGTTTGGAGCTAGAATCAAGGTTGCTGAGCTAAAATCCTTCTTCCATTCACCTTCTGGAACATATTGGTGCATCTGTTTCAACAATACACGACCAAACAACAACTGTTTCATCACTGCCTTCCAAATCAAGTAAAATTTCGAATCTCTCCATTCTCAAAATCATGATGTGCTTTGAATAGACCTTTTCATGCTGATTTTGTTGAACTTTAAATCGTGTAAAATGGTTGCATATTGAGAGAGATACATTGATTTAAAGCTTGTTACTCAAATATGTTTGTGCTTGGTTCTTTCATGATGGCTTGAATTAATGAAAATGGTTGTTGGAATGTTGATGTACATTTTCTGCTGATTCGATTGGTATGCTTGTTGTCCAAATCTGGAACAAAAGTTCATCATGATTGATGAACACGATGAACATCCATGAACCCTAATTATTTCTCACCCAGAAATCCATTTGATCGTGTTTGGCTTGCTGAAATGTTGTTTGCATGTTTATTTTACTGTTTCATTGCCATGCACCAGTAAGAACTTGCCACATCCTTAAGTGAAACGCAGAGTTTCACTTAAGGGATCCAAATATTACCAAAATGCCATTCCGTGTTTATTATTCAATTAAATAATTTCATTTTCTCAATTTTATATTATTTGGCATGGCTATCTTCAAAAAATCATAAGTCCATCAATATTTATCCAAATTTCATGGGATTTTTTGCAAAATGTTTCTCTTGATCTCTAGTTTTTTATCATGATTTTTCCAGATTTTTTGCATGTGTGGATTTTAAAATGTGCTAGGGTTTGTCATATGTGTCCATTTTATGTATGTTTTGCCAAATTGATTGTGAAATGATGATACATTATCCAATGCTTCCCAAATTTTGTTGTGCTCAAACTAGACATGTTCATGGTGATTTTGGTGTAGAGTTTGTGAATTTATCATTGCTGGTTGTGGAGTTATGATTTTTTGAATAGGGGTGTGACAATTTGTGTCACACCATTGATGTCAACTTCATAATTTTAATTACCATGCTTCTTGAACTCAAATTGGTTTGAATTTTTGCATGAAGTCACTTATGGATGTCTGGTTTACATGTGAATTTTTGCATGAAGTCACTTATTTGATAATTTCTCCCCTGTTTGGTCATATGTTGACTTTTTGTGACACATCATCTCATTTGATTTGTGAAATCCTCATACTTAATTGGATGGACTTGAAATTTGACATGTGATTTGTAGACATCTTAAGGTTTATCATGGTTTTAGTCCCATTCATTTCTCATATGTTGTCACTGATTTATGATTTATTGAAGTTGGTGCATGTTTGGTTGACTTCTTTGAGCTTGCTTGAACTTGCTTTGACTTTCTGATTTTCATTGACCAACTTCCCTTTATCCAAATGAGCTGAAATTTGATATGCTTATCATGTTATGGATGATGTTTGATCATGAATTATTTGAGAATTGTTTGAAATGTTTGTGATTGGATTTGAGTTGAATCATTCTGTTGACTTCTTTGAGCTTCTATATGCCATGCTTTGACCTAATTTGCTTATGAAATGATGATGATGATTGATATGAACATGAAACCAATTGAGTTTGTTTCTTGATTGTTTGAACTTGATTTTGGACACTTGTCACTCGCTGTTTTGACTTTCTTATCTCTTTTTGACCCTAGGCTTGTCCTAGTGGTCATGTTGCTCATGTTTAAGTTTGTTGTTTCAGGTTAAGCAACAAATACCCAAAGAGATCAATACAAATTGAATGAGCTTGATTGATTATCATGACTAACTTGTTTGTTTTGTAGGTTGCTTAGCTCACATGCTTTGAGCCTTGTGCATTGCACATTTAACTGATTGTGTTGACTGTTGATCCCTATCTTATTTTGGTTTGACTTTGAGTTGTGTACTGATTCTGTTTGACTGGTTTCAGGTACCTTTAGTTGCTTAGTTCTTTAAGAACTTGCTTTGCTTTGCTTAATAGAAATTTGCATTGAGGTATAACTTCTTATCTTCATGTAGTCTGGAAGACCTGGCCTGTTACTTGGCCAGGCAACTGTCTGAAGTCCTCCTTAAGAGGCAATGCTTGTGTGTGTTTACATTTGTCCCAAGCAGGAAAAGTCCTTTGAATAAGGCAATTGGTAGAACCCAAGAGATATGCAACCTATCTCCTACTATTCTGTGTGTCACTTACCTTGCTCACACCACATGTGTTGATGCATAGTGAGTAAAAACCCAAGATCTATCGAGTCAATAATCTGTGGAGAGAGTTCCTACTTTCTGAACTCCCACACCTTCTGATATTCAAATGCTCTCCCTGGCCAGGGATAAGATCAATGAGGCACACCCCTCATATCTTTTCATCTGCTTCACCTTAGCCCCTCAATGGCAAGGTTAAGAGCACTATTAACCCTATTCCAGTTGGCTTCAATGCCTAACCCTTTGTGTGAGCCTGATTGCTTGGTTATAGTGTGTGCTGAATGACTTTAATTGATTGATTTCTTACTTCATATGCACATGTTTGCTTGTATGCTCTATGCATTTATCATCATTAATTACTCATTAGTGCATGATCATTTCATTTGTCTCTGTGACATATCTTTGTTGTTTGCCCATTGAGGACAATTGTAAGACCATCCATTGGCCATTGTTCTTGTGATATGGAAGTGAGTATAAGACCATCTCATTGGCCACTCATCTTCTATTTGCTTGATGCATTTGCATTTGTTGTATGTGAGGATGTAATTGTAAGTCCCTACAAGTTGGCATTTGCTTTCCTATGATCATATGTTGGATATTGGTATAAGCCCAGACAGATTGGCATCTGGTATCCAAGTTTAGTTTTGTTTTAGGAGATTGGAATAAGTCCATCTATTGGCTTCCGACATCCTTGTTCCTTTGTTTAGGAGATTGGTGTAAATCCATCTATTGGTATCCGGTATCCGCTTTTGTTTGTGAGATTGGAGTAAGACCATTGAGTGGCATCCGGTATCATTTGTTTGCTTATTTTGCTATTGTTCATTGCCTATTCCAAAGGACACACTTGAATCATCTTCTATATGATCTCAAGAGGTGAACCTCCTAAGAAGTTTTACACTCCATCCTCATCCATGCATCCCCATTATGTCCTAAACCTTTTCACACATTACTTTCAAACTTGAGATAGATACTGTGCAAACATCTTCATGCTTTCAAATTAAAAACCTGGACCCCAAGTCCTTGACTTTTTTCAAACTCCATTTCATAATACTTCTTTGAATCAATCTTAATCATACTCTGACCCTACTTTCATGAATACTCATAATCAATTAACTCCACCCATTCAATTGTTTTGTGGCTTTGTCCATTCTTGCTAAGTTTTCACACATTAACCATAGGTTTCAATTATCATTGTGGTTGATATAAACCTCACCTTATCCTTAGTGAGTCGACTATAAGACTTCCGTACTAAAAACAGGGTTAACCCCTCTAGTACGTTGAAGCTATCCTCGCATGGTGGATGTTGGTCTTGGTCGAGTTTTCTCCCATTGATAATGAAAAGCCTCAGTGCTATTGTTTAAAATTGAACTCACAAACCCTTTGGAAATCTTTTAGCCGAACTACGGCGTTTTGATCCTTACCTTTGATGGAAGGTACGTAGGAAACGGGTTCATCCGTTCAAACACAAAAACAATAAAAATTGTATATTCTTTTCTCATCATCCCAATCATGTTTGCACAATACTTATGTCATAACAAATAACAATTTAGTACAACAAGTGTGAAAAGGGCTCCCTAGGAGTACCTAGGACGTGATGGGTGCCTAACACCTTCCCATTGCGTAATTTACCCCTTACCCAGATTCTCTGATCTTTTTATTAGTTTTCTACGCGTAAAACTTCTTAGGCTTTTGTTCGCTTTTTAGCCAGTCCTTTGGATAAATAAAAGTGCGGTGGCGACTCGAATTCATTGTATGCTTTGCTTATGATTTAATCAATAGATCATTGCCTCTTAAGGAGGGCTTCAGACAGGTGCCTGCCAACATAACATGACAGGTCTTCCAGACTACATGAAGATCAAGAGATTATACCTCAGTGGTATGCAAACCACAAGCTATCAAATCAAATTTCAAATGAACTTAAAGCAACTTAGGTACCTGTGAAAACATCTAAACCAATCAGTACACAATCCAGACAACAATCAACAGTCAATATTCAAACAGACAGACAAATCCAATGTGCACAATGAGCAAACACAAGTGAGTTGTTCTCAAAGCCTACAAAACAAACAAGTGTTATCTAACAATAACAAATGATCAAGCTCAAATGAAGGAGCAACATCAACCATGTAGATGCACACTTGAACCTGAAATCACAACTCAAAGGTAAGTTACAAACCACTAGGTCAAAGCCTAGGGTCAAAAGGGAATCAAAAAGCCAAAACAGAACTTGATATTCAACATAGATCATATTTAATCAATCAAGAACAAGTCCTAAAGAGGACCAAAGAAAAATCATCATGCAAGTTCATGTAATAAGCAAGAGAAGTCAATGACCAATTCAAGGCACACATTTGAACATTAAGAATGAAAATTCCCAATCAAAACAGAAATGATTCAAATAATTCTGGAAAAATTCATGAGCACTCCACATATCCAAAACATCCATCACACAAAAAATCAGAAGCATTAGAGGTTATTTGGCATGGAAATCAAATTGCATAAGTTGGACAACCAAATGTGTGACACAAATTGTCACACCATGCAAGAATAAGCATAAAACAGAATTGCTACATGATAAAAATACCAAACCAAGCCTAAAACATCCATCAATGTGTCTAGAATCAGCATGTAAAATTTCAAGTCCATTGGATTAAAAACAAGCATTTCATGATAGTTTGAAAAAGGCAATGTCACAAATGCACCTATGAGCAATCCACCTAGAGCAAACAGAAATCCAGCCATACACAACTTTCAAACTCATCATCATAAAACACTAGACAAAACAAGGATCATTATGCAAAAAATTGGGGATTAATTGATGCATTTTTCAATTTTATATGATTTTTTGAAGTTGGATAAAAAATGAAATTCAAACATGTGAAGCATATATGGAAAATAGGAGGGAATGCAAAAAAAATGTGAAGCCATTTGAAATAATGTTGGCGCTGGGAATCGAAGTAGGTAACAATTCAAACATGCGCGCGCCAACTACCAAACGACATCTTTTCACAAAAACCCTAGCCAACTTATGAGTCGACGCAAGACCATCGATAGGTCGACGCAAGGTCACAGCCAGAACCTAGAGTCGACGCAAGCCATCGCTACGGTCGAAGCAAACATGAAGATCTTCATCTTCTTCATGAGGAAGAAGATGAACAGTAGCATGAGCTTCATACGTTTTTCCAGAATTTTTCCAGAAATTCAAAGCAAGCATATCAACGTGAAGCATTTTCAATGGTGAGCATAGATCAACAAACATTTAAGCACAAATCATCATAATAAGAGAGAATCGATAGAAAACATTTTGATGCATCAAACTTGAATCACACATATCTTGCTCAATAACGCACCAATCCACATGAAATTTTCATCAGAATCATCAGGAGACTTAGATATACAAGAATATGTACATGAATTTCAAAATTAAGAGGTTCGAAAATTGACCTCTTGAAGAGCAGAATCTTGGAAATGCACGATCCACAACTTGTATTGATCCAAATCTAGTCCAGAATGCTTGTGATGATGTTTGGTGAAGAAAAGAAAGCTTGAACACGTGTAGATCTAGCTTAAACCTCAATTTCCATTTTCAACTTCATGAGCTTGTTTCACTTGGTTCTTGCTCGAATTTCACAATCTAATGCTTGATCTTCACAGAATCAAAGCCAAGGAACAAGAATATGGCAAGAGAAAGCAATGTTATGAAGAGAAAAGTTGAATTATGAATGGAAGAAAATTTTGGAGGGAGAGAGAATTTTGGATCTAGAAAATGTGAATTGTGATTAACCCCCCTTCAATTCTATTTTGATTAGAGTATATATATGCTTTACTAATCACCTTGCTAATCCATGTTTAGTTTGGTTAATGAAAATAAGGTGTTTTTGCAAATTCCAAAAATGCATGGTGCATGGGCTAATTACACGTGAACAGTACCACTCTCTTCATCAAAGTCACTTAAAATGATCTTTTAAACACATTGGCAATGGTAGAAAATCCATACCATGCACCATTTTTAAATTTCTAAATTTCCCTCCAAAATTGACTTGGATATGCAAGTGATCATGTGATAATATTTCATGCAATGTGATGGTTGATTTGGAAACCTCATGACATGAGAAGAACAATGCAAAAAGAACCACCAAATTTGGAGCTTTGGTTCAAAAGATATGACCATTTGAAGTTTCAAGCACACTTTGCCATGATTTGATCATAACTCGTTAACCATTCATTAGAAATTCATGATCTTGGACGTTTTGGAAATGGGAGAGAAAGATCTTCAACTCTCATGTTGGACAAAAATTCATTTGAAGCTTCTTTGATGTTGGAAAGTTGAGTTGAAGTTGGTCCAAAACATGCCATTTTTGGAAACTTGAAATTATAGGTCACTTTCCATTTTGGGAAACTTTTGATCTGGCTTCAAAATCTTCAATGTAACCACTTGACATGATGAATAACCTTCTTTGGGACATGAATGAAGTGTCTCAAACCATTTCTCCATCTCCTAGCCCTCAGTTGACTTGCAGTTGACTTTTATGGGCCTCAAATGACTTGGTCATGCACTGTGGACTTTGAGCCTTCAACAATTGGCCAACTTGCATCAAAATGAACCTTGAGTCATGTAAGCTCTCTAGAACAACCATAGGGTCTTCATCTCATGGAAATGCTTGGTCTCTCTTGCACAGATGGATTCTCCTGATCAATCTTGACTGATGATATGCAATGGACTATGCAATGTGAATGCAATGTTAATGACCTAAAAATAAAATGAATGTACAAATGGGAGGTGCAAATTTGAGGTGCTACAGCTGCCCCTATTCAACCAACTGGGAACCTGAACGGATGAGAGCAACGACTGTCAGACCTTCAAGGTAAACAGGGATTAAATATCAAAGAACCGTAGAAATTTGTACTCTGCGGGGATCAAGAACAGACTGTCCACCAAGGACAACTTCCACTGGGTTTTGATATTTATCACTGGACCAGACAAGATGTTTACCAACGACTCCACTGGGGATTTTGATTTTTATCAATGAAAAGATACAGCCAGACGTCAATAGACGAATGAGAAAAACTGAACGTTTATCAATACCAACGGAGAGTTGACCAGACATCAACGGATGAATGGGAAAGGATACAACTAGACGTCAACAGACGAATAGGAAAAACTCAACGTTTATCGATACCAACGGAGAGGTGACCAGACATCAACGAATGACTGGGAAGACTCGACTAGACGTCAACGGACGAACGGGAGAAGCTCGACGTTTACCAATACCAACGGAGAGGTGACCAGACATCGACGGATGAGTGGAAAAGGAGATACAACCAAGCGTCAACGGACGAATGGGAAAAACTCAACGTTTACCAATACCAACGGAGAGGTGACCAAACATCAACAGATGAATGGTTAGACTCGACCAGACGTCAACGGACGAACGGGAGAAGCTCGACGTTTACCAATACCAACTGAGAGGTGACCAGACATCGACGGATGAATGGAAAAGGAGATACAACCAGACGTCAACGAACGAATGGGAAAAACTCAACGTTTACCAATACCAACGGAGAGGTGACTAGACATCAACGGATGAATGAGAGGACTCGACCAGACGTCAACGGACGAACGGGAAAAGCTCGGCGTTTATCGACACCAACGGAGAGGTGACCAGACATCAATGGATGAATGGAAAAGGATACAACTAGACGTCAACGGACGAATGGGAAAAACTCAACGTTTACCAATACCAACAGAGAGGTGACCAGACATCAACGGATGAATGGGAAGACTCGACCAGACGTTCACAGACGAACGGGAGAAGCTCGACGTTTATCGACACCAACGGAGAGGTGACCAGACATCGACGGATGAATGGAAAAGGAGATACAACCAGACATCAACGGACGAATGGGAAAAACTCAACGTTTACCAATACCAACGGAGAGGTGACCAGACATCAACAGATGAATGGGAAGACTCGACCAGACGTCAACGGACGAACGGGAGAAGCTCGACGTTTATCGACACCAACGGAGAGGTGACCAGACATCGACGAATGAATGGAAAAGGAGATACAACCATACGTCAACGGACGAATAGGAAAAACTCAACGTTTACCAATACCAACGAAGAGGTGACCAGACATCAACAGATGAATGGTAAGACTCGATCAGACGTCAACGGACGAACGGGAGAAGCTCGACGTTTACCAATACCAAGGGAGAGGTGACCAGACATCGACGGATGAATGAAAAAGGAGATACAACCAGGCGTCAACGGACGAATGGGAAAAACTCAACGTTTACCAATACCAACGGAGAGGTGACCAGACATCAATGGATGAATGGGAAGACTCGACCAGAGGTCAACGGACGAACGGGAGAAGCTCGACGTTTATCGACACCAACGGAGAGGTGACCAGACATCGACGGATGAATGGAAAAGGAGATACAACCAGACGTCAACGGACGAATGGGAAAAACTTAACGTTTACCAATACCAACGGAGAGGTGACCAGACATCAACGGATGAATGAGAAGACTCGACCAGACGTTAACGGACGAACGGGAGAAGCTTGACGTTTATCGACACCAACGGAGAGGTGACCAGACATCGACGGATGAATGGAAAAGGAGATACAACCAGACATCAACGGACGAATGGGAAAAACTCAACGTTTATTGACACCAACGGAGAGGTGACCAGACATCAACGGATGAATGGGAAAAGGATACAACCAGACGTCAACGGACGAATGGAAAAACTCGACGTTTATCGACACCAACGGAGAGGTGAACAGACATCAACGGATGAACTGGGAATACGGAAAGAGGATGTTACGAACATCGAAAGATGATGTCTACGGACACCAAAACAAAACCCACACAGGGATCAACACGACACCTACCGGTATCACAAGGATGACATCTACACATGTCAAGGCAAGGCTAAACACTTGTCGGGGATCTCACTGGGGAGTCAAGCTTTTCTTTCACCTGCGGGTGAGGAAATAAACCTCTGGGGAATTATCAATCTTGAATGCTGTCTGTCAAGAGCAACTGTAGCAAACGTGTCGTACAGATGTTGAACAATGATCCGCCTCTGCTGGGTATATGGTCCCATCAGGTTTAACACATGAATGCATATGTTTGAATTTTTCTATGGCGTAATGCTCCATGTTGAATGGAAATGCTACGCGATTTGAGGATGCAATGATTACTACATGCAAGATGCAAATGATGAAAAACTCCTTCTGAGGAGAAAATGATCGCTCCGCTGAGCACACAATTCTGATTGGACTCTCCAAATCTGTGGGGAGACGCACTGCTGGGGGTGCTGATCTGATACTCTGGGGACGGCAAAGGAACCAACTAAATGGGGAGACCCTGGCCGGGGAACACACCAACTTCTCAAACGTGCTGGGGAATAGCATTGCTACTGGAGAAAGGATGAATCCCACCGGGGACAACTCTCACTGAATCCAATCCACTCGGGGACTCCGCTAGGGGAAACAGCCAATGCTCACCTCCACTGGGGATAACTGCCAACCCATGAGCAGGAACTCTACTGGGGACAATTTTCACCGAACCTGATTCGCTTGGGGACTTCGCTGGGGGAAACCATCAAACCTCTGTCGGGAAAACCACCCACTCCAAAATTGCTGGGGAGAATATTCACAACCCTGCTGGGGAAAGGCATTCACGACCATGCTGGGAATTACAGTACTTCATACCCGATTGCTGAGGAATAAACTACTCACTGATACCTCCGCTGGGGATACAACATCCTTTAGACTCAATGGGGACTGACAGTCTTCATACTAGCTGGGGACAGACCAACTCTCAGGCCTGCTGGGGAACTAAAAATCCTTAGACCTGCTGGGGATAGAATAGCCTTTGAACCTGCTGCTGAGGGACACACTATCCACAGACGCCTCTGCCGGGGAAGAATAGTTCTAATAGCTTTCAGACTTGCTTGGGGAAACAGCCCCTTCCAAGCCTGCTGGGGAAACATCCTCAACCCTGCCGAGGAATCCCTGATCTTGACTATGCTGGGGACACAACACTCCCAAATCCACTAGGGAGATACGGCCTATTTGACACAGAACACCCGTCGATTCGCCGAGCACCGGCATTCATCATCCAACCACAGTGTCAACCTCCACTTTTGAGAACTCCCAGACTCCTCCGGTCTCTTCTGATCCATCACCCAGTATTCTCATCTCTCTCTGCTTTGAGACGAATGATCTCCTCAGATTCGGACTAACTCTCTAATCTTCAGACTTTGAAGAGTCTTCTTGATTACCCTCTAGGATCATCGTCCTTCTTTCACTGTCGCTCTATCCCTTGCCCCTGATTGGACTCTTCGGGGATCTTTTGTCAAAGGGCTTCACAACCTGCGAGTGAGTGAAAACAAACCAACAGCACCTGCAAGGAGATCGTTAGATAAAAACGTGCCCCAGGCGTGCCAAAATTTCAACACCTAGGTCACTCAAACTTCCGAATAAGATTTCCAGATTTCAATCTCATAAACATGCATCGGCAGGGATCTCCATGTTTCAAAATGCAAATATTCTTTATCAAACTAAACGGATGTTTTTGCAATCAAAGCGGTAATGAAGACAAAAACAAAATTATTTGACTGACATGCATTTTATTGCCTGAATAGGAAGCAAACCCTGAAAATAGGTGATTGCGCACAAAAGGGAAAATCTATCCTAATGGCAATGTGAAACCGTGATCTCATTGGGTTCCAACTCAGTTACACCCCATATGTCCTCAAGACTTTCCGCACTTTCTGTCCTTTGAATAAGACGCTTCCGATCGATCTCTGTCGGGGATTATCCAAGTCATATCCAAAGCACAAACGACCATGCTAGACGCAGTTGTTCGTTTTTCCCTCTTTTGCCTGGACCGCCCTTTCGGGTTTTCAGTCCACCGGGGTACCCTTTATTGCCCAAGTCGCCCTTGTGGGGTTTTCGACTTGCCGGGTGTACAGATTTTCTCTTTTATCCCTAATTTTTGCCCGAACCTTTTCATTCTTTTTTTTTGGTTCGCCGGGATGCCCTTTTTTGCCTATACTCTTTTATTCTTTTCGTCTAGCGGGTCTCTTTTACGAAGTATCTTTTAACTGCGTCCGCTTTCCCAGGGGATGGAAAATCCTCGTCCTCCGTGGTCGTTGACAACAAAGCTCTGCCAGAGAAAACCTTCTTGACCACGGACGAACATTCATAACCGTATCCACTTGCCCCACGATCGTTGAGGAGGAAGGATCCTTTTCAATACCAATCTCTCATGATACCCACGAGGTCGCGCTCTTCGGTCAACAACACGCTTCATTCACTGGGTACAACTGCCCCATGACAAGTAACTGCCAGCCTCTTTTCCTCAATCAGGCTCAGCGTGCCATACTGAATCCTTATCCACTCAGCCTTTTCCAATTTTACGTCCACCAGGATTCTCCATGACGAAATATGGACCTCAAATAGTAGCACCGATTCCTTCTCATACACCTGCGAGGAAGGCGTTGCCCTAGTAGATGCACGCACCGAGGTTCGATACCCAGGATACAAGCTTCGTACTCAGCCACCATTGTTGGTGCAATCAAATGCTAACCGGGAAACGAAAGGAATGTGGGATCCCATTTGGCGTAACCAAAGCAGCACTAACTCATTCACATTAACCCCATCAGACATCAGAATCCGCTCGGATTCAGGGTCAGGCCCCTCCTCCGGGATTGGTTCCTCACAATCTTTCGATTTGAGCACCTCGAGATGTCCTCATCAGGGAACTCAAACTTCATCAGTTGATAATCCTCAATGGGTCACTGGGCGAGGTAATCGGACAATACACTCCCCTTGATTGCCTTCTGAGAGGTGTACTGTATATCATAAATCACTCAGAATCATATGCCCTCTCGCAGCCCGTCCGGTCAATGCTGACTTCTCAAACGCATACTTGATCGGATCCATCTTGGACATCCACAAAGTGGTACGAACCAGCATATACTGTCCCAGTCGGCGAGCAGCCTATGCCAAAGTACAACAAGTTTTCTCAAGAAGTGAATGTATTGTTTCACAGTCGGTAAACTCTTTGCTAAGGTAAATTGCATGCTCTTTTTGACCAGACTCGTCATGCTGACCCAATACACACCTCATAGACCCCTCGAGGGCTGTCAAGTACAAAATTAACTACCGTCTCTCCATAGGAAGCATCAGAATCAGAGGTTCCTGCAACTTATTCTTTTATCCTTCAATTCCCCTTGGCAATCATTATCCACCTGACCGTTTGATCTCTTTTTTTTCGGTTCAGGCATTTATGGTATTGTTTTTTTTCCTTTTGCTTTTCTTTCTTTTTTCTTTTCCTTCTTTTTCTTTTCCTTTTTTTTTGAGCAGGATCAACCTCGATTCCTCCTATCCGCTCACAATAAGCCTCAGCGCTTACCGGACCGCACTCCATAAGTGCACTGATTCGGATTCAACCTCAGCCTGAGTTGTCTCAACCGGTCAAACAACTTGCCCCAGTCTACCGGATGCCCCTCTTCAATTTGGAACCTTGCTATCATGTCATCAACATAGCATTCGATTCCACGATGAATCATATCATGAAACAAAGTCACCATGGCTCTTTGACACATGGCACCGGCCTTCTGGAGACTGAATGACATCACCTAATAACAAAAAGGTGCCCCATGGTGTGATGAACATTGTTTTCTCCATATCATCTGGCAACAATTCAATTTGATTTTGGCCAAAAAAAGCCATCCAGGAAGGAAAACACCGAGAACTGAGCAGTATTATCTACCAACACATCAATATAGTCATCTTTCAGACTGGCTCTGCTCACATCTTAGTAGTCCACACACATTCTCACCTTCTCATCCTTTTTCGGCACCGGCTTCTGCTTCACTGGAGGACAGTCTTCTCTTAATGGTAGCCTGTGCACCACAACATCGGTATCCAACCCTGGCATATCTTGATACAACCCGGCGAAGATATCAACGTGCTCTTCCAACAGTGCTACCATTCTGCTCTTGACACTTGCCTCTGAAACGGCCCCAACTTTCTCTTCCTTTCTGACCTCGGCGGTACCTGGGATAACAATCTTGAATCGCTCCTCGTGCGGTTGAATCACCTTCTCCTCTTGTTTTAGCGACCTGGCTAATCTTCCAGCAGATCACAATCTTCTTCGCCTTCTTCTTCGGCATGATAGATCGGATTGTCGAAGTCATACAGAGGTGTAACCGAATTGTTATCAACGAGATCAGGAGGATAGTCACTTTTGAGGTCGGAACAAGACAAATCAAAAGGAAAGAAAAATGAAAATAAACATTGCCATTTTTATTATTTTTTCTAAACTGCAAAAAGAAATGAAAGACAGGGAGCACCGCTTTTACTACAAAAACATCCATTTATTAATGATGCAAAATGTTGCAAAATGAAACACATGAGGTGGCCCTTACAATGGACCATTACGTTTCGGGCAAAACGTATGGCTTTCATGCAAACAGAATTGAAAAACAGAAATACTACTCTTCAGGATGAGTGATAGTGATGATCTTTGAGGCCTTCCAATTCCCTGGTACGCACGATCTTATCCACGACTCAAGCTCGCGGTCACGGTCAATCTCTTCACCCACTGCATAGGCATGACTTGGATCCAGCATTCCAGCACTAACGAATATGAACGGTGGACGACGTCCTCTGTTTCGTCTAGACGACTCTTGATCTGGCTGATAGCCAACCCCGAACATATCCGCTTTCACCATAATGTCTATGATCTTTCCCCAGCCTAGGGCTTCTCCGTTCTTCACCACTTCCATGGCCTATTTATAAGAAGAAATGGACAGCTTCTTCTCTTTCTCAGGAAGAATGGCGTTCTCCACCTTGACGGTTTCAAATGCCTGACTCAGTGTTTCAAATTTTTCATCGTCCATTTCTACTCCCATCATCCTCTGAACCATTCCCCTCATCACTACACCCCCGCTTATGGCGACAGTCGCACAACGATTATCAACACTAGGGAAAGCTCCACTCTTCATCAGATGTTTCGGGACCACAGACATTGGAGTTTTTAACTTATCCCCATCAGTCACCTCTATTCCTCTCTTGTCCCTTGACATCACTTTCACCTCTATAGGACCATGCATTGGCACGGGGTTAACATTATCATTCAGTATCTACGCCAAACTGATGGCCTTGGAATCCACCATATCTTGGACGACATGCTTAAAAGCTCTACAACCCTCAATGTTGTGTCTGGGTGCCCCAGAATGGAACTCACACCTGGCGTTCTCATCGTAGTTTGCAGGCCTCCGATGCAGTTCTACAGGAACCAATATCCTTGGCCGAACTAACCCCAGATCCCTCAACCTCTTGAACAGAAGGGTATAAGTCACGGGTGGCTTATCAAACTGACGATCCGTCCCCTTCTTCACTTGGCTCTTAGCTTTCTGTGCTTTCTGTTGAGGTGGCGATTGTTGCTGTTGTACAGGTGGATTACCAACAAGAGTGGTTACAGTGGTAGCATAAGGGTGGTAACGATCCTTACCGCATTCTTTTTTGGCCTGCATACCACCTAATTCAACCTCCTTCTTGAGCTGACCACTGCCAGAGGGCTTCTTTACTACGGACGCTGGAGCCTTTCCCTGAACTTTCTCCGTTATCAGCCATTTCTCAATCCTCTCCAACCTCTCAGCAATTGCCTTCTGCCCTAAGGCAAGCCCTTGCACAACACTTAACAGTTCTCTCATCATCTCTTTCAATTCGAGAATGTCGGCGTTGGGTGGATCCATCAGTCTGAACGGAAGAGCTATGAGCACCAGTTAGATACTGACATCTATAAAACAGCAAACAGGTTAATATGACTCACACATGCAATGTCTATCCGTATGAGGCATTGTCCTTTGATTCTGTCTTCATTGAGACAGATAATAGTTCCACAATAACATTTTGACATCAGGATGTCTCTCAACCGGAATCTTAATCAAAAATGGACCCTGAGTACGGATAGAAATGGGTTAAATGCAGATGAATGCGAAATGGGAATGATGCAAATGCATGCAGGCAGGTCATTGTGCCATCTTCCAAGTCATCTGAAGACCCATTAAATCTCTGAACCAGTCACAGTCCTCTGAGGGACTAAGTCACCATAAATCCAACTTGGGGAGTTCCGAAATAAACGAAAGAGGGGGATATATCACTATCATCACAAGAAATCCACTGAACGGATGACAACCAGATCCTCTGAGAAAGTATCCTCAAATTCAACCCGGGGATCCAAAATAAACGGAACCCGCTGATAGATATCTCAGACAGAATTCCGGCGTGTCAGAAGTAAGTACCCATAAGTTCATCTGAACCATAGTCACCATCTGTACCTGCAAATGATTCAATCCCTCCCCACTCACGGGTGTCATCTAGGCCAGGGTAAGGTCAACAGAAACGCAGGATAAAAAACCCTTTCAAGAATATCATCATGTACACACCAGATGTATGCACCGATAATACCCCATCAGGATCTGAGCTGCTCGTTGTAGCACCTCAAATTTGCACCCTACCTTTTGTACATTCATTTCATATTAGGTCATTAACATAACATGGTCCATTGCATAGCATTGCATAGCCATTTGCCCAAGTGCAAGCCATTCAGAAGAATTAGGTCAAACTGGTCAGGAGATCAGTCAGTCAAGCAAACAAGTGCAATTTCCATTGAGACAAGGCCCTAGGGTTGGTCCAACATGTTCACATGACCTAGGGGTCCTTTTGAAGTGTTTTGGTCAAGGTTTGGATGCTCAGAAGTCATCAGTCAATGTGCAGTCCACCAGAAACCCTAGAAAGTCAACTACGGTCAACTGTGTTCAATTGTGCATTTAATCAGTGATTTGATGGTGGGAATTGGTTTGAGAGGTCTCATTCATGTCCATATAAGCCTCATATAACATGTCAAACATCATCATTGAAGAATTTGAAGTCAGACAAGAAATTTCCAAAAATAGAAAGTTGACCTGTAATTGGAATTTGCCAAAAATGGAAAGTCTTGATCCTCAAAATTACATCATCATACAAGATTCAAATGAATTTTTGCCCAACATGAAAGTTGAAGATCTTGCTCTCACCTTTCCAAAAAGTCCAAGAACACTCATTTCTCATGTATGGTTGGCAAGTTATGATCAAATCATTCTCAAAAATTTTTGAACTTCAAAGTGGCATATCTTCCAAACCATTTGGCCAAATTGGGTGGGGTTTTTTGCTACAAGTCCTATTTGATGTGCTCTATCCAAATCTTTCATCACAATTCACCAAAAACTTACCAATCAAAATGGCCTTTTTCCAAGTGACTTGAATTAATTATGTGAGGTGAAAAAATGACTTTTCAATTTAAACATTTCCAACACTTTGTGCCAATTGGAATTGTTCTGAAATCACATTTAGAGATTGTCCAAAGCCCAAATTCGTGCATATGCATGCACCCCATGCAACTTGTGTTGGTTTTTAGCAAATTGGTAAAAACACTTCAATTAAGCCAATTCCACTTACTACTTCACTAACCTTGCTTAAGGAATGTTAAACAGAGTACATATACCACATTTTCATTCTGAAAAACCCTAGCACACCTTGCCAAACCAGATCAAAAAACTGCATTTTCTCTCAAACTCATTTTTTCTCCATTTTGAACTTTTTCTGAAAACCTTAAGAGAACCCGTGTTTCTGAGTTTTGGTCCATCATCCACCATCATTTTGGAAGCATTTGGAAGCATCATCTCACATCTGTAGAGCCATTGCCAACACTGTTTCATTAAAGCTGCTCACATGGCAGATCTTGATTGGAGCTCTTTCAAAGGTTGCTGAGCTAAGATTCATCATCCATTCACCAGTACAAACCTTCATGAGCATCTGTTTCTACTAATCCAGGCCAAAGAATCACAAATCAACACAGCTCTTCAAATCTGGTAAAAATTCGAATCCCACCTTTGATGAAATTATGATATGATTCATGAAGGTCTTGCCATGCTGAGTTCATTGGTGGTTGTAGTTTGGAAAATGGTTGAATATTTTGAGAGTTACACTGAATTTAAGTTTGGTTGCTAAAAATGTTTTTGCATGATTCACACTGATTAGCTCGAATTGATAAAAAATAGGGCTAGATTATGATTGTACATGTTGAGATGGTTTGAATGATGTGTTTGATTCCCAAATCTGGGAAATTTGTACTTCCTCATGATTGAATGTACACTGTAGCACGAACCCTAATTTCCTAAAACCCAGAAATGTGTTTGGTCTGCTGGAACCCGCATTTGCATGCTTTTACACTGTTTTATTGCCATGACCAATCAGAATGCAGCTTTCCCTTAAGTGAAACGCTGCGTTTCACTTAAGGGACCGGGTTATTACCATTATGCCACTGGCCATTTAATTATTTTAATTAATCATTTTATTTCTTCATTTTATTTCATTTTGATCACCAAACTTACAAAAATCATAAGTCAATCAATTTTGATCCAAATTAGATGAGATTTTTTGCAAAATGTTTCTCTTGATCTCTAGTTTTTTATGATTTTTTTTCCAGATTTTTTGCATGTGTGGATTAAAAAATGTGCTAGGGTTTGTCATATGTGTCCATTTTATGTATGTCCCACCAAATTGATTGTGAAATGATGATGCCTTATCCAATGCTTCCCAAATTTTTTGTGCTTAAACTAGACATGTTTATGGTGATTTTGGTGTAGAGTTTGTGAATTTATCATTTCTGGTTTGTGAGTTATGATTTTTTGAATAGGGGTGTGACAATTTGTGTCACACCATTGATGTCCAACTTCATGATTTTGATTACCATGCTTCTTGAACTCAAATTGGTTTGAATTTTTGTATGAACATGCTTATGGATGTTGAGAATGTGTATGAATTTTTCTGGAATTTTGGAGTGCATGTTCTATTTGATTGATAATTTCTCCGCTGTTTGTCCAAAATGTTGACTTTTGTGACACATGGTGCCATATGATTTGTGAAATTCTCATACATTATTGGATGGACATGAAATTTGACATGGGATTAGTAGACATCTTAAGGTTTATCATGGTTTTAGTCCCATTCATTTCTCATATGTTGTCACTGATATATGATTTATTGAAGTTGGTGCATGTTTGGTTGACTTATTTGAGCATGTTTGAACTTGCCTTGCCTTTCTGATTTTCATTGACCTACTTCCCTGTATCCAAATGAGCTGAAATTTGGTATGCTTATCATGTTATGGATGATGTTTGATCATGAATTATTTGAGATTTGTTTGAAATGTTTATGATTGGTTTTGAGTTGAATCATTCTGTTGACTTCTTTGAGCTTCTATATGCCATGTTTTGACCCAAGTTGCTTATGAAATGATGATGATGATTGATATGAACATGAAACCAATTAAGTTTGTTTCTTGATTGTTTGAACTTCATTTTGGACACTTGTCACTTGCTATTTTGACTTTCTTATCTCTTTTTGACCCTAGGCTTGTCCTAGTGGTCATGTTGCTCATGTTTAAGTTTGTTGTTTCAGGTTAAGCAACAAATACCCAAAGAGATCAATACAAATTGATTGAGCTTGATTGATTATCATGACTAACTTGTTTGTTTTGTAGGTTGCTTGGCTCACATGCTTTGAGCCTTGTACATTGCACATTTAACTGATTATGTTGACTGTTGATTTCTATCTCATTTTGATTTAACTTTGAATTAAATACTGATGTTGTCTGACTGGTTTCAGGTACCTTTAGTTGCTTATAGTTCTTTAAGAACTTTGCTTTGCTTTGCTTAATAGCAATTTGCATTGAGGTATAACTTCTTATCTTCATGTAGTCTGGAAGACCTGGCCCGTTACTTGGCCAGGCAACTGTCTGAAGTCCTCCTTAAGAGGCAATGTTTGTGACTGTTTACATTTGTCCTTGTATATATTCAAAGACCTCCTAAGTGAAGAGGCAATTGGCAGAACCCAAGGGATATGCAATCTATCCCCTGCTATTCTGTGTGTCATCTGCTTTGCTCACACCACTGTGTTGATGCATTGCAGATACAAACCCAAGATCTTGTACAATTGTACAGTTGAGTCAGTATCAAATGTGTAGAAGGGTTCCCCCTTTCTGAACCCACACATTCTTGTCTTAAGCTCTCCCAGGCCAGGGATAAGAGCTGTGAAGTCTCATCTTCACTCACCTTTCATCTGCTTCACGTTAGCCCCTCAATGGCAAGGTTAAGAGCTAACACTACCCAGTTCCAGTGGTTTGTTTGTTGAGGTTGATATGACCCCTCGACTAAAACCTAACCTTGATTGAGCCCATTGTTTGCATATAGTGTGTGCTACTTGTGCTTGTGTGTTTGTTTGACTTGCTTCCTGTGCAAGTTAGGTTTAGTTTAGCTTGCTTCCTGTGCAAGTTAGGTTAGGTGTGGCTTGCTTCCTGTGCAAGTCATGTTTAGGATAGGCTTGCTTCCTGTGCAAGTTAGCTAGAAACCTTAACTTAGGGATGATTTGCATGATAACATCTAGGCTCGAGTCGTAGTCTCCCTAGTTGTGTCTCCCTCTGTTATCTGGTTAGGCTAGTCCTGTGTCCCTCCGTAGGGGAACTACGTCGCCCTGATCCTCATACCAGATGAGGTACGTAGGCAGGAGATGAGCTGATCTCTCCGGGCGCCCTTTTTCTTTTTCAACCTTTGTGTCTTAACCCCCCTTTGTGTGTGTTTGGTTCGGATGCTGATGTAAGTCCAGTGATTGGCATTCGGGCTCCATGTTTGCCTTCTTGTGTGTGTTTTGGTTCGGATGCTGATGTAAGTCCAGTGATTGGCATTCAGGCTCCATGTTTGCCTTTTGCCTGTGTTTGTTTGTGTGCGTGTCAGCTGAGCTACAAATGCTCTGATTCTCCTTCGTCCAAAGGAGATACGTATGCATAGGATGCGACATCCTAGCGAGCATGTGTCGTTTCCCCAGTCCGAACTACTTCGACTCTGATGTCTATGCCTGATAGACTAAGTAGGCCCAGGATGCGGTATCCTGCCGAGTCAGTTTCAGTCTTGTTTGTTTCTTGTGTCTCTTTCAGCCGATGTGTGTGTGTGTGTGTGAGCAGTGTTTTAGCAACCATTTATCCTTCCTTTTGTGCGTGGATCCCGTCGAGTACGACGGATGCGTAGGGGTGCTAATACCTTCCCTTCGCATAATCGACTCCCGATCCCATTCTCTTTGGTCGCGAGACCATGTTCTTTCCAGGTTTACTCTGAGCGTTTCCTTTCCCTCTTTTGGGATAAATAACGCACGGTGGCGGCTCTGTTGTTCTTGTTTTCCCGCCGGTTTTTCGCGTAATGCGACAGCTGGCGACTCTGCTGGGGATATGAGAAGTTGACCTGTGCTGGTCCATCTTCCCTAAGCGAGTCTCTCCTAGCGCTCTCTAGTTTAGGGTTTTGGTTGCTCTGTGCTGTGTTTATTTATTGCATTCATTTCATTTATTGTTTGCATTTAAATTTGCACCTATGTTTGCATTCATTCACATTCATTATTCATCTGGCTGGTTGTCTGTTTCTTTTTGTTGGGGTGGGAGTCACTTGAGGTAAAAGGTCCAATACCCAGACCATGAGTGAAATCTAGGATAATTAGGAATAGAGTGATTCATGGGAAGCAGGTGGTATTGCGCCACTTAGCGGAACATTGATATCACGAGCAGTTCAGACCCTGGTGGGATATTGTCGTTGCATACTTCAGGTTTGTATATGATGATATCCTGCGAAAGGTTATTTATGCTGTGTTTCTCTCGACCTTACCCTGGCCTAGACGACACCCGTGAGTGGGGAAGGGTTTGATCAGTATTACAGGTACCGTTGGTGACTTGTGGTTCTGTTGGTGACTTTGGGTTCAGACGACAGTGTCTCAGTTGACCTTGGGTTTTCAAGTTGGATTTGGGTTCTGAGTTTAGACCGAAGCTTCGACCTTGTGTTCAGAGATGCACCGCCAGCGAGTCCTGTCTGCATCATGTGCATCATAGCATATTTATTTTCAAAAGATACGCAAAAAAAAAAGAAAAAAAAAATTAAAAAAAAAGAAAAGAAAAGAAAAAAAAAAGAAAAAAAGAAAACAACTAATCTTTGCATGCATATCACTTCCCAGGTACATTCCAGAGCTTGGTTCACTGATAGAGATGGCAACAGTCCCAGAGCCGAAGCGGAAGACCTGTTCCTACAGCTTTCATCGTGAGCCGTTGACTTCATTGATAGAGTTGGGTAGCCTTGTGACTAGTGATCAGCTGAAGGGTTTTGTTGGGCAGTATGGAGATGTTCTGACGCTGTTGAAGATGGTAGTCGATCCGGTGCCGCTGTAGACACTTCTTCAGTTCTATGACCCGGAGCTTAGATGTTTCACCTTTCAAGACTATCAGTTGGCGCCTACTCTCGAGGAGTATTCTATTCTGATGAGCATCCCGATTCAGCATCAGGTTCCTTTCTTGGACGTACCAAAGGAGGTTGACTTTAGAGTTGTTGCCAGAGCTCTCCGGTTGAGTGTCAAGGAAGTTTGTGATAATTGGAAGCCCAGTGGGGGAGTTGTGGGTCTGCCATTGAAGTTTCTGTTGAGGGTTGCTAGAGATGAAGCGGAGAAGGGGAATTGGGAAGCTTTTCACGCCCAACTTGCCGTTATGATCTATGGGATCGTACTATTCCCAAGCATGCCCAATTTCATTGACCATGCTGCCATCAGTATCTTTATTGGAGGGAATCCAGTCCCCACTCTGTTAGCTGACACTTACTATGCTATTCACAGTAGGCATGGTAAGGGTGGAGCTATCAGATGTTGTCTACCTCTCCTGCTCAGATGGTTCATGTCCCTTCTGCCAGCCAGTGGACCCTTTATGGACGCTCAGAGCACTCATAAATGGACTCAGAGGGTCATGTCGCTTACCTCCTATGACATCAGATGGCAGTCATATCGGATGGATGTGAAAAATGTTATTATGAGCTGTGGAGAATTCCGGAATGTGCCACTCGTGGGGACCAAAGGTTGCATAAATTATAATCCAGTTCTTTCTCTTCGTCAGTTAGGGTTTGTAATGAAGGGAAGACCACTTGAAGCTGAAGTAGCTGAAAGTGTGTACTTTGAGAAGCAGAGTGACCCGACTAGATTGGAGCAGATAGGAAGAGCTTGGAGGTCTGTTGGAGTGAAGGATGGATCTGTCTTAGGGAAGAAGTTTGCCATTGCTATGCCTGATTACACTGATTGGGTAAAGAAGAGAGTGGAAACTTTGTTGCTACCCTACGATAGGATGGAGCCGTTGCAGGAGCAACCACCTTTGGTCCTTGCTGAGAGTGTGCCTGTTGAGCACTATAAGCAAGCCTTGATGGAGAATCGCCGGTTGAGGGAGAAGGAGCAGGATACCCAGATGGAGTTGTACAAAGCCAAAGCTGATAGGTTGCACTTGGCCCATCAACTCAGGGAAGTGCAAGGAGAGGATGCTAGCAGAGCAAGAAGCAAGAAGAGATCCTACGAAGAGATGGAATCCATGTTGGATGCAGAGCACCGGGAGTGTTTGAGGCTGCAGAGAGCTGAAGCCAGTTATCAGAAGAAGATCAGAGACCTAGAGAAGAAACTCAGAGACAAAGACGTCCAGTTGAAGAAAGAAGTGGATTTGAGACAGGCATCAGAGGACTATCTTGGAGGAGAAGTCATGGAGCTTAGAAGACAATTGAAGGAGAAGATCACCCCTCTACCAGATTGTTCAGAATGCACACTATTGATAGACCAGTGCCAGTACCTGAAGACCCTCATTCCAGAAGATCGTTTGTCTTAGCTTGTACCTTTGATGTTTATGTTGAGAATCACCTCCAGGCTTGTTGGATGGGATTCATTTCTTTGTACTCTGTTTATTCGATTTTTTGTTGACTTGGTTGTATGATCTTTTTGTTCTTATTTATAGATAAGGTTGTTGGTATTTCCCTGTTGTTTTCATTTACTTTGTATTGTGTTCCTTTGCTGCTGCAGGTTGCCATCTTTTGAAGATGGATCAGGCTCTTTGAATGCCTGAGAAATGAGCATATCATGTGCATCATACGCATCATTAACATCATACTCATCTCATTTGCATAACAGGTGTTCTTGTGCCGACTTCTCACTTTGGTTCCTGTGTCCAGACAGGATAGCTGATCAGAGACCGCACCGCTACTCAACAAGCCTCAACCATCGAAGGAGCATGGATCAAGTACAAGCTGAGTTAGCTGAGATGAGGGCTAGCATGGCCCAGTTCATACATATGATGCAAGGGGTTGCACAAGGACAAGAAGAACTCCGAGCTCTAGTTCAGAGACAAGAAGCTGCACTTCCACCAGTCAATCCACCTCTGCCTGAAGGAGGCCCGATCAATGACAATCCTACTACTGCTGTTCCCGTCAACAACTTTGCTGTAGGGGATGAGTTGAGGGGTATTCGAATCAACGGTCAACCGATTGCTCCAGATGCTGCTAATGCCAGAGTAGTCCGTGCTCCGGCCCGTAATCAAGTTCCGATTGTTGACAGACAAGAGGATATGTTTACTCTGCTCAGTGAAGACGAAGATATCTTGGGAAGGGTTGATGAAAGAGACCGCAAAGTTGAGGCCCTTGCTGAGAAGATCCGGGCTATGGAATGTCAAAACTCTCTCGGTTTTGATGTAACTAATATGGGATTAGTGGAAGGTCTGAGAATTCCCCACAAATTCAAGGCACCCACCTTCGACAAATACAACGGCACTTCTTGCCCTCGCACCCATGTGCAGGCATACTATCGAAAGATCTCGGCGTATACTGACGACGAGAAGATGTGGATGTACTTTTTCCAAGACAGCCTATCTGGGGCGTCTTTGGACTGGTACATGGAGTTGAAAATAGATTCGATCAGATGTTGGAGGGATTTGGGTGAAGCATTCCTCAGACAGTATAAACATAACATGGATATGGCGCCGACCCGGACTCAGCTGCAGAGTCTGTGTCAGAAAAACAACGAGAGCTTTAAAGAGTACGCCCAGAGATGGCGCGAGCTTGCTGCGAGAGTTCAACCCCCTATGCTGGAAAGGGAGTTGACAGATATGTTCATCGGCACTCTTCAAGGTGTGTTCATGGACCGGATGGGAAGCTGCCCATTCGGTAGTTTTTCTGATGTCGTCATCTGTGGCGAGAGAACAGAAAGTTTAATCAAGGCTGGCAGAATTCATGATGTGGGTTCTTCTTCGTCATTGAAGAAACCCTTCTCTGGGGCACCTCGCCGTAGAGAAGGTGAAACCAATGCTGTACAACACCGAGGGAATGTGTACAGAGGAAGTGTGAACAGAGATCAGTATCGCCCAGTAGCTGCAGTGACCATTCCTGCACCACAACCTCGTCAACAACAACAAAGGGTTCAACAACCGCAACAACAACAACAGCAACAACGTCCGTATCAGCCCAGACAAAGAGTGGCTGATCGACGTTTTGATCCACTGCCAATGTCGTACGCTGAACTATTGCCCGAACCACTCAGGTTGGGGTTTGTCGAGTTGCGTACAATGGCTCCACCAACAGTGTTGCCTCCTGGATACGACGCCAACGTCCGCTGTGACTTTCATTCTGGGGCACCAGGGCACCATACCGAGAAATGCCAGGCTTTCCAGCACAAAGTTCAAGACTTGATCGATGCCAAGGCGATCAACTTTGCTCTGGTACCTAATGTAGTGAACAATCCTATGCCTCAGCATGGAGGGCATAGGGTGAACAATATTGAAGGGGGAGAAGCTGAAGACCTAGTTGATAATGTTGATGATGTTCAAACTTCTCTACTCGTTGTGAAGGGCCGTATGCTGAAGGGGGGTGTCTACCCGGGCTGTAATGAGGGCTGTTTGGGCTGTGTTGAAGCTGTTAATGGGTGTAACCAGTTGAGGGCTGGTATTTAGAAGCTGATCGATGAAGGTTGTGTTCAGTTCAGTCGGGCTGTCAAAGATAATGGGTCGGTGTCAACTGTCACCATCTACTTTAAACCGTCTGAAGGACGAGGACAAGGGGTTGTAAGTGCACCTGCAGCAAGTGGTACCCCAGCTACCATTTCCTCTCCGGTGACCATCAGTGCTCCAACTACTATCGTTGCGTCTGGCAGAAGACCAGTTGAGAATAGTAGGGATGTCCCTTGGAGGTATGATAATGCCTATCGCAGCAATCGAAGGGCTGATAATCAGATGAGGCCAGTAAGTCAAGCGCCTGTGACCATCAGTGCACCGGTTAAAACTCCTGTGGTTGTGAGTCCTGTGGTGGACAACGTTGGTGGACCAGGAGGTTTTACTCGGAGTGGACGACTGTTTGCTCCTCAGCCGTTGAGAGATGCCAATGCTGAGGCATCTGCTAGGGCGAAGGGCAAACAAGTTGTTGTTGACGAGGAACCGGCTCAGAAGGAGATTGAGGGTTCATTTGAAAAGGACGTAGAAGAATTTATGAAGATCATAAAGAAGAGTGACTACAAGATTGTAGATCAGCTCAACCAGACTCCGTCCAAAATTTCAATTCTCTCTTTGCTGCTGTGCTCTGAGGCACATCGTGATGCCTTGCTGAAGATGTTGAACATGGCATACGTACCGCAAGAGATTTCCGTCAACCAACTAGAGGGGGTGTTGGCCAACGTGAGCACCAGACATGGTGTAGGTTTCACTGACCTAGACTTAACGCCTGAGGGTCGAAATCATAACAAAGCCTTACATATCACTATGGAATGTAAGGGAGCAGTGCTGTCTCACGTCTTGGTAGACACCGGGTCGTCGTTGAATGTCTTGCCCAAGCAGATTCTGAAGAAGATTGCTGTTGAAGGAGTTGTGCTCACTCCTAGTGACCTTATTATGCGCGCTTTTGATGGATCCAAACGTTCTGTGTTTGGTGAAATTACCTTGCCAGTGAAGATAGGTCCCGAGGTTTTCGACATCATATTCTATGTTATGGACATTCAACCCGCCTACAGCTGTCTGTTGGGGCGTCCGTGGATTCACGCAGCAGGAGCAGTCTCGTCGACTCTCCACCAAAAGCTTAAGTATGTCTGGAACGGTCAGATTGTGACCGTGTGTGGCGAAGAAGAGATTCTGGTGAGTCACCTATCCTCGTTCAAGTATGTCGAGGTAGATGGCGAGATCCACGAAACGTTATGCCAGGCATTTGAGACCGTGGCTCTGGAGAAGGTAGCCTATGCTGATCAGAGGAAGCCGGGTGCTTCGATTGCTTCGTACAAGCAAGCCAAGGAGGTTGTGGATTCTGGAAAAGCTGAGGGCTGGGGCAAGATGTTAGACTTGCCTGCCAAGGAAGACAAGTTTGGTATTGGTTATGAGCCTCTCCAAGCAGAGCAGAGTGTGGGTCCAAGTACCTTTACCAGCGTCGGGCTGATGAATCATGGCGACATCTTTGCAACCTGTGGTGAAGACTGTGACAGTGATTGCGATTTGGACATCTGGATTCGCCCATGTGCACTAGGGGAGTCTATCAACAACTGGACGGCTGAAGAAGTGGTTCAAGTTACTCTTCAGACAGAGTAATTTTCCTTTGTTTTTTTCATTTTGCATGAAAACCCTACGTTCTGCCCAAGGCGTAGTGGTTCATTGTAGGGCCTCATCATGTTTTAATGATTATCATAAATAAAGGACGTTTTGCAATCAAATTTTGTGATCTTTGTCTTTCTATTTTTGTTTTTTCATTTTTCAAATCAATAAAAAATGGCAATGTTTTTGTTTTTTTTGTGACTTTTTTCGAACTCTTTTTCTAAAATAAGGCATTAACATGCAGAAGTAATCTCATGGAATCCACTGTGAACAATTCTGTTATGGCTCAGTATGATTTTGATAATCCCATCTACCAAGCTGAAGAGGAGAGTGAGGAAGACTGTGAACTCCCCGCAGAGTTGGTCAGACTACTGAAGCAAGAGGAAAGGGTCATCCAACCTCATCAGGAGGAGTTGGAGATTGTTAATCTGGGTACTGAGGACGCTAGAAGAGAGATCAAGATTGGGGCTGCTTTAGAGGACTCTGTCAAGAGGAGGCTGATTGAGATGCTAAGAGAATATGTGGAAATATTCGCCTGGTCATATCAAGATATGCCTGGGTTGGATACAGACATTGTGGTGCATCGTTTACCTCTTAGAGAAGAGTGTCCTTCGGTCAAGCAGAAGCTTCGCAGAACAAGTCCTGATATGGCTGTCAAGATCAAGGAAGAGGTTCAGAAGCAATGGGATGCAGGTTTTCTGGCTGTTACCAGTTATCCACCGTGGGTAGCCAACATTGTTCCTGTGCCGAAGAAGGATGGCAAAGTCAGAATGTGTGTCGACTACCGGGATTTGAACAGAGCGAGTCCGAAAGATGATTTCCCATTACCTCACATTGATGTATTGGTTGATAATACGACTCAATCCTCGGTATTCTCTTTCATGGACGGTTTCTCAGGTTATAATCAGATCAAGATGGCGCCAGAGGACATGGAAAAGACAACATTCATTACACCTTGGGGCACGTTCTGCTACAAAGTGATGCCATTTGGGCTGAAGAATGCCGGTGCTACCTATCAGAGGGCAATGACGACTCTCTTTCATGACATGATGCACAAAGAGATCGAAGTGTACGTGGATGATATGATTGCGAAGTCGCAGACAGAAGAGGAGCACCTGGTTAATTTGCAGAAGTTGTTTGACAGATTGGTCAAGTTCAAGTTGAGGCTGAATCCGAACAAGTGTACGTTTGGGGTGAGATCAGGGAAGCTTTTAGGCTTCATTGTCAGTGAAAAAGGGATTGAGGTTGACCCAGCAAAAGTCAAAGCTATTCAAGAGATGCCTGAACCAAAAACAGAGAAGCAAGTCCGTGGGTTTTTAGGGAGGTTGAATTACATTGCAAGGTTCATATCTCACCTAACTGCCACGTGTGAACCAATTTTCAAATTGCTTAGAAAGAATCAGGCGATCAAGTGGAACGATGACTGTCAGAAAGCTTTTGACAAGATAAAAGAGTATTTACAGAAACCTCCAATCCTGATTCCTCCAGTTCCAGGGAGACCATTGATAATGTACCTATCAGTTACCGAGAACTCTATGGGGTGTGTATTGGGGCAGCATGACGAGTCTGGTCGAAAAGAGCATGTCATATACTACCTTAGCAAAAAGTTTACCGACTGTGAAACAAGATATTCACTGCTCGAGAAAACTTGCTGTGCTTTGGCCTGGGCTGCTCGCCGACTAAGGCAGTATATGTTGAACCATACTACCTTGTTGATTTCTAAAATGGATCCAATAAAGTACATCTTTGAGAAGCCGGCTCTCACCGGGCGCGTTGCTCGTTGGCAAATGATTTTAACAGAATATGACATTCAGTACACGTCGCAGAAGGCCATCAAAGGTAGTATTCTGTCAGACTACCTTGCCGAGCAACCAATTGATGATTATCAGCCTATGATGTTTGAATTCCCTGATGAAGACATCATGTATCTGAAGATGAAAGATTGTGAAGAGCCACTTGTCGAGGAATGGTCGGATCCGGATGACAAGTGGACACTGATGTTTGATGGGGCTGTGAATATGAACGGTAATGGTGTTGGGGCAGTGCTCATTAATCCTAAAGGTGCTCATATACCTTTTTCTGCCAGATTGACTTTTGACGTCACCAACAATGAAGCTGGGTATGAGGCTTGTATCATGGGGATAGAAGAAGCCATTGATCTGAGGATCAAAACTCTTGACATATTTGGAGATTCCGCTCTAGTGATCAATCAGGTCAATGGAGATTGGAATACGAATCAACCACATTTGATTTCGTATAGAGATTACACCAGAAGAATACTGACGTTCTTCAAGAAGGTGAAGTTGTATCATGTCCCCAGGGACGAGAATCAGATGGCTGATGCTTTGGCTACTTTGTCGTCCATGATAAAATTTCATTGGTGGAATCATGTGCCACATGTTGCGGTAAATCGACTCGAGAGGCCTGCGTATGTGTTTGCAGCCGAGTCTGTTGCGATTGATGAGAAACCGTGGTATTATGACATCAAGAACTTCCTCAAGACTCAAGAGTATCCTGAAGGTGCGTCGAAGAATGATAAGAAGACCCTGAGAAGGCTAGCTGGAAGCTTTTATTTGAATCAGGATAACGTGTTGTATAAAAGGAACTTTGACATGGTCTTGCTCAGATGCGTGGATAGACACGAAGCAGACATGTTGATGCAAGAAGTGCACGAGGGTTCGTTTGGTACCCATGCTGGTGGTCATGCAATGTCAAAGAAATTGTTGAGAGCCGATTATTACTGGATGACTATGGAATCCGATTGTTTCAAATACGCTCGGAAGTTCCATAAATGCCAGATTTATGCTGATAAGGTGCATGTGCCACCAAGCTCGTTGAATGTCATGAATTCGCCTTGGCCGTTTGCGATGTGGGGCATTGACATGATTGGGAAGATTGAGCCTACTGCTTCAAATGGACATCGCTTCATCCTGGTTGCGATTGATTACTTCACCAAATGGGTAGAAGCAGCTTCCTTTGCCAACGTCACCAAACAAGTGGTTACCCGGTTCATCAAGAAAGAAATCATCTGTCGTTATGGAGTCCCTGAGAGAATCATCACTGACAATGGTTCAAATCTCAACAACAAAATGATGAAAGAGCTTTGCAGAGATTTCAAGATCGAACATCACAATTCTTCTCCTTACAGACCAAAGATGAATGGTGCTGTAGAGGCAGCTAACAAGAATATCAAGAAGATTGTGCAGAAGATGGTCGTTACGTACAAGGATTGGCATGAGATGCTGCCTTTCGCTTTGCATGGGTACCGTACTTCAGTGCGTACGTCGACCGGGGCAACCCCCCACTCCCTTGTGTATGGTATGGAAGCAGTCCTACCAGTTGAAGTGGAGATCCCTTCTCTGAGGGTTTTATTGGATGTCAAGCTGGACGAAGCCGAGTGGATTCGTACAAGGTTTAATGAGTTAAGCCTTATCGAAGAGAGACGGTTAGCAGCTGTGTGCCATGGGCAGTTATATCAGAGAAGGATGAAGGGAGCCTTTGATCAGAAAGTGCGTCCTCGGACATTTCAGACGGGTGATTTAGTTCTGAAGAGGATCCTTCCTCCCGGTGCAGATAACAGGGGCAAGTGGACTCCTAATTATGAAGGTTCGTATGTTGTGAAGAAGGTCTTCTCCGGTGGAGCCTTGATGCTTACAACTATGGACGGTGAAGATTTTCCGTCCCCTGTTAACTCAGATGTAGTCAAAAAATACTTCGCATGAATTGACCCGCTGGACAAAAAAAGAATAAAAGAGTGCAGGCAAAAAAGGGCATCCCGGCGAACCAAAAAACAGAAAGAAAAGGTTCGGGCAAAAGTTAGGGATAAAAATGAAAAGAATTTGTACACCCGGTAAGTCGAAAACCCGCAAGGGCGGCTTAGGCAAAAATGGGTATCCCGGTGGATTGAAAACCCGAAAGGGAGATCCAACCAAAAGAGGGATTAAAGCGAAGACTACAGTCTGAGTTATCTGTACTTCATCACGCTTCGTCAGCTACCATCTCGAAAGATGTGATCGGTCCAGTCAGTCTTCTCAGAAAGCAAGGAGTTGGGAGAAAAAACTGATGATCTATGAGTTATAACAGAGTTGGGAAACAGTGGATGTCGTGTTCACATTGCCATTAGGATAGTTTATTTTCCTTTTGTGCGCAATTACCTCTTCCTAGGAATTGCTTCCCAATGTATTTGCCTTTTCAGGCATATTTTCAATCAATAAAAGTCGTTATTCAGATAAATTGCTCCCTTGTTTTTACTTTTACTGTTTTGTTTGCAAAAATGTCCGAATTTTTGATAAATATTACATATAAAAACATGAAGGCTAAACAATAACGTGCAGAAAGATTAAAACATTTGAAAATCATTTTGAATGTTGAGGACACTTGAGCGTATCTTGTCCATGTATTCCCCGGGGGCATCCGTTATTCCGTTTTGCAGGTCGTCATCTGTGAGCGTTCTCCAGCAGTTATTTCCCAGAACAAAACTATTCTCCTAGCTATAGATTGGTTAGGTCGTCCCCGAGTGGAGCGAGTTTCATGAAATATTTCTCCAGCAGAGTTCATCCTACCAGTGGATTGGATGGGTTTCAGTATCAGAGTGATATGTGCATCCCCATCTTGAATCTATTCTACCTGTGGATTGCGTGGGTCATCCCCGGCGGAGTAACAGATATTCCCCAAAGTAGAGTTTATCCTACCTGAGGCTTGTTTGAGTCTTTCCCAGTGAAGCCGCTTTATCACTCCCCGGTAAAGTCGTCTTGTTACTCCCGTCGAATATTATCCCCAAAGAGTTGCCTGGTTTATCTTCCCCAGCGGAGCAGTTATTTCCCAGAGCATAGTTCATCCTACTTGTGGATTGGTTGGGCCGTCCCCAGCAAAGTTGCTGGTTTTGTCAGTAGCAAGTTGCTTTATTACTCCCCAGCGAGTTGCCTTGTCTCCCCCTAGCGGAGTTGTATTGATGGTTCCCCGGCAGTTGCCTTGTTTTTCCCCCTAGTGGATTTGTATTGATGGTTTCTCAGCACAGTCGTCCTGTGTATTCCCCAGAGGAGTTTTCATCATTTTGCATTTTGCATGTAGTGATCATTGCATCCTCAAACTGTGTAGCATTCCCATTCCATATGGAGCATTACGCCATAGAAAAACTCAAACATATGCATTCATGTGTTAACCCGATCAGACTGTATCTCCGGCAGAGGCGGATCCTTTTGTTCAACATCGGTACAACATGTCTGCTACAGTTGCTCCTGACAGCATTCAGGATTGATATCCCCACAGAGGTTTATTTCCTCACCCGTTGGTGATAGAAAGTTTGTTTCTCCTTAGTGAGACCCCAGCAAATGGTCAGCCTTGCCTTGACGTACTTAAGATGTCGTTCTTGTGATACCGGTAAGTGTCATGTCAGCACCCGCGTGTGTTTCCCTTTTTGGTGTCGGTAAACACCATTGTTTCGGTGTCGGTAAACATCAAGTCTCACCCCAGTCATCAGTAAATGTCTGGTCATTTTGGTGTCGGTAAACACCATTGTTTCGGTGTCGGTAAACATCGAGTATCCTCCAGTCATCGGTAAATGTCTGGTCATCATTTTTTGGTGTCGGTAAACACCATTGTTTCGGTGTCGGTAAACATCGAGTCTCACTCCAGTCATCGGTAAATGTCTGGTCGTCTTTATTTGATGTCGGTAAACATCATCTTTCGATGTCGGTAAACATCGAGTCTTTTCCTCAGTCATCGGTAAATGTCTGATAATTCCCTAGCTAGAGATCCCCAGTAGAGTCATCGGTAAATGTCCTATCTGGTTTCCGGTTGCGAATATTTGTTTTTCTCTTCCCCAAGTAAATTCTTCCCCAGTCATCGGTAAATGTCTGGTCATTTTTGGATGTCGGTAAACATCATCTTTCGATGTCGGTAAACATCAGGTCTCATCCCAGTCATCGGTAAATGTCTGGTCGTGTGTTACTTTCTTGTTAATAAAATCAAGATCCCCAGAAGTCGTCGGTAAACGTCTTGTCTAATTCCGTTACGAGTATATTTTGTTCCTCCCCAAGCAGAGATGCCATCGGTAAATGGCCCAGTTTTCTTCGATATCGGTAAATATCGAGTTCCCAGTTGCAACAGCCATCGATAAATGGTCTTGTTGAAGTTGATATCGGTAAATATCAAGTTGCTTTGAAGCCACCATCGGTACATGGTCTTGCTTCCTTTTTACATCAAAGACGTTTCCCAGCAGCCATCGGTAAATGGTCTCGCTGAAGTTGATATCGGTAAATATCAAGTTTCCAGTATCCAACCATCGGTAAATGGTTCTGCTTTTCTGAAGTTGTCACTTGCAGTCGTCATCGGTAAATGACGTGGTTCTTCTTGTATCATATCCAGCAGAGTGCAAATTTCCACGGTTCTTTGGTATTCAATCCCTGTTTACCCTGAAAGTCTGACAGTCGTTGCTATCATCCGTTCGGGTTCCCAGCTGATTGAATAGGGGCAGCTGTAGCACCTCAAATTTGCACCCTACCTTTTGTACATTCATTTCATATTAGGTCATTAACATAACATGGTCCATTGCATAGCATTGCATAGCCATTTGCCCAAGTGCAAGCCATTCAGAAGAATTAGGTCAAACTGGTCAGGAGATCAGTCAGTCAAGCAAACAAGTGCAATTTCCATTGAGACAAGGCCCTAGGGTTGGTCCAACATGTTCACATGACCTAGGGGTCCTTTTGAAGTGTTTTGGTCAAGGTTTGGATGCTCAGAAGTCATCAGTCAATGTGCAGTCCACCAGAAACCCTAGAAAGTCAACTACGGTCAACTGTGGTCAATTGTGCATTTAATCAGTGATTTGATGGTGGGAATTGGTTTGAGAGGTCTCATTCATGTCCATATAAGCCTCATATAACATGTCAAACATCATCATTGAAGAATTTGAAGTCAGACAAGAAATTTCCAAAAATAGAAAGTTGACCTGTAATTGGAATTTGCCAAAAATGGAAAGTCTTGATCCTCAAAATTACATCATCATACAAGATTCAAATGAATTTTTGCCCAACATGAAAGTTGAAGATCTTGCTCTCACCTTTCCAAAAAGTCCAAGAACACTCATTTCTCATGTATGGTTGGCAAGTTATGATCAAATCATTCTCAAAAATTTTTGAACTTCAAAGTGGCATATCTTCCAAACCATTTGGCCAAATTGGGTGGGGTTTTTTGCTACAAGTCCTATTTGATGTGCTCTATCCAAATCTTTCATCACAATTCACCAAAAACTTACCAATCAAAATGGCCTTTTTCCAAGTGACTTGAATTAATTAAGTGAGGTGAAAAAATGACTTTTCAATTTAAACATTTCCAACACTTTGTGCCAATTGGAATTGTTCTGAAATCACATTTAGAGATTGTCCAAAGCCCAAATTCGTGCATATGCATGCACCCCATGCAACTTGTGTTGGTTTTTAGCAAATTGGTAAAAACACTTCAATTAAGCCAATTCCACTTACTACTTCACTAACCTTGCTTAAGGAATGTTAAACAGAGTACATATACCACATTTTCATTCTGAAAAACCCTAGCACACCTTGCCAAACCAGATCAAAAAACTGCATTTTCTCTCAAACTCATTTTTTCTCCATTTTGAACTTTTTCTGAAAACCTTAAGAGAACCCGTGTTTCTGAGTTTTGGTCCATCATCCACCATCATTTTGGAAGCATTTGGAAGCATCATCTCACATCTGTAGAGCCATTGCCAACACTGTTTCATTAAAGCTGCTCACATGGCAGATCTTGATTGGAGCTCTTTCAAAGGTTGCTGAGCTAAGATTCATCATCCATTCACCAGTACAAACCTTCATGAGCATCTGTTTCTACTAATCCAGGCCAAAGAATCACAAATCAACACAGCTCTTCAAATCTGGTAAAAATTCGAATCCCACCTTTGATGAAATTATGATATGATTCATGAAGGTCTTGCCATGTTGAGTTCATTGGTGGTTGTAGTTTGGAAAATGGTTGAATATTTTGAGAGTTACACTGAATTTAAGTTTGGTTGCTAAAAATGTTTTTGCATGATTCACACTGATTAGCTCGAATTGATGAAAAATAGGGCTAGATTATGATTGTACATGTTGAGATGGTTTGAATGATGTGTTTGATTCCCAAATCTGGGAAATTTGTTCTTCCTCATGATTGAATGTACACTGTAGCACGAACCCTAATTTCCTAAAACCCAGAAATGTGTTTGGTCTGCTGGAACCCGCGTTTGCATGCTTTTACACTGTTTTATTGCCATGACCAATCAGAATGCAGCTTTCCCTTAAGTGAAACGCTGCGTTTCACTTAAGGGACCGGGTTATTACCATTATGCCACTGGCCATTTAATTATTTTAATTAATCATTTTATTTCTTCATTTTATTTCATTTTGATCACCAAACTTACAAAAATCATAAGTCAATCAATTTTGATCCAAATTAGATGGGATTTTTTGCAAAATGTTTCTCTTGATCTCTAGTTTTTTATGATATTTTTTCCAGATTTTTTGCATGTGTGGATTGAAAAATGTGCTAGGGTATGTCATATGTGTCCATTTTATGTATGTCCCACCAAATTGATTGTGAAATGATGATGCCTTATCCAATGCTTCCCAAATTTTTTGTGCTTAAACTAGACATGTTTATGGTGATTTTGGTGTAGAGTTTGTGAATTTATCATTTCTGGTTTATGAGTTATGATTTTTTGAATAGGGGTGTGACAATTTGTGTCACACCATTGATGTCCAACTTCATGATTTTGATTACCATGCTTCTTGAACTCAAATTGGTTTGAATTTTTGTATGAACATGCTTATGGGTGTTGAGAATGTGTATGAATTTTTCTAGAATTTTGGAGTGCATTTTCTATTTGATTGATAATTTCTCCCCTGTTTGTCCAAAATGTTGACTTTTGTGACACATGGTGCCATATGATTTGTGAAATTCTCATACATTATTGGATGGACATGAAATTTGACATGTGATTAGTAGACATCTTAAGGTTTATCATGGTTTTAGTCCCATTCATTTCTCATATGTTGTCACTGATTTATGATTTATTGAAGTTCGTGCATGTTTGGTTGACTTCTTTGAGCATGTTTGAACTTGCCTTGCCTTTCTGATTTTCATTGACCTACTTCCCTGTATCCAAATGAGCTGAAATTTGGTATGCGTATCGTGTTATGGATGATGTTTGATCATGAATTATCTGAGATTTTTTTGAAATGTTTATGATTGGTTTTGAGTTGAATCATTCTGTTGACTTCTTTGAGCTTCTATATGCCATGTTTTGACCCAAGTTGCTTATGAAATGATGATGATGATTGATATGAACATGAAACCAATTAAGTTTGTTTCTTGATTATTTGAACTTGATTTTGGACACTTGTCACTTGCTATTTTGACTTTCTTATCTCTTTTTGACCCTAGGCTTGTCCTAGTGGTCATGTTGCTCATGTTTAAGTTTGTTGTTTCAGGTTAAGCAACAAATACCCAAAGAGATCAATACAAATTTATTGAGCTTGATTGATTATCATGACTAACTTGTTTGTTTTGTAGGTTGCTTGGCTCACATGCTTTGAGCCTTGTACATTGCACATTTAACTGATTGTGTTGACTGTTGATTTCTATCTCATTTTGATTTAACTTTGAATTAAATACTGATGTTGTCTGACTGGTTTCAGGTACCTTTAGTTGCTTATAGTTCTTTAAGAACTTTGCTTTGCTTTGCTTAATAGCAATTTGCATTGAGGTATAACTTCTTATCTTCATGTAGTCTGGAAGACCTGGCCTGTTACTTGGCCAGGCAACTGTCTGAAGTCCTCCTTAAGAGGCAATGTTTGTGACTGTTTACATTTGTCCTTGTATATATTCAAAGACCTCCTAAGTGAAGAGGCAATTGGTAGAACCCAAGGGATATGCAATCTATCCCCTGCTATTCTGTGTGTCATCTACTTTGCTCACACCACTGTGTTGATGCATTGCAGATACAAACCCAAGATCTTGTACAATTGTACAGTTGAGTCAGTATCAAATGTGTAGAAGGGTTCCCCCTTTCTGAACCCACACATTCTTGTCTTAAGCTCTCCCAGGCCAGGGATAAGAGCTGTGAAGTCTCATCTTCACTCACCTTTCATCTGCTTCACCTTAGCCCCTCAATGGCAAGGTTAAGAGCTAACGCTACCCAGTTCCAGTGGTTTGTTTGTTGAGGTTGATATGACCCCTCAACTAAAACCTAACCTTGATTGAGCCCATTGTTTGCATATAGTGTGTGCTACTTGTGCTTGTGTGTTTGTTTGACTTGCTTCCTGTGCAAGTTAGGTTTAGTTTAGCTTGCTTCCTGTGCAAGTTAGGTTAGGTGTGGCTTGCTTCCTGTGCAAGTCATGTTTAGGATAGGCTTGCTTCCTGTGCAAGTTAGCTAGAAACCTTAACTTAGGGATGATTTGCATGATAATATCTAGGCTCGAGTCGTAGTCTCCCTAGTTGTGTCTCCCTCTGTTATCTTGTTAGGCTAGTCCTGTGTCCCTCCGTAGGGGAACTACGTTGCCCTGATCCTCATACCAGATGAGGTACGTTGGCAGGAGATGAGCTGATCTCTCCGGGCGCCCTTTTTCTTTTTCAACCTTTGTGTCTTAACCCCCCTTTGTGTGTGTTTGGTTCGGATGCTGATGTAAGTCCAGTGATTGGCATTCGGGCTCCATGTTTGCCTTCTTGTGTGTGTTTTGGTTCGGATGCTGATGTAAGTCCAGTGATTGGCATTCAGGCTCCATGTTTGCCTTTTGCCTGTGTTTGTTTGTGTGCGTGTCAGCCGAGCTACGAATGCTCTGATTCTCCTTCGTCCAAAGGAGATACGTATGCATAGGATGCGACATCCTAGCGAGCATGTGTCGTTTCCCCAGTCCGAACTACTTCGACTCTGATGTCTATGCCTGATAGACTAAGTAGGCCCAGGATGCGGTATCCTGCCGAGTCAGTTTCAGTCTTGTTTGTTTCTTGTGTCTCTTTCAGCCGATGTGTGTGTGTGTGAGCAGTGTTTTAGCAACCATTTATCCTTCCTTTTGTGCGTGGATCCCGTCGAGTACGACGGATGCGTAGGGGTGCTAATACCTTCCCTTCGCATAACCGACTCCCGATCCCATTCTCTTTGGTCGCGAGACCATGTTCTTTCCAGGTTTACTCTGAGCGTTTCCTTTCCCTCTTTTGGGATAAATAACGCACGGTGGCGGCTCTGTTGTTCTTGTTTTCCCGCCGGTTTTTCGCGTAATGCGACACTCGTGATATCATGTTCCGCTAAGTGGCGCAATACCACCCGCTTCCCAAGAATCACTTTATTCCTAAGTGTCCTAGAGTTCACTCATAGCCTGGGTATTGGGAATTATACCTCTTGTAACTCCCACCCCACAAAGAGACAAACACACAGCCAGCACAATGGAAATATGATGCATGCAAACATAAATGCAATCATAAACAAATAAATGCAATAAATGAAACAGTAAAAGCAACTAAACCCTATCCTAAAGAGCGTTAGGATTGACTCGCTTAGGGAAGATGGACCAGCAAGAGGTCAACTTCTCGGGATAGTCCCCAGCAGAGTCGCCAGCTGTCGCATTACGCGAAAAACCGGCGGGAAAAAGAAACAACAGAGCCGCCACCGTGCGTTATTTATCCCAAAAGAGGGAAAGGAAACGCTCGAAGTAAACCTGGAAAAGACATGGTCTCGCGACCAGAGATTGATGGGATCGGGAGTCGGTTATGCGAAGGGAAGGTATTAGCACCCCTACGCATCCATTGTACTCGACGGGATCCACGCTCAGAAAGAATAGAAGAAAGGTTGCTAAAGACTGCTCACACACTACACAAGCTGGAAACAAACACAGAAAAGACGGAAGAAACGGACTCGGCAGGATATCGCATCCTGGGCCTACGTAGTCTGTCAGACACAGACATCAGAGTCGACGTAGTTCGGGACAAGGGAATATGCTCGCTAGGATGTCGCATCCTATGCATACGTATCTTCTCTAACCAGAGTAAGAATCAGAGCCCTCGTAGCTCGGCTAACGGATGCCAAACAAAACGCTAAACGGAGACGCTGAGACGTCAAAGCAAACACACAACTGGAAACGGAATGCCAATCGCTGGTCTTACATCCAACTCCAGACACACAGGCAAACATGGAAACCGAATGCCAATCTCTGGACTTACATCAGACACCGAACCAACGAACACACACAGGAAACCGACTGCCAATCGCTGGACTTACGTCAGACTCCAACACAACACAAAGGGGTTGCAAAAGAAAAAGGGCGCCCAGAGAGATCTACTCATCTCCTGCCTACGTACCTCATCTAGTATGAGGATCAGGGCAACGTAGTTCCCCTAAACAGATAAAGAACTTCTAACCTAACCAGAGACAAAGGGAGATAACAAGCTACTAGGGAGACTACGACTCGAGCCTAGAAGTTGTCATGCATAAAATCCCTATGTTAAGGTCTCTATCCTAACTTGCACAGGAAGCAAGCTAGCCTAAACAGCACAATCAAGCAAATACAAGCACAATAAAGCAAGCACACACACTATATGCAAACAATTGGCTCATACAAGGCTAGGCTGTAGAAACAAGCCAACTGGAATGGGGTGTTTTTAGCTCTTAACCCTAACATTGAGAGTTAGGATGAAGCAAATGAAATAGGAAATGAGGGTTATGCCTCATAGCTCTTATCCCTGGCTTGAGAGAGCTTGACTCAAATAGAAAGCGCGGGAGTTCAGAATGTAGGAACTCTTCTCCACATGACTGACACAACAAGATCTTGGGTTCTTATTCACAATGCATCAACACATGGTGTGTGAGCAAAGTGAATGACACAACTGAATAGCAGGGGATGGATTGCACATCCCTTTTATCTTCCAATTGCCTCTTAAGAGGTCTTTACCTGCTTGGCACAACATTAAATATCCACAAACATTGCCTCTTAAGGAGGGCTTCAGACACGTGCCTGCCAACATAACATGACAGGTCTTCCAGACTACATGAAGATCAAGAGATTATACCTCAGTGGTATGCAAACCACAAGCTAGCAAAGCAAAGTTCAAATGAACTTAAAGCAACTTAGGTACCTGTGAAAACATCTAAACCAATCAGTACACAATCCAGACAACAGTCAACAGTCAATATTCAAACAGACAGACAAATCCAATGTGCACAATGAGAAAACACAAGTGAGTTGTTCTCAAAGCCTACAAAACAAACAAGTGTTAGCCAACAATAACAAATGATCAAGCTCAAATGAAGGAGCAACATCAATCATGTAGATGCACACTTGAACCTGAAATCACAACTCAAAGGTAAGTAATAAACCACTAGGTCAAAGCCTAGGGTCAAAAGGGAATCAAAAAGCCAAAACAGAACTTGATATTCAACATAGATCATATTTAATCAATCAAGAACAAGTCCTAAAGAGGACCAAAGCAAAATCATCATGCAAGTTCATGTAATAAGCAAGAGAAGTCAATGACCAATTCAAGGCACACATTTGAACATTAAGAATGAAAATTCCCAATCAAAACAGAAATGATTCAAATAATTCTGGAAAAATTCATGAGCAATCAACATATCCAAAACATCCATCACACAAAAATTCAGAAGCATTAGAGGTTATTTGGCATGGAAATCAAATTGCATAAGTTGGACAACCAAATGTGTGACACAAATTGTCACACCATGCAAGAACAAGCATAAAACAGAATTGTTACATGAGAAAAATACCAAACTAAGCCTAAAACATCCACCAATGTGTCTAGAATCAGCATGTAAAATTTCAAGTCCATTGGATTAAAAACAAGCATTTCATGATAGTTTGAACAAGGCAATGTCACAAATGCACCTATGAGCAATCAACCTAGAGCAAACAGAAATCCAGCCATGCATAACTTTTAAACTCATCATCATAAAAAACTAGACAAAACAAGGATCATTGTGCAAAAAATTGGGGATTAATTGATGCATTTTTCAATTTTATATGATTTTTTGAAGTTGGATAAAAAATGAAATTCAAACATGTGAAGCATATATGGAAAATAGGAGGGAAAGCAAAAAAATGTGAAGCCATTTGAAATAATGCTGGCGCTGGGAATCGAAGTAGGTAACAACTCAAACATGCGCGCGCCAACTACCAAACGACATCGTTTCACAAAAACCCTAGCCAACTTGTGAGTCGACGCAAGACCATCGATAGGTCGACGCAAGGTCACAGCCAGAACCTAGAGTCGACGCAAGCCATCGCTACGGTCGACGCAAACATGAAGATCTTCATCTTCTTCACGAGGAAGAAGATGAAAAGTAGCATGAGCTTCATACGTTTTTCCATAATTTTTCCAGAAATTCAAAGCAAGCATATCAACGTGAAGCATTTTCAATGGTGAGCATAGATCAACAAGCATTTAAGCACAAATCATCATAACAAGAGAGAATCGATAGAAAACATTTTGATGCATCAAACTTGAATGACACATATCTTGCTCAATAACGCACCAATCCACATGAAATTTTCATCAGAATCATCAGGAGACTTAGATCTACAAGAATATGTACATGAATTTCAAAATTAAGAGGTTCTAAAATTGACCTCTTGAAGAGCAGAATCTTGGATATGCACGATCCACAGCTTGTATTGATCCAAATCCAGTCCAGAATGCTTGTGATGATGTTTGGTGAAGAAAAGAAAGCTTGAACACGTGTAGATCTAGCTTAAACCTCAATTTCCATTTTCAACTTCATGAGCTTGTTTCACTTGGTTCTTGCTCGAATTTCACAATCTAATGCTTGATCTGCACAGAATCAAAGCCAAGGAACAAGAATATGGCAAGAGAAAGCAATGTTATGAAGAGAAAATTTGAATTATGATTGGAAGAAAATTTTGGAGGGAGAGAGAATTTTGGATCTAGAAAATGTGAATTGTGATTAACCCCCCTTCAATTCTGTTATGATTAGAGTATATATATGCTTTACTAATCACCTTTCTAATCCATGTTTAGTTTGGTTAATAAAAATAAGGTGTTTTTGCAAATTCCAAAAATGCATGGTGCATGGGCTAATTACACGTGAACAGTACCACTCTCTTCATCAAAGTCACTTAAAATGATCTTTTAAACACATTGGGAATGGTAGAAAATCCATACCATGCACCATTTTTAAATTTCCAAATTTCCCTCCAAAATTGACTTGGATATGCAAGTTATCATGTGATAATATTTCATGCAATGTGATGGTTGATTTGGAAACCTCATGACATGAGAAGAACAATGCAAAAAGAACCACCAAATTTGGAGCTTTGGTTCAAAAGATATGACCATTTGAAGTTTCAAGCACACTTTGCCATGATTTGATCATAACTCCTTAACCATTCATTAGAAATTCATGATCTTGGACTTTTTGGAAATGGGAGAGAAAGATCTTCAACTCTCATGTTGGACATAAATTCATTTGAAGCTTATTTGATGTTGGAAAGTTGAGTTGAAGTTGGTCCAAAACTTGCCACTTTTGGAAACTTGAAATTATAGGTCACTTTCCATTTTGGGAAACTTTTGATCTGGCTTCAAAATCTTCAATGTAACCACTTGACATGATGAATAACCTTCTTTGGGACATGAATGAAGTGTCTCAAACCATTTCTCCATCTCTTAGCCCTCAGTTGACTTGCAGTTGACTTTTCTGGGCCTCAGATGACTTGGTCATGCACTGTGGACCTTGAGCCTTCAACACTTGGCCAACTTGCATCAAAATGAACCTTGAGTCATGTAAGCTCTCTATAATAACCATAGGGTCTTCATCTCATGGAAATGCTTGGTCTCTCTTGCATAGATGGATTCTCCTGATCAGTCTTGACTGATGATATGCAATGGACTATGCAATGTGAATGCAATGTTAATGACCTAAAAATGAAATGAATGTACAAATGGGAGGTGCAAATTTGAGGTGTTACAGCAGGTATGTTACCCGGTTTTTGTGGTTAGTACTGAGCTGGTTGACGATGTGATTGTTGTTGTTGTAGTGGTGCTGCGGCTGGAATGGTCACAGCCGCAACATACGGTTGCTGATGATATTTCTGAAAGTTATTCCTCCAGTTATCCCTGTTTTGATAAGAAGATATGAAACTTGCATCCCCTTCTCTCCTCTTCTGTCCCTGAATGAACGGCTTCTTCACCCCTGATGAGGATCCACCTTCACTCTGGGTCTTGTATGTCCTCAGGTAATTCTCCACCCTCTCTCCGGTAGAGACTACATCAGCAAAATTGGAGGCATTGCAACCCACCAGGCGCTCTAAATAAGGTCCTGGCAGAGTGTTCATGAACATGTTAGCCATTTCCTTCTCCAACATAGGAGGTTGAACACGGGAAGATGTTTCTCTCCAGCGTTGAGCGTATTCTCTGAAGCACTCATTGCTTTTAAGAGACAGATTTTGAAGTTGAGTTCTGTCCGGAGCCATGTCTGCATTATACTGATACTGCTTCACGAAAGCCTTAGCCAAATCCCTCCAACAATGGATGTGGGCTCTGCCCAGCCTCATATACCATTCTAGGGATGCCCCACCTAGGCTGTCCTGGAAAAAGTACATAAGCAACTCTTCGTCATCGGAGTATGCAACCATTTTACGGAAATAGGCTTGCACATGGGTCTTCTGGCAAGAGTTGCCATTGTATTTGTCAAATATTGACACCTTGAATTTCCATGGCACTCTCACACCTGGGACCAGCCCCAAGTCAGCAACATCTACTCCCAGAGGATTTTGTCCTTCCACTTCCTTCAACCTCTCTTCCAATCTCCTAAACATGGGGTCCACACCATGACCCATACCAAAGTCTTCCTGCAGCAGGGGGAACTGATCGTCCTGATCATCATGAACGGCTTGTTGACCGGAGGTGACATGTAGGATTGGGATAGGCCCCGGTCCATCGGGTCCATTAGCCTCTCCAGCTGGAGGATCAGTCACCGTCTCTGGTTGAGCAGGGGGATTCCTCTGTATCATCTGCCTGAGCTCTTGCTGTCCCAGAGCCACCCCTTGAACCACATCCACGAATTGATTCATGCGGATTTTCATCTCGGCGAACTCTGCCTGTAGGCTTTCCATTACTCTCTGTTGGTTTCTGCGGGTACCGTACCGGTGAATGCCTGGGTCAGCTATCCTGCTGATTGAACACCAAACAAACTGAGAACACTGTGGCGGTGCCTGTTATGCAAGACATGCTTGTTGGTGTAAGCCCTAGAGGCCAATACTTTTGGTACTTGTATCGAATTATTTATTAATAATAAAAGGCATTTTCTTTATTATGGTTGATTAATAAAGTCCCTGGAATAGATAGTCCGTTTAATGTATTAAGTGTGACTTAATCATCAGAACAAATTAAACATAAGGACACTGTTCTTAAAGTATCCGTAGTCGAGCTTTAATGTGAAGTGGGATAACATTAAAGCATTAAGACTATTATGTTTGTAGACTGATGATCACATCTCATGGATCATGGATAAAGAGTTATCAAGTCTTAAACATAGGTATGAATATTAGGAGTAATATTTATACCGGATTGACCCGCTATGAGAATACTATATAGAAAGTTATGCAAAGTGTCATAAGTTATTCTCATGGTGATAATAGTGTATACCACTCTTCGACCTGAAACCACTATGGATCCTAGATGTAGAGTCGAGTGCTTTATTACTGATCCAACATTGTCCGTAACTGGATAACCATAAAGACAGTTGATGGGTACTCCACGAAGCATGCTGAGGGACATGAGTGTCCTAGATGGAATTTGCCAATCCTGCGTAACAGGATAAATGTCTATGAGCCCAATATTGAACAGGACAAGGGTGACACGGTCTATACCTTGTGTTCAATATAGACATAAGGGCAAAGGGGTAATTATACACATAATTATTATCACAGGAGGTTTTGTCAGATCACATGACATTTTCGTGACTTGGGTAGCAGTGATGTGTTGCTAGATACCGCTCACTGTTTATTATGTTAAATGTGTGATTTAATATAATTGCCAACGTCGCGAAAACCTATAGGGTCACACACAAAGGACGGATTGATGAGAAATAGAGTAACTAAGGAACACCGTAAGGTACGGTGCACTTAAGTGGAAACGAAATATGGTAAGGTACCAAATACTTAAGTGATTTTGGCAGATTATGAGATATGGGCAAAATACACTTAAGTGGGCTTTTTAGCTTGAAGCCCACACAAGTGGTTCTATAAATAGAACCCCTTGGGTAGAAGCATTGTAAGACTCCACTCAGACTGAAATTCAAGTAAAGACTTGGAATTTTGTTTCCCTCTTTCTCTCACTCAAAGCCTTCATTCATAACAGCTAGCACTGCGATTGAAGGAATCCGTTCGTGTGGACTGAGTAGAGACGTTGTCATCGTTCAACGTTCGTGATCGCCCCGTGGATCTGTATCAAAGGTTTTGATCATTATCAGAGATCTGCACCAAAGGTTTGAATCGCCACAAGAGGTAACGATTTTATCATTGATCATGCCCATTCGTAAGGATCACTAAATGGAAAATTTTTTAAATTCCGCTGCGTCTTGGATGGAAATTCTCCTTCAGTGGTATTAGAGCCACTTACGAAACCATGAATCTGATATTTGTTTTTGTTCTGTAATAATATGATTAAAGACAGAATGAATCAAAGGTTAAATTGAGATCGATCAAGTTACATATATGTGATATATGTAACCCTGATGCAAAATACATTATATATGATATAGTGTTCTCGTTTCGTTCATTCAAACCCTCAATGATTGTTTTCCTTTGAGCGATCAATGGTCGTTTGCTTCTTGATCCGACATTAGTATGGTCAAGCAATGACGTGTTGATCAATCATACTGAATTAACAATCGAAATGTGTTTGACGGTCTGAAATTGGTGCATCAGGGTTAGTGACGACACAAGGGTTGTGTTGTCAGAGAGTTATGCGATTGGGGTTTGACTGCACAAGAGTTGTGCGTTCTAAACACTTTTCCGAACAGTGTTAACCGGTTAACGCGTATGGTTAACCGGTTAATGCAATACGAAATATTTTTTTTTAATTTTCAAACAGTGTTAACCGGTTAACGTATTTGGTTAACCGGTTAACGCAAGGCGGAAAACAGTTTTCCAAGAAATTTTTCAACAGTGTTAACCAGTTAACGCATATGGTTAACCGGTTAACGCAAGGAAAAATTCACCCGTCCGGCTAGAAAAAGTGCTTTGAAGTATCAAGTGTTGATACGAAAAACGACGTCAACTTTAAATGAATTGTTCATTAAAATTTTCGAGCAGGGGCGCTGCCCCCTTGACCCCTGTCCGCTGACCGGGCAGCGGAACACCCGTTCCCGCTGTCCGGGCAGCGGACCCCCGGCTAACTCTGCGTAGTGTGATCGGTCGTCGAAATTTAATTTAATTTTAATTAATTAAAGGAATTAATAATAATAATAAAGTGTTTATTATTGTCTTGTGGTGATCGGTTATGGCCTTAGTTATCCTTTGTTTTGTTTTGGGTTTTTTTTAAAATACGACCTGCGTGTCGTGCCTCTCTCTTAATCTCCCAAATGTAACTTTTTTTCTCATCTCACTCCCTCGTATGAAAAACGAGTTTCTTTCATGTAATGTAATGATATGAAGAAAGCAAAGAAGTCAGTGCCAAAGGAGGACAACCTTGAAGATCTTGCTTGGAGAAGCTTAGATCGTTGTAGGTTAGCTTAGGTTCTCTCATTGGCTTGGGAGAACAATTGCGCTAGGGGCCATAACTGTTTCATTATGTATGTATGTATGTATGTTGATGCATGTGAATGTATGTTGATGCATGTGAGAGACGGTTTATATGATAAACAAGCCGGTGAGATCAGAAAAATTACAATTCCCTCAAATTAAATATTAAGTTTATGCTTTCCAAGTTTTAACACTCATCAGGACTAGTAATGGATAATGTAGGTTTCGCCTACGCGAGGTGCATGATCTATATATTAGTAAGGTGCGATGGGATAATTGTAATATCCAACTGTTAAAACAATGGGTCAAACTTAACTAAACAAATTATGAGAATATTATATATGTTTGCTTTCCAAGTTTTAGCACTCGTCAAGACTGGTATCGAATAATGTAGGTTTCGCCTACGCGAGGTGCATGTTTTGTATTAGTTAAGGTGCGATGGGATAATTGTAATATCCAACTGCTAAAACGATGAGTCAAACTTGATTATAATTTTCTTATATATGTTTAGAAGCAAGAGTTGGGAATGATCCATATGATGGATTGGAATAAGGAGTTATTCACCCAATTGAAATTTTCGAGAGTTGTATGAGATACAATTGGAAGGAGTTCCTACCTAAATAACCTAGTTTTGTGTAATCCGCCTACGCGGACTTAGAACGAAGTGAAATATGGATCTCGACCCACTAGAAAATCTTCCAACGGGATTTTCCGAATCAGATGATGAGGGTCATTTGTTTTGAGTAAAATAGTGGGAGCATGTTTAATTAAAGGCCTAATTAAATATGTCAATGATACTTATATTTTTCATTAATCCTTGTGTAGATTACCATGATAGCAAACACCTCTAACAACATCTTGCGATCAATCCTTGATAAGGAAAAATTGTCTGGGACAAATTTTCTGGATTGGCACCGAAACCTGAGGATTGTCCTCAAACATGATAAAAACCTGTATGTCTTGGAGACACCTGTTCCTGAAGAGGAACCTCCTAGTTCTGCACCTAAGGCAGAAAGAGATGCTTATAAGAAGCATGTCGATGATGCCAATGAGACTGCTTGTCTCATGCTAGCTACCATGAACTCAGAATTGCAAAAGCAACATGAGAACATGTCAACGTTCGATATGATCGAACACCTGAAGATGCTCTATCAAGAGCAAGCTAGGCATGAGAGGTTTGAAGTTTCAAAAGCCCTTTTTCAAGGCAAGTTAGCTGAGGGAGCCCCTGTAGGTCCCCATATACTCAAGATGATTGGGTATGTGGAAAACCTTGAGAGATTTGGTTTTCCCCTCGAAAAGGAACTTGCAACTGATTTGATCTTGCAACCGTTGCCAGATAGTTTTAATCAATTTGTCCTAAATTTCAATATGATTGATATGGACAAATCTCTTCCTGAACTGCTCGCCATTTTAAGAACTGCCGAGCAGAATCTGAAGTCAAAAGGGAAGTCCATTCTGATGATCGGAAATGGAAAGAGACAGAACAATAGGCCCACTAAGCAGAGTGATAAGGGGAAGGGCAAGGAAGTTGCCAATCCCAGACCCACTGCTGCTTTGAAGCCTAGTGGAGGCATAGCAAAAGAAGGCACCTGCTTCCATTGCGGTAAGACCGGACACTGGAAGAGGAACTGCCCAAAGTACCTAGAAGATAAGAAGAATAAAGTAGAGACTTCAAATTCAGGTATTTTTGTTATTAATTTATCTACTTCTGCATCATGGGTATTAGATACTGGATGCATTTCTCACATTTGTACAAATGTGCAGGAACTAAAAAGGAGTAGAGATTTGGCAAAAGGTGAAGTCGACCTACGAGTTGGCTATGGAGCAAAGGTTGCTGCTTTAGCCGTAGGAACTTTTGTATTGACTTTACCTAGTGGTTTAATAATTTAGTTAGAGAACTGTTATTATGTACCTGCAATTAGCAGGAATATTATTTCCATTGCTTGTTTGGACACGTTTGGTTTTTCATTTATAATAAAGAACAATTGTTGCTCAATTTATTTGAATGATATATTCTATGCTACTGCACAAATGAACAATGGACTATATGTCCTTGATCTTGAAATGCCTATTAATAACATTAATACAAAAGGGTGAAACCTAACGAGTTAAAACCAACTAGGTAAGAATATTAAAACTCTTCGATCAGATCGACGTGATGAGTATTTACTCCTGGAGTTTGATGACCATCTGAAAGAGTGTGGGATCCTATCCCAACTTACTCCTCCTGGAACATCCCAATGGAAGGGTGTATCTAAGAGAAGAAATCGAACCCTGTTGGACATGGTCCGATCCATGATGAGTCACACCAATCTTCCGAACTCCTTTTGAGGACATACACCATTGACATCAGCTTACACACTTAACCGTGTTCCATCCAAAAGGTTGAAAAGACACCATATGAGATATGGAGTGGTAAGAGACCACATATGTCTTACATGAAGATTTGGGGTTGCGAAGTTTATGTGAAACGACAAATTTCAACTAAGCTTGAGCCCAAATCTGATAAATGCTTATTTGTGGGGTATCCTAAAGAAACAAGAGGGTATCACTTCTACAATCCTTCTGAGGGCAAAGTGTTTGTCGCTCGAACTTGAGTTTTCCTAGAAAGGGATTTTATTTCCAAAGGAATCAGTGTGAGGAAAGTAGAACTTGAAGAAATTCAAGAATCACAAAGTATCGATACACCTATGGAGGAATTAGAGCAGGAAACACAAGTAGTTGTGTAAGAGCAACCTGCTCAAGTAGAACAAGACCAGCGTAGGTCAGGCAGGATACGTCACCTACCTGAGATATATGGATATCTGATCTAGGTGATGTATTACTCATGGATCAAGATGAGCCTGGGACCTACTCATGGAATCTTCCTTTTGATGAAACAGTGAAACTGCATGGATTTATTAAGAACGAAGATGAGCCTTGTGTCTACAAGAAGGTTAGTGGGAGCATGATCGTATTCCTGGTATTATATGTAGATGACATATTAATCATTGGAATCGATATCCCTACCCTGCGACAAGTAAAGTCTTGGTTGGGGAAATGCTGTTCTATGAAGGACCTAGGTGAAGAAGCCTATATATTAGGAATGAGAATCTATAGAGATAGATCACAAATCTGCTTGGCCTAAGTCAGAGTACATACATAGACAAAGTGCTGAGACTCTTTAATATGAATGGTTCCAATGGTTATGTGTTTTGCTTAAATGGTGGCACTGTGAGCTTGAAAAGTTCAATGCAAGATGCAGTTGCTGATTCTACAACCGAGGCCGAGTATATTGCTGCCTCAAGTGCAGCAAAGGAAGCTGTTTGGATCAGGAAGTTCATTAGTGAACTTGGCATAGTCCCTAGCGTTATAGATCCCATTGGTCTCTATTATGATAACAATGGTGTTATCGCACAAGCTAAGGAGCCTAGATCTCACCAACGATCCAAACACATACTTAAACGTTGTGTGAAAATATGAAAAGTATCTACTCCCAGAGGATTTTGTCCTTCCACTTCCTTCAACCTCTCTTCCAATCTCCTAAACATGGGGTCCACACCATGACCCATACCAAAGTCTTCCTGCAGCAGGGGGAACTGATCGTCCTGATCATCATGAACGGCTTGTTGACCGGAGGTGACATGTAGGATTGGGATAGGCCCCGGTCCATCGGGTCCATTAGCCTCTCCAGCTGGAGGATCAGTCACCGTCTCTGGTTGAGCAGGGGGATTCCTCTGTATCATCTGCCTGAGCTCTTGCTGTCCCAGAGCCACCCCTTGAACCACATCCATGAATTGATTCATGCGGATTTTCATCTCGGCGAACTCTTCCTGTAGGCTTTCCATTACTCTCTGTTGGTTTCTACGGGTACCGTACCAGTGAATGCCTGGGTCAGCTATCCTGCTGATTGAACACCAAACAAACTGAGAACACTGTGGCGGTGCCTGTTATGCAAGACATGCTTGTTGGTGTAAGCCCTAGAGGCCAATACTTTTGGTACTTGTATCGAATTATTTATTAATAATAAAAGGCATTTTCTTTATTATGGTTGATTAATAAAGTCCCTGGAATAGATAGTCCGTTTAATGTATTAAATGTGACTTAATCATGAGAACACATTAAACATAAGGACACTGTTCTTAAAGCATCCGTAGTCGAGCTTTAATGTGAAGTGGGATAACATTAAAGCATTAAGACTATTATGTTTGTAGACTGATGATCACATCTCATGGATCATGGATAAAGAGTTATCAAGTCTTAAACATAGGTATGAATATTAGGAGTAATATTTATACCGGATTGACCCGCTATGAGAATACTATATAGAAAGTTATGCAAAGTGTCATAAGTTATTCTCATGGTGATAATAATGTATACCACTTGATCGGGAAAATAGCAAGTGTACTATTTTACCGATGTAGTAATAAAAGGAATTATCCTGAGTATCGATCTCGAGGACTGCGTAGGAACTATCAGTGTTGATAATGATTCAATTAAACAAAATAACCTTTGGTTGGTAAGTGAAGAGTGAATTTGCTTTGTAAAATATAAAGGCAAAATAGAGATTTTTGAATGCAGAAAAGTTAAACATGCTAGATCAAGGGTGTATGAATTGCTCTGAAATAAACTTAATCCTTATTTTATGATATCTATGTTCGAATGATTCAATATGGTTCTCAAGAGTAGTTTCCCCTAATTCCTTAGCCAGAAACCATTAACATTCAATTTTAAATCCCAATTCCTTAGCCATTCAAAAGAATATTAATCCCATGTATGAATATCAAGAATTTCCCATCATCACTATTAGATCCTCATTCCTAAGAGAAATTAGCGATGTTGTTATACACATAGTGATAAAGGGATTTGTCAGACCTCCTTTACCTCCAAATCAATACCTAATTTTCCAATACGGCAAGCATTACACTCGTGATATAACAAATTGATTTCATAAAAACATAGACATTCATAACATTGTAGGAAAAAGGTTCATTACAAAAGCAATTCAGGGACACCCCCCTAGCATTGGGGGGTTTAGCTCATTATAATATTCAAAGAAGGTACAAATATAAGATTAGACATTACAAGAGATTAGATAGCTTCGATCTTCAATTGCTTCCGCGCTTGATGATCTCCGGTCTCCAAAAATCTTGATTCTCTCGTTCTCTTCTTTGTTCCGTCCCCCTCTCTCTGTCTTTCCATTAGGTCTAAATAGTGTAGTACACATTACAGCCAAGCCAAAAAGTCAAAAATGCCCTCCGGGATCACTTACATGAGTGAAAACACAAAAATCAGAAACTTCAGCGCATCTGCCAACACGGGCCGTGCCAGGAAACACGGTCGGCCGTGTTGGCTCTTCAATTACTTTATTTTTTATTTTCCTTCAGACTTGCTGACACGGGCCGTGCCAAGCAACACGGCCGGCCGTGTCAGCCCCCTGGTTTTTGTATGGGAAGAAGGTCTTCTTGCAGCACGGGCCGTGTCAGGAGACACGGGCCGTGTTTGGCTCCAGAAATTTCCTTCTATTTTTTATTTCTTTTTCTTTCACTCTTCCATTGTTGCCTTGGCACTTCCGACTCTTCAACTACTTCTGAAACATGCACAATACCATGGAAACGACATCAAACGCATCTAAAAACTTAAATTAACACCAAAAGCAGAATAAGCATAAAACTACTCAACTATGAAATACTTAAAATTCAAACACTAAAACTCAACATAAAGGGTTACCACATTGATGAATTTTTGGCCGAGAACATGATGAAAATCAAGTAAAATGGTGACCGATCACAACCCCAAACTTATCTCATTGCTTGTCCTCAAGTGATGCAAGAGACAACAAACAGAGGTCACCCCAAAATTCCTTTTCACCACTATACAGCCGATGTTATTCGCACCGAGTTTCCTACCTTCATGGTCAAGACGTTGGCCACCCGATCCGAACTATCCGCTACACCTCACAGTCCAGCACCTCTTTACCTGCAAGCTTTTCATACATCTCACACAATCTCTCAGGGTTAGCACTAAAGACTCAGTATATGCAATATCGACTCTTAGTTTTTGAATAAATTCTACTTCTATTGCACAAACATAATTCACACACTTTTAGGAGGACTTAGGGTTGTAATGGGGCTTAGGACAGGTGGGATAAACAACAAACGGATACACAAGGGGTTTTTGGGCTCGGCACTCCTTTTATGTTTCTTGTACCTGTGCTTATTTTGATATACAGGGGTTCGACATCGACTATTTAACTTTACTCAACTGATTGAGTATTTCAAATGTAATCAAGTCGTTTAATTGGGACAAGTGCGTTTTGATTAGTTCTATTTTTCTTTTCTCTTTTTTTTTTCTTTTTCCGGAGCATTCAAAGAGCCTCCAATTTTTCTTTTCTCTTTTCTTGTAACGATTTTTCGCACACTTGCCCCTATTGTATTAGATTTACCACCCCAAACTTAGAATTCACACAGTTTCCAAATTCCACAACATTTATGCCGAGCAAGGGTAGAAGAGATTATTATATTTTTTTTCTTTTTCTGGCCATAGGGTAACATAAGCGGTTTACAAACAAAAAAATGGTTAAAGGCTCAAAGGGGATCACAACGGATAAAACGTACAAGGGTGGCTGGAAAGGCTCAAGGTTAAACAACAAAAATGTGCCTCAGTGTGTGTCATAATGCAGTGCTATGTCAGTAGAACGTACGCAAAACCAGAGCGATAGAGTCATACCTGGATTAACTCTCATGATGATCTCTTAGTATTTGGCTTTTTTGTAATCTCACCATGTGGGTAAACTTGCAGGTTCCAAAGCACTCTCTGTGTAATGTAGCTTCTTTTTGGTTCAGGTGTACCATACTTCTATCTCAATCCAGTTTTCATCCCACTGTGTCCAACAATAGTTTTTCTTCGACTGCATAAATTTCCAGGGTGCCTCGGGAGCGTGAGTTCGGGTCGTGTCTTTCATCCACTAACCATCCTTCCATTACGCCTCTGGTTTTTATCCATCAATCTGTAACCCAACATCCAAACAGTTAAACATAAAAGAAATCAAGGGAAAATTAACTTAAAAAATGAAAAACCAAAACGGAAAATAAACTAAAACAATGAAAGGAACCCCCCCACACTTGAACTAAACATTGACCCCAATGTTTAAACCCAAATGCAAGAGGGACTTACGGTGCCTACTGCGGAGGAGGGTGCTGTGGAAATTGCAACATCATATGTTGCATCATCCTTTGAATATCATCAATGGCAGCCCCTTGACGGAGCTGCTCTGTCACGATCCGATCAATCTCCGCTCCCTGGCGAGCCTGCTCGACACGGAACTGATCCATGTCCATGGGTGTCCATCCAGCAAAGGAGGCTCCCATACCTCTGTGGTGAGAGGTGTGAGGGTGAGGAACAACCCTCTCCCTTGCCGGTGCATCTTCCTCCCTTGTATCACCTGCAAGAAATTCATCTTCTCCCGCCTCTTCGGGGTCAACAGAGGTATACAACCAATTCTCATTGTTATCAACATTAGTTTTATCAGTGTTCGGTAAGCGGAACAGCCGGCGTGTTCGGCTTACCAACACATACCCATGACGGCTTTGTTCGAGCATGCCTTGCGTACACAGGGCATTGAGATCAAGCTTACCCAACGCCTGCATCGGAGTTTCTCCGTCCAACACCGGCCTACAACCACACCAGACAGCAATTTGTGTTATCATACCTCCCACAGAAATGGCTCCTGAGCTGGCACGCCCCATGTACCTAAATGGTCCGCGGCGAAGGCCGCCACATTCACTGGTTCCTCATTAACCATGGCATGCATCAAATATAACTCCCGCTTTGCCGCTACACCTGTACTATCTCCTCGTCCAAACAAGGTGAATGCTAACCCTTTTTGAGCATATCGGAAGCACGGGTTTTGAATCCATGATGCCTTTGCACTCCGGGGTTCGTACTGTGGTAAACCTGTAATAGAGGACCAAAAGGAACCTGCAGAAAAGTCATTTGGCACTGCCCCGGATCCTACCAATGGTAACCGGAGGCATTGCCCAAGCTGAATAACCGACATCGAGTAATCTTCGTTATAAAGTCGGAAACTCATAGTACCAAAATATTCATAGACATGACCAGTCCAATTTTTTTCCAATTTAAATTTAACAGTGCTTAGGAACTCTAGAGTGATGCGTTCATAGGTAGGCACATCAGCATGCATAAATTCAAAAATACCTAAATTGTGGAACATTTGGGATACATCATCTAGAATTCCTAACGCACTCATAGTATCATCACAAACATACCTTGTAGGTACAAGCTTCCTTTTAAGGTGTGTCTTGTACCTTTCAACATGATCATCATCCTCAAAAATGATTCCGTGTGCATTTGGCATCCTCCGGGACCTTTGTCTCGGTCTTGAGGTCTCTACCACGGCCTTTCCCCGGCAACGGCGCCAAAAACTTGATCGGGAAAATAGCAAGTGTACTATTTTACCGATGTAGTAATAAAAGGAATTATCCTGAGTATCGATCTCGAGGATTGCGTAGGAACTATCAGTGTTGATAATGATTCAATTAAACAAAATAACCTTTGGTTGGTAAGTGAAGAGTGAATTTGCTTTGTAAAATATAAAGGCAAAATAGAGATTTTTGAATACAGAAAAGTTAAACATGCTAGATCAAGGGTGTATGAATTGCTCTGAAATAAACTTAATCCTTATTTTATGATATCTATGTTCGAATGATTCAATATGGTTCTCAAGAGTAGTTTCCCCTAATTCCTTAGCCAGAAACCATTAACATTCAATTTTAAATCCCAATTCCTTAGCCATTCAAAAGAATATTAATCCCATGTATGAATATCAAGAATTTCCCATCATCACTATTAGATCCTCATTCCTAAGAGAAATTAGCGATGTTGTTATACACATAGTGATAAAGGGATTTGTCAGACCTCCTTTACCTCCAAATCAATACCTAATTTTCCAATACGGCAAGCATTACACTCGTGATATAACAAATTGATTTCATAAAAACATAGACATTCATAACATTGTAGGAAAAAGGTTCATTACAAAAGCAATTCAGGGACACCCCCCTAGCATTGGGGGGTTTAGCTCATTATAATATTCAAAGAAGGTACAAATATAAGATTAGACATTACAAGAGATTAGATAGCTTCGATCTTCAATTGCTTCCGCGCTTGATGATCTCCGGTCTCCAAAAAACTTGATTCTCTCGTTCTCTTCTTTGTTCCGTCCCCCTCTCTCTGTCTTTCCATTAGGTCTAAATAGTGTAGTACACATTACAGCCAAGCCAAAAAGTCAAAAATGCCCTCCGGGATCACTTACATGAGTGAAAACACAAAAATCAGAAACTTCAGCGCATCTGCCAACACGGGCCGTGCCAGGCAACACGGCCGGCCGTGTTGGCTCTTCAATTACTTTATTTTTGATTTTCCTTCAGACTTGCTGACACGGGCCATGCCAAGCAACACGGCCGGCCGTGTCAGCCCCCTGGTTTTTGTATGGGAAGAAGGTCTTCTTGCAGCACGGGCCGTGTCAGGAGACACGGGCCGTGTTTGGCTCCAGAAATTTCCTTCTATTTTTTATTTCTTTTTCTTTCACTTTCCATTGTTGCCTTGGCACTTCCGACTCTTCAACTACTTCTGAAACATGCACAATACCATGGAAACGACATCAAACGCATCTAAAAACTTAAATTAACACCAAAAGCAGAATAAGCATAAAACTACTCAACTATGAAATACTTAAAATTCAAACACTAAAACTCAACATAAAGGGTTACCACATTGATGAATTTTTGGCCGAGAACATGATGAAAATCAAGTAAAATGGTGACCGATCACCACTCTTCGACCTGAAACCACTATGGATCCTAGATGTAGAGTCGAGTGCTTTATTGCTGATCCAACATTGTCCGTAACTGGATAACCATAAAGACAGTTGATGGGTACTCCACGAAGCATGCTGAGGGACATGAGTGTCCTAGATGGAATTTGCCAATCCTGCGTAACAGGATAAATGTCTATGAGCCCAATATTGAACAGGATAAGGGTGACATGGTCTATACCTTGTGTTCAATATAGACATAAGGGCAAAGGGGTAATTATACACATAATTATTATCACAGGAGGTTTTGTCAGATCACATGACATTTTCGTGACTTGGGTAGCAGTGATGTGTTGCTAGATACCGCTCACTGTTTATTATTTTAAATGCGTGATTTAATATAATTGCCAACGTCGCGAAAACCTATAGGGTCACACACAAAGGACGGATTGATGAGAAATAGAGTAACTAAGGAACACCGTAAGGTACGGTGCACTTAAGTGGAAACGAAATATGGTAAGGTACCAAATACTTAAGTGATTTTGGCATATTATGAGATATGGGCAAAATACACTTAAGTGGGCTTTTTAGCTTGAAGCCCACACAAGTGGTTCTATAAATAGAACCCCTTGGGTAGAAGCATTGTAAGACTCCACTCAGATTGAAATTTAAGTAAAGACTTGGAATTTTGTTTCCCTCTTTCTCTCACTCAAAGCCTTCATTCATAACATCTAGCACTACGATTGAAGGAATCTGTTCGTGTGGACTGAGTAGAGACGTTGTCATCGTTCAACGTTCGTGATCGCCCCGTGGATCTGTATCAAAGGTTTTGATCATTATCAGAGATCTGCACCAAAGGTTTGAATCGCCACAAGAGGTAACGATTCTATCACTGATCATGCCCATTCGTAAGGATCACTAAATGGAGAAATTTTTAAATTCCGCTGCCCCTTGGATGGAAATTCTCCAACAATGCTAATGAATATGTAAATGCAATGACATTTTTATCAATTCCAAAGGTATTCTACCCCCTTGATTCTAGTCTCTCAATAGATAAACGATGTAAAAAAAAAGACTAAGCCGTTGATGAGAACCAAGAAAATTCCGACTAGAATCAAGTAGAAGATATAAACCCCACAAAAATGGATAAACATGTGTGAATGATTATGAATGCAAAATGATGTGATGCAAAATGATGTGAATGCAGTGCAGTGGCATGGGAATCAGGATCGCTATATTTGCTTGAACATCTGTCAGGTTGCACTGTCTGGAGAGAAATTAAGAGCACACCAAACAAAGGTCATGGGATGGATCATGTTATCCTTAATGTCAACCACCCATTTTGGTGGATTATGGTTTACACCTTATCAACACCCAAGTTTCATTAATATTAAGGATACCTGATCGGATCAACCATGAATCAAGGGTTTGTTGCAAGTCACGAGCATGGAGTTTAGGTTAAGAACCACCCAAAAGGAGTGTACTAAGGTTTAAACCTGCCAAACATATTCTACAAAAGGTTCCCATAGTCATAATCCCATCTTTCGGATATTATCGGAGGAACGACTACTCGTATTCCAAAAATATTCTCAAGCGAGACTCTTATGAGTGTAGTATCGCGTAACAATCGTATCAAATCTTACACTTGAACGACTTTCGCACTACGTCCTACGAATAGGTCAAGATGGGTTTGGTAAACTAAGGTCCTCGGCTTCTAAGGTCTATATTGGAAAAAGTAATGTCTAACCACAACTTACTTGTGTGACATTATTGATCTCAATGTGACCTCCACCAAGTGAATGGGCTTGCAATTCAACTTGCTAAGGAATAACTCCACACAAGTCGACAAGACTATGCCATTCTCATATCCTAAGTGCTCTCGAGTTCGGGTATAGAACTCATCTCACAAAGATCACCAACCAGCCATAGCCAGCCAACAGATACAGCAATGTTATGTACACAATGCAATAAGGTAAAACAGGTAAATAAATAACTGTACAAAAGCATGAACACCCAATAAAGAAACAAACTACAAAAGCTAGGAGGGACTCGCTTAGGGAAACCCGTCCCCAGCAGAGTCGCCAGCTGTCGCAACCTGAAAAATACGGTGTGCGAAAAAACAACCGGCAAAAGAAAATGACAGAAGAGTCGCCACCGTGTGTTATTTATTCCAAAGGAGGGAAAGGAAACGCTCAAAGTAAACCTGAAAAGAGGAAAGGAAAAGACAAGGTCTCGCAACCAAATCTTGGGTTCTGGAGTCGGTTATGTGAAGGGAAGGTATTAGCACCCCTACGCATCCGTAGTACTCTACGGGATCCATTTTTGTAGTTCTTGTAAGAACAAAAATTGTTCTACAACAGACTCCAGGATTTTGATGATAACAAAGGATGAAACCAAAAATGGCACTCTAACGAAAAGTTTCTAAGTGTGCAGGATTCTAAGACAAGAAGAAAGGAATCTGATTACGTCATCAGATAAAGAATCAAATCAGATAGAAGATCAGAAGCATCTGAAGTAGAAACGCGCTCTAGATGTTCTGACTCTGAGCAAAACAGCAGATCAGAAAATCAGAAGCATTTGAAGAAGAAGTGCGCTCTAGAAGATCTGACTCTGAACAACGAATATCAAAAACATCAGAAGCTCTGAAGCCACATAGCAAGATCTCAGATTAACAGAGTTACGTAGACTCTGATAATGGATTTCCTAATTCATAAAGAGTAACGTCAACTTCGATTTTAAATGGAAAGGAACTATTATTGGAAAGAAGTTATTCAGGGAGACAAAGTTGTTTTGGCAAGAAACAACAGAAGTTATGGCATTAATTTCTATTCAAGACAATATCAACCATCAAAATTTCAACGGTCCTTTCACCTCTATATAAAGGACAGCAAACAGCATTGAGAGACACACCTGAATACACTGAAATATTCTCTCTCTCTCTCTCAATATTTCACGAGCTTTTGCTCAGAACGTGGAACATTCTATTTGCTCTTACTATTGTAATACTTGCTTTATCCTAGATGCACTCTAGATTACATACTCTGTTTTTTTTCTAAATTGTTTTATATTTCCTCAAGTGACTCTGTGCAGTCAGTAGACTTGAGAGGACTAAGAGATCTTTCTCTTAGACGTTGGTTGTAATAATCTTTCAAGATTAGTGGATTAAGTCCTTGTTGAAGGCGAAATCACCTTGGCCGGGTGGACTGGAGTAGCTTTGTGTTATAAGCGAACCAGTATAAATTCCCTGTGTGGTCTTTCTCTGAAAAAGCGCTTATTTTCAAAAACAATTCAAACCCCCCTTTCTTGTTTTTCTCACCTTCAATTGGTATCAGAGCTTCGGCTCTGTTATTGATTTTCTAATCAAACACTTAACAGTGTAGAGAGATCCAGAACGAGAAAAACCATGGCCCACACAAATGAAAGAGACAGTTACAACGCTAAGCCTCCTGTCTTTGATGGAGAAAAATTCGACTACTGGAAAGACAGGATTGAGAGCTTCTTTCTAGGCTATGATGTTGATCTCTGGGACATTGTCACAGATGGATACAAACCGCCTGTCACAGAGGATGGAGTTGAAGTTCCCAGAAGTAAGATGTCAGATGATCAGAAGCGTATTTTCAAAAATCATCACAAGGCCAGAACCATACTTCTCAATGCTATATCTTACAACGAGTATGAAAAGATCACCAACAGAGAAACAGCCAAAGACATACTTGACTCTCTGAGGATGACTCATGAAGGAAACTCTCAGGTCAAAGAGACAAAGGCTCTGGCGCTTATCCAGAAATATGAAGCTTTCAAAATGGAGGATGACGAAGCCATAGAGGTAATGTTCTCTAGATTCCAAACTCTTATTGAAGGTCTCAAAGTTCTAGACAAAGGGTACACAACTGCAGACCACGTCAAAAAGGTAGTCAGAAGCTTGCCAAAGAAGTGGAGACCCATGGTCACTGCTCTGAAGCTGTCTAAGGATCTGAACAATATCAGTCTTGAAGAGCTTGTCAGTTCCCTCAGAAGCCATGAGATAGAACTAGAGGAAGATGAGCCTCAGAAGAAGAACAAGTCTGTAGCATTAAAATCCAGATCTGAAAGACGCAAATCTGATAGAACCAAAGCATTCCAGGCCGAAACAGAAGATGCTGATGACTCTGAACAGGAAGATTCTGATGATGAAGAAGAATTGTCCCTCCTAACCAGAAGAGTTAAACAACTCTGGAAAAAGAGGAACAATAACTTCAGGAGACCAAGACCCAGAGGGGATCGATCAGAATCAACATCTAAAGGTAAAACTAATAAAGATGTTACTTGTTATGAATGTAAAGAAACAGGTCACTACAGGAACGAATGCCCAAAGTTAAAGAAAGACAGCTCCAGAAAAGAGAGCTTCAAGAAAAACTCCCTTAGACCCAAGAAGGGATTAATGGCTACCTGGGATGATAGTGAATCTGACTCATCAGAATCTGACTCTAATGAACAGGCCAATGTAGCATTCATGGCTACCACATCTAATAACAGTTCAGATGAAGAATCTGAAGAGGTATTTTCTGAACTCTCTCGATCTGATCTTGAGTCATGCTTGTCTGAAACTCTTAGCTCATATCAGAAACTAAAACAAAAGTTTAAAGCAATAAAAGGCTGTCTTGAAGAAAAATTTGAAGAATGTGGCAAACTTGAGATGACAATTCTAGAACTAAAAGATGAAAACAGATCCTTAACATTACAAAGAGATGCCGCAAAGAAAAATTGTTTAAAACTGGAAGAAGCATTATCTCAAGCCCCACAAACTTCAAATACGATAATTTATAAATACGAAAAAGCCTTTCAAAAGTTTCTGAAAAATGGGATAGGAAGGAGTGTAATGGCATCCATGATGTATGGAGTCAGTCAGAACAATAGAAAAGGAATTGGGTATGATCCTAAGGAAGATAAAACTTCTACTAGTGACCAACTTAAATCTCCATTTTCATATCACTACACACACACACACAAGAACAAAAATTTGAAAATGCTAGAAAACCCAAAGTTATAAGAAACTCTGGGAAAACTAATCAGAAAGGACCCAAGAGACTCTGGGTACCAAAAGATAAGATTGTTTATGTTGCAGATATCCTATGCAGCAAAGTTCAAACACCAGTCATGGTACCTAGACTCTGGATGCTCGCGACACATGATGGGAAGAAAGTCTATGTTCCAAAGCCTGGAACTTAAAGACGCTGGATTCGTAGGTTTCGGAGGAGATCAGAAAGGAAGGATCAGAGGCTCCGGAACTATTGGTAATGGTACTCTTCCCTCTATATCTGATGTCCTTTACGTAGAAGGATTAATGCATAATTTGTTATCCATAAGTAAATTAAGTGATAACGGTTATGATGTGATCTTTAATCAAAAAACATGTGAAGCCATAAATCAAAACAATGGTTCTGTCCTATTCACAGGCAAGAGGAAAAACAATATTTATAAAATTAATCTTTCTGATTTAAAAGAACAAAATGTGAAATGTCTGATGTCTGTTCACGAAGAGCAATGGGTATAGCATAGACGCTTGGGCCACATTAGCATGAGAAAACTATTTCAGCTAAATAAACTCGAGTTAGTCAGAGGCCTACCTAAACTGAAGTTTTCTTCAGATGCTCTATGTGAAGCATGTCAGAAAGGAAAATTTTCAAAAACATCTTTCAAAAAGAAAACTATTGTTACTACCTCTAAGCCTCTGGAACTTCTTCACATTGATTTATTTGGTCCTGTGAAAAAAGCATCAGTCAATGGAAAGAAGTACGGACTAGTCATTGTTGATGATTTTAGTCGCTGGACATGGGTGAAATTCCTTAAACACAAGAGTGAGTCTCACTCTGTATTCACTAGTTTCTGCTCCAAAGTGCAAAAAGAATTTGACTCTAAAATTGTCAGAGTCAGAAGTGATCATGGTGGGGAATTCGAAAATAAATCCTTTGAGGAATTATTTGACTCTAATGGAATATCCCATGATTTCTCCTGCCCTAGAACTCCACAAAAAAATGGAGTTGTAGAGAGGAAGAATAGGACACTCCAAGAGATGGCCAGAACTATGATCAACGAAACTAATGTGGCAAAGCACTTTTGGGCCGAAGCTGTAAATACAGCGTGTTACATTCAGAATAGAATCTCCATAAGACCTATTCTAGAAAAGACTCCCTATGAACTGTGTAAAGGAAGAAAACCAAACATTTCATATTTTCATCCATTTGGATGTTCTTGCTCTATTTTAAACACTAAAGAACATCTGAACAAGTTTGATTCCAAAGCACAGAAAGGTATTATGTTAGGATACTCAGAACGCTCTAAAGGCTACAGAGTATACAACACAGAAACCAAAATTGTGGAAGAATCAATTCATGTCAGATTTGATGATAAGCTTGACCCTGAAAAGTCAAAGCTAGTTGAAAATTTTGCAGATTTAGAAATCACTCTTGCAGGATCTGACAAAGCTCCAGAAGCAACTGCCACTCAGAACTCTGAGGAAATTAATTCCCCATTAATCACAAAGAAAGCTAAAAGTCGCATCAACGTATCTGAAGAATTGATTCTGGGCAACAAAGACGAACCTGTCAGAACCAGATCTACCTTCAGGACCTCTGAAGAGACGCCTCTGGGACTAGTGTCTCTGATCGAGCCTACATCCTGTGATGAAGCACTTCAAGATAACGACTGGGTTTTAGCCATGCAAGAAGAGTTAGATCAATTCACAAAGAATGATGTCTGGGATCTTGTTCCCAAGCCTATAGGCACTCACGTTATTGGAACCAGATGGGTATTCAGAAACAAGCTGAATAAGAAAGGAGAAGTCGTCAGAAATAAAGCTCGACTGGTAGCTCAAGGTTACAGTCAACAAGAAGGTATTGACTACAATGAAACCTTTGCTCCCGCAAGGTTAGAATCTATTCGTCTTCTTGTATCTTTTGCCATTAACCATTCTATTAAATTATATCAAATGGATGTCAAGAGCGCATTCCTTAATGGTTATATATCAGAAGAAGTGTATGTCAACCAACCTCCAGGTTTTGAAAATCCAAATTTTTCAGAACATGTCTTTAAACTTAAAAAATCTTTATATGGACTTAAACAAGCTCCCAGAGCTTGGTATGAACGTTTAAGTAATTTTCTTCTGGAACACAATTTTATCAGAGGAAAAGTTGACTCCACACTCTTCTGTAAGAACCTTAACAATGATCTCATGATATGTCAGATATATGTTGATGATATTATTTTTGGTTCTGCTAACGCCTCTGTTTGTCAAGAATTCTCTGAGTTAATGCAGGCAGAATTTGAAAAGAGCTTAATGCAAGAACTAAAGTTCTTTCTAGGAATTCAAATTAACCAAACCTCAAAAGTCACGTACGTTCATCAAAGCAAATACATAAAAGATGTTCTGAAGAAATTTGACATGGCTTAATGCAACTCTGCAAAAACTCCCATGCATCCAACATGCATTCTTGAAAAGGAAGAAGTAAGTAAAAAGGTTTGTCAGAAGCTCTATCGTGGTATGATAGGCTCCCTTCTCTATCTGACTGCTACTCAACCTGATATTCTATTTAGTGTTTGTCTATGTGCCAGATTCCAATCAGATCCTAGAGAAACTCACTTAACAGCAGTTAAGAGAATTTTCAAATATCTGAAAGGAACTCCTAACCTGGGCCTGATGTATGAGAAAACATCAGAGTATAGACTTTCGGGTTACTGTGATGCAGATTATGCAGGAGATAGATTGGAACGAAAAAGCACATCTGGAAATTGTCAACTCCTAGGAAATAATCTGATATCCTGGGCCAGCAAAAGACAGTCAACTATCACTCTATCAACTGTAGAAGCAGAATACATCTCAGCATCACTGTGCACATCTCAGATGCTCTGGATGAAGAATCAGTTAGAAGATCTGCAAATCTTCGAGAGTAACATTCCTATCTTCTATGATAATACTGCCTCCATTTGTCTAAGTAAGAATCCCATTTTACACTCCAGAGCTAAGCACATTGAAATAAAACATCATTTTATCAGAGACTATGTTCAGAAAGGGATAGTAACATTGAAGTTCATTGATACAGATCATCAATGGGCAGATATATTTACTAAGCCTTTAGCTGAAGATAGATTTCTTTTCATCTTAGAAAATCTGAACATTCAAAATTGCCCTGAATAAATTGTGCCTCTGAAGATGTAAAATGAGACTCTGACATAAACAAATGAGCTTCTACCTCTGACTCTGACACTTCTACCAAGTTAAGAAGATATCTGAGTTAGAAATCTCCAGGAACCATTCGTTTGGTATTCCTGAAGATCAGATAAATCAAACACGTGGAGTGAATTGCGTCTAACCTTGGAACTTCTAGACAGCTGTCCAGAAGAAATTCAAAGGACAGATGTTTGAGATCTCCTCGAGCAGTGTGCATACTGTTGGGATTAGACATTCATTAATGAGCCATAATCATTTCTCCCTCTAAACGTGCTATCTTGGGTTTTGTGCTAACTCTGATTTATGTGTCGTTTTGCATGCGTTTATTTTAGGTATATAAACACTCCTCTCACACTTCACACACACTTCACTCTCACTCACTCACTTCTTCAAACCTAGCTCTCTCAGGCATTTCTGCAAGCAGTTCATCTTCATCTCGTTCTTCATCAACAATGGATTCTCAACAACAATCCGTGTTCAACTACTCTCAACAAATGGAGTCCAGCAACGCAACTCAAAGCACAAGCATTCCTACTCCAACAGTTACATGCGTAACTATAACACCAATTTACAAGGAGCCTCATATTCTTGACCGTGAGCCTCATATCAATCTTGCAACTCCTTTCGAGAAACTGGATGTTTTGTGTGAATCACTGGTGGATTTCAACAACATGAAGAGGAATGGAGTAGACCTAACTGAAGAACTCCGTCAACAAGGTTGGGAAAACTACTTTCAACGCCTCTATGGCCCTGTTTACCCAAACCTCATTAAGGAATTCTGGAGGTTTGCTGACGCTGACGACCACTTCATAGTCTCCTACGTATTGGGGTTAAAAATTATGATTACTGAAAAGTCTATAGCTGCCTTGCTAAACATGGAGAACGCTAGAGGAAGAAGGATTTACAACATCAATCCTAGGGCAAAATACATTGCTCATGAAATCAACCCTACTATCTTCAAACTCAACACAGAAGGCAACCCCTCAAAGAACAAGGAACTTCATCAGAACCTCCGGGTATGGCTCAAAATCATTCTGGGAACCATTCATCACCGCCCAGCATCAAACTCCTCAGATTACATCAATACATATCAGAAGTGTATTCTGTACTGTATTCACAAGGGTCTGAAGCTCTGCCTCCCAGCACTCCTCTTCAAATATCTCAGAGACTCCGTACGGGAGACCAGGAACAACATGAAACCCAGAACCTACATCCCTCTGGGAAGACTTCTATCAGGTGTCCTGATAGAAAATGGGCTCGTAGACCATCTGGAAAAACACAAACTCATGGAAGATATGGCAATAGAAACTAGAAGGCCTCTGAACTCCAGAAATCTGAAGAGCATGGGGATTCTGAAGAAGATTCAAGTTAAACCTACTTTGGACACCTCTTGGGAAGCCTTAAAAGATCAGAGGGATATGCCAAATGGTCTATGTAGGTTCTACAAGAATGAACCCAAAGAGGCAATTCTCCACTATCTCCAACGTCTGAAGGATGAAGGAGTGGACATCTCAGACTTCAGATTAAGCGATCTGCCTGATTCAGCTCCAGATTTCATAAGGTTCAAAAGGGGTCCATCTGAGAAGGCTTCAAGAGCGAAGAAAGCAAAGCTAGGAGAATCTTCTGAATCAAGACCTCCAGCGCCTCTGCAAGAGTCTTTTGGTAAGTCTGCCTCTAATGTTCCCTCTGTACAGCCATTGGCTTCTTCTACTCCTCTACCAACACCCATCTACACCATATCTGAAATCCCTCCTTCCATAACCAGAACACAACAACCTCTACCAAAATTCAATCTTGCAAATACCTCCTTACCACTATCCGAAGCTGAAGAATTAAATCAAACCTCTTCCTCATCCTCAGCCCCAGAATCACCTCCCTACTTTATCCTTTCCTCTGACACAGAACCCTCTGACCCCGCTTCTCCCACTCTAGCACAACTTCAATCTCTAAACCGTAATTCACAACAACCACAACAACCTCCACATGAACCTGAAGTAACTTCACCTCCCACAGAACAACCAACCATCACTCCATTTGAAGTTCAACACTCTGACCTCCATACCTCTGACATCACCCCTCCAAACACTTCCGCTGAACCTCAAACACTCAACCTAAGCCCTCCAACCTCTCCACCTCAAACATCTGAACCAGAACATTCCCTGCCTACCCTAGAGGAAGCCATTATGCTGTTCGCAGGGGCTTCAGTGGAAAAGGTCAAGTCTCTGACCATAAACTCTAGTATCAGTGATGATCCATCCTCTGTAAGGACACACTTGAACAGAGTCATTGGCTGGATGACTTCTGAGGCCTTCAAGCTGAAGCACATCTTTGAGCAAGTCAGAAACGACTTCATCAGAGACGCTGAGGCAAGACTACAGGAGCGTCTGGCCAGAGAAGCTGAAGAAGAAGCCAGAAGGCAAGAAGAAGAAAGAGCCAGACAAGAAGAAATCCAAAGGGCAAGGGAAGCTGAAGCCAAAGCACTTGCTGATGCTGCTGCTGCTGCTGAAGCTGAAGCACAACCTGCTGCTGAAGCTAAAGCTAAAGCCGCTGCTGAAGCACAAAATGCTCTGACTCAGGGGGAGTCCTCTACTTTTGTCCCTCTGGTTCTCAAGACGCTTAAAGAACTCCAGAAAAAGCAGAAGGAAGTCCGAGCCAGACTGGATCAACAGGACTCTGTCAACACCAACATCCAGAACCTGCTGACTCAACTGCTTCAGAGAATGCCTCCTCCTCCCAACCCTTAGGCACTTAGGATTTTTGCTTGTTGCTTTGCTTATCCTCGTTTTTGATGTTTCTTTTCTTGTCATTATCTCTGATGTTCTGTTTCTCTTATCTATATATATATCTATTTCTTTCTGCTCATTGTTTTGTTTACGTCTTTTTGATTCTAACAAAAAGGGGGAGAAATCAAATAGCTCTGATGAAATATTGCCTAATACCTTAAGCACTCTGCAAATATACTATTCCTTAAAAATAAATTCATCTAACACTGGACTTAAAAAATTGCAGAAGGTATCGAGAAACTTCATTTCTGGGAAGCTCTGGTAAGAACTTCTGAACACCCTAGCCTATCTCAGGGGGAGCTCACTTCTATCTGATCTGATAAACTCTAATTTTTTATGTTTCATCTGTCTTTTGAGTTTGTTTTGTCATCATCAAAAAGGGGGAGATTGTAAGAACAAAAATTGTTCTACAACAGACTCCAGGATTTTGATGATAACAAAGGATGAAACCAAAAATGGCACTCTAACGAAAAGTTTCTAAGTGTGCAGGATTCTAAGACAAGAAGAAAGGAATCAGATTACGTCATCAGATACAGAATCAAATCAGATACAAATTATCAGAAGATCAGAAGCATCTGAAGTAGAAACGCGCTCTAGAAGTTCTGACTCTGAGCAAAACAGCAGATCAGAAAATCAGAAGCATCTGAAGAAGAAGTGCGCTCTAGAAGATCTGACTCTGAACAACGAATATCAAAAACATCAGAAGCTCTGAAGCCACATAGCAAGATCTCAGATTAACAGAGTTACGTAGACTCTGATAATGGATTTCCCAATTCATAAAGAGTAACGTCAACTTCGATTTTAAATGGAAAGGAACTATTATTGGAAAGAAGTTATTCAGGGAGACAAAGTTGTTTTGGCAAGAAAAAACAGAAGTTATGGCATTAATTTCTATTCAAGACAATATCCGCCATCAAAATTTCAACGGTCCTTTCACCTCTATATAAAGGACAGCAAACAGCATTGAGAGACACACCTGAATACACTGAAATATTCTCTCTCTCTCTCTCAATCTTTCACGAGCTTTTACTCAGAATGTGAAACATTCTATTTGCTCTTACTATTGTAATACTTGCTTTATCCTAGAAGCACTCTAGATTACATACTCTGTTTTTATTCTAAATTGTTTTATATTTCCTCAAGTGACTCTGTGCAGTCAGTAGACTTGAGAGGACTAAGAGATTTTTCTCTTAGACGTTGGTTGTAATAATCTTTCAAGATTAGTGGATTAAGTCCTTGTTGAAGGCGAAATCACCTTGGCCGGGTGGACTGGAGTAGCTTTGTGTTATAAGCGAACCAGTATAAATTCCTTGTGTGGTCTTTCTCTGAAAAAGCGCTTATTTTCAAAAACAATTCAAACCCCCCTTTCTTGTTTTTCTCACCTTCAGTTCTTGTCTAAAGGGTGTGAGTTTATCTTGTGTTGTTTACTAAAAAAAGGGGTTAAATGAAAATGACTCGCGCGGATGTCACATCCATTGCATACGTATCTCATCTGAATATGGGTTGGGGGGATGTGTGCTCGCTAAGACATCGCATCTTATGCCTACATATCTCATATGGAATGAGAATCAGAGCAAGCCGTAGTTCGGCTATCTACGGGGTTAAGGATTATGTTTTGGGGGCGGACGACGTTACTACGCAATCTACCGGATGCTTGACCTTTGGAGACTTACTCACCTGTAGTAGAAGGGGTAAACGTGTGTTTAGGAGAAGAAAAATCAATGAAGGGTTAGGGTTTGGGATGCTCATGCAAAAAGGAAATCCTTGACGAAGGAACCGCGCTACCTGCGGGGATACGAACACATACAAAACAAACATGTATAAAGTAAATGTGCCAACAAGGCAATCAGAATAAATCTCCCAAATGGTATCCCACAAGCAAAGTGGACTATCCAGCGAGCTATCCCTGCAAAAGTCATGTGAGCCTTCACAAAAACTCAACAAAAGAGTTAGTGAAACAAGATAAAGATTAGGAGAAAACATGCTATGACAAACGTAAGTCAGATTAGAGCAAAACAGTATGGTTTTTCATGGATAACAGTATGGCTTCAGAAACCTGAAACCCTGTGGCATACACTTCAGAAATTAAACGATTAAGCATTCAAGGCATTATTTATACATTCATACATAATTATGAACCCGTGGGCAAAAACCTAATGAAATTCATCCATCATACCTCAAACATTCAAAGTATTCAACTTCAAAGCACAAAGGTAATGGGAATAAGGGCAAACCTGATTGGAGAGCTTGATTGAAATTGAGTTGCACCTGTGAGGTTTACAAAACAATCTTTAGGGTTTATGTGAGGTAGAGGTGATTCTGTGCAGTTGAGTTCCCTTCAGGGTTTGGAGGCTGCTCCGAGTTCTCTGTTACCTCTTCTCTCACTATCTTTTTCCTCCAGCCAGGGTAATAGGAATAGACCCCTGTTGGAAGCTCATGAACAAACCTTGGCTCCTTCAAGATTAACGTTTTGATTGACGAACAGACCCCTGTTGGAAGTAGCTCAAGTCTTTCCCTTGTGTTGACTAATCATCTAAATAGAGCCCACAAAGTGTCCTGGATGATGTTCAAGCTTCTTGGATCCGATTCTGATTGCCATGATGAAATTCAAATGCTAAATGACCTAAAAATGAATGCATGCGTAAAGCGTATGCTTCTAGGAAAAATGAAGGGTAAATTTTGGGGTATTACAGTGGGAAAGACTTTTTACCCGAGTCTCGATTAAAAACATAAGATAGGATGAGGTTGAGTAGTGTGGGTCCGTGATATGAACTTCTCATTGGGTCAGTGCGAGAACCTTACTTAGAGTAGATCCTTGGGAGGATGTTGTCTCCCGGCAAGTAAGTTGCCGTAAGCTTCGATATTTTCTTTAGGATCCATGACTCTAAGGACCATTTGTAGAAACTTAATCCTTTGTCCAACTAGGAAAGATGGTTGCGTAATGTGGGTCTGCGATATGAATTTCTCATTTGATCGATGCGAGAACCTCACTCATAGTAGATTCTTTGGATGGAGTTGATGCCCGACAAGTAAGTTGCCACATGCAGCAAACAGTCTAATGGATCCATGACTCTAGGAACTTTTTTGAAACCTTAAACCATACCTAGTGAGAACCTTGTTCTATACGAAGCAATCTGACTTATCTATGCCTTAAGCCTATTGAACTTATACAAAGAAAATGTGTCACATTCATCCACATACATTGCATCAACATCATAAAAAGGAAACTCTTAGTTGTCTCTTATTTGTTTCAGGAATTGAGAACTTGAAAATGACAACTCCAAGAAGAAACACTTTCTCACTTAAGTACAAGGAACCTAAGCTTGACAGTCTGAAAGCTTTGATCTCTAATTTGACTCTTAGTAAGCGTGATGACTTCGGAAAAGACTATGGGAAAATTTTGAGCCTTCTGACTAAGAATATTGACTATGGGATGATCAACTCTTTGGCACAATATTATGACCCGCCTCTACGCTGTTTCACATTTGCTGATTTCCATCTGGCTCCTACTTTGGAAGAAGTTGAGAGAATTGTGGGTCTAAAGTTGAAAGATTTCAATCCATTTCCAAAGCTTGAAGAGGAAGTGGGCCCAAAGAAGATAGCTTTAGCCCTAAGTATCAATGTCACGACTGTTCTAGCCAATTGGGTTGAGAAAAGGGGTTTCAAAGGTTTTACCATGAGGTTCTTGAAAGAATTAGATCTGAAGTTCAAGAAAAAAGGAAATTCGAACGTATTATATGTTGTGTTGGCTTTATTGATCCATGGGATTGTGCTCTTCACAAACATTGAAAAGTTTGTGGATCATGTAGTCGTAGAAGTCTCTCTCTGGCAATCCTATACCATTTCTCTTAGCTGACATTTACCATGCCCTTCATGCTCGACATGAAAAGAGGGGTGGAAGTTTTTTATGCTTGGTTCATGCAACATATGCTCGAAAAAGGCCCTTTTGTGGCAAAGGAGCTTAAATCTCCCCAAAGACTAGCTTCTCTCACTGCAAGTTCTATCAGATGGTATATCAGAGAATGCGAAACCCCATACATCATTGTCAGTTGTGGGAAATTTCCTAATGTGCCATTGTTAGGTACTAAGGGTTGCGTCATTATAACCCTATGTTATCTCGAATGCAACACGACTACTCCATGAGTGGTCCTCCTGAAGCAAAAGACTTACAACCATTTGTGCTCTTTGACATCCAAGCAAGTAATCCTGATGTAAAGAGTTTGGAAAAAGAAACACTCTTGTCAAAGAAACTTACACTCGATGGGTGAAAGAAAGATTTAAAGAAATCCATTTTCCATTTATCTTTAATGCTTCAGCGTTTCCTAAAATTCCTGAGCCAAAGCCCATACTCCCTGAGGACATGGAGAAACTCGCTGCTAAGGTTAAGGAGCTCGAGTTGGAGAATACTGAATTACATATTCAGATGAACCGAGCTATCTTGGAAAATCAAAATTTGAAGGATGAACGTAAGGGGAAAGCCCGGGAACTTGAAGATAGTAACAAGAGAGCCAGGCTATTGGAAGACCAGAAGGACGGTTTTGATCATATCCTTATAGGTTCCACATCAATGATCCAGACCAGAAAGGAAGAGCTTAAGAAAGCTGAACATAGAATTTGTGAGTTAGGAAGGATGTTGGATAGATCTCTTATGGAAAAGAAATAAATTAAGCTCTACTTTGAGGCAGAATTCGTGAATTGAAGGACACTCTGAAAAAATGCAAAGAAAAATTGTCCCGTGAGATACTCCAAAAGGAAGAAGCTGAAAGAAACTGTCACCACCTAAAGTACCAGTTGGAAGAAGCTAATATGAGGTTTGCAGTTTTGGAGAGCCAAGAAGGTGATGCAGCCTACTTGCTCCTAAAGAATTATTGTGTGTATTGGAAAAGGTTGTATAGAGAGGCTTGAGTAGCCTTAGATGAAGATCAGCAGGTCATCAAGAAACTCCAATAAATCTATGTTGAATGGAATGGCAAATTCCGCAACTTAGCTAGATTTGTTAACCTAAACATGTTGGAACTCCCAAAAAAACTCCAAGAGGTCGATTGTTGTATGTGTCCAGAAAACACACCTCCTAAAGTTTTCAATTTTGTCAAGTTTTGCAAGAAAATGGTGAAGGAGCTCACCACATATCTTGCTACGATCATAAGAGCTGAGATGAAACTTAAGTTTACTTGTACTTGAATCTGAATTGTTGGTGTTTGAATCTTTTGTATATGAATTTGAATCATTTGAACTTGAAGTGAAATCATTTTGTATTCAAATTTGATTTTAATTAATGGAAGTTGTCATTTTGGGCCTCAATTATTACATTTTACTCTTATTTAATATATTCTAACATTGCTAGAATAAATAATAAAAATAAGTAAGAGCTTTGCACAAAATGCACCCATAACATACATTCATGTCATTCTTCAAACAAAAAACTCATTGTTGCGTCTTCTTCAGTTCCACACTGAGTCCTCAACACCACTACAGCACCAGAGCCAACACTCATCAAAGAATGGCAGATCAAGAACAAGAATTGGAGAGAGTAAGCTCGGAACTTGAGGACCTACGAGGAAACATGGGTCAAGTCATGGAAATACTACAAAGTCCAAGTTGGACACCTAAACGACGCTCGTTTTAGAAATCACTGGTCCTACGATTGAACCCCAACCTGCGAGGATAGTGCCTACCACTTGTCCAGCCTACGGTTTACCTCCTGACTTCACACCTCCAGTTGAAGGCGCCTCTAGTTTTGTACAATCCACTCAGTAGACGGTTCCTCTACCAACTATCAATGAAACTCATCCCGTGGTCCACACATTTGCACCACCCCTTGTACATGCACACATGCAACCTTATTTTGAAGATCAACAACATGCTCCGAATTTTTATGACGAAGATGATGAAAGGCATGAAGACATAAGAGGAATGAAAGAGAGTTTCCAGATTCTTGAGAAAAGTTTAAGGGCTATGGAAGGTGACCAAGTCTTTGGTGTTGCTGCTAGGGAGATGTGCTTAGTGTGTGGTCTTGTGATTCCTGCAAAATTGAAGACCCCAAATTTCGGTAAGTACGAGGGTCACTCATGCCTTAAAAGTCACCTCATTATGTACTATCGAAAAATGGTTGCGCACGTAGAGGACGATAAACTTATGATACATTTCTTCCAAGATAGCTTGAGGTGTGCTCCCTCTAAGTGGTACTTAAGCCTTGATCAAAGTAGAATTAGTTGTTTCCAAGACTTATCTGATGCTTTCATCCAACATTATAAGTATAACATGGATATGGCCCTGGATAGGAGGCAATTGCTCAGCATGTCCTAAAAAGAGAACGAGTCTTTTAAGGAATATGCACAATGGTGGAGGGAAGTCGCCTCGCAAGTCGAACCACCCCTTGTTGAGAAGGAGTTAGCAGATTGGTTCATGGATATGGTAAAACCTATGTTCTATGAAAGGATGGTGAGTAGTGTATCGGCAAGCTTCTCTGACTTGGTTGTCATGGGCATCAAAGTAGAGCTTGGATTAAAGAATGGAAAAATGATAACCACCACTGAAACATTTGGCAACAATGTCAAAAAAAATTCTGAAGGTTTTCAAAGAAAGAAAGAGGGTGAAACAAACGTAGTGTCAACCGGTCAAAGAAGGAGTCACTCGTGGAAGTAGCAACATCAATTTGCTAAGCAACAACCAACTTATCAGTGCAGTATATTCAACAACCGTATATGGTAGCAGTCACACCGACTTTCAACCAATCACAAGCTCTTGTCTATCAACCTGTTCAACAAGCACCATTATACCATCCAGCACATACGGCACCCACTTATCAATAGCCAATGGCACATGCTCCATGTCCATAAAATCTTCCAAATCAAAATAGGGTACAAAGAGGTAGACCTCCTTTCTCTTTAATCCCTATGACGTACACTGAGTTATACCCATCGTTGCTTCAAAAAGGGTTGGTGACTCCCAGACCTTTGGGTTCTCCACCAAATCTTTTACCTCCATGGTACAACCAAGATGCCTATTGTCCTTTCCATGAAGGTTCCCATGTGCATGATTTAGAGGGATGTTATGCTTTGAATCATATTGTGCGAGAGCTGGTTGAGAAGAAGATCCTTTCATTCCGAGATGTTGGACCCAACGTAAAAAGTAACCCTCTGCCAGTGCATGGTGATATTAATGCCATTGAGGATGTTTTTGATGTTTGTATAATAAAAAATGTTGAAGATGTTAAAACTCCATTGCTAGCACTCCATGCAAAATTGGTGGGAGCTAGTTTGATTGATGCATATCACAAATGTGTCGTTTATCCAAGAGGGTGTAAAGTGGTACGAATTGATATTCAAACCTTGATGGATCAGGGTGTTTTACAAGTCTGTGGTCCTGCAAAAAATGAGGAAATTTTAGTGATCGAACCCTTTTTCAATCTACCAGAACCTGTTGAGATAACTTATCAAAGAAAAGATGTTGTTTATCCATCACTTGTGGTAGTTTGTATGCCTACCCCTTTTTCCTCCTGAAAGCACCAAGGTGGTGCCTTAGAAATATGACATAACTGTGGTAGATGGAGTGGTAGATGAAGAACCCAAAGATGTTGAAGGTGAGAAAAGCTTGGAGAATTTTTACACCAATATCACGAACATCGCAGGGACAAGCAGAATGACCCGCATCGGTCAGATTTATACTCCTGATTTCAATATAATCCCTCAAGAACCAACAAGGGAAGCTACAACTGCAGTTCCTTCCCTAGAATATGGAGGGGTACAGCCAGCGGTGCAATCAGATGAAGCGATTGAATTTCTAAAAATGATAAAGAAAAGCGACTACAAGATAGTCGATCAGTTACATCAAACACCGTCAAAAATATCTATCTTGTCCTTGCTTCTGAATTCCCAAGCTCATAGGGAGGCTCTACTAAAAGTGCTTGCTCAAGCTCATGTTACTCGGGATATAATAGTTAGCCAATTCGAATGGGTGGTTGCCAATATCACAGCTTACAACACTCTAAGTTTCAGCAATGAGGAGCTACCCAAGGAAGGGCAGAATCACAACCGCGCCTTACATGTATCCATAAAGTGCCAAGAAGATGCTATAGCCATGGTCTTAGTTGACACTGGTAAAAGCATTTGACGATTCCTGAAGGACAGTAGTTGGGGAGGTGGAGATACCAATCCAAATCGGACCGCATGTATTCCCCATCAATTTCCAAGTTATGGACATAAATCCCGCTTATAGCTACCTTTTGGGACGTCCATGGATACATGTTGCTAGGGCAGTGACTTCTACTTTGCATCAGAAAATGAAGTTTGTCCTCAATGACAAGCTCTTCATTTACTCGGGTGAAGAAGATTTTGTCATTAGTTAACTCTCATCTTTCCGTTATATCGAGGCTAATGAAGATGCCTTAGAGACTTATTTCCAAGCACTTGAAATATCCAATGCCACACTTGCGGAAGTAAAGGATCCTATTGAGAAAACTAGTTTATCATTCGCCTATTTGAAGAGTGCAAAGTCAGCTATTGAAAGTGGAGGCCCTACAGGTTAGGGGCAAGTCATCAATGTCAGCGAGAAAAATGATCGTTTCGGTTTGGGGTACAAGCGTTCTGCTAAGGAAGGAGCCCTGGTCCCTGCAAAGGACCGCATACGGAGCATACAAGAAGTTTTCCTAAGCATAGGATTTATCCATGGGGATCAAGTTGGTGCAGTTGAACATGACACTGAAGATGAAGAAACGTAAATTTTGATATTCCATTATGAAACAGCCTTAACAAATTGGGAGGCAGTTGAGATTCCAGAAGTTTTTCCTATTTCAAAGTAATTATGTTTCTTTTTGTTTTTCAAAATCCTTAAAATCATTATGACAAATAAAGAGCATTTTGTTCAAATTCTTATCGTTTATTTATTGGTTTTTCCTTCCTTAAAATGGAAATCCTTTAAAAAAACTACAAAAATATTTTTTCTTTTGCATTTTTATTTCCACTTTTCTAAAAAACCATCATTTAAAAAACATGCAGAATAATCAATAAACTAGTTGAATCCGATGATCCTACTACTTCCTATAATTTTGAATTCCCCATCGACCAAGCGGAAGAATATAGTGAGGAAGATTGTGATTTCCCCGAAGAAATGGCAAGGCTGATCGAGCACGAGTCAAAGGCCCTTCAGTCACATCAAGAACCGGCGGAGAGGATTAACCTTGGCACTGAGGAAGAAAAGAAAGAGGTCAAAGTTGGGACTACACTTGGGGAAAACATCAAAGAAAAATTGATCAACTTGCTACAAGAATATGTAGATGTATTTGCTTGGTTGTATCAGGATATGCCAGGTTTAGATATTGATATTGTTGTCCACAAGTTGCCACTACAGCCAGATTACCCGCTGGTGAAGCAGAAGCTCCAAAGAGCAAGACCCGACATGGCTCTAATGATTTGTGACGAGGTGAAACGCCAATTTGATGCCAGTTTTCTAGCAGTTGCGAAGTACCCTCAATGGGTAGCTAATATCGTACCAGTACCCAAAAAGGATGGCAAGGTCAGGATGTTAGTTGATTATAGGGATCTAAACAAAGCTAGTCCAAAGGACGATTTCCCCCCTGCCACATATTGACACTCTGGTAGGCAACACTGCTAAGCTCGCAGTCTTCTCCTTCATGGACGGATTCTCGGGTTATAATCAAATTAAGATGGCTCCAGAAGACACGGAAAAGACCATATTCATCACCCCTTAGGGAACATTTTGCTACAAGGTAATGCCATTTGGTCTCAAAAATGTCGGGGCAACTTACCAAAGAGCAACGGTCACTCTTTTCCATGATATGATGCACAAGGAAATTGAGGTTTATGTCAGTGATATGATTTCAAAATCCCAAAGTGAAGAGGATCATATAGATCACTTGCAAAAGCTATTTGAGTGTCTCCAAAAATTCCGACTACGGCTGAATCCTGCTAAATGCACCTTCAGTGTCCAATCTGGAAAGTTGCTTGGTTTCATTGTTTGTCAAAGAGGAATTGAGGTAGATCTAGACAAGGTTAGAGCAATACAAGAAATTCCTTCTCCCCATACAGAGAAAGAAGTCATGGGATTCCTAGGACATTTGAACTATATCTCTAGGTTTATATCTCATATGATTGCTACGTGTGAACCTATATTCAAGTTTCTTAGAAAAGATCAAGCAGTTGAATGGAACTCTGACTGCCAAAGGGATTTTGAGAAGATCAGACAATACCTGCAAGATCCCCCTATTATAATTCCACCTGTTCAGGGGAAGCCACTCTTTATGTATTTGACTGTGCTTAAAAAGTCAATCGGATGCGTGCTAGGACAACATGATGAAACCGACCGAAAAGAACATGCCATCTACTATCTGAGCAAGAAGTTTACCGATTGTGAAACCTGGTATTCACTCTTGGAGAAAACTTGTTGTGCTTTAGCATGGGCCACTCTCCGTCTAAGACAATACATGATTTATCACACTACTTTGTTGATCTCAAAAATGGATCCAATAAAGTATATCTTTGAAAAGCTTGCTTTAACTAGAAGACTCGCCCATTGGAAGATGTTGTTGTCTGAGTATAACATCCAGTATGTATCTCAGAAAGTCTTTAAAGGAAGTGTGTTGTCTTATTACCTGGCACACCAGCCTGTTGAAGACTACCAGTCGTTCAAATTCAACTTTCTTCATGAAGACATTATGGTAGTAAAAGATTGTGAAATCCCAGGACTTGATGAAGGACCTTAACCCGGATCTCGGTGGAAGCTCATGTTCGATGGTTCCTCCAATTACATGGGGCATGGTGTAGGATTTGTTCTATTGAATTCGAATGGTGGATACACTCCTTTCACAGCAAGGTTGTGTTTTGATTGCACAAACAATATAGCAGAATATGAGGCGTGCATCCTAGGTATTGAAGCAGTAATTGACCTCCGAATCAAAATCCTCGAAGTATGTGGAGACTCAGCCTTGGTGATATACCAAGTCAAAGGCGAATGGGAAACCCTTATACCAAGTTGATACCATATCGTGCCTATGTCATGGAACTAATAAAATACTTTGATGAAATCACTTTCCGTCATATCCCGAGAACTGAGAATCAAATTGCTGATGCTTTGGCTATGTTGGCTTCAATGTACCAAGTTAGATTCCATAATGAAGTACCTCTCATTCAGATAGAGCGGAAAGTTGAGTCTACCTACTATCAGTTGGTTGAAGAGGAAACTGATGGTAAACCTTGGTTTCACAACATCAAATGCTTTTTGCAAAACCAAGAATATCCAACAGATGCAACAACCTTTGACAAGAAAACATTTAGGAAGTTAGCATCCAAATTCTTCTTAATAAATGGTGTGTTATACAAGAGAAACCACAACATGATTCTCCTCAGATGCGTGGATGGACATGAAGCGGATCTGCTAATCAAGGAGATTCATGAAGGATCCTTTGGAACTCATGGAAATGCGCATGCCATGGCCAAGAAGATTTTGAGAGCTGGTTACTACTGGTTGACCATGGAATCCGATTTTGCTTCAATTATGCTAGAAAATGTCATAAGTGCCAAATCTATGCTGACAAGGTACACGTGCCTCCTACCCTATTAAATGGTGTGACATCACCTTGGTCATTCTCAATGTGGGGCATTGATGCGTGCTTTTTGTTGCTTTTCGCAAGTGTACGAACGCGTCAGAGTAATATAAAAGATTATCGAACCACAGAGACCAAGTGTCAATCGTTATCTATTGTTATGGTGTTTATCAAAGGCAATTAAAATAGGTGTTTTTGTAGTGTGCAATTGAAAAGTAAAGTATTGAAATAAAATATAATTAATAAAGACAAGTTCGAATGTAATTCACGTAATCAATTGATAATCCAAGTACTTGCTAATAGAACTACTTATGGGCAATGTTTCCTACTTTGAAAAGAACTAATTTAACAGGAACTGTCGCTTTCGCGTATTCAGAACCGAGTTGTACTCCCTAATCAAACCCTCTTATTGTTACTTATAAAAAGGTGCGCATTGCGTTAGAGTAGTAAACCTATTTTTAAGAAATATAGTATCTTGACTAAGTTGAAAAGTATTATAACCTGGATTTCTTAACCAAAAGAGGTTCTTACGAACCAGACTCTAAACTTATAAACGCTTCCGAAAATAGTTTTAAAATCTCTTTTCTTCTTGATGTTAAAAACTCCTAATGAACTAGACAAAGCGCTTTCGCTGTTTTTGAAATAGTTAAAAACAATTAAGTTTAAAAAGACGTTGGACGGCTTTCGATCTTACCCAACGGAATTGAAGTGCGGGAAAACTTAAGTTGAAAGTTAAAATAGCCCTTAAGTGTTTCTACGAACTATTGTACGGATTACTGGTTTAATTACGATCCTTACATTCTAGCCTTATAAATTTAGCCAGACATGGTAAAGTAAAAGTGCATTAAAATAAATAAAAGTAGTGCGAGTGCGGAAAGTAAATGAAAGTAGTGCGAGTGCGGAAAGTAAATGAAAGTAGTGCAAGTGCGGAAAGTAAATAATTTAAAGCGAGTGCGAGGAAATAAATAAAAGTAAAGCGAGTGCGGGAAATAAATAAACTAAAGGCGAGTGCGGGAAATAAATAAAGTAAAAGCGAGTGCGAGAAATAAATAAAGTAAAGGCGGGTGCGGGAAATAAATAAAGTAAAAGCGAGTGCGGGAAATAAATAAAGTAAAGGCGAGTGCGGGAAATAAATAAAGTAAAGGCGAGTAATAAAAACCTGCTCCAATCGGAGGGCTGAGTAAATTGCAATGCGGAAAAGAAAATGGCGGCAGGATTAACTTCCTTCCAAAGTGCTCCAAACTCGATTACAGACTCTATCACAGACTTGATTACACAATTGTGGTAACACTCCAATGCGAAGCGATTACCACTTTATAAAACTGAATATATGCCTAAGTGAAACAAAGTTGCTTCTGAGTTTGCGTCTACTCTAAGTTTGGATCTTCGTTTGCTCTAAGTTTGGGTGATTGTAAAACTGAATTCGCGTTGCTATTTATAGGCAAGTAAAAAGAGTGGAATTGACTTGGATGCCCTTCAACTTGAAAATAGAGGAAACCGTTTTTCTTCTTGTGGCGCCCGCCACAAGCACAATGTGGGACGCCTTAGTGGAAGTAGTGGGAAAACGTGGGAGTTGAGGGAAGTTGAATTTGACACGTCATGGCATGGTCTATGGCGCCCGCCATGGGATAGGCCACAAGAACAAAATGCTGAATTTTAGGGTTTTTGGCTCTTTTTCGCTCCTTTTCACGACCGGGACTCCGATTAAAGTAAAAACTTGAAAACAAAGGAAAACATGGTAATAAAACAACAAAATAACAATAAAACAGCTAGAATGTATGTGAAATCGGAGTCGAAAATACGTAAATTTTAGTGTGATCAGGCATCGACATGATTGGTGTCATCGAGCCTAAAGCTTCCAATGGTCACCGCTTCATCCTGGTTGCCATTGATTACTTTACCAAATGGGTAGAAGTCACCTCTTATGCTAATGTGACAAAATAAGTGGTTCCACGGTTCCTCAAGAAAGAGATTATTTGCCGATATGGAGTTCCAAGCTGGATCATTGCAGACAATGGGACAAATTTGAACAATAAGACAATGAAAGAATTATGCGAAATCTTCAAGATTGAGCACCATAACTCTTCACCATATCTTCCAAAGATGAATGGCGTTCTTGAAGCCGCTAATAAACACATCAAGAAGATCCTGCAGAAAATGGTGAAGACATAAGGATTGGCACGAAATGCTACCCTTTGGACTGCATGGATATCGGACTTCCGTCCGCACTTCAACAGGGGAAACCCCATTCTCTTTGGTATATGGGATGGAAGTTGTTCTCCCAATTTAAGTGGAGATACCTTCAATGAGAATCTTGATGGAGACAAAGCTAGAAGAGGCTGAATGGATCCAAAACAGATTTGATCAGTTAGACCTTATAGATGAGAAGCGAATGACTTCTTTGTGCCATGGACAATTATACCAAAAACGGCTCAAGAGGGCTTTCGACAAGAAAGTACGTGTTTGAGAATTCAGAGAAGGAAACCTCGTGCTCAAGAAGATCTTGCCAATACACAAGGACTCAAGTGGGAAGTCGACTACCAATTATGAAGGCCCATATGTTGTGAAGAAAGCCTTCTCCGGAGGTGTCTTGATTCTTACAACTATGGATGATGAAGAGCTCTCACACCCCGTGAACTCTGATGCAGTTAAAAAATACTATGTCTAATAAAAACCGGCTAAGTCGAAAACCTGAAAGGGCGATTTAGGCAAAAAAGAGGTATCCCGATGGATCAAAAACTCGAAGGGGCGATCCAGGCAGAAGTTAGGGATGAATAAAAATGATAGCTTGCTAATTTGAAAACCTGAAAGGGAAACTTAGGCAAAAAAGAGCGTCTCGATGGATTGAAAACCCGAAAGGGAGATCCAGGCAAAAGTTAGGGGCAAAAGGCATAAACTGCATCAGATGCTAATGATCGATACATAAAAATCAGAGATGGAAGATCAGTCTAGTAACTCCCTTTAGAAGCAAGGTTTTGCGGAATCATATCTATTAGGGATGGTAGTAGTCATTGGATTCAATGTAAACCTTTTCTTATTGCCATTTTCAAAATTGTAACATTCCATGGAGCTACGCCATTTGCGTGTTATCATTCCAAATAAAATACTTTGCCTATCAATCATTTTTAATTGTGTACTTTTATGTTTTCTTTGTTATGCAAAGTTTCATTTATTTGTTAATAATGAAATTTTGAAACTTGAAAAGAATTAAAAACATATTGAAAAGAAACAAAATTTCTTTGATGCACATGAAAATTAAGAGAAAATCATTTGTTTTTCCGAAAGTCTCAAGATTGCATAAATACTCCCGGATCACCAACAAAATTCTCCATGGAACACAACTTATTAATCCTCTAGAAGAATGGCCCTTTGGTTAGTTATAATTATTAATCTTGATAGATTCTCCTCTGAATACGCTTATTATGTGTACGGGTTTGAGTTATTGGTGTTGAGGAATTAGAATCTCTATAAACAGTCCCTACAAACTCCCAGTTTGCCTATTGTCAGCATTGCATATCATGATCATTCATATATCATGCATAAAACAAAAAAATTAAATCATGCATGGTTCAAAATGCACTTTGTACTCATTTGTGTTGCCCTTCAGTCTCGTCGTTGATTGTTATCCCTTGACCCAAAGATCATTTGTCGCTAGCACTCCATCCAAAGTCCAATCATCATTGATATCCTATAAGGTCCAGTTGTCACTGGTGTTATCTCCAATCCGATTGTCATTGGTATGTCAAGTTCAGTTATCGCTGATATTTTATCAGAAATCCAATTGTTATTTGGTACCCTTAAAATCTAGTTGTCACTAGTATCGTTTCAAGAGTTCAATTGTCATTGGCATCTCCAAAATTCAGTTGTTACTGGCATTATCATCAAAAATTCGGTGGTTACTGGTTGTCATACCCCAAAATTTGCCCGTTAACCGTGCAAGACATTTTTCAAGGCACTCCAACTCATATTTCAAGACATTGATATTAAAGGAACAAAGACCCAACACACAGGTGGCCAAATCCAGAAAATGACTTAAAATGGCTTGCTCGCTAGGCGAGCAAAATCCTTCGCCTAGCGAACCCTTCGCTGCACCACTCGCCTAACGAAGCTTGCGAGTACCAGAAATTTTGGGTTTCATTCTGAGCCCATCAGGTCAAAAAAACTATTATAAATACCAAGACCTAATTCAGAAGGAAAGAGGCCCTAACAGAGGCAATCGGAGCAAACCCTGGAGGCTAACCAAGAGAATTCAGAGCAACCATAAAGGAAACCCTGAAGGAAACTCATTTGCACAAAGGTTACCTCCGCCCAACTCAATCCGACACCAACCCTAAGAGTGATCTGCCAATTCAACGTTGCAATTCAATTGCAAATAGGTTTGCACTACCACTACCGCTTTATGCTCCCAATTTACATGTGACATTATGATTGAATTTATAAATATATCTTAGGTTTTGCATGTGGATTTAAGTATGCAAGGATGTCTTGAATGTTTAACCATGTAATTTCTGTAATGGATGCCATAGGGTTTGGAGCTTGCTGAAATCGTACTGTTATTAAACTCAAAACCCGTAGCCGTTCGCTAGTACATCGCTAAGCGAACATGTAGCGAGTGTTCGCCAAGCCTTCGCTAGGCGAGGCAGTAGCGAACATGACAGTCGCTGATTATTTTTTTTCTGTTTTGTGCTTATCTAACATGTTCTATCATGGCTGTGTATTATTTTCCTGACATTATTACTGCTGCGATTCCTTTGTTCGGTGCAACTATTGACCGCACCCTAGCTTGGTATTCTAACCCGTTTGTTGAATTTTTGTGAGGGTTCACACACTCCTGAAGAGACGGTTTGCTAGGTATTCCACTTTATTTATGGAATACCCTTGTGAAGATTCATTTTAATTACTTGACTAATTACATCGCCTTCGGACATATGATCTGGGCCCTCTCTTTATTGCCTTACGATATTACGGCCATGTCCCGCGAATGTAAAGATACCCTTAGCAAAGACCCTTCGGTTAAATCATCATAGTCCCTCGGATGTTGCCTTCGAATACATGACTTTGTCCCTCGATGACCCTTCGTGGTAGCCTACGGTTAAAATGATGGTCGTCCCTTCGAATGCTAAGGTATCCTTACAAATGTTTCCTTCAATGACCAATCGACGACCCTACGATGTCCCTTTACATCCAAAGGATAAGACTACTTACTTCTCAATAGTAAGGACAATTTTACCCTCCTAAGGATAGGAAATACCTATAAAGACCTTGGTTAGGTATAACTCTTAAACGCTTGCTCACAGCTTAAAATACTTTTCACACCTCACACTTTTCAAAACATCTTTTAGAAAATCACCACTTGGCATACATTCGCACCAGAATCATCGCCGAGTTATATTTTTCTAAACATCCTTCAAAATCAAACGAGATAAACACTTTGTATACATTCGTACAAGAATCATTACAAAGTTAAACTCTCCTTTCAAAATATTTTCTAAACACACCACATTTCTCAAACACTTTCTCAAACAAGGAAAACATAAGTGATCTTCTAAACACACCACATTTCTCAAACACATTTCTCAATCCGGGATGAGGATGTCATGCTTGTTACTAATTATGAAGAACCCAGACCAAATGAAGGACCCGAACTGGGATCCCGATGGACTATGGTTTTTGACGGATCTTCTAATGCATTGGGCAACAGTGTTGGTGCGGTAATTATTTCTCCCAGGGGTTGCCATACACCTTTCACTGCTAGACTATGTTTTGACTGTACCAACAATATGGCTGAGTATGAAGCATGTATTTTGGGACTCAAGGCTGCTATAGACCTGAGGATCAAGTTTTTGAGAGTGTACGGAGACTCAGCCTTAGTAATCAGTCAGATCAAAGGAGAATGGGACATTAAACATCCAAACCTCATCCCTTATCGAGAGCGGGTGTTGACATTAATCCCATACTTTGAAGAGATTACGTTCGAACATATCCCACGAGAAGAGAATCAGTTGGCAGACGCATTGGCTACCATGTCATCTATGTTCAGAGTCAGATGGGACAATGAAGCTCCCATGATCACCGTTGAACGATTAGATGAACCAGCATATTGTTATGAACTTAATACTGATGAAGTAGAAGAGAAACCTTGGTTCCACGAAGTAAAAAGATATTTAGAAACTCACGAATACCCTGAAGGGGCATCCATCAATGACAAAAAAAATTTGAGGAGGTTCTCCGCTAAATTCCTTTTGAGTAATGGAGTATTATACAAACGTAATCATGATTCGACTTTGCTGCGCTGTGTGGATAAAAGGGAAGCAGAAAAGATTATGGAAGACATACATGACGGTATTTTCGGGACTCATTCTAGTGGACATACGATGGCCAAGAAGATTCTGAGATCAGGGTATTATTGGTCCACCATGGAAGTTGATTGCCACCATCACTCCAGAACTTGTCACAAGTGCCAGATCTATGCGGACAAAGTACATGTACCTCCTGCTCCATTGAACGTGTTGACAGCACCTTGGCCCTTTGCAATGTGGGGCATTGATATGATTGGAGAGATTAAACCTACTGCTTCTAATGGACATCGTTTCATTCTTGTTGCTATTGATTATTTTACGAAGTGGGTAGAGGCAGCCTCATTTGTTTCTGTCACCAAGAATGTGGTGGCACGGTTCATCAAGAATAGTCTCATTTGTCGGTATGGCATCCCTGAAAGAGTTATCACTGATAATGGTACTAATTTGAACAACAAGATGATTACTGAACTCTGCACGCAATTCAAAATAAAACACCATAACTCTTCTCCGTACCGGCCAAATATGAATGGCACCGTAGAAGCGGCTAATAAGAATATTAAGAAGATCATACAAAAGATGACAGTAAAATACAAAGACTGGCATGAAATGTTACCCTTTGCTCTTCATGGTTATCGCACTTCAGTGCGCACTTCGACAAGGGCAACTCCTTTCTCTTTAGTCTACGGAATGGAAGCCATTTTACCAGTGGAAGTTCAGATTCCCTCTCTAAGAATTATGAAAGATGCAGGCTTAAATGAAGATGAATGGATTCAGACTCGACTCGATCAGATAAATTTGATTGATGAAAAAAGACTTGCGACTATTTGTCATGGACAGATATATCAGAAGCGCATGACCCAGGCATTTAATAAAAAAGTCAAAAGACAGGTGTATCAAATTGGCGACTTGGTGATGAAGCGTATCATTCTACCATAAGGTGATCCTAGAGGCAAATGGACTCCCACATACGAAGGGGCATTTGTAGTTAAGAAGGTATTCTCTGGTGGAGCCATGATGCTTGCTACAATGGATGGCGAAGACTTCCCACATCCCGTGAATGCAGACATAGTTAAAAAATACTACGCATAAAAGAGACCCGCTAGGTCGACGTATCTAGGCAAAAGTAAGGGCATCCCGGCGAACCAAAAGGGTTCGGGCAAAAATTAGGGATAAACATATAAAAATGTACACCCGGCAAGCTGAAAACCTGAAAAGGCAGCTTGGGCAAAAAAGGGTATCCTGGTGGACTGAAAACCTGAAAAGGAGGTCCAGGAAAAAATTAGGGATTAAAGCGTATGACTATGTCCCGTTCTCGGTCAGCTTCACCCAAGTCAAAGGGACTGAACAAGCCAATCACTTCTATCCGACAGCAGGAGATGAGAGGCTTGAAGACATAACGACAGTCGTGGAATTAAAATCAATAGGACTTTTTCTTCATAGCTTTTTCTTTGTTTTCTTGATAATCTCCTCTTAGTAGGATTTCTGTCTCCTTGTACACAAATTGCCTGTTTATAGGCCCTCTTTCAAAATCAATACAATTTTATTTCCAAAAAGATGCTTTTGTTTTACTTTCTCTATTTTGTTTGCATAAACGTCCATTGATTTAATTCGAATTAATATATGCATTTGAATATGATTGATGTTTACCGAAAATACATGCATAAAACGGAAATAGCAATTACTAAAAGACTTCAGGATCGAGGAGAAGGTCTAACCATGATTTCCAATGAATCCGGTTGCTAATTCTATTCCCCAGCAAAAACCAGCTATTCCCCAGAAGAAATTGGCATCACTAGACAGACTGGTCATCTCTTCCATCCCCAGCCAGGCTCTGTTGAATATTTCTACCATCAGACAGAAATCAAGTATCCCCGGCTAAGAAAGGGTCATCAATACAAATATCTCCAACCAGAATGTTGGGATTTATTTTCCCCTGGAAAAACTTTTCAGACGCATAATTCATTCACTACATCATTTCAAAGCATACGCATGCATACAATGTTCGCATTTATTTTTGAAAGCATAAAACATCTCATGCATCATGACATGGCATGAAGTTAACTTTATTTTTCAGGTTAATTATCCTCCTGATACAGTCAAAATAAAGATCCATTCAGACGGACATCGTTATCGATTACATTCAAGATTCCAATACATTCATTCTGATAAGCACTCTGATATCCTCCTAATGGTGGCATCTTTAAGCCCATCCCAGACATTTATTGCAAATACAACATATACAACATATGATTCCTTCAACTAGTCCAATACGGTCTAGTGTACGACCCATTTGGATGTTCTTTCCTCAGATACTACCTAGCGTACGGTACATTCCGAGGTGTAGTCTAGCGTACGACTACTTTTTGTCAGATACAACCTAACGTACGGCTCATTCTGCAACTCAGATACGATCTAACTTATGATCCATTCTGATCTTCTTTCCTTAGATACTACCTAGCGTACGATACATTCCGAGGTGTAGTCTAGCCTACGACTACTTTTTGTCAGATACAGCCTAACGTACGGCTCATTCTACAACTCAGATACGATCTAGCGTACGATCCATTCTGGTCTTCTTTCCTCAGATACTACCTAGCGTACGGTACATTCCGAGGTGTAGTCTAGCATACGACTACTTTTTGTCAGATAGAGCCTAACGTACGGCTCATTCTGCAACTCAGATACGATCTAGCGTACGATCCACTCTGATTCTTACGTCGTCAGATACAGCCTAACGTACGTCTCATTCTGCAACTCAGATATGATATGGCGTATGATCCATTCTGATCCTTTATCCCCAGTGAAGTCGACAGCCTAATGGATGACTCACTATACGGTCTAGCATATGACCCGATATGGCACCATGTCTTCGGATATGGTCTAATGTACGACGCACTCTGAAGCTCTCATCATCAAACCTTCTGGATGGCATCTTTAAGCCCATCTCCATCAAGACTAACTTTAAATTAGCAAATGCAAATTTTTGGGGCATTCTAAGTATTCAATAATCTTCCACCTCCAGACCACGAATGGCGTACATACCATTCTAACTCTCTCGGTTCCAGAATATTGAACAGGGGCAGCTGTCATACCCCAAAGTTTGCCCGTTAACCGTGCAAGACATTTTTCAAGGCACTCCAACTCATTTTTCAAGACATTGATATTAAAGGAACAAAGACCCAACACACAGGTGGCCAAATCCAGAAAATGACTTAAAATGGCTTGGTCGCTAAGCGAGCAAAATACTTCGCCTAGCGAACCCTTCGCTGCACCACTCGCCTAGCGAAGCTTGCGAGTACCAGAAATTTTGGGCTTCATTCTGAGCCCATCAGGTCAAAAAAAACTATTATAAATACCAAGACCTCATTCAGAAGGAAAGAGGCCCTAACAGAGGCAATCGGAGCAAACCCTGGAGGCTAACCAAGAGAATTCAGAGCAACCATAAAGGAAACCCTGAAGGAAACTCATCTGCACAAAGGTTACCTCCGCCCAACTCAATCCGACACCAACCCTAAGAGTGATCTGCCAATTCAATGTTGCAGTTCAATTGCAAACAGGTTTGCACTACCACTACCGCTTTATGCTCCCAATTTACATGTGACATTCTGATTGAATTTATAAATATATCTTAGGTTTTGCATGTGGATTTAAGTATGCAAGGATGTCTTGAATGTTTAACCATGTAATTTCTGTAATGGATGCCATAGGGTTTGGAGCTTGCTGAAATCGTACTGTTATTAAACTCAAAACCCGCAGCCGTTCGCTAGTACATCGCTAAGCGAACATGTAGCGAGTGTTCGCCAAGCCTTCGCTAGGCGAGGTAGTAGCGAACATGACAGTCGCTGATTTTTTTTTTCTGTTCTGTGCTTATCTGACATGTTCTATCATGGCTGTGTATTATTTGCCTGACATTATTACTGCTGCGATTCCTTTGTTCGGTGCAACTATTGACCGCACCCTAGCTTGGTATTCTAACCCGTTTGTTGAATTTTTGTGAGGGTTCACACACTCCTGAAGAGACGGTTTGCTAGGTATTCCACTTTATTTATGGAATACCCTTGTGAAGATTCATTTTAATTACTTGACTAATTACATCGCCTTCGGACATATGATCTGGGCCCTCTCTTTATTGCCTTACGATATTACGGCCATGTCCCGCGAATGTAAAGATACCCTTAGCAAAGACCCTTCGGTTAAATCATCATAGTCCCTCGGATGTTGCCTTCGAATACATGACTTTGTCCCTCGATGACCCTTCGTGGTAGCCTACGGTTAAAATGATGATCGTCCCTTCGAATGCTAAGGTATCCTTATAAATGTTGCCTTCAATGACCAATCGACGACCCTACGATGTCCCTTTACATCCAAAGGATAAGACTACTTACTTCTCAATAGTAAGGACAATTTTACCCTCCTAAGGATAGGAAATACCTATAAAGACCTTGGTTAGGTATAACTCTTAAACGCTTGCTCACAGCTTAAAATACTTTTCACACCTCACACTTTTCAAAACATCTTTTAGAAAATCACCACTTGGCATACATTCGCACCAGAATCATCGCCGAGTTATATTTTTCTAAACATCCTTCAAAATCAAACGAGATAAACACTTTGTATACATTCGTACAAGAATCATTACAAAGTTAAACTCTCCTTTCAAAATATTTTCTAAACACACCACATTTCTCAAACACTTTCTCAAACAAGGAAAACATAAGTGATCAAGCAATTAAGAGCCCATGGATAACCATGGATACAAAGGGTGCTAACACCTTCCCTTTGTATAATGTACCTACCGAACCCAAAATCTAATCAAGGTCTTTCCTGTTCTTTTCCGCCTTTCCTTATTGGATAAAAGAAAAGTCGGTGGCGACTCTTGCTATCCGCGACATTTGCTTTCCAAAGCAAAAACACTCCAAGTCAGTTCACCGTATGACACTGGTATCTTTTCAAAATCCCATGGTCATTGGAGTTTATTTAGAGTCAAGTAGTAACTGGCACTTTGGTCTTAAAAAACCAATTGTTGTTGGTTTTCTCTAAAAAGTCCAGTTATAACTGGCTCTCCGTTTGAAAATCCAATCGTAATTGGTACCTGAAGTTTGGTTGTTGCCAACATCATTTAAAGTTCAATTGAAGTTGTCACCAATCCGTTAGAAGCTGGTTGTAATCCATTGCTTACGGTCCAATTCCAATTGTTGGCATATACAGAGAGTTTGATTACCCTGTTTTTCCCGATGGTTCCTAGAAAGTCACGAATGACTCTTCATTTTAAGGAATTCCTAGAAGCTTGGATGTTATTCTTGTTGAACAACTCCAATGATGTTTGGTTTTGATTGATTTCTTTGTAAAGAATCATCGTACCCTTTTTGCATGGATGATCTTCTCGTAAGAAGACTCTTAATCTAGTTTGTATGGATGATTTTCTAGTAAGAAAACTCCAATATGTTACGTGGATAATCTTCTAGTAAGGAGATTCCCATCTATTCTTGTTTTGGATAAATTTCATGTTAGAAATCTTCAAAGTCTTTGATTGGATATTATTCTTATAAGAAATCTCTAGAACTATCAGATACATTCTAAGGTGTCGGGTCATGTCTGAACCTAGCAATTAAATCGTACTTCAAAAGTTCCCCAGTGCCTTTTCCCTAGCAAATTGCCATCCCCAATGAGTCATCACCCATTGTCTTCGATATTTCCTATGAACCACCGCTACCGTATTTCCATCATTTCCCACACTTTTGTTCGTCATCCATAAAAAAATCATGTTAGGATTCATCATTTCCCTAGCAAATCAAAAAGAAGTTTGTCCACTCTTCTATATTTAAATACCTTCCACCCAGATCTCATGAGGATTGTCATCACTCATGATATCTGGTAAAGATATTTAAATAGGGGCAACTGTCACACCCCAAATTTTCCCCCGCTTAATTCATTTGAATTCATCTGTTTGCCATTACTTATCTGTATTCATTCATGGGTACAATGTTCATTTGCATTTAATAATTTTTTTTCTCTTCCTTTTTTCTATTTTTGCGAATATCTCATTCATCTACATCCCTTTGTTCAAATTTAATCTCTCATAACCATTTCATCTGATCATGAAAGATTTCATTGTCATGAATGATCAGGTCTACTAACCAAGAACCAGACGACTTTGACCATGTTATCCTTCCTGAAAATTATACACTCTTAGCATACATCATTAAAAGTTATAAGATTATTAGTTCCTGATCTTTCTGATTGAGAAGAAGTTGGATCATTAAATATTATGATTTTCATTTTATACGTCTTGCACCTTATGACATTACATCAATTAAATCGTGTAAGTAAAGTTTAGTCTTGGTATATGTCCAGTTCTTTATTATATTCCGTGAAAAGAGAACAACAAGTTCAGATTTTAATTATTATTTTTATGGTTTAAAAATTTGAATTGAAGTTGCAAACAAATTTTTGAAATAACTAGCCATGAGTTTTGTCTTTTAAAAGTTACATCTCCATGTTACATCAAAATATTTTTCTTTTTCATAATGATTAATTTATTTTTTATTATTATATATATGTTACAGTAACCAAAAATAAAAAAATAAAAAAATCATAATTATTAACTTATTTTTAATTATTACATATATATTATAGTAACCAAAAATAAAAAATGTTTCTCTTTTACAACCATTTGTCACAAAGGAAAAGTTTATTTATAAGTGGTCTTTAGGCATTTGATTGATTTGTCCACTTCAATTTTTGTTTTTCTTTGACCTATCCAAATAGCAAAGCATAGTAGAGTTATTAACATGGTTTTGGAAATAAGTACTCACACCAAGACCAACGCAAGAAAGGGCAGAATAAAGAATCATGATTGAGAAGAGCCTCAATGTGGCAGGATTCTTACACCAAAATACCAAAGCAATTTGTGTCCCCTTAGAAAGTAGAACGCTCCTGTTACCATTTACAACCATTCCTGCAGGAGTTTCTGAGGTAAACAGAGAAAAAGAACAAAGAAAGGGTATCAATTATGCATTTGAGAAATTAATAAAAAAAACACCTTGCACAAGAAATCACAGTATAAAAAGGGGGAATTATTTTTCTAAGGGAGGTTAGCTTTTTCGGACAGAAGAACACGAAATATTTTCCATAGCCAGAAAATCACTAGAAGCCTAAGTCTTCATTCAACATACTCAAATCCAAAAAACCTAACAGTTACCGTATTTTCAATAGAATAACAGTAAGTGAGGATTTTGAAAGAAATTTGTTGAAAACAACACAAACAGATCCCAATTTTTTTTAAAGATTTGAATCGAGGAAGTGACATACCTGGAGCACCAAGGCCGTTCTACGAGGGTAACTTATCTATTTCCTTTACTTTTGTTTATTGTTTCTTCTTCTTACCCACGATTTATGGCAGTTTTTGGACGATCGACATCCTGTTACGATTGTCGTGTCCGCAGTTGATGAGAGGGAGTGATTGAGAGGTGGGGTGGATGTTTGACTCGCGGGTGAAGATGGAAGTATTCTGACACGGCTATGGTGTAGAGAGCATTTGAGAATGGAGAAGAATTGCGTCTTTCGTTTGGCCTTTTGGGTATGAGTTTATCGTGTTTGGGTGTAAGGAACATTGGAAGGTGAAATAGATAATAAATTAAGGGAGAGAAGGGTTACTACTAGATCATCCGTTTGGGGGAGAAAAGGAGAACTTTTTTTAAAAAACAAAACCCTAGTTCCACTTCCTTAGTGTTGGTCTAGGTCGCTCAATCGACCCGCTTGCTAGGCCCAATTTCGGGCCCATTTTATTTATTTAATCTTTGATTCATTTTCTTTATGTACCAGCGGAAGTATTCTTTCTCTAAGTAGTTTGTCTTGGCATGGTGGTGGAGTTTTCCTTTGTTTCCCACTAAGGCCTTAGTTCTATCCTTAGCCTTTGCACTTTTTTTTATTTAATTTTATTTTCTTAAAATTTTCATTCTTTATTTTATTTTTCGTTCGTAACTATTTCATTTAGATTAATCATTTTTGTATCCCCTATTTAATTTAAATTATTTTAAAACATTGTAATTTTTATTCTATTTTCGTTTTTTTTTTAATTTTTTAAATGCGTCAAAAAAAGAAAAGTTATTTATTTATTCCTATATCTTTTAACTTATATATAATCAACTTATTTTGGGGGGTCATTGTATATCAAGTTTTTGTGAGGGGATTCATTCAACTCCCTTTGTTTTCCAATCTCCCTACTTCGATCATTTGAATCTTAAACCTTCATGTTATCCAATATTCAAATCTTTTTCTCAATAAAATTTGAAGAAAAAGATTACCCTGGATGGAATATTCAGTCGCAATCCCGAATATTAGGCCCAAGTTGTAAGAGCTTGTAAGCCTTGTGTATTCGTCTTCTCTCCAAAACACTCCAATATTCAAATCTTTTTCTCAATAAAATTCGAAGAAAAAAGATTACCCTGGATGGAATATCCAATCGTAATCCCGAATATTAGACCCAAGTTGTAAGAGCTTGTAAGCCCTATGTATTCGTCTTTTCCTCTAAAACATTTGTAAATATTCAAACCATTTTCATAATTAAAATTGGAAGAAAAAGATCGTCTGGATGAAAGGTCCAGATGTAGTCCGGAGTATTAGACCCAAGTTGTAAGAGCCTGTAAGTCATAAATACTCGTCTTTCAAGCCCAAAAATACATTCAACCAATCAAACTCTTTTTTTGTTGCCGTGCAATTGATCAGGAAAACCTTTCATAAACGAAAGAAATCTTGTATTAAGGTGATGTAAATCAATGCTTCGTCCATAATTGTTGAGTTAAGATAAATGACGTTTTTCCGAATGTTGATTTGTAAATCCATTCGATGTGTGGTATACGTCTGCTCCTCTTATGTTTTGGGTAAAACAATGTTTTTCGTTGATTAATACAATATAGCTTTCGCTAAAATCGACCAACAAACAAACATTTTTCTACCCAGAAGTACGTAAGCCTTGAGTTCTCTATTGCACCCGGAGATACATAGGAGCGGGATTTGTAAATCTTGTCAGGCCCATTAATAAAAAACTTAGGCTTAGTCCTCTTCGTTGTAAAAAATCCAAAAACATTCTTCCTTTTCTATTCCACTATCTCGCCTAATAACTTGAGAAGCATAACATTTCAAGCTAACACTAACGTGACAACTAACCTAATGGTTCCCATTGAGTACAACAGACGTGATGGGTGCTAATACCTTCCCATTGTGTAGTCGACTCCCGAACCCTGATTTGGTTGCGACGACCATAATCATTGTCGTTCTTTCTTGGGTTTTATTGATATTTCCCCTTTCCTTTTAAGGAATAAATAAAGTTTGGGGGAGACTCTGTTTAGTCCATCATTGCGAGTGTGCGATTGCGCTTCGCTAGGTCATGTCCGGGTTATGACATATCTCACCATATATGAATCACCAAAAGAAACCCAAACAATATAGAAAACAATATAATAACACAAATATACAAGATAGGTTTAACCCTCTTAGGGATGTCCCAATCACCATTTCTTTTGAGGTGAGAATCAGAGATCAAGCTATTAGGTTAACTTGACTCATAAAAAAAATGTCTCCACCAAACTTTAATTTATCCAAGGGAAGGGGAAAAGATCAAATAACCCATAAATATGCAATGCAAAATAGTGCAATAAAGAGATTGAAGGTATGGGGGTTTGTTATGAAAAGGGAAGGTACTAGCACCCTAATCATCTATAGTATCCTATAGGAACCTCTTAAGATATTTGTGTTTGGTTATTGTTGTTTTCTAAAGATTGGGGATATGAGAAGAGAAATGTGTTTTATTGCTTTTTTTATCTTAAAAGACATAAATTTTTGTGCCTACGTACCAATGAAGAATCAAAATCCCGTAGTTCAGGGTACAAATAACAAAAGGGTTTGTTTAGTTGATTTTATAAGAAGATACAAGTTGTCATGTTAAGGAGAATACTCATCTAAGCCACCACAAATATGAAAATATGGATCTTTGCATCATTATGAAGGAAGGGCTCCAACTTGGATATAAAATCTACAAGTATGCCACTAACTCATTCATATGGAAAAGAACCAACATCAATTTCAATCATTACTATAGGGTGGGAGATTTATATATAAACTATAAAGATGATTCATGTCTAGTTTCTTTTGAGAAAGGGTTTAAAGTGAAAAAGCCAAGTGGAAAAAGTTTTGAATGTGATTTATGATTTTTAGTCTTATAGAAAGAGTTTGATATACTTAAAGTTTTTTTGAAGCATTTATGAAGAAAGAAAGATTAAAAATTCAATGACCTAAAGTCAATATTTTATCATGAAAGAAGTTCAAGTTTGAAAAATCCTAATATTAGATTAGGGTTTAGAATGGTCTAAAGGGCACAAGGTGGGTAAAGGAAGCTACAAACACACACAATGAATATGCACATGATAATACGTCAACTATATTCCATTTTCCTTGGATTTAAACATAAGCACAAGTATCATGGATTAACAATATGCACTAAGCAAGCATATGAACAAAATCACTACCATGTATCAAGCTTAAACATCTTAAGACACCAATCAAGACCATCAATAAAAAATATAGCAAGAGGCATGGAATAGAACATAGTTCGTAACACATGGATCATACAAGAATACAAGTAAAAATTCCTCAAGAATAATTTTGCAAAGTCCATCAAGTTAAAAAATCAAAGAAGATATATCATGATATCAATCACAATACATGTAAATCAATGGTCTAGGCATTTTAAAACTGGACCTATAAGGAGAATACAAGCATGTTAAACCTTAAACAACTATGTCATGCATCAAGATTAATTAAATGTTTAAGAGCAAGTTCAAAGCACATCAAAGTATCATTTTATGACAAAAGTTCACCTGATACAAGGGTTTAAGTCATCAGGGTTCATGCCTCTAAGGTTCAGACATTAGGGTTCCAAAGAAAGTCATCAACCATAAACATCCATGTACTTCAAGCACAAATCTAATAAACAAGGTATCATCAAGTCTAAGTCCAAGTATAATCAAGGTGTTCAACATATATGGATCAAAATGGGAGAAAATTAATTATGGGAAAGATTCAATGAAAGCATACCTAAATGAAAAAATAAAATGGAAAAAAATTGGACTTTTTAATATAAAATTAAAAACTAAATAACAAAATAAATGATGCTTTTATGAGGCAGTTCAAAATGAGCTTTTTTTACCTAACGGAGTGTGTCTATTGTACCTTCAAAAGCACTTACGGATGAGAAATAATGATCTCTGTAGCTTCCTTGAGTGAAAATGTGGAAAGAGTACAAGAATAATTCAATATTCTTTCCTGATTGACGATGGATGTATTTTGTGTGTTAGAGCATTGCAATGAGACATCCTTTTATAGTGAATGAATTCTGATTTGGTCTAGTGGTTATTGGTATTGTTTGATGGACTTTGGATGAAATCTAAAAAAATGGTGAAAAGTACAAAAGTGTTTTTTCTTTTGATGTTTAAATAGAATAAGATCAAAGCAAGATCTATTTATAAAGCTCCAAGAAAAAGTGGTTGAGAAAAGTGATCTTTAAGGAAATGGCAATGACACTTAATGGCAAAATGATCCATGAATGGTATGTTGTTTGGATAATGGTTCAAGTCGTTGTGTAATGCATCAATGGTTTGTGTAAAACACTAATTATGCTTAGATTTAGAAGCATCATAGGCTGAAAATCAATATCTTGAGGTTTGGATTTGGTTTGAACATGAAACTTGACATGAAGATGGACTTTCAATTTGGACTAACATGGTGACTTTCCTTCTTCGAAACTCCTAGCTCAAGTGTGATAAATCCATGCCAATGGGATATTTTTGAAGATTTTCTCATATTCCACAACTTTTATGTTGGACATTTGAAGATATTCATCTTGGATCATGGAGATAATTAGCCATCAACTTTGACATCTTAACTGCTAAACACTTGGAGATTTTTCCAAGTGTTGAATAATTTTACAACTTTGAGATCTCATCTTCATCACTTCATATCTTCCAATCCTTATGAGATATTTGGTTCATTATTTCTACAAAGTTGAAGTATGAAACATAATATACAAGTACATCCTTTTATCATGAAAAATGGTGGCTTGAGGAAGAAGTTACAAAGTTGTAAAGTGGGCTTCATGAACATGTAATTTCATAACTTAGAGAAATTTTGAAAACCCTAAATTTGACATTCTTGAACTTTTTCTTGATTTTCTTGATCAAATACATTCATCAACCATATTTTCATGATTCTTGATTTGAGATACCCATGGTTGACCAAAAAATCTCAAAAGTCAAACTTTGACCTTGAGCAGTTGACTTTTCATCAGATGAATTCCAAATCTTCAATGATCAATGAATCAAACTTCTTTAGCCAATTGAAGCACATGAAAGGATCATAATGAAGCACTTGAGGAACTTGAATCATATTTCAAACCATTAGATTATGTCTTGGTCAAAAAGTCAACATCAGAGCAATCTTGATCAAGGCCCTAATTTAGGCGTCATATGAATTTGGAACTTATTGGTTTTGAATGGATGAAATATTGAACTTGATTATGATAAATGAAAATATCTTAACTATTATGAATAAATAAGAAGCTTGAATTACTGAGGAATGTCCATAATCTTGACCAGTCAATCACTTGAGCTCCTTAAACCAACACACCTACCTTGTGAAAGAATCAAACAAGATAAAACATATTTTTGTATTTTCATAAGGTTGGTAATGCATAAAAGACACACACATGAGATGTTTGGTGCTACACAAATGATGAAAATGATATGGGATCTTAGGGGGTAAAAATTAGGGTATGACAGTTTGGGCGAGTCTTTGACATTTAGGTAAGTGTCTGACCCAGTGTGTATGTTTCCCCCCTCATAATGACCCATCAATGGTAGCAGAATCATGGTTCGATTAAGGGATCGACTTATTGTGTTGAAAGTATTCCTGACATGGTGGTCAGAAGATGTGTCTCGTTGAAGTTCCCATGATGAGATAAAGGTGTCTTTTAACAGCGATACAAGCATGTGGGTGAAAGAGCTTTCGCTTAAGGGGGAGCATGATGGATGTACTCAAACTTGAGGGGGAGATTATTGAGAAACAAGTGTGAGTTATGGTGAGAAACAAGTGTGAGTTCTAAGTCCCACATTTCTTAGAAAAGTGGAGGTTGAGCATTTTATAAGTGAGATGACTTATACACCTATCACCTTAAGGTTTTGGGTGAATATGTTGTGTCTCTCACTTGTTTGGCTGAGTCTTTGACCTTTAACTAAGAGTTTGACCCAATGTGTATGCTTCCCCTTCATGATGACTCATCAAGTTCTATATCAAAAATTCAACTGAAAAGTAATTAAAGTTCAGTTAAGTTGTGAAACAAAAATAGAAATATGTATATTTACTTTAATTTAATGTTGATAATAAATATTCTCAATCCATGTTATAACATGGTGGAATTTATTATTAAAGGAAAGGGAAAATATCGATAAAACCCTTAAAAGATAGTCGTCATAAACAAGAGCGGATTCAAGAGTCTATTATGCAAGGGGAACATATTACCACCCCTCATATTCGTTGTACTCAACAGGAACCGTTGTGCTTGCTTTATGTGTGCATGGGTGTTATTAGATGAAGGTTACTTGCGATTTTGGTTTAAGGAGAAAAACCAAGTTTATAAGTTAACGTGCTCGCAAAGGATTCAAACCATCGTGCATACGTATTCTCATAGTGTAATAAGGAAATCAGAGCTTTGTGGTTCGTGGTAGAAAATACGGATTTGTTTGTTGTTTTTAGTGAACGATGTTAACGTTCATATTCTAGAAGTTAAACGTTGCTTGTATGCTTGAGCATGGGTGACTTAAGCGTTTATTTGTTTGCAGTAGAATGGAAATAACATGTCCTTTGTGGAGGGTTTTGGATTCCCTTAGGCGGAAAATTGAATTTCATTGGTTGTGGTTGATTTTAGAGTGGACATAAGTATCAGACCACAAGCTAAGTACGGTTGGCAATCTGAGTACTTGGGAGTTGAGAGGACAAGTGCATCATAACCTCTCATTTTCATCCCAAAAATATTGTTTATGAAGTTTGGGAGGTAAATTTAATCGTTGGTGCTTAGAGGGAGACAAACATCTAACTACATGCTAAGTACGACCGACAATTGTATCCTGACCTCTCTTTTTCACCCTACGAGGACCAAATTAAACTTGTTTATTTAAAGTGTTGTGAATGGAAGACAAGTATTAGGCCACAATCTAAGCACAACCGACAACTCAAGTACTTGTGAAATGGTGTGTGCAAGTACGCATATCTCATCCTTTTTCATCCAGTTTATTTTAATAATGTTTTGAAAATTACTTGATGTTAGATCAAGTGTTTGAGATTGAACATGACAAACTACGAATTAAACAGAAGAAGTACTTGACGTTGAATCAAGCTCTCGTGTTGCATTCAATTGAGTTTGATTTGGAAAAACACTTGATGTTGAATCAAACTTATTTTTGTTCTTTTGGAAAAGGTTCTTTTAGATCACTTTTGGTTACTTCATAGTTAATGAACGAGTGAGAAAATGTATAAAATGGAAAACGATAAAAGTGTTACATGTTCATGGGAGTGGGGTACGTTTTTTCCAAATGGGGGATAATCATACACTATAGAAAATTAAACTAATGAGCACAAAAGAATCATTCAAGTCAAAAAGAGAATTCAAGCAATAAATCTATAACCATCATTCATGCATGCATTGAAGAGTGAAGGCAAAGGAGTTAAATTCTAATGAATCCTAATTGAAAATTAATTTATAAGACTAATCGTAATTAATTTTTAATTAAAGTCTAATGGGAATTATCTTGACTATTTATTTTTCAAACAAGAAATGGATTAATGCGACTAAAATCAAACTAAAATCTAATTAAATTCTAAGCATTAACAAAAAATTTGCTTTTGTTCATTTTCTAAATATTTTCCTTAAACAAAATAAAATGTTTTATTTTTATTTTTAAAGTATGGATTAAATGGTAAAATAATTAAAGCCTAAAGGCCTAAGAACTAAAATCATTTTTTCAATGTATTTTCCATGTAAAAGAAATTAAAATGTAGTAATAGATTTCACCCAAGATATTAAGAACAAGTGAAAAATTAAAGGACAAAGAAATAATAAAAAGAAGAACGGGCTGGGGTGTAATGTTAGTGAGGGTGTATGGAAAGTAATTATGGATGGGCTTATGAGAAGCCCAAATGCATTGCCGATGGAATAATAGAGGGTAAGCCTGGAAGATCAAGGGTGTTGTGAGTAAAGAAAAAGTGTTGGGTCATTGTCCATAGAAGCCCATATTCATATTTCTTGTTCAAATCAGAAAAGGGGAGTGCAGTAAGGCATCATGGGCGTAGAACAGCAATAAATCATGGGCCTAGAACTTCCAAACCCAAGACATACCAGACCAAGAGAGTGGAGAAGAGATCAAAACTAACCCTTTCATTTTTTTTCTCATCCTAAACACACAATTAACCGACTTCGCCTGAAACACAAACCTCGTTGCACCGTAAATCGCCTTCGGTGGCAGCAGAGGTCCAACCAGCTCCTTCCTTACCTCAAACGACTCGTCTATCCCTGCTCTTTCACAATCAACCATCAATTTATTCCAATTCTTATTGTATTTCTCAAATCGAAGTTAGCACCTTAAGAACCCTAAAAAGGAAATGACCAATTAAACGACCAAAGAGAGCTTTATGGAGCCCAAACCATAGGGGTTTGGCTCCTTAGGGAAAGAACTACATCTCAGCAAACATTTTAGCATGAATCATAGAAGAAATGAGGGGGCTTACCTGTCGGAGAAACTCTGGTAGTTCTTTAAGTTTGTTGATGATGTGAACAATGGTCCAGAGGTCTTCTTCCTCTTCAGGTGAGTCTTGTTCAAATCTTCAATTTTTCTGTGTGTATATTCTTCTTCTCCTTCTTCTCGTGCCTTGTTTGTAGGTTGCTTTTATTTTGCCCTTACGTTGTTCTGGTTGTGTGAGAGGAGTCTGGTTGAGAATGAGAATTCAGAGGAAGAGTTCAAAGAGATGGAACTCAGAGGATTTTTTAGAGTGATTTCTGGGTGCAGAGTGAATGAAAATGATTGTTGAAAAGTCTCCCTCATTCAAGGTCAGGATGGAGAGTTATATTGACTGATAAATTGAAACTGATTTGGGTAAGCTTTTGGTCAGGTATGTTACAAGTTTGGGCAAGGTTAACTTTGAGTGAAATTGGAGTGGAATGAACTTAACACAATGAAATCATTCTGGTAAATGAAGTTAGCTCAGTTAGTTATTGGAGGGAAAGGTAAGTTCTTTATATGTTAAAGTTCAATTAACTTCAGTTATGAGCTTAAATCCATTGTTCAATTAGTGTTAGGTATTAGTGTTTAGGAAGTTTGAAATTATTGAAGAATGATTGTGTGATGACAGTTTGAGCTTAGTTGTTAGTTGCTGAATTAAATTTTAGTTAGTGCAGCTAGAATCTAGATTGTTTGTGATTGGCTTGATTGTGTAATGATGATAAATTAAGGTGAATGATTGAATGAATGTGGTGAATTGTTAAACTCTGTTGAATGATTTTCTGAATGAATGTGATAAATATGGTGAATTGATGAAGTTTATTGTGATGAATGTGGTGTTGTTAATTTGAGAAACTAGATCAGGTTAGTTTAAAATGTAAGACTGTTAGTGGTTGTTGATGTAGTTAGCATTCTAAGTTAGAGAAGTCGAATTCAGTTTGTGTTTAGTTAATTTTAGTTCGGATGATTATACAAGTTAAGTTGGTTATTGTCGCACCTCAGAAAAAATGATAATGCGATCCCTCGCGATGGAACGCGGAAAAATGTTAGTTCGAACAGAGTCGCCACCGAACTTTATTTCTTCCAATGAAGGAATAGGAAAATATCGAGAAAACCTTTAGAAATAAGAATAATGGTCGTCGCAACCATATTCGGGTTCGGGAGTCGATTACGCAAGGGGAAGGTATTAGCAACCCTCACGTCCGTTGTACTCAACGGGAACCTTTTAGTCTGATTTTGCTATTTGACTGTTAATTGACTGTTATTTGCTTGCTTCAAGTAATTAGAATTGTTGATAGATATGGATGAAGACCTCAGGAGGGGGAAATGGGAGGTTTTTTATTAGTGTGCTCGCGAAGATACAACAATCTCCTGCCTACGTATCCTTATAGTGCAATAAGGAAATCAGAGCATTCGTAGTTCGGGCTACTACGAATATTTGGTGTGTTTTGTTTTGTGAACGACTGTGTAGGTCGGCGTTCTAAAGGCTAAACGCTGGCTTGTCTACTCTCGGAGCAGGCTTAAGAACTGGTTTGTTGTGCGCATTAGAAAGGATTGACAGTGTTCTTTTGAAAGGGTTTTGGTCACGCGGGGGTGACAAGTTGAATTGATGTGTTTGGGTGTTTTTTTATTTGGTTTCGAACGTGCGGGGGCGAGAAGTTAGGTTTGATTTGTTGGAGATGTTTTGAAGAACGACGAAAGGTTGAGCAATGTGGTGTACACCAATCGTCCAATTCTTTCGAGGAATAATAAGGCGACCGCCTTCTATTCCTTTTTCGTTCGAATTATTTTGAAAGTTTGTTTGTGGATGTTGAATGTGCACGGTAGTGAGGCGTACGCCCCCTACTTGTTTATTCAAGGAATAATGAGGCGTGCGCCACCTATTCCCTTATCCAAGTTTATTTAGCGTGTTTTAGTCGGAAGTCGATAATTTGTGAAATATGGCGTACGCCAATTATTCAAATAATCGAGAGATGGCGAGGCGAATGCCTCCCATCTTTTGTCATCCGAGGTTTAAATTGTAAAAGATATGTTTAGATGTTCGTATGTGATTTGCGAAAATAGTTTGTATTTGAATTGGTAGGTTTTGATCGAAAGATGATTTGAGCAAGGTGGCGTACGCAAATTATTTAAATAATCAAGGAATAGTGAGGCGTACGCCTCCCATTCTCTATCGAAGTTTAAGTTGTTTGTTTATTTTGAAATTGGATTTGATCTAAGAGTTGATTTGAATTTATTCGATTGTGTTTTTAATTTGATGACGAGAATTCGAGCAATGTGGCGTACGCCAATTATTCGAATAATCGAAAGATAGTGAGGCGTACGCCTCCTATCCTTTTATTATCGGAAATTTAGGATTAAATGGTTGTAGAATTTGTAATTGATTTAGAAAATGTGATTTGAATTTATTTGATCGTGGTTTTGATTTGATGATGAAGATTCGAGCAATGTGGCGTAAGCCAATTATTCGAATAATCGAAAGATAATGAGGCGAACGCCTCCTATCCTTAATTATCGGAAATAGTTAAAAGAATTTGGAATTTGTAGTTGATTTGAAAGAAATGATTTGAAATGTTATGGCTTGATGTTTTAATTAAATGACAAAAATTCGAGCAATGTGGCGTACGCCAATTATTCGAATGATCGAAAGATAACGAGGCGAACACCTCTTATCCTTTTATTATTAAAAAATTAGAATTTAGAATGTTTTAGAAATTATAGTTGATTTAAACGAAATGATTTGAATATTATGGTTGAAGTTTAATTGGGTGACGAAAACTCGAGCAATGTGGCGTACGCCAATTATTTGAATAATCGAAAGATAGTGAGGCGTACGCCTCTTATCCTTATATTGTCGGAAATTAAAAAGGTTTAGGAATTGTAGTTGATTTAGAAGATGTGATTTGAATTGTTATGGTTTAGGTTTAATCGAGTGACAAGAACTTGAGCAATGTGGCGTACGCCAATTATTCAAGTGCTTGAGAAATAGTGAAGCGAACGCTTCTTTTTTCATCCCAAAATTTATGTTAAGAGAGAAAATCCTTTTGAAATTGAATGGTTTGGAAAAATGTTTGAATTCGTGTTTATGAATGAAATGAATTTTATTTAGTGTATTATTCATCTACTCGATTAATCAATAACCAAGTAGGTCTCATTGTAAGAAAGCCCAAGAGTAAGCTATGTGAGGTTGATGGCGATGCGAAGAGCAATCGACTTACAAGGGTATTTGAAAGTGGGCTCGATATTGAATCGAGAATTGTGGTTTGTGCTTTTTGAAATTGGTTTGGATTGATGATGAATTGGAATAAAATTGAAAGTGATTATGAAATGATGATGAGAGGAAATAGTTTTTGTTTGAAATAATGTGAAGTTGTGAGAGTGGGAGAAATTAATCCAATTCTTTTTAGCAAAATTAATTTATTAAACTTGGTTAAATCGGTTAATTGAATTAATTAAAGTTAATTATCAAAATTATTTAATTAAATCAAATAATTAAGTTAACTAAAATTGATTAATAGAAATTAAACTAGTTAAAGATTTTAATCAATTAATTAAGTCAAAAGAGAAAGAAAATGGGTATTAACATTGATTTAATTGGTATGTGTTGATGAAGATGTTCTCGGAACCGGTTTGAGCATAAGGACAATATGATTGATGTCATATGCGAGGTTGTAACGCGGTGAAAATGTACAATTAATATATTAGAACTTGGGCGGCATGACGACATGAAATTGTGGAGTCCATTGAATAGAAATTATGGTTATATATGAGCAATGCAATTTATCATTTGCATAAGTTGAAAAACTATCTACAAAATAATGGGATGTAAAAAAACTGTTGACGGGCCTAGAATTCATTCCCAAAAGCCCAAAGTTTAGATTGGCTTTTTTCAAACATTTAAAATTAACCAATGTGTGGTGCTTAAGTTAGAGAATACAAATTGCAAGGTCGTGACCCAAATCTCACTTTCCCTTATTTTTACCGAAACGGAAAAGGAGCAACAGAACGACAACCAATATGTACTATACCAATCAAGCTTAACACACACCTACATAATCAAAATGCATACCACAAAAGTTTCTTATAACCATTACAACACCAACCAATATTATCTGCCATGTTATAAAAATAACAATCGTCCCATTAATTTTACGGAAGCATTACGTGAAGTTTATAAAGATCACTACAAACACTTAAAAAATGAAATTCTAACACTCAAAAATAACTAACTCAAATATGAAACTCAATAACTCATGAACAGAATCCACAACAACTTCCACAATGCACATATAATTTTAGCTTGGCATGAACATAAATTGTAATTTAAAGGTTACCGATATAGCTCTGCAACCGGACCTGAGCAGTGAGCTTCCTATGACCAGAAGAGTGTTGTCGGTGCGGTTTGCAACGGCGCACGGTGTTTATCCTAACTTCAACTAGTCCGTACAAAGCGAAACAACATCATGGCCAGGGCATCAATCTTTAAAGAAATCTGAATCCCTTTCAGAACACCAAGATCAAATCACCTGAAATCAGAAAACAATCAAATTAATAGAAACAGACGGGTTTGGGATTCATCGGCTTTCAATCTCCTGTTGACTTCGTCCATCCACCATGTAGGGGTGTTCAATAAACTTTGAAACCTAGTGGTTAGAGAAGACGCGTTCTTCGGAAGCGGTGGGAGATTGTTGCGAAGGTTCGCCGGTGTTGGTGATGGAGGTGAGGCAGGAGTTGTGAAGCGGTGATAGATCCAATGTTGAAGGGTTAGTGACGGTAGGTGTTTGACGGTGGTTCATGGGGTTCGTCGGCGGTGATTTATGGTTTATGATGACGGTTGTGGGTCAAAGTGGTTAAGTGCGGTGGTTGATGATTGGTTGAACGAAGGTTTTGCATTTGGTGGTGGTATCTGAGGGACGATGGTGGCGGTTAGGGTGGATGAAGAGGCGGTTTGGGTTGTTGGAAAGAAGAAGAAGGTTTGTGAGGATTTGAGAGTGAGAGAATGAAGGTGATGAGAGGCGCGTGTGGGGAATGAAGAGGAAACGTGAGAGATGGAGTGAAGTAGGTGGAGAGAGTGGAAGAGTGAATGAAAGGTGAGGTCTGAGTGCTAATGCATGGAGAGTATTTAGAAGGAAAGCGTGGCGTGTGAGAGAGAGAAGAAATATTGAAAGTGACGTGTGTTGAGAGTGGAGAGGATATTGTTGAGGGTCGTTTTGTGAGGATTTCCTTTTCTTTTTGTTTTTTCTGTTGCCACGCAAAGTGAGGGTGAGTGTGAGGAGGGAAATATGTGAGTTTGCTAGGAGAATCCAATGTAAAATATATATTTTATTTTTATACTTGTTATTTATTTAAGAAAAATAAAATCATAAAAGAAAAATCTAATTAATCTTTGAGTCTAATTACTTTAATTAAAATAACTAATCAAAAAATATTGAACAATTAGAAATAAAAACCGAGTATAAATTTGCTCGGAAAATTGAATCGATCACACTAAAATTGTCAGGACAAAACATACTTATTAAAAAATACAGTCTTTCCTCAAATTCTGAAATAATTTTGCACCGGTTAAAAGGCTCAGGCGGGTCAAAATGCGACTAAAACAACTGCTAAAAAATACAACGAGCACACCAGATTAAACTACGTGAACCATAGATTAATAATACTAGTGTCTACAATTTTAAATTTGAAACCCTCTTTTTACCCATTGATTTTTGCATGTTCTTGAGAAATGATTCAACCGATTTGTCTGTATCTTCAATAAATTTATCTTGATTGATATTTTAGGTTTTATTCATGATGAAATGTATGTCATGCTATGCATATGATGCAAAATAAAAAATGAAATCAATTCTATGAAAATTAAAATATGCCCGGTCAAAATTGGGGTATGACAGCTGCCCCTATTTAATTAACTTGAACTAGAAGGTAAGAATGACGATAGTCTTCATACATTCATGGCGGAAGGTAATTAAATACGAAAAGACCCAAATTTTGTCCTTTGAAATGCAATGGATTCTAACAACACCAAGGTAATAGGGGTAAAATGTCAAATCAATGCCAACCCTCAAGTCGACACTCGATCTTGCCAAGGTCATTATTGATGTACAGACAAAAACTGAACATGTTTTTTGGCATCAAAAGGATGACAGTGGAATTAATTGCTACCATCAAAAGGATGATAATAATTCACCATGATTTCCAGGATCGTCATCACCAAAAGGATGATGGATAAACCGAGTTTCCCAGGTGGTCATCACCAAAAGGATGACGGTTATTTTGATAAAGTTTCCCACTACAGAGAGTATAATATCAAAGCTACCACCAAAAGGATGATAGTTGATTCATCAACTTCAAATATCACCGTCACCAAAAGGATGAAGGTAAGATCCAACAATAAAACTTGTTATCACCAAAAGGATGATAATAAGTCGACAGTCACCATCACCAAAAGGATGAAGGTACTACAAACAACAGGACTCGTTATCACCAAAAGGATGATAATGAATCAACAATCACCATCACCAAAAGGATGAAGGTAAGATACAAGATAAAACTTGTTACCACCAAAAGGATGATAATAAGTCAAAACAATCACCAACACCAAAAGGATGAAGGTATAATTAAAAGACAAAACTTGTTATCGCCAAAAGGACGATAATAAGCTGACAATCACCATCACCAAAAGGAAGAAGGTAAGGTCAAACGACAAAACTTGTTACCACCAAAAGGATGATAATAAGCACACAACGCAATTGATCACCATCACCAAAAGGATGAAGGTAAGATCAAGACAAAAACTTCTTCTCACCAAAAGGATGATAATAAGTCAACAATCACCATCACCAAAAGGATGAAGGTATAATTAAAAGACAAAACTTGTTATCACCAAAAGGACGATAATAAGCCGACAATCACCATCACCAAAAGGATGAAGTTAAGGTCAAACGACAAAACTTGTTACCACCAAAAGGATGATAATAAGCACACAACGCAATTGATCACTGTAACACCCCGATAAAAATAAGATAATTATTTAATTTAAGTTAATATTATATTTATTAATTTAATTAAATAATTGGAATTATTGGATTATTATTATTATTATTATTGGAATAATAATTATTGGAAAATATATAAGTTGGAAATAAGGAAAAAGAGTTCCATTTTGGTAAAAAGAGTTTTCACGTGAAAACAGAGAAGCGGCTCAAAAAGAGGAAAAGGGCAAAGAGGCAGAGCAAGAGGAAGAAGGTTGGAGAAGAGAAGAGCTTGAGGCTAAAGGATTGCCGGATTAACTCAGGTAAGGGGGTTTATCGTCGTTTAATGGGTATTATGGATTAACATGTAATGGGTAGTGATAAACCGTTGATTTGACCCTAATTGGGATGTTGAATGCTGAAAAATTGTGTTGGATAAGTTGTGTTAAAACTGAAATTGAATATGTAATTGGATGGGTAGTAATTTTCCGAAAACGTAGCTTTTTACGGAATTGGAATCGGAGGTCCGGAAGTCCTCCAACGGCGGAAAATGCGGAGAATTCTGCATTCTGCTTCGTGTTAGCGCAGGAACAGCTTTCTGTCTTGCGTTAACCGGTTAACCCAGGGTGTTAACCGGTTAACACTGTTAGGAATTGTGAGGTATTGCTGTTTTGCTTGCGTTAACCGGTTAACCCAGGGCGTTAACCGGTTAACACTGTTGTGGGTTGTGAAAATATTGTTGTTCTGTCTGCGTTAACCGGTTAACCCAGGGCGTTAACCGGTTAACACTGTTGAGTTTTGCCAGAAAGCGTGTTCTGTGTTGTGTTAACCGGTTAACCCAGGGCGTTAACCGGTTAACACTGTTGGAAATTGGAAAAATTAATATTTGAATAATGTGTGCATAATTGGTGTTTGGCCTATATTGGCGTATGATGTAATAGGGATTAATTCCCGTTGTTTTGAGCAGTATAGGTATTAGTGGAGTGTGCTAATACTGTGATTAATTATTTGACATGATATGATGTTTTGATACATGTGCTGATGATGTGTGAAAATATGCATAATGTTGTGAAAGTATATATTATGCATGTGTTGGTGAATGGACTGTTTTATGGCTGAGTGTGAGCATATGTCCATTGTGGATTGTTGTTAATGATGTTGCATTGCTAGGTGAATTAGCATGCATATTGTGGCCTTTATGGTGGTAGCTAATTCCCATGGTGAGGAATTAGTGAGTAAATCATTGTGGATTATTGTTGATGATTTTGCATTGCTAGGTGATTTAGCATGCATATTGTAGTCTATATGGTGGTAGCTAATTCCCATAGTGAGGAATTAGTGAGTTGGTGGTAGCTAATTTCCGTGGTGAGGAATTAGTGAGTGAGTCACTAGGTCTCAAATGAGTGGGACTAGTGGGCTTGGTAGCCGTATCTGGATGGTGAGGTGAACTATATGTTCACGAATAGTCGGTACCGCATGCATGGAGTCTCATTGCATAATGTATGTCTTGTGTATAATATGAATGGATGTGTTCCAATATTATACGTGTGTTTTGATGTTTATGTTGAGCATGATTATGATGTTTGAGTGGAGGTTGCCGTTACCGAATGTGTGATATGATTAGGGTGATTAATGTGTTATTTACTTAGCATTACATGATATTTTATAATGCTTTTTATATCGATTGAGGAACTCACCCTTACAACTATTTTTCAGGTAACGAGCAGTGATTGAGTAGAAGCTAGTGCTTGGAGTCTAGTGTAGTCTCCTTAGTGGGTCATGCTCTGATAGATGTAACATTCGGGACGGGATGTTTTACCTTGTTGAATAATTTTACATGTAATGTGTTACATGTTTTGCATGATTAATTTGATTTCTATCCGCTGCGTATTGTGCAAATGCTTTATGTTTTGAATTAATAAAAGAGCATGACAGTTATTATGGTGAATGGTGTGAAGTGTTTGTGTGACACCCTTAATTGCACCTTTACTCTGATGTATATATTTGTTGTTTTAATTAAATATTTGGGATAATTTAGAAGTGTGTTACATTAGTGGTATCAGAGCATAGTCGGTCGAGTCGAGTCGTAATTATTCTGTTTCCCTGTACGGGATAGGTGTTGTGTAACCCTATCAGTACTTATTGTTTTAGCTTGTTGGGCTTTCAGAATAGAGATGGCTGGAAGAGGTAGAGACGATGCTGCGATTGCTGAGGCTCTGGGTATGCTGGCTGGAGTACTTGGAGGGAATCCGAATGTTGTGGGAATGGGAGCTGCTCGTCAACTGAGTGAGTTCCAGAAGAACAATCCTCCAATGTTCAAGGGAGCATACGATCCAGATGGTGCTCAGAAGTGGTTGAAGGAGATCGAGAGGATCTTCCGAGTGACTGAGTGTGCCGATAACCAGAAGGTCAGGTTCGGTACGCATATGCTGTCAGAAGAAGCAGATGATTGGTGGGTTGCTACCCGCACTGAGTTGGAATCTGCTGGGAATGCTGAGATCACTTGGGCTGTGTTCAGAGAGAGATTCCTGAGGAAGTATTTTCCAGAGGATGTCAGAGGAAAGAAAGAGATAGAGTTCTTAGAATTGAAGCAGGGTAACAGGTCTGTTACTGAGTATGCTGCTAAGTTCACAGAGCTGTCGAAGTATTACACTCCCTATGATGAGGCTGCTGGAGAATTTTCAAAATGTGTGAAGTTTGAGAACGGGTTACGTCCCGAGATCAAGCAGGCTATTGGGTATCAGCGGATTAGAGTGTTTTCTGATTTGGTTGACTGTTGCAGGATTTTTGAACAGGATACCAAGGCCAGAGCGGAAAGCTATCAGCAGAGGGTTGATAGGAAAGGCAAGAATCAGAATGATCGTGGGAAACCGTATGCAGCTGGCAAAGGTTTCCAGAGACAGAGTGGAATGAAGAGGCCTAGTGGGGGAGACTCTAGTGCCCCTGCTAAGTGTTACAGATGTGGTCAGGCTGGACATCGTGTCCATGAATGTACCAGTGCTGAGAGGAAGTGTTTCAAGTGTGGAAAAGGTGGTCATTTGGCTGCAGAGTGCCGGTCGAAGACTGTGACTTGTTTCAACTGTGGAGAGTTGGGTCATATTAGCCCACAGTGTCCTAAGCCGAAGAGAGAGAACCAGTCGGGAGGCAAGGTCTTTGCTTTATCGGGTTCTGAGACTTCTGCAGATGATCGTTTGATCCGAGGTACGTGTTATATTAATGGCTTTCCTCTTGTAGCTATTATTGACACAGGTGCGACTCATTCCTTTATATCTTTGGATTGTGCTGTGAAACTTAGATTAGAGATATCTGAGATGCATGGAAGTATGGTGATTGATACTCCTGCGAAGGGTTCAGTGACTACTACTTCAGTTTGTTTGAATTGTCCTTTGAGTATTTTTGGTAGAGACTTTGGGATGGACCTAGTGTGTCTTCCACTAGTGCAGGTTGATGTTATCCTGGGTATGAACTGGTTGGTGTTTAACCGAGTCTATATCAACTGTTTTGATAAGACTGTGATCTTTCCTGAGATTGAGGAAGGAAAGAGTTTGTTTCTATCAGCAAGGCAGGTGAATGAGGCAGTAGCCGATGGGGCAGAGTTGTTTATGCTGTTAGCGACTTTGGAGGCTAAAGATAAACTGGTGATTTGCGATCTAGCCGTAGTGTGTGATTTTCCTGATGTGTTTCCGGAAGAAGTGAATGAATTACCGCCAGAGCGTGAAGTTGAGTTCTCGATTGATTTGGTGCCTGGTACTAGGTGTTAGATGCCCAAAAGTGCTTATTTGAGCTATCATATGTGGGCATCTTTCACTCTTTTGCCTTGCTAAAATTGTCAAAATCACATTTATTTTACATGGAATGCGTACATTGATAAACAAGCTTGGTGCCTTTGATGTGTTTGTTATTGTGCAGGAAAGGCATGAATTAATTGATAATAAAGACACAAGAGAATTGGCAAAGGAACCAAAGCAAAGGAGCATTTCATCTGCCTGCTCGCTAGGCGAGGCTGTGGCGAAGAATGGGTTCGCTAGGCGAGCTCCTGGCGAACAGCTCCAGTAAATTAGCAAATTAATTCGCTAGGCGAGCTCATGGCGAAGTCTGCAGCGAATTCATTCTGTTTTGGTGAAAAAGTGCAGCCAGCACTCACTCGCTAGGCGAGGCTCTAGCGAGTCCCCAGCGAGCATTCCAGTAGCAAAACCTCTCAACTTCGCTGGGGGCGAGCTTGAGGCGTTTCCTTTGCTAGGCGAAGGTATGTTCGCTAGGCGAACATGACAGTTCACCAACGCCCTGTTTTCTCTGGGCGCAGGAGCCTTCTGTGCTCATTTTGGACCTTCGCTAGGCGAGCCATTCTGCTCGCCTAGCGAACATGACAGTTCTGCACTTGTCTATAAGTAGCAGGTGCCACTTTTGGGCACCATACCTCATTTTTTACCAACTTTTCCATTTTTTGTACTTTCTCCTAGATATTTTACAGCATTGCTTTGTGGGAGATTTTATGCCCTAATTTCATTTCTCTTCATCTAGCAACCATCTTCCACAAAAAGAAGGTGGATTCCCATCCAACTTCGATTATTCAACTTGGATGTTGATCAACCCTCTTTCCTTACTTGCCGACCAAGCTACCATGAAAATGAGAAGCTAAGTCTTCCATTTGTCAAGGTTAGATGTAGGTGATTGCTAGCTTTGTGTGTAAATGTAAGGATCCTCATATGTAAACTCTTTAACGGTAAATATATGATGAAAACTTTGTTTCTATTTAAAACTCTTTGTGTTGGTATTTGATCGAGAGATGTTTACCGACTCTTGACCTAGGTTTTCATCCAAACTTGTTTGTTAGCTAGAGATAGTAACGAATGATTTTGTTCACCATAAGGTTGAACCAAAACGTTGTCTTTTTGATAGATTGTGTTCGAGAGAAACAATGGATCAAAATGACAAAACTCACAATGGGAGTTCGAGAGAAACGCATTGAGAGGACTTTGTGAAATTATTTATCATCTAAAGGAGTTTATAAGATTGTTGACTGAGCAAATACATGCAAAGCAAATGTAATCATTGAAACCTAACTCTGACAATATTTCTCATATTAATCAAAACGTAACTTTTACCGCAATTAATTACTTTGTATGCAAGATAACTTGATTAAAACCAAAACCCTAGTGTTACATTAAGTTAAGATTAATTCAACCATTGAACGGCAGTGATATCTTACAATCTCTGTGGATACGATAACAAAACCCGACACTTAAAAACTGTTTCAACAAAATGGCGCCGTTGCCGGGGATTGTAAATTGATATTGCGAGCATCGCATTGGTTGTTTAAGTTTTAGCTTGTGAATTTTTGACTTGTGCTTGTAATTCGTTTGGTTTAGTGTGCAGCTTACGTTTTATGCGAGGGAAAATCCCTGTGGACGAACTTCTTTTTGATCCGGAGATCGAGAGAACCGCAAGGAGGCTCAATAGCAAAACAAGACGTAGGAGGCAACAGGCTAGGCAACGCCAAGAGCAAGGAGAAAGTTCTTCAACCACAAATCCACACCCATTCGTACCAAACATGGAGCCACAACCACCACCACCGATTTCTACTCCATGTATCAACAGTCCAAGGAACACCGCTCAGTTTGCCAACCAAACTGGAAGGCAAGCTGAGATGAAGACGGGAACTCTGAATTTATTGTATGGGAGTCCATTCACCGGAATGGACCATGAAGACCCATTTGCTTTTCTCACAAAATTCTATGAGATAGCATTGGCTGCCGGAGTGGATCAGGCTCAGGAGCTTCCGTTGTTCAGACGTTTATTTCCTCACGCTTTGCTCGGTAAAGCAAAG